>NC_092815.1:216490072-217115072 GCF_023375885.2 Dermacentor andersoni
TTTCCAGTTGTTTACTTCGCTCGGCGCACCGCAGTAATCCATGTGTGTCGTCTGCTTATTTCGTACTATTTTCTTGTGAATCGGGAGAATTGCACTGGTGGCATCAACCCTTTCGTGTTTACATTGCTGTCGTGACAGTTAACAACACAATAATAATTTCCGGTCATCCGAAGAGGCGCCGTCGCAAACAAGAGACGTTTCGCGCGCAGCGCGAACTGAACGCGGGCGCGACCGAGGGAAGCGGGGGCGGAAACCTACACCCGTTGGAGATGAAATCGTTCCGCCAGGGGAGAAACGAGCGCTGGCGTCTAGGATGAAACTTGGCATGCGGTCGTCTATACTGAAAACCTGTTCGAGAAATACAACATTGCGACAGCCCATAAGATCTATGACTGCAGATTATTACGCGAGTATTACTTTAATACCAAACGTAACAATACTTTACTTGTAGAACTTGCAAATCTATCCGTCAATTCATACCGGTATTCAACTCGTACACCTGAAGTCTGGAAGGTTCCGCGCTCTAGAACTAACTACGGTTGTCAAATGTTGTGTAACAACCTTCCAAGATTGCTGAATTTATACGACAGAGCAGGCTTCAATTTACAGGATTTATCACTGTCAGAATTTAAAACTCTATTGCTTTCACTTCTTTAGAGCACGTTTGTTAATGATTAATAATGTGTTTTATGTTCCTCTTTTTTGTCTTTGTTACCAAGTGTATATCATTTATTTATTTCAATGCCGCAGTGTGTTTTGCATTGTTATTGTGGAAATATTTCACTGTTCTTTCATATATTGTATAACTGCAATGTTTTATGGCCACTAGATAAATGTAATTTATATGGCGCTTGATGTGTTACCCCATGCAGCCATATTGTACCTAAGGGGGTGAGGTTACCTCAAGCCGCGTCTGTGCGGCTTTTTTCCCTCATCCACCTCCATTTACCACTCCTCTGTACATGTGTGTGTGTAAATGGAAATCAATAAATCAAATCAAACTTCGTGATAGCCAGACAGCGGTCGTCGTTACCAACTTTACCTTTGAGCATCGGCACATCTTTCGTGGCACTGCCGTCGCCTACGCCGAACCATCAACGGACATCGTCGAGTTCATTGCTTCTGAAGTGGACACATACGATGGTTCGATCAGAGACATCGATGTAAACTCCGAGCATACGGACGACCAAATGAGCGCACTGCAGGAACTTGAACGAATTCCGCGCATGCTTCGCTCGGTCTGCTAAAGTGGGCCAAACGCCAATCACGAAGCACCGAATAACGACATCCGCCGACTCACGCCCCATCAAACAACAGCCTTATCGTGTGTCGCTGAAAGAACGTGAGGCCCAAGTCAAGGAGATGCTAGTTGATGTAGTCATTCAGCCTTCGCACGGTCCGTAGTCGTCCCCGGTCGTTCTGGTCAAGAAAAAAGACGGAGCGCTTCGTTTCTGTGTTGATTATCGACGCCTCAACGATGTCACCAAGAAGGACGTGTACACACTACCACATATCGATGACTCCTTAGACAGGTTGCGGCGAGGTAAGTATTTTTCGTCTCTCGTTCTAAAGAGCGGTTACTGGCAAATTGAGGTAGCAGAACGAGACCGCGAAAAAACTGCTTTCGTCACTCCAAATGACCTTTACGAATTCAGGGTACTTCCTTTCGGGCTCTGTTCGGCACCAGGAACTTTCCAGCGAACGATGGACACCGTTCTCGCGGGTCTGAAGTGGCAAACCTGCCTCGTCTACCTCGACGACGTGGTTGTTTTTTCGGCGACATTTGACGACCACCTGAAACGACTGCAGCAAGTTCTCGAAGCCATCCGATCGGCTAAACTCACCCTTAAGCCTCAGAAGTGTCACTTCGGCTACAAGGAGCCCATGTTTCTGGGACAGGTGGTCAGTGTGGAAGGCGTTAGGCCCGATCCCGCGAAAACTGCCGCTGAAGTGTAGCCACGTTTCCAACACCGACCGACAAGACAGGTGTCCGACGCTTCCTGGGCCTTTGCCCACACTACCGCCGTTTTATCGAAAATTTTTCGAAGATGGTGGAGCCGCTGACTCGACTCACGAGGGACGATGTATCGTTCATCTGGGCCTCAGAGCAAGAGACTGCTTTCACTGAGCTTCGACAGCGTTTGGTGTCAGCACGAGTTCTGGCCCACTTTGACGAGGAGGAGGACACGGAAGTTCATATAGATGCCAGTAATGATGGTCTTGGTGCGGTGCTTGAACAACGGCAGGAAGGTATTGAAAGAGTGATTGCCTACCCAAGTCGCACACTATCGCGTGCAGAGACCAACTACACCACTACGCGGAAAGAGTGTTTTACCGTCGTATGGGCGCTGGCCAAATTTCAACCTTACCTCTACGGCCGCCCATTCAAAGCTGTAGCCGATCATAACTCGTTATGCTGGCTTGCAAATCTGCGGGACCATTCTGGACGACTGGCACGGTGGAGTCTACGTTTGCAGGAGTACGACGTGACCATCGCGTACAAGTCAGGCCACATACACGAAGACGCTGACGCACTCTCGCGCTCCTATCGACACTACCGACCAACGGCGGCGGCGACCTAGGACGGCGTTTTCCTTGGGGCGTAAGCGTTACTGATTTGTCTACACGGCAGCGCGCAGACGACTCACTACGACCTATATTCGAACATCTGGAAGGACGAAACCCATCAATACCCCGGAACATCGCTCGAGGATTGTCGTCTTTTTGTTTCCGATATGGCGTCTTGTATAAGAAGAACTCCGCTGCCACCAACAAGACATAACTTTTGGTCGTTCCAGCAGACCTCCGTGCCGAAGTTTTATTCGCCTGTCATGACGAGCCTCCGTCTGGCCATTTGGGTTTTACGCGAACGCTTGATAGAGTGCGCAAATCCTACTACTGGCCGAAACTTGCCGAGTGTGTTAAGCGGTACGTCCAAGCCTGCCGTGAATTCCAGCGCCGAAAGTCGCCAGCTGTGAAGCCTACGGGATTGGTGAATTCGATTCACCCACCTGGCAAGCCTTTCTACCAAGTCGGCATGGATCTTCTGGGCCAGTTTCCACTGTCATCTTCTGGCAACAGGTGGATAATTGTCGCCACAGACTATTTAACGCAGTATGCTGAGACAAAGGTGTTGCCTCGAGGCACAGCTTCTGAGGTTGCCTAGTTTTTCATACAGAGCATCGTCCTACGGCGTGGCGCCCCATCGCACGTCATCACAGACCGAGGCAAAGCCTTTACAGAGCAGCTCATTGAAGACGTTTTTAAACTCAGCTGCACAACCCGTCGAAGGACAACTGCCTATCATCCGCAGACAAACGGTTTAACCGAACGACTGAACAAAACGATGACTGACATGCTGTCTATGCACGTAGACGTGCAGCACAAGATGTGGGACGAGATACTCCCATACGTAACGTTTGCCTATAACACTGCTACGCAAGAAACAACACGCTTCACGCCGTTTTAGCTCGTTTACGGCCGTGAAGTGCAGACTATGTTAGAAGCAATGCTGCCATGCGACAACATCAATCACCTCCATCTCGCCCAAGATGCCGAGCTCTTCGTGCAACGCGCGGAAGAAGCCCGTCAGCTTGCCCGAGTGCACATAAAGAAATAACAGAGCATCGATGCGCAACCTTACAATTTCCGCCATCGGCAAATCGAGTTCCAACCTGGCGACCAAGTTTTGAACTGGACTCCCGTGCGCCGAAAAGGACTAACCGAGGAGCTTTCGAGTCGCTACTTCGGACCTTACAAAGTGTAGCAGCTAATTAGTGACGTGAATTACGAAATCCTTCCTGACGGAAGCTAGTCTCCCCGACGTCGACAACCACAATCTGAGATTGTGCACGTTGTGCTGTTGAAACCGTACTATAGCCCCTAAAATTGGACGTTTTCAGCCGCTTAGGTTAGTGTTTGTTGTTGCTCGTCATTCAGTGCCTTGTGACTATATCGCACACCACGGTGATTGTGACTATAGCGTATGTGTTCGTCCTAGGCCATCTAGGCGCTCTCACGTCAAGCCTATGTATGTTTTCTTTCTTTTATTTATTTATCTATTTTGAAGAGGGTGTAGTTCCTCATGGTGTGGCACAGCAAGGGGACTGAAGAAGAGGAGAACGAGGATCGTTTTGGCATCGCGCGTGAACGGTTACGTTTCGTGAAGTACAAACGCATGGATCCCCACTCAGCGTGTATACTTCAGCAGGGTATACGAGACAATATGCTGCATGCCTTAGCTAACGCAAAACCGGAGAGGTGACGTCACTGGTGGTTGTCACCTTTGGACGGATACTGGTTATTGGACACATCCAATGAGGTCCACTAATACGGAAGTTATCGAATGGCAAACCAAAATATCGCAGCGGAGACTGATTCCAATGAAAATTTGTGAGAACAGAGGGAGTTAGCGCCCCCATGGCTAGGCAAATACCTCTACATTTACCGCGATATACACTAGCTCCTTCAGTTTCACAGAAACAGATGGTAGTGTTTATTGCTTCTGTGATACTGGGCCTATTTATCGATGCAAAAGAACGCACTGTCATCCGCATAAGCTAGCACTTTAATTTTCTCGTCTGCGGACCTCTATCACTTGTTGCTTGAGTCGCAAAGCACGCTTGAATAAAGCGAGTGCAATTATATGCGAACAATAAAGAAGAGAACCAACAACCATGACGAACGGGTGACTGTACCTGTATTGTATGTGACAGGGTACGGTTGATAATTAACCTTATAGTGCAGTGTTTGCAACCAAGTCTTACATCATTGTATAATAAATGTCCTGAATGAAGGTGACCCACTAGTCTGAACAAAAAATCCACGCCAACGCTAGCAAGCCCTCCGCAGGTAAATGCCCTATAAGTGCGTTCTAGCGAGCGAAGAGACGCGCGACGAAATGTGTGCGCTGCGTAGAGCCGATGCGGGTACATTTTCCATTTCAGTTACATAGTATTGCGCAAACAAAGAGTTCCATGTACCAGATGCACAGGTAGCGGTACAAGACAGGTAGGAAGGCTTAGGCAAAAACAGAATTTTTAGATGTGTGGAACAATGTTAGAAAGTATATTATGTGCTTGCCTAAATCAGGTACGCTGACTGCGTCACCGCCGCGTTTTAGAGGGCATGCCAATAAATCATCATTATCATTATCATCACATCGTGCCACTTGCGATGGGAAATGCGCGCCGCCTACCGTCTATACGTGCAGCATTTGCATTACAGTTGCATGTTATACGAAGAGGCACCTCATGTAGCGCTGGCATAGGTAGCGGTACAAGGTAGATAGAGAAGTCTTGAGGAAGAAAAAAAGTCACAGGCCTGCGCGGTACAGACAGCACAGTCACAATGTGAGCTGGAGGCGGGGTTCCATAGTAGCTGCATTTTCGGCACCATGCACTACAGGGTCTTCGCGGCAAAGTCTCTTCGCGTCGTTTTCACAAGAAGGACCTAAGTTGTACGCCCGACGTCGACGGCAAGCTGCGGCTTGGGTAGCGGCTTGTCCTGGTCTCTGCACAGCGGTCTGCTGAGCCCGATGTTGCCTGGTTACAGCCGGGCGCGTTGCTCTACGATTCGCTTCTTCAGCTGTGGTTCGTATCTTGCGAGGAGGCGCCATAATGTGTACCGAATAATAAACACAGGTATCCAGAGTACGCACATGTAACATCCCTTGACCCTTGGCACAGTACGTTGCTGTTAATCACGATGATAGTGATTGCATCTCTATTCGAAACGGGGTAGTGACAGATATCCACCTAACCTGCTTGAATTTGCCAGGTCCGGCTATGCACAGCGTATAAGTGGTATATGCGACTGCTACATGTCATGTTACACATTATAGTTTTGTTTCATGTTAGGGATTTCTTTTAGGCGTACTGAAGGTGCAAACGTGTACGAAAAGAGCATTTTTCGATGTTAACAGGCTACGAAACTCGGGCATGGTTAAGCTTCGGCATGGGTTGACTTGAGCGAGGGTTGCTTTCTTGGTCCTCGTTCATATATTGTTATCCAGTTTGCCCTACCGTCATCCAGCGCCTTTGCTTCAACAGGTGTATGTAGCTATGGAGTGCGTAGACTCTGTGCAGCCATATGTAATGCTAAAAACGTAGCGCTCCTTATTGTAGCAGTGAGAGCGCGTAGCTTTGTCAGTCCATATATTTTTAGGCACTGCAAACATATTTTGCGAGGTCAAGATTTTCTTGGCTAGTGTAAATCCTTTTCACTATTGTGAATGGCCTTTATGACTCGAAAGGCTATCGCTGGTATTTTAAACGGGGCATTGCGCGCTGTCGTGCGTGCGTTGATGAGCATGCAAAAGTTTGGGCACGGTCAAACTACGTGGTACCGGTGAAGAGCACACAAGTATTTTTCCATTTTCTGCGCGAGTCCTCGTGAATAAAACATGGTGGCTGTGCGTGCTATATATGTTGTATATTTCCGCCTGTATACTATTCGGTATAAACTTCGTCCACGACCGTCCTTTTGTTTTCGTGCTCGCTATTGTCCCCGTGAAAGGAAGTCAGTGTGCTTCACGCCACATTTGGTTGCTCGGCTACGACTGTGTAAACCATAGCTAAATAGTATTGTCACAGACAAAACCACAAAAGACTTCAGCCGATGCTACAGATATTTTATGAAGCTATCCTGGCACCTTCGTCGTTGTCTTTACTGAGCAACCCAACATTCCAAGCATGTTGCACCAAATCCTACCGAGTGGCTGTCAGCTGTTTCAAGGTCGTGGCATTACCCCCTCCCTAGAAGCATCGTCTCGATGTGGAACATTTATGCACTGGAGATTGCCACAGTGATACTGTTAAGGAAGAGGTAGACGGTGAGAGAGGTGTAGAGCTTTGCGGTCATCGCGAGTGGTATAGCTTCAACCTAGAGACTTCAAAAAGCCATTGGACAGGCGTGGGCGTCGGGGACGATGGGTGGTGCCTTCTCCTTCAGGAATGACTTCGTATGTGACCTCGCCGAGTCGTGGAACGATCCTATAAGGTCCAAAGTAGCGGCGAAAAAGTTTCTCCGACCGACCACGCTGGCGTATCAGTGTCCACACCCATACTTTGTCACCCAGTTGATAAGTGACGTCATATCCTATTATAGCAAGCGAAGGCTCAAGCTTGCACGATGGCCAGATGGATCCTTCAGATTGGTGAGCCAGCACAATGAATGCTGATCTGTCACAACTCAAAAAATAAACGGCCGTACAAATATGGTGGGAACTTACCAATTCCCCACACAACAGCCAAGCATTCCTTCGTAGTGGAATACTTCCTTTCAGCTGGATACGCAGTGCGGCTTGCGTACGCAATGACGCGCTCGGCTCCATCGTGCCATCGTACGAGGATGGCTCCAAGGTACACGTTGCTGGCGTCCATGTGCAACTCGCTGTCACTGTCTTCGTCAAAGTGTCCCAGAAATGTAGGTGTGCAGACGTGTGTGGAGTTCACAGAAGGCCACTTGTTGGTCCGGCTCCTAGACAAACGGAACATTATACGTCGTTAACCGTTGGAAATATTCGGCTATCCTGGAAAAGTTATCCACGAAGCTTCTATAACATGCGCAGAGCTCTAGAAAATGGCGGAGTTCTGTTTGTTTGAAGGTGTCGGAAACGAAGCAACAGCATTTGTTTCATCAGGGTCTGGTCGAATGCCTTCGTAGCTGACTACAGGGCATGAAAATTTCATTTCGTCATATCCAAAATGGCATTTTTCGGGCTTTCACTTCACTTCACTTTATTACCTTAAAGGCCCCCGTGGTTGGAGGTGTTACATAAGGGCATAAGGGCATAAAGGCAGGCCAGCAGTACGAATTGCGTCAAGAACTGCTTGTAAGCGCTGGAGGTACTGCTCAAAAGTTTCTGAAAACACAACGACTTCATCTAAATAAACAAGGCATAACTGCCACTTGAGACCTGATAGAACCGTGTCCATCATGCGCTGAAAAGTAGCAGGCGCAAAGCACAATCCGAAAGGAAGGACCTTGAATTCGTAGAGTCCGTCAGGCATAATAAATGCCGTTTTCTCACGGTCACGGTCATCAACTACTATTTGCCAGTAGCCGCTGCGATGGTCCATCGATGAGAAGTATCGGGCATGTCAAAGGCGGTCCGAAGAATGGTCGATGCGCGGAAGGGGGTAAACGTCCTTCGTAAAGTTGTTAAGCTTGCGATAGTGAATGGAAGAACGCATTCTACCGACTTTCTTTTTCACCAGATCCGCAGGTCATGCCCATGGATCGTTGGAGGGCTGTATGATGTCATCTGAAAGCATTTGATAGACTTGATTTCGGATGGCGTCTTGCTCTTTACGAGAATCACGCTAGGCATGACGGCGCACGGGTCTTTCATTGGGATTTGTAATAATTCTGTGTTTCATAATACGCGTGTGGTCCGCAAAACAGTCCGCAAAAGTCTATAAAAGGCTTGGACAAGGTTTGGCAAGTTCAGTTCACATTCACAATTTTACTGTTGGCTGCTACGTCACAGTTAGCGTCTCCACCTTCGTGTCTTACAGGTACACAAGCAGGAGAGTCACTGACTGGCTCCAAACAGGCGATGGCAGTTTGTGGGGCGATGTGCTGGTATTCACGACTGAAATTGGTCAATAAAATCAGCAGTTCGTGACGACAGCTGTAAGATGCCGCGACCCAAGCAAACCTGTCGAGCCAACAAGATTGACAGATGGTCTTCAGCGATACCGAGATGGGGTGGATCATCCTTTGTTTCTAGGGTTATCAGCGTAGCACTCCGTGGTGGTAAAGTAGCGCACTCACCCGAAACACGTAACACCGTGGACCGTGGGTGATATTCGTCCGAATGAGTTGCGTGTCCGCTGGAAAAAGTGACAGTCAATTCACGAAGGTTTATGATTGCGCCATACTCCCGAAGAATGCTATGCCGAGCATGACCTTCCTAAAGCATCCTCCCAGTATAACAAATGAACCGACGAATGTGGCCTCACAAATTTCTGCTCTCGCAGTGCATTTGCCGATCGGCGTAAAAACATCACCGCCGGTTCCACGGAATTTAGGTCCTGGCCACGGTGAGGTCACCGTGCAAAGTGCAGTAGCCAGTTGTCCGCTCATAACAGCATAATCGGCACGAGTATCGACAACAGCCATTACCGGGTGGTTATCTACACAAACGGGTATGTCGGCCGGAACAAGTTCACGGTTATCGAAGGAAAGTGCCGAAGGTACGGAGTCGTCTTTGTCGTCATCGTTATTGTCGTCGTCGAGGTATCGCACTGGAGAATCTTCCGAAGTGCGGTGGACAGCGGCTCCACCCCCGAAGGTAATTCTTCTTAGTTTTCCTGACTTGGGCTCGTGGGCCGGTTGCCCACGGAAGCATAGAACGTAGTGTAGCTGTTAGGTGACGCCTATCGTCGAGGAAGTGGTGATCGTGACTGCCGCCTCTGCGTAGACGAAGATACGGTCGTTGGCAGGCACTATTGAAACGGTGAGAACTGCGACGAATGTTGACTGGCCAGATATTGTTGGATTTCCCTCGGACGCTCTCCCTCACGTGGGGAACGAGCGGAGGGCCGTTTCCCCAAAGTGGAAGCAGAGTGGCTGATAGTTAGGTGTGCGTAACACGTTTGACTTGCGCGTATTCATTCGGGGGCTGGTGGACTACTGCTTATTTGTATGTTAAGCTAGGTCCGGGAAATGGCACAGCGGTTCTTCAGAATAATGCGCGTTACGTTCGTTCACGGGCTGCGCAAGTAGACCAACTGCTTGCGAAACAATTAGTACGGGGCCGGCTTCAGGTCTGGTTTGCATGAATGGCTGTGTCGCCTGGCGGACTTCTTCGCGGAGGATACCTGTGAGTGATGTTACGGTCGGCTCAAATCGCACTCTCTGTAGTCGATCGAGCTCCTCATGCACTGCACTACACAAAAGCTCTCGAAGCACATCTGTGTCACAGGGAAACGAGAGAGAAGATGCTGATCCCAAGCTGATTTGGCGATCGTCTTTTGGCGATCCAAGATTGATTTGGCAAGCATCTTCTTGTTTTGTAATGTAATGGACATTCTATCAGATTTTTAGCCTCCTTCCCTTGTGCGTTTAGTCTTTTTCGCATACCCAATACGGCAAACGATACGGCACACTGCCTATGTGGCTTAAAAGACAACTTGGGAACATTTTCAAAGGACGACATAAATCCCCTATAAATGTTAAACACACATACAATGAAGGCATACATCGCCTATTTCAATGGATCTGCGTCGCCTAATCCTTGTTTACATTTTGGCCTATGTTAATATATAGCGGGTACGGAAAACAGTGGAGTAGCAGCGTCAAACGTGCAACGAAATGAATATTGCGCAGCCACGACACACTGACGTCAACGGTGGGACAACCCCGTGATGGCAACGCAGTGACGAGATGATAGAGCGACGCTGACTCATTGCGAAGACCGATGAAGGTGGGGATAACGAAATTCCCATGTTGCGAATTCTGACCAATACACTCAATTGCACAAGCCCAATTGGAAATACTTTATGGCTCAGGCACACAAGTGATGGCGACGCAGTGAAGAGACGATGGAGCGACGCTGAAGCATTGCGAAGACCGATGAAGGCGGGCATAACAAAATTGACAAGTTGCCAATTCTGACGAATATACTCCGATGTCACAAACCCAATTTTAAATGGTTGGTGACTCAGGCTGTTTGATCGACCCCGTACCCCGCCGTGTTCGCTTCTCGGCCCCTAGTTAAGCTTACCTTTTTGATGTTTCTACGTGTGTTCGACATTTCGCGTTGCCCATCATGCCAAAGTTGTCAGTGTGGAGGCTTGTCACTCGTTCCAGTACTCGATAAACCCATATACTCCCAGTTACCCAGTGAACATCACCTGACCCATGGCCTTGTGTCTACGACGGTCCACTGGAATGGATCAGGGAGGTAGAGGCATCAGCCCGCTGCCGGAGGCTGCCGGGGACCAGTTCGTGTACCGGTGCGCTTGCGAAAGGGCGCGTAGGTCGGGTCAGAGCCTGGAACTGCTTTGAGAAATACCCGCTCTTTTTGACGTATTGCGCAATTTCGTTCGCAGTCTTCCATCCATCGCTGCCATCTTCTTTTCTTTAGTGTAATTCACATTCAATGGCATATTTAGCCACCTTTCTGCAAGCATTTTGTCCCTTTCGCATACCCGGTGACCCAAGTTGTGCGCTTGCTTCTCCAACTAAGTGTGTGCTGGCTGCCGTCTTGCTGTGCAGACGATACGTTTCTCTGGGGATGTGGCTTAAAGGGAAGCTGAAGAGTGTGTCGAATTCAATAAGACGCTCATATACGGATACGGGAACCTTATAAACCATGTAAGTAAAATTTGGGTTTTTTTTTTTTCAATTAGGAGCGACGTAATCGTCGGTTGAAATTGCGCTGTTGCTCCGCCCCCCGTCGAATGCCGCGCGCTGCTGCTGGCGCTGACGATGCGAGCGGAGACCGGAAACCGCTGTGTTGTGACGTCAACTCTAGTGTTTCGTTCCTTCGCAGCGTCCGCGACCGTGCCTGACTGCGCTTGTTTCTGCGTGCGTGCAATCGTAATCTACTTCGATCGACCCTGCATTCTTTTGTTGGTGCGTCTGCGTGTATGTAGAGTGGTAGTCAACGTGCGTGGTAGTCAACGTGAGTGGTAATCAACGTGAGTGGTAGTCAACGTGGTAGTCAACAGATGAAGGTCACTACACGTACTGCATGAACCGGGAAGCTTTTCACGCGTTTAAACCGTCTTTGTAGATTGCCGACTGCTTTGAACAGCGCACAAATGTCGACGATCGCATCCCCGCTTATGTTCCACGAGGAGGCATGCAGGAACACAACACTACAGTTGTTTGACCGGAAACGAGCTCACTAGATCGGCGAACGATTGGCGAGATCACTAGATCGCTTTCCAAAAAACATACTCACCAAAGAGCATTTCCAACACGAGGAGATCCCAAGACTTTGCTTTCGTTCGCTTCGAAAGCACTGCTCGCACCAGCATCGTTTGCTTCTTCGAGAGGCCGGCTCTTCGCAATCGGCTCGTACATGTAGGGAGTAACGCCGAACTCCTCAGAAAAACGCAGTCTCTCTAAATTTTCCATTACCGTCTCAGAAAAACAGCACCAAACTACCTGGCGCCGCGCTTCATGTGTAGCGGCAGCGGTCGGTTACTAGAGTTGAGGTCACGAGGCGCCCGACCAATCACAGGCGCAAACGAGACGCGCGAGCTGGGCGTGTCCGCTGCTGCACTTTTCGTCGAAATGAAATATATTTGCGCTTTCTTTCGCTCAATTTCGATACAATATTCGAATTCGGAGGGTTGAAAACCATTATGTACAGATGTTCACTCATTTTTTCTGGAAAGCCTTTCACCTTCCCTTTAAGAGGCAACTTGGGAACATTTTCAAAGGACGACATGAATCCACATAAAATGTACACGCACTTACAATTGTGGCCTACATGGCCAATTATGTAGATCTGCGTCGCTTAATTATTGTTTACATTTTGACCTATGGTAATGTATCATCATCATCAGCCTGGTTATGCCCACTGCAAGGCAAAGGCCTCTCCCATACTTCTCCAACTACCCCGGTCATGTACTAATTGTGGCCATGTTGTCCCTGCAAACTTCCTAATCTCATCCGCCCACCTAACTTTCTGCCGCCCTCTGCTACGCTTTCCTTCCCTTGGAATCCATTCCGTAACTCTTAATGACCATCGGTTATCTTCCCTCCTCTTTACGTGTCCTGCCCATGCCCATTTCTTTTTCTTGATTTCAACTAAGATATCATTAACTCGCGTTTGTTCCCTCACCCAATCTGCTCTTTTCTTATCCCTTAACGTTACACCTATCATTCTTTCCATACCTCGTTGCGTCATCCTCAATTTAAGTAGAACCCTTTTCGTAATCCTCCAGGTTTCTGCCCCATACGTGAGTACTGGTAAGACACAGCTGTTATAAACTTTTCTCTTGAGGGATAATGGCAACCTGCTGTTCATGATCTGAGAATGCCTGCCAAACGCACCCCAGCCCATTCTTATTCTTCTGATTATTTCAGTCTCATGATCCGGATCCGCAATCACTACCTGTCCTAAGTAGATGTATTCCCTTACCACTTCCAGTGCCTCACTACCTATTGTAAACTGCTGCTCCCTTCTGAGACTGTTAAACATTACTTTAGGTTTCTGCAGATTAATTTTTAGACCCACCCTTCGGCTTTGCCTCTCCAGGTCAGTGAGCATGCATTGCAGTTGGTCCCCTGAGTTACTAAGCAAGGCAATATTATCAGCGAATCGCAAGTTACTAAGGTATTCTCCATTAACTATTATCCCCAATCCTTCCCCATCCAGGTCTCAGAATACCTCCTGTAAATACGCTGTGAACAGCATCGGAGAGATCGTATCTCCCTGCCTGACGCCTTTCTTTATTGGGATTTTGTTGCTTTCTTTATGGAGGCCTTTATAGTCCTCCATAAGTGGTAATGTATAACGGGTACTGAAGACAGTGGAATACCAGCGTCATACGGGCGACGTAATGAATATTGCGCAGCCAACAACACGCTAACGTCAACGGCGGGACAAACGCGTGATGGCAACGCAGTGACGAGACGATGGAACGAGGCTGACTCATTGCGAAGACCGATGTAGATGGGCATAACAATATTCCTATGTTGCCAATTCAGACCAATATACTCAATTGCACAAGCCTAATTGGAAATGCTGCACGGCTCAGGCACACAAGTGATGGCGACGCAGTGACGAGACGATGGAGCTACACTGAATCATTGCCAAGAGCGATGAAGGCGAGCATAACAAAATTGCCAAGTTGCCAATTCTGACCAATATACCCCGCTGTCATTTCCCAATTGCAAATGGTTGGTGACTCAGGTTGTTTGATGGACCCCGTGCCACGCCGTGTTCCATTGTCGGCCTCTAGTTAAGCTTAACTTTTTGACGTTTCTTCGTGTGTTCGACACTTCGCGTTGCCCATGATGCCAGAATGTGGAGGCGTGTCACTCGTGCCAGTCCTCCATAAACCCATATACGCCCAGCGACTAGGAGGGTCGGCTGGAATGGATCAGGGAGGTAGGGGCATCAGCCTGCTGCCGGCGGTTGGCGGGGACCAGTTGGTGTACCGGTGCGCTTGCGAAAAGGCGCGCAGGCCGGGTCAGAGCCCTGAACTGCATTGAGAAATTGTCCCTCTTTTTCACGGATAGCGCAATTTCGGTGGCCATCTCGTTTTCGTCGCTGCCGTCTTCTTTTTTTTCAATGTTATTGGTATTGTGTGACATTTTCAGCCACCTTCCCCTGTGCATCCAGTCCCATTGACATGCGCGTTGACCCAAGTTGTCCGCTGGCTTTGGAACTAAGTGTGTGTTGGTGCTATCTTGCTCTGCAGACGATAGGGTTCCCTGGGAATGTGGCTTGTGAGACATCTTGGGAAACGTTTTAAGGGACAAACCCACAAATAATGTGAACACACGTATAATGAAGGCTTACCACGGCGATTTCATTGGATCCGCAGGGCATTCTTCTTGCTTACGTTTTGGCCTATGTTAATGCATAGGTTGTACTGAAGACTGTTGAATACGAGCGTCATGCTGAAGACGCAATGAGTGCCATGGAGCCATCACACGCTGACGTCAACGGCGTGAAACGCGGCTGATGGTGACGCTGTGACGAGACGATCGAACGATGCTGATTCCGTGCGAAGACCGAAGAAGTTGGGCGTGTCACAATTCCCAAGTTGCCAATTCTCACCAATGTACCCAATGGCAAAAGGCCAATCGGAAATGGTTTATGGCTCAGGCCGTTTGTACGACCGCGTGCCACGCCGCGTTCGATTGCCGGCCTCATGTGCCGCTCATCTTTTTGACGTTTCTTCGTTTGTTCCACAGTTTGTGTTGCCCGCCGTGCCGCAATTGTCAGTGGGGCGACGTGTCAAGCGTGGCTGTACTCGATAAACACATATACGCCTAACGACCTAGTGAACATCACCTGATCCGTGGCCTTGTGTGTAGGACACTCGGCAGGAATGGATCAGGGAGGTAGAGGTGTCAGCCTGCTGCCGGCGGTATGCGGGCACCAGCTTGTGTACCGGTGCGCTTGTGAAAGGGCGCGCAGATCAGGTCTGAGCCCGGAACTGCTTTGAAAAGTACTCTTTTAAGGGATTCCGAAATTTTGGGGGCAGCCTCGTTGTTGGTCACTGCCGTCTTCTTCTTTTTTAATCTTATTGGCATTGTGTGACATTTTCAGCCACCTTACTCTTTGCATCTAGTCCGATTGACGTGCGCGTTGACCCAAGTTGTCCGCTGGCTTCTGGAACTAAGTGTGTGTTGGCTGCTATCTTACTCTGCTATATGATTGGGTTCTCTGAGAATGTGGCATGTGAGACATCTTGGGAAAAAATGTAAGGGACAAACCCACAAATAATGTGAACTCACCTACAATGAAGGCTTACGTCGCCGATTTCATTGGATCCGCGGTGCATTCTTCTTGCTTAGGTTTTGGCCTATGTTAATATATAGGTTGTACTGAAGACTGTTGAATACGAGCGTCATGCTTACGAGGCAATGAATACCATGGAGACACCACACGCTGACGTCAACGGTGTGAAACGGGGGTGATGGTGACGCTGTGACGAGACGATCGAACGATGCTGATTCCATGCGAAGACCGAAGAAGTTGGGCGCGTCACAATTCCCAAGTTGCCAATTCTCACCAATGTACCCAATGGCAAAAGGCCAATCGGAAATGGTTTATGGCTCAGGCCGTTTGTACGACCGCGTGCCACGCCGTGTTCGATTGCCGGCCTTCTGTGCCGCTTATCTTTTGACGTTTCTTCGTTTGTTCCACAGTTTACGTTGCCCGCCGTGCCGCAATTGTCAGTGTGGCGACGTTTCATGCGTGGCTGTTCTCGATAAACACATACGCCCAACGACCTAAAGAACATCACCTGATCCGTGGCCTTGTGTCTAGGACACTCGGCAGGAATGGATCAGGGAGGTAGAGGCGTCAGCCTGCTGCCGGCGGTTGGCGGGGACCAGCTTGCGTACCGGTGCGCTTGTGAAAGGGCGCGCAGGTCGGGTCAGAGCCAGGAACTGCTTTGAAAAGTACTCATCCTTTTTGACGGATTGCGAATTTTTGCTGGCACCCTCGTTTTTGGTCGCTGCCGTCTTCTTTTTTTCCAATGTTGTTGGCATTGTGTGACATTTTCAGCCACCTCACTATTTGCATCTAGTCCGATTGATATGCGCGTTGACCCAAGTTGTCCGCTGGCTTCTGGAACTAACAGCATGTTGGCTGCTATTTAGCTCTGCTAGACGATAGGGCTCTCTGAGAATGTGGCATGTGAGACATCTTGGGACAAAATTTATGGTACAAACCCACAAACAATGTGAACAAAACTTAGGCTGCCACCAAAATTTCGCAATCGGTCAAAAATGATGAGTACTTTTCAAAGTAGTTCTGGGCTCTGACCTGACCTGCGCGCTTTTTCACAAGCGCAGCGGTACACAAACTGGTCCCCGCCAACCGCCGGCAGCCGGCTGACGCCTCTACCTCCCTGATCCATTCTTGCCGAGTGTCCTAGACACAAGAACACGGATCAGGTGATGTTCACTAGGTCTTAGGGCGCATATGTATTTATCGAGAACAGCCGCGCATGACACGTCGCCACACTGACAATTGCGGCACGGCGGGCAACGTAAACTGTGGAACAAACGAAGAAACGTCAAAAAGATAAGCGGCACACGAGGTCGGCAATCGAACACGGCGCGGCACGCGGTCGTACAAACAGCCTGAGCCATAAACCATTTCCGATTGGCCTTGTGCCATTGGGTACATTGGTCAGAATTGGAAACTTGGGAATTGTGACGCGCCCAACTTCTTCGGTCTTCGCATGGAATCAGCATCGTTCGATCGTCTCGTCACAGCGTCACCATCACCCCCGTTTGGCGTCGTTGATGTCAGCGTGTGGTGGTTCCATGGCATTCATTGCGTCGTCAGCATGACGCTGGTATTCCACAGCCTTCAGTACAAGCTATACATAAACATTGACCAAAACGTAAGCAAGAAGAAAGCGCCGCGGATCCATTGAAATCGGCGAGGTAAGCATTCATTGTAGGTGTGTTCACATTGTTTGTGGGTTTGTCCCTTAAATTTTCTCAAAGATGTCTCACATGCCACATTCTCAGAGAAGCCTATCGTCTAGCAGAGCAAGATAGCAGCCAACACACTGTTAGTTCCAGAAGCCAGCGGAAAACTTGGGTCAATGCGCATGTCAATGGGACTAGATACAAAGAGGAAGGTGGCTGAAAATGTCACACAATGCCAATAACATTGGAAAAAAAGAAGACGGCAGCGACCTAAAATGAGGCTGCCACCAACATTTCGCAATCGGTCCAAAAGGATGAGTACTTTTCAAAGCAGTTCCGGGCTCTGACCTGACCTGCGCGCCCTTTCACAAGTGCACCGGCACACAAGCTGGTCCCCGCCAACCGCCGCCAGCCGGCTCACGCCTCTACCTCCATGATCCATTCTTGCCGAGTGTCCTAGACACAAGAACACGGATCAGGTGATGTTAACTAGGTCTTAGGGCGCATATGTGTTTATCGAGAACAGCCACGCATGACACGTCGCCACACTGACAATTGCGGCACGGCGGGCAACGTAAACTGTGGAACAAACGAAGAAACGTCAAAAAGATAAGCGGCAGAGAAGGCCGGCAATCGAACACATCGTGGCACGCGGTCGTACAAATGGCTTGAGCCATTAACCATTTCCGATTGGGCTTGTGCCATTGGGTACATTGGTCAGAATTGGCAAGTTGGCAATTGTGACGCGCCCAACTGTTTCGGTCTTCGCATGGAATCAGCATCGTTCCATCGTCTCGTCACAGCGTCACCATCACCCGCGTTTCACGCCGTTGACGTCAGCGTGAGGTGGGTCCATGGTATTCATTGCGTCGTCAGCATGACGCTGGTATTCATAGTCTTCAGTACAACCTATACATTAACACAGGCCAAAACACAAGCAAGATGAAAGCGCCGTGGATGCATTGATATCGGCGAGGTAAACCTTCATTGTATGTGTGTTCACATTCATTTTGGGTTTGTCCTTTAAAATGTTTCCCCAGATTTCTCACAAGCCACATTGTCAGAGAACCCTATCGTCTGCAGAGCAAGATAGCAGCCAACACACTCTTAGTTCCAGACGCCAGCGGACAACTTGGGTCAGCGCGCATGTCAATGGGACTAGATGCAGAGAGGAAGGTGGCTGAAAATGTCACACAATGCCAATAACATTGAAAAAAAAAGAAGACGGCAGCGACGAAAACGAGGCTGCCACCTAAATTTCGCAATCCGTCAAAAATGGTGAGTACTTTTCAAAGCAGTTCCGGGCTCTGACGCAACCTGCGCGCCCTTTCACAAGCGCACCGGTACACAAGCTGGTTACCGCCAACTGCCGGCAGCAGGCTGACGCCTCTACTTCCCTGAACCATTCCTGCCGAGTGTCCTAGACACAAGGCCACGGATCAGGTGATGTTCACTAGGTCGTTGGGCGTATATGTGTTTATCGCGAAGAGCCACGAATGTCACGTCGCCACACTGACAATTGCGGAACAGCAGGCAACGTAAACTGTGGAACAAACGAAGAAACGTCAAAAAGATAAGCGGCACACGAGGCCGCCAATCGAACACGGCGTGGGACGCGGTCGTACAAACGGCCTGAGCCTTAAACCATTTCCGATTGGGCTTGTGCCATTGGGTACATTGGTCAGAATTGGCAACTTGGCAATTGTGACGCGCCCAACTTTTTCGGTCTTCGCATGGAATCAGCATCGTTCGATCGTCTCGTCAGCGCGTCACCATCCCCCGCGTTTCACGCCGTTGACGTCAGCGTGTGGTGGCTCCATGGTATTCATTGCGTCGTCAGCATGACGCTGGTATTCAACAATCTTCAGTACAACCTATACATTAACCTAGGCCAAAAGGTAAGCAAGAGCAATGCGCCGCGGATCCATTGAAATCGGCGAGGTAAACCTTCATTTATGTGTGTTCACATTAATTTTTGGTTTGTCCCTTAAGCTGTTTCCCCAGATGTCTAACATGCCACACTCTCAGAGAACGCTATCGTCTGCAGAGCAAGATAGCAGCCAACACACTCTTAGTTCAAGAAGCCAGCGGAAAACATGGGTCAACGCGCACGTGAAAGGGATTAGATGCAAAGAGTAAGGTGTCTCAAAATGTCACACAATGCCACTAACATTGAAAAAAAAGAAGACGGCAGCGACGAAAACGAGGCTGCCACCTAAATTTCGCAATCCGTCAAAAAGGGTGAGTACTTTTCAAAGCAGTTCCAAGCTCTGACGCAACCTGCGCGCCCTTTCACAAGCGCACCGGTACACAAGCTGGTCCCCGCCAACTGCCGGCAGCAGGCTGACGCCTCTACTTCCCTGATCCATTCCTGCCGAGTGTCCTAGACACAAGGCCACGGATCAGGTGATGTTCACTAGGTCGTTGGGCGTATATGTGTTTATCGCGAAGAGCCGCGCAAGACACGTCGCCACACTGACAATTGCGGCACGGCGGGCAACGTAAACTGTGGAACAAACGAAGAAACGTCAAAAAGATAAGCGGCACAGAAGGCCGGCAATCGAACACATCGTGGCACGCGGTCGTGCAAATGGCCTGAGCCATTAACCATTTCCGATTGGGCTTGTGCCATTGGGTACATTGGTCAGAATTGGCAAGTTGGCAATTGTGACGCGCCCAACTGTTTCGGTCTTCGCATGGAATCAGCATCGTTCGATCGTCTCGTCACAGCGTCACTATCACCCGCGCTTCACCCCGTTGACGTCAGCGTGTGGTGGCTCCATGGTATTCATTGCGTCGTCACCATGACGCTGGTATTCAACAGTCTTCAGTACAAGCTATACATTAACATATGCCAAAACCTAAGCAACGAGGATGCGCCGCGGATCCATTGAAATCAGCGAGGTAAGCCTTCATTGTAGGTGTGTTCACATTAATTGTGGGTTTGTCCCTTAAAATGTCTCCCCAGATGTCTCACAAGCCATATTGTCAGAGAACCCTATCGTCTGCAGAGCAAGATAGCAGCAAACACACACTTAGTTACAGAAGCCAGCGGACATCTTGGGTCAACGCGCATGTCAATGGGACTAGATACCAGAGGAAGGTGGTTGAAAATGTCACACAATGCCAATAACATTAAAAAAAAAGAAGACGGCAGCGACGAAAACGAGGCTGCCACCAAAATTTCACAATCCGTCAAAAAGGGTGAGTACTTTTCAAAGCAGTTCCAGGCTCTGAGCCGACCTGCGCGCCCTTTCACAAACGCACCGGTACACAGGCTAGTCCCCGCCAACCGCCGGCAGCAGGCTGACGCCTCTACCTGCCTGATCCATTCCTGCCGAGTGTCCTAGACGCAAGACCACGGATCAGGTGGTGTTCACTAGGTCGTTGGGCGCATGTGTGTTTATCGAGAACAGCCACGCATGACACGTCGTCACACTGCAAATTGCGGCACGGCGGGCGACGTAAACTGTGGAACAAACGAAGAAACGTCAAAAAGATGCGCGGCACAGAAGGCCGGCAATCGAACACGGTGTGTAACGCGGTCGTACAAATAGCCTGAGCCATAAACCATTTCCCATTCGCCTTGTGCCAGCAGGTACATTGGTCAGAATAGGCAACATGGGAATTGTGACGCGCCCAACTTCTTCGGTCTTCGCATGGAATCAGCATCGTTCGATCGTCTCGTCACAGCGTCACCATCACCCGCGCTTCACCCCGTTGACGTCAGCGTGTGGTGGCTCCATGGTATTCATTGCGTCGTCACCATGACGCTGGTATTCAACAGTCTTCAGTACAAGCTATACATTAACATATGCCAAAACCTAAGCAACGAGGATGCGCCGCGGATCCATGGAAATCGGCGAGGTAAGCCTTCATTGTAGGTGTGTTCACATTATATGTGGGTTTGTCCCTTAAAATTTCTCCCCACATGTCTCACAAGCCATATTGTCAGAGAACCCTATCGTCTGCAGAGCAAGATAGCAGCCAACACACACTTAGTTACAGAAGCAAGCGGACAACTTGGGTCAACGCGCAGGTGAATAGGACTAGATGCACAGAGGAAGGTCGCTGAACATGTTACACAATGTAAATAACATTGGAAAAAAAGAAAACGGCAGCGACGAAAACGAGGCTGACACCAAAATTTCGCAATCCGTCGAAAAGGATGAGTACCTTTCAAAGCAGTTCCGGGCTCTGACCTGACCTGCGCGCCCTTTCACAAGCGCACTGGTCCACAAGCTGGTCCCCGCCAACCGCCGGCAGCAGGCTGACGCCTCTACCTCCCTGATCCATTTCTGCCGAGTGTCATAGACACAAGGCCAGGGATCAGGTTATGTTCACTAGGTCGTTGGGCGTATATGTGTTTATCGAGAACAGCCACGCATGACACGTCGCCACACTGACAATTGCGGCACGGCGGGCAACGTAAACTGTGGAACAAACGAAGAAACGTCAAAAAGATAAGCGGCACAGAAGGCCGGCAATGGAACACGGCGTGGCACGTGGTCGTACAAATGGCCTGAGCCATAAACCATTTCCGATTGGGCTTGTGCCATTGGGTACATTGGTCAGAATTGGCAAGTTGGCAATTGTGACGCGCCCAACCTTTTCGGTCTTCGCATGGAATCAGCATCGTTCGATCGTCTCGTCACAGCGTCACCATCACCCGCGTTTCACGCCGTTGACGTCAGCGTGTGGTGGCTCCGTGGTATTCATTGCGTCGTCAGCATGACGCTGGTATTCAACAATCTTCAGTACAACCTATACATTAACCTAGGCCAAAAGGTAAGCAAGAGCAATGCGCCGCGGATCCATTGAAATCGGCGAGGTAAACCTTCATTTATGTGTGTTCACATTAATTTTTGGTTTGTCCCTTAAAATGTTTCCCCAGATGTCTCACATGCCACATTCTCAGAGAACGCTATCGTCTGCAGAGCAAGATAGCAGCCAACACACTCTTAGTTCCAGCAGCCAGCGGAAAACATTGGTCAACGCGCACGTGCAAGGGACTAGATGCAAATAGTGAGGTGGCTGAAAATGTCACACAATGCCAATAACATTGAAAAAAAAAAAGAAAACGGCAGCGACGAAAACGAGGCTGCCACCTAAATTTCGCTATCCATCAAAAATGGTGAGTACTTTTGAAAGCAGTTCCGGGCTCTGACCTGACCTGCGCGCTCTTTCACAAGCGCACTGGTCCACAAGCTGGTCCCCGCCAACCGCCGGCAGCAGGCTGACGCCTCTACCTCCCTGATCCATTTCTGCCGAGTGTCATAGACACAAGGCCAGGGATCAGGTGATGTTCACTAGGTCGTTGGGCGTATATGTGTTTATCGAGAACAGCCACGCATGACACGTCGCCACACTGACAATTGCGGAACGGCGGGCAACGTAAACTGTGGAACAAACGAAGAAACGTCAAAAAGATAAGCGGCACAGAAGGCCGGCAATCGAACACATCGTGGCACGCGGTCGTACAAATGGCCTGAGCCATTAACCATTTCCGATTGGGCTTGTGCCATTGGGTACATTGGTCAGAATTGGCAAGTTGGCAATTGTGACGCGCCCAACTGTTTCGGTCTTCGCATGGAATCAGCATCGTTCGATCGTCTCGGCACAGCGTCACCATCACCCGCGTTTCACGCCGTTGACGTCAGCGTGTGGTGGCTCCATGGTATTCATTGCGTCGTCAGCATGACGCTCGTATTCAACAATCTTCCCTACAACCTATACATTAACCTAGGCCAAAAGGTAAGCAAGAAGAATGCGCCGCGGATACATTGAAATCGGCGAGGTAAACCTTCATTGTATGTGTGTTCACATTAATTTTTGGTTTGTCCTTTAGAATGTTTCCCCAGATGTCTCACAAGCCACATTGTCAGAGAACCCTATCGTCTGCAGAACAAGATGGCAGCCAACACACTCTTAGTTCCAGAAGCCAGCGGACAACTTGGATTAACGCGCATGTCAATGGGACTAGATACACAGAGGAAGGTGGCTGAAAATGTCACACAATTTCAATAACATTGGGAAAAAAGAAGACGGCAGCGACCAAAAAAGAGGCTGACACCAAAATTTCGCAATCCGTCGAAAAGGATGAGTACCTTTCAAAGCAGTTCCGGACTCTGACCTGATCTGCGCGCCCTTTCACAAGCGCACCGGTACACAAGCTGGTCCCCGCCAACTGCCTGCAGCAGGCTGACGCCTCTACCTCCCTGATCCATTCCTGCCGAGTGTCCTAGACACAAGGCCACGGATCAGGTGATGTTCACTAGGTCGTTGGGCGTATATGTGTTTATCGCGAACATCCACGCGTTACACGTCGCCACACTGACAATTGCGGCACGGCGGGCAACGTAAACTGTGGAACAAACGAAGAAACGTCAAAAAGATAAGCGGCGCAGAAGGCCGGCAATCAAACACGGCGTGGCACGCGGTCGTACAAATGGCCTGAGCTATACACCATTTCCGATTGGCCTTGTGCCATTGGGTACATTGGTCAGAATTGGCAAGTTGGCAATTGTGACGCGCCCAACCTTTTCGGTCTTCGCATGGAATCAGCATCGTTCGATCGTCTCGTCACAGCGTCACCATCACCCGCGTTTCACGCCGTTGACGTCAGCGTGTGGTGGCTCCATGGTATTCATTGCGTCGTCAGCATGACGCTGGTATTCAACAATCTTCAGTACAACCTATACATTAACCTAGGCCAAAAGGTAAGCAAGAGCAATGCGCCGCGGATCCATTGAAATCGGCGAGGTAAACCTTCATTTATGTGTGTTCACATTAATTTTTGGTTTGTCCCTTAAAATGTTTCCCCAGATGTCTCACATGCCACATTCTCAGAGAACGCTATCGTCTGCAGAGCAAGATAGCAGCCAACGCACTCTTAGTTCCAGAAGCCAGCGGAAAACATTGGTCAACGCGCACGTGAAAGGGACTAGATGCAAATAGTGAGGTGGCTGAAAATGTCACACAATGCCAATAACATTGAAAAAAAAAAGAAAACGGCAGCGACGAAAACGAGGCTGCCACCTAAATTTCGCTATCCATCAAAAATGGTGAGTACTTTTGAAAGCAGTTCCGGGCTCTGACCTGACCTGCGCGCCCTTTCACAAGCGCACTGGTCCACAAGCTGGTCCCCGCCAACCGCCGGCAGCAGGCTGACGCCTCTACCTCCCTGATCCATTTCTGCCGAGTGTCATAGACACAAGGCCAGGGATCAGGTGATGTTCACTAGGTCGTTGGGCGTATATGTGTTTATCGAGAACAGCCACGCATGACACGTCGCCACACTGACAATTGCGGCACGGCGGGCAACGTAAACTGTGGAACAAACGAAGAAACGTCAAAAAGATAAGCGGCACAGAAGGCCGGCAATCGAACACATCGTGGCACGCGGTCGTGCAAATGGCCTGAGCCATAAACCATTTCCCATTCGCCTTGTGCCAGCAGGTACATTGGTCAGAATAGGCAACATGGGAATTGTGACGCGCCCAACTTCTTCGGTCTTCGCATGGAATCAGCATCGTTCGATCGTCTCGTCACAGCGTCACCATCACCCGCGCTTCACCCCGTTGACGTCAGCGTGTGGTGGCTCCATGGTATTCATTGCGTCGTCACCATGACGCTGGTATTCAACAGTCTTCTGTACAAGCTATACATTAACATATGCCAAAACCTAAGCAACGAGGATGCGCCGCGGATCCATGGAAATCGGCGAGGTAAGCCTTCATTGTAGGTGTGTTCACATTATATGTGGGTTTGTCCCTTAAAATTTCTCCCCACATGTCTCACAAGCCATATTGTCAGAGAACCCTATCGTCTGCAGAGCAAGATAGCAGCCAACACACACTTAGTTACAGAAGCAAGCGGACAACTTGGGTCAACGCGCAGGTGAATAGGACTAGATGCACAGAGGAAGGTCGCTGAAAATGTCACACAATGCCAATAACATTAAAAAAAAAGAAGACGGCAGCGACGAAAACGAGGCTGCCACCAAAATTTCACAATCCGTCAAAAAGGGTGAGTACTTTTCAAAGCAGTTCCAGGCTCTGAGCCGACCTGCGCGCCCTTTCACAAACGCACCGGTACACAGGCTAGTCCCCGCCAACCGCCGGCTGCGGGCTGACGCCTCTACCTCCCTGATCCATTCCTGCCGAGTGTCCTAGACGCAAGGTCACGGATCAGGTGATGTTTACTAGGTCGTTGGGCGTATATGTGTTGGTCGAAAACAGCCACGCATGACTAGTCGTCACACTGACAACTGCGGCACGGCGGGCAACGTAAACTGTGGAACAAACGAAGAAACGTCAAAAAGATGAGCGGCACAGAAGGCCGGCAATCGAACACGGCGTGGCACGCGGTCGTACAAATAGCCTGAGCTAGAAACCACTTCCGATAGACCTTGTGCCATTGGGTACATTGGCGAGAATTGGCAACTTGGGAATTGTGACGCGCCCAACTTCTTTGGTCTTCGCATGGAATATGCATCGTTCGATCGTCTCGTCACAGCGTCCCCATCACGCGCGTTTCACGCCGTTGACGTCAGCGTGTGGTGGCCCCATGGTATTCATCGCGTCGTCACCATGACGCTGGTATTCAACAGTCTTCAGTACAACCTATACATTAACATAAGCCAAAACCTAAGCAACGAGGAATCGCCGCGGATCCATTGAAATCGGCGAGGTAAGCCTTCATTGTAGGTGTGTTCACTGTAATTGTGGCTTTTTCCCTTAAAATGTCTCCCCAGATGTCTCACAAGCCACATTGTCAGAGAACCCTATCGTCTGCAGAGCAAGATAGCAGCCAACACACACTTAGTTCCAGAAGCACGCGGACAACTTGGGTCAACGCGCAGGTCAATGAGACTAGATGCACAGAGGAAGGTCGCTGAAAATATCGCACAATGCCAATAACATTGAAAAAAGGAAGACGGCAGCTACGAAAACGAGGCTGCCACCAAAGTTTCGCAATCCGTCAAAAAGGGTAATTTTTAAAGCAGTTCCGGGCTCTGACCCGACCTGCGCGCCCTTTCACAAGCGCACCGGTACACAAGCTTGTCCCCGCCAACCGCCGGCAGCAGGCTGAGCCTCTACCTCCCTGATCCATTCCTGCCGAATGTCCTAGACGCAAGGCCACGGATCAGGTGATGTTCACTAGGTCGTTGGGCGTATATGTGTTTATAGAGAACAGCCACGCATGACACGTCGTCACACTGACAATTGCGGCACGGCGGGCAACGTAAACTGTGGAACAAACGAAGAAACGTCAAAAAGATAAGCGGCACAGAAGGCCGGCGATCGAACACGCGCGGTCGTACAAATGGCCTGAGCCATAAACCATTTCTGATTGGCCTTGTGCCATTGGGTACATTGGTCAGAATAGGCAACTTGGAAATTGTGACGCGCCAAACTTCTTCGGTCTTCGCATGGAATCAGCATCGTTCGATCGTCTTGTCGCAGCGTCACCATCACCCGCGTTTCACGCCGTTGACGTCAGCGTGTGGTGGCTCCATGGTATTCATTGCGTCGTCACCATGACGCTGGTATTCAGCAGTCTTCAGTACAACCTATACATGAACCTAGGCCAAATTGTATGTAAGAAGAATGCGCCGTGGATCCATTGAAATCGGCGACATAAGCCTTCATTGTAGGTGTGTTCACATTAATTGTGGGTTTGTCCCTTAAAATGTTTCCCAAGATGTCTCACAAGCCACATTCTCAGAGAACCCTATCGTCTGCAGAGCAAGATAGCAGCCAACACACTCTTAGTTCCAGAAGGCAGCGGACAACTTGGATTAACGCGCATGTCAATGGGACTAGATACACAGAGGAAGGTGGCTGAAAATGTCACACAATGCCAATAACATTGGAAAAAAAGAAGATGGCAGCGACCAAAAAAGAGGCTGACACCAAAATTTCGCAATCCGTCGAAAAGGATGAGTACCTTTCAAAGCAGTTCCGGACTCTGACCTGATCTGCGCGCCCTTTCACAAGCGCACCGGTACACAAGCTGGTCCCCGCCAACTGCCTGCAGCAGGCTGACGCCTCTACCTCCCTGATCCATTCCTGCCGAGTGTCCTAGACACAAGGCCACGGATCAGGTGATCTTCACTAGGTCGTTGGGCGTATATGTGTTTATCGCGAACATCCACGCGTTACACGTCGCCACACTGACAATTGCGGCACGGCGGGCAACGTAAACTGTGGAACAAACGAAGAAACGTCAAAAAGATAAGCGGCGCAGAAGGCCGGCAATCAAACACGGCGTGGCACGCGGTCGTACAAATGGCCTGAGCTATACACCATTTCCGATTGGCCTTGTGCCATTGGGTACATTGGTCAGAATTGGCAAGTTGGCAATTGTGACGCGCCCAACCTTTTCGGTCTTCGCATGGAATCAGCATCGTTCGATCGTCTCGTCACAGCGTCACCATCACCCGCGTTTCACGCCGTTGACGTCAGCGTGTGGTGGCTCCATGGTATTCATTGCGTCGTCAGCATGACGCTGGTATTCAACAATCTTCAGTACAACCTATACATTAACCTAGGCCAAAAGGTAAGCAAGAGCAATGCGCCGCGGATCCATTGAAATCGGCGAGGTAAACCTTCATTTATGTGTGTTCACATTAATTTTTGGTTTGTCCCTTAAAATGTTTCCCCAGATGTCTCACATGCCACATTCTCAGAGAACGCTATCGTCTGCAGAGCAAGATAGCAGCCAACACACTCTTAGTTCCAGAAGCCAGCGGAAAACATTGGTCAACGCGCACGTGAAAGGGACTAGATGCAAATAGTGAGGTGGCTGAAAATGTCACACAATGCCAATAACATTGAAAAAAAAAGAAAACGGCAGCGACGAAAACGAGGCTTCCACCTAAATTTCGCTATCCATCAAAAATGGTGAGTACTTTTGAAAGCAGTTCCGGGCTCTGACCTGACCTGCGCGCATTTTCACAAGCGCACTGGTCCACAAGCTGGTCTCCGCCAACCGCGTCAGCAGGCTGACGCCTCTACCTCCCTCATCCGTTCCAGCCGAGTGTCCTAGACGGAAGGCCACGGATCAGGTGATGTTATCTAGGTCGTTGGGCGTATATGTGTTTATCGAGAACAGCCACGCATGTCACGTCGTCACACTGACAATTGTGGCACGGCGGGTAACGTAAACTGTGGAACAAACGAAGAAACGTCAAAAAGATGAGCGGCACAGAAGGCCGGCAATCGAACACGGCGTGGCAAGCGGTCGTACAAATAGCCTGAGCCATAAACCATTTCTGATTGGCCTTGTGCCATTGGGTACATTGGTCAGAATAGGCAACTTGGAAATTGTGACGCGCCAAACTTTTTCGGTCTTCGCATGGAATTAGCATCGTTCGATCGTCTCGTCGCAGCGTCACCATCACCCGCGTTTCACGCCGTTGACGTCAGCGTGTGGTGGCTCCATGGTATTCATTGCGTCGTCACCATGACGCTGGTATTCAGCAGTCTTCAGTGCAAACTATACATGAACCTAGGCCAAATTGTATGTAAGAAGAATGCGCCGTGGATCCATTGAAATCGGCGACATAAGCCTTCATTGTAGGTGTGTTCACATTAATTGTGGGTTTGTCCCTTAAAATGTTTCCCAAGATGTCTCACAAGCCACATTCTCAGAGAACCCTATCGTCTGCAGAGCAAGATAGCAGCCAACACACACTTAGTTACAGAAGCAAGCGGACAACTTGGGTCAACGCGCAGGTGAATAGGACTAGATGCACAGAGGAAGGTCGCTGAAAATGTTACACAATGTAAATAACATTGGAAAAAAAGAAGACGGCAGCGACCAAAAACGAGGCTACCACCGAAATTTCGCAATCCATCAAAAAGGATGAGTACTTTTGAAAGCAGTTCCGGGCTCTGACCTGACCTGCGCGCCCTTTCACAAGCGCACTGGTCCACAAGCTGGTTCCCCGCCAACCGCCGGCAGCAGGCTGACGCCTCTACCTCCCTGATCCATTTCTGCCGAGTGTCATAGACACAAGGCCAGGGATCAGGTGATGTTCACTAGGTCGTTGGGCGTATATGTGTTTATCGAGAACAGCCACGCATGACACGTCGCCACACTGACAATTGCGGCACGGCGGGCAACGTAAACTGTGCAACAAACGAAGAAACGTCAAAAAGATAAGCGGCACAGAAGGCCGGCAATGGAACACGGCGTGGCACGTGGTCGTACAAATGGCCTGAGCCATAAACCATTTCCGATTGGGCTTGTGCCATTGGGTACATTGGTCAGAATTGGCAAGTTGGCAATTGTGACGCGCCCAACTTTTTCTGTCTTCGCATGGAATCAGCATCGTTCGATCGTCTCGTCAGCGCGTCACCATCCCCCGCGTTTCACGCCGTTGAAGTCAGCGCGTGGTGGCTCCATGGTATGCATTGCGTCGTCAGCATGGCGCTGGTATTCAACAGTCTTCAGTACAACCTTTACATTAACCTATGCCAAAAGGTAAGCAAGAAGAATGCGCCGTGGATCCATTGAAATCGGCGAGGTAAACCTTCATTGTATGTGTGTTCACATTAATTTTTCGTTTGTCCCTTAAAATGTTTCCCCAGATGTCTCACATGCCACATTCTCAGAGAACGCTATCGTCTGCAGAGCAACATAGCAGCCAACACACTCTTAGTTCCAGAAGCCAGCGGAAAACATGGGTCAACGCGCACGTGAAAGGGACTAGATGCAAATAGTGAGGTGGCTGAAAATGTCACACAATGCCAATAACATTGAAAAAAAAAAGAAGACGGCAGCGACGAAAACGAGGCTGCCACCTAAATTTCGCAATCCGTCAAAAATGGTGAGTACTTTTCAAAGCAGTTCCGGGCTCTGACCTGATCTGCGCACCCTTTCACAAGCGCCCTGGTACACAAGCTGCTCCCCGCCAACTGCCGGCAGCAGGCTGACGCCTCTACTTCCCTGATCCATTCCTGCCGAGTGTCCTAGACACAAGGCCACGGATCAGGTGATGTTCACTAGGTCGTTGGGCGTATATGTGTTTATCGCGAAGAGCCACGCATGACACGTCGCCACACTGACAATTGCGGCACGGCGGGCAACGTAAACTGTGGAACAAACGAAGAAACGTCAAAAAGATAAGCGGCACAGAAGGCCAGCAATCGAACACGGCGTGGCACGCGGTCGTACAAATGGCCTGAACCATTAACCATTTCCGATTGGGCTTGTGCCATTGGGTACATTGGTCAGAATTGGCAACTTGGCAATTGTGACGCGCCCAACTTTTTCGGTCTTCGCATGGAATCAGCATCGTTCGATCGTCTCTTTACAGCGTCACCATCACCCGCGTTTCACGCCGCTGACGTCAGCGTGTGGTGGCTCCATGGTATTCATTGCGTCGTCAGCAGGACGCAGGTATTCAACAATCTTCAGTACAACCTATACATAAACCTAGGCCAAAAGGTAAGCAAGAAGAATGCGCCGCGGATGCATTGAAATCGGCGAGGTAAACCTTCATTGTATGTGTGTTCACATTAATTTTTCGTTTGTCCCTTAAAATGTTTCCCCAGATGTCTCACATGCCACATTCTCAGAGAACGCTATCGTCTGCAGAGCAACATAGCAGCCAACACACTCTTAGTTCAAGAAGCCAGCGGAAAACATGGGTCAACGCGCACGTGAAAGGGACTAGATGCAAATAGTGAGGTGGCTTAAAATGTCACACAATGCCAATAACATTGAAAAAAAAAAGAAGACGGCAGCGACGAAAACGAGGCTGCCACCTAAATTTCGCAATCCGTCAAAAATGGTGAGTACTTTTCAAAGCAGTTCCGGGCTCTGACGCAACCTGCGCGCCCTTTCACAAGCGCACCGGTACACAAGCTGGTTACCGCCAACTGCCGGCAGCAGGCTGACGCCTCTACTTCCCTGAACCATTCCTGCCGAGTGTCCTAGACACAAGGCCACGGATCAGGTGATGTTCACTAGGTCGTTGGGCGTATATGTGTTTATCGCGAAGAGCCACGAATGTCACGTCGCCACACTGACAATTGCGGAACGGCGGGCAACGTAAACTGTGGAACAAACGAAGAAACGTCAAAAAGATAAGCGGCACAGAAGGCCGGCAATGGAACACGGCGTGGCACGCGTTCGTACAAATGGCCTGAGCCATTAACCATTTCCGATTGGGCTTGTGCCATTGGGTACATTGGTCAGAATTGGCAAGTTGGCAATTGTGACGCGCCCAACTGTTTCGGTCTTCGCATGGAATCAGCATCGTTCGATCGTCTCGTCACAGCGTCACCATCACCCGCGTTTCACGCCGTTGACGTCAGCGTGTGGTGGCTCCATGGTATTCATTGCGTCGTCAGCATGACGCTCGTATTCAACAATCTTCCGTACAACCTATACATTAACCTAGGCCAAAACGTAAGCAAGAAGAATGCGCCGCGGATACATTGAAATCGGCGAGGTAAACCTTCATTTATGTGTGTTCACATTAATTTTTGGTTTGTCCCTTAAAATGTTTCCCCAGATGTCTCACATGCCACATTCTCAGAGAACGCTATCGTCTGCAGAGCAAGATAGCAGCCAACACACTCTTAGTTCCAGAAGCCAGCGGAAAACATTGGTCAACGCGCACGTGAAAGGGACTAGATGCAAATAGTGAGGTGGCTGAAAATGTCACACAATGCCAATAACATTGAAAAAAAAAAGAAAACGGCAGCGACGAAAACGAGGCTTCCACCTAAATTTCGCTATCCATCAAAAATGGTGAGTACTTTTGAAAGCAGTTCCGGGCTCTGACCTGACCTGCGCGCATTTTCACAAGCGCACTGGTCCACAAGCTGGTCTCCGCCAACCGCGTCAGCAGGCTGACGCCTCTACCTCCCTCATCCGTTCCAGCCGAGTGTCCTAGACGGAAGGCCACGGATCAGGTGATGTTATCTAGGTCGTTGGGCGTATATGTGTTTATCGAGAACAGCCACGCATGTCACGTCGTCACACTGACAATTGTGGCACGGCGGGTAACGTAAACTGTGGAACAAACGAAGAAACGTCAAAAAGATGAGCGGCACAGAAGGCCGGCAATCGAACACGGCGTGGCAAGCGGTCGTACAAATAGCCTGAGCCATAAACCATTTCTGATTGGCCTTGTGCCATTGGGTACATTGGTCAGAATAGGCAACTTGGAAATTGTGACGCGCCAAACTTTTTCGGTCTTCGCATGGAATTAGCATCGTTCGATCGTCTCGTCGCAGCGTCACCATCACCCGCGTTTCACGCCATTGACGTCAGCGTGTGGTGGCTCCATGGTATTCATTGCGTCGTCACCATGACGCTGGTATTCAGCAGTCTTCAGTGCAAACTATACATGAACCTAGGCCAAATTGTATGTAAGAAGAATGCGCCGTGGATCCATTGAAATCGGCGACATAAGCCTTCATTGTAGGTGTGTTCACATTAATTGTGGGTTTGTCCCTTAAAATGTTTCCCAAGATGTCTCACAAGCCACATTCTCAGAGAACCCTATCGTCTGCAGAGCAAGATAGCAGCCAACACACTCTTAGTTCCATAAGCCAACGGAAAAGATGGGTGAACGCGCACGTGAAAGGGACTAGATGCAAAGAGTAAGGTGGCTGAAAATGTCACCCAATACCAATAACATTGAAAAAAAAAGAAGACGGCAGCGACGAAAACGAGGCTGCCACCTAAATTTCGCAATCCGTCAAAAAGGGTGAGTACTTTTCAAAGCAGTTCCGGACTCTGACCTGATCTGCGCGCCCTTTCACAAGCGCACCGGTACACAAGCTGGTCCCCGCCAACTGGCGGCAGGAGGCTGACGCCTCTACCTCCCTGATCCATTCCTGCTGAGTGTCCTAAACACGAGGGCACGGATCAGGTGATGCTCACTAGGTCGTTGGGCGTGTAAGTGTTTATCGCGAACAGCCACGCATGACACGTCGCCACACTGACAATTGCGGCACGGCGGGCAACGTAAACTGTGGAACAAACGAAGAAACGTCAAAAAGATAAGCGGCGCAGAAGGCCGGCAATCAAACACGGCGTGGCACGCGGTCGTACAAATGGCCTGAGCTATACACCATTTCCGCTTGGCCTTGTGCCATTGGGTACATTGGTCAGTATTGGCAAGTTGGCAATTGTGACGCGCCCAACCTTTTCGGTCTTCGCATGGAATCAGCATCGTTCGATCGTCTCGTCACAGCGTCACCATCACCCGCGTTTCACGCCGTTGACGTCAGCGTGTGGTGGCTCCATGGTATTCATTGCGTCGTCAGCATGACGCTGGTATTCAAAAATCTTCAGTACAACCTATACATTAACCTAGGCCAAATGTAAGCAAGAGCAATGCGCCGCGGATCCATTGAAATCGGCGAGGTAAACCTTCATTTATGTGTGTTCACATTAATTTTTGGTTTGTCCCTTAAAATGTTTCCCCAGATGTCTCACATGCCACATTCTCAGAGAACGCTATCGTCTGCAGAGCAAGATAGCAGCCAACACACTCTTAGTTCCAGAAGCCAGCGGAAAACATTGGTCAACGCGCACGTGAAAGGGACTAGATGCAAATAGTGAGGTGGCTGAAAATGTCACACAATGCCAATAACATTGAAAAAAAAAAGAAAACGGCAGCGACGAAAACGAGGCTTCCACCTAAATTTCGCTATCCATCAAAAATGGTGAGTACTTTTGAAAGCAGTTCCGGGCTCTGACCTGACCTGCGCGCATTTTCACAAGCGCACTGGTCCACAAGCTGGTCTCCGCCAACCGCGTCAGCAGGCTGACGCCTCTACCTCCCTCATCCGTTCCAGCCGAGTGTCCTAGACGGAAGGCCACGGATCAGGTGATGTTATCTAGGTCGTTGGGCGTATATGTGTTTATCGAGAACAGCCACGCATGTCACGTCGTCACACTGACTATTGTGGCACGGCGGGTAACGTAAACTGTGGAACAAACGAAGAAACTTCAAAAAGATGAGCGGCACAGAAGGCCGGCAATCGAACACGGCGTGGCAAGCGGTCGTACAAATAGCCTGAGCCATAAACCATTTCTGATTGGCCTTGTGCCATTGGGTACATTGGTCAGAATAGGCAACTTGGAAATTGTGACGCGCCAAACTTTTTCGGTCTTCGCATGGAATTAGCATCGTTCGATCGTCTCGTCGCAGCGTCACCATCACCCGCGTTTCACGCCATTGACGTCAGCGTGTGGTGGCTCCATGGTATTCATTGCGTCGTCACCATGACGCTGGTATTCAGCAGTCTTCAGTGCAAACTATACATGAACCTAGGCCAAATTGTATGTAAGAAGAATGCGCCGTGGATCCATTGAAATCGGCGACATAAGCCTTCATTGTAGGTGTGTTCACATTAATTGTGGGTTTGTCCCTTAAAATGTTTCCCAAGATGTCTCACAAGCCACATTCTCAGAGAACCCTATCGTCTGCAGAGCAAGATAGCAGCCAACACACTCTTAGTTCCATAAGCCAACGGAAAAGATGGGTGAACGCGCACGTGAAAGGGACTAGATGCAAAGAGTAAGGTGGCTGAAAATGTCACCCAATACCAATAACATTGAAAAAAAAAGAAGACGGCAGCGACGAAAACGAGGCTGCCACCTAAATTTCGCAATCCGTCAAAAAGGGTGAGTACTTTTCAAAGCAGTTCCGGACTCTGACCTGATCTGCGCGCCCTTTCACAAGCGCACCGGTACACAAGCTGGTCCCCGCCAACTGGCGGCAGCAGGCTGACGCCTCTACCTCCCTGATCCATTCCTGCTGAGTGTCCTAAACACGAGGGCACGGATCAGGTGATGCTCACTAGGTCGTTGGGCGTGTAAGTGTTTATCGCGAACAGCCACGCATGACACGTCGCCACACTGACAATTGCGGCACGGCGGGCAACGTAAACTGTGGAACAAAGGAAGAAACGTCAAAAAGATAAGCGGCACAGAAGGCCGGCAATCGAACACGGCGTGGCACGCGGTCGTACGAATAGCCTGAGCAATAAAGCATTACCGATTGGCCTTGTGCCACTGGGTACATTGGTGAGAATTGGCAAATTGGGAATTGTGACGTGCCCAACTTCTTCGGTCTTCGCATGGAATCCGCATCGTTCGATCGTCTCGTCACAGCGTCACCATCACCCGCGTTTCACGCCGTTGACATCAACGTGTGGTGGCTCCATGGTATTCATTGCGTCGTCAGCATGACGCTGGTATTCAACAGTCTTCAGTACAGCCTATACATTAACTTAGGCCAAAACGTAAGCAAGAAGAATGCGCCGTGGATCCATTGAAATCGGCGACGTAAGCCTTCATTGTAGGTGTGTTCACATTAATTGTGGGTTTGTCCCTTAAAATGTTTCCCCAGATGTCTAACATGCCACACTCTCAGAGAACGCTATCGTCTGCAGAGCAAGATAGCCGCCAACACACTCTTAGTTCAAGAAGCCAGCGGAAAACATGGGTCAACGCGCACGTGAAAGGGATTAGATGCAAAGAGTAAGGTGTCTCAAGATGTCACACAATGCCACTAACATTGAAAAAAAAGAAGACGGCAGCGACGAAAACGAGGCTGCCACCTAAATTTCGCAATCCGTCAAAAAGGGTGAGTACTTTTCAAAGCAGTTCCAAGCTCTGACGCAACCTGCGCGCCCTTTCACAAGCGCACCAATACACAAGCTGGTCCCCGCCAACTGCCGGCGCCAGGTTGACGCCTCTACTTCCCTGATCCATTCCTGCCGAGTGTCCTAGACACAAGGCCACGGATCAGGTGATGTTCACTAGGTCGTTGGGCGTATATGTGTTTATCGCGAAGAGCCACGCATGACACGTCGCCACACTGACAATTGCGGCACGGCGGGCAACGTAAACTGTGGAACAAACGAAGAAACGTCAAAAAGATAAGCGGCACAGAAGGCCAGCAATCGAACACGGCGTGGCACGCGGTCGTACAAATGGCCTGAACCATTAACCATTTCCGATTGGGCTCGTGCCATTGGGTACATTGGTCAGAATTGGCAACTTGGCAATTGTGACGCGCCCAACTTTTTCGGTCTTCGCATGGAATCAGCATCGTTCGATCGTCTCTTCACAGCGTCACCATCACCCGCGTTTCACGCCGTTGACATCAACGTGTGGTGGCTCCATGGTATTCATTGCGTCGTCAGCATGACGCTGGTATTCAACAGTCTTCAGTACAACCTATACATTAACTTAGGCCAAAACGTAAGCAAGAAGAATGCGCCGCGGATCCATTGAAATCGGCGAGGTAAGCCTTCCTTGTAGGTGTGTTCACATTAATTGTGAGCTTGTCCCTTAGAATGTTTCCCAAGATGTCTCACAAGCCACATTCTCAGAGAACCCTATCGTCTGCAGAGCAAGATAGCAGCCAACACACACTTAGTTCCAGAAGCAAGCGGACAACTTCGGTCAACGCGCATGTGAATAGGACTAGATGCACAGAGTAATGTGGCTGAAAATGCCACACAATGCCAATAAAATTGAAAAAAAGAAGACGGCAGCGACGAAAACGAGACTGTCACCAAAATTTCGCAATCCGTCAAAAAGGATGTGTACTTTTCAAAGCAGTTCAGGGGTCAGACCCGACCTGCGCGCCCTTTCACAAGCGCACCGGTACACGAGCTGGTCCCCGCCAACTGGCGGCAGCAGGCTGACGCCTCTACCTCCCTGATCTATTCCTGCCGAGTGTCCTAGACACAAGGCCAGGGATCAGGTGATGTTCACTAGGTCGTTGGACGTATATGTGTTTATCGAGAACAGCCACGCATGACACGTCGCCACACTGACAATTGCGGCACGGCTGGCAACGTAAACTGTGGAACAAACGAAGAAACGTCAAAAGATAAGCGGCACAGAAGGCCAGCAATCGAACACGGCGTGGCACGCGGTCGTACAAATGGCCTGAACCATTAACCATTTCCGATTGGGCTTGTGCCATTGGGTACATTGGTCAGAATTGGCAACTTGGCAATTGTGACGCGCCCAACTTTTTCGGTCTTCGCATGGAATCAGCATCGTTCGATCGTCTCTTCACAGCGTCACCATCACCCGCGTTTCACGCCGTTGACATCAACGTGTGGTGGCTCCATGGTATTCATTGCGTCGTCAGCATGACGCTGGTATTCAACAGTCTTCAGTACAACCTATACATTAACTTAGGCCAAAACGTAAGCAAGAAGAATGCGCCGCGGATCCATTGAAATCGGCGAGGTAAGCCTTCCTTGTAGGTGTGTTCACATTAATTGTGAGCTTGTCCCTTAGAATGTTTCCCAAGATGTCTCACAAGCCACATTCTCAGAGAACCCTATCGTCTGCAGAGCAAGATAGCAGCCAACACACACTTAGTTCCAGAAGCAAGCGGACAACTTCGGTCAACGCGCATGTGAATAGGACTAGATGCACAGAGTAATGTGGCTGAAAATGCCACACAATGCCAATAAAATTGAAAAAAAGAAGACGGCAGCGACGAAAACGAGACTGTCACCAAAATTTCGCAATCCGTCAAAAAGGATGTGTACTTTTCAAAGCAGTTCAGGGGTCAGACCCGACCTGCGCGCCCTTTCACAAGCGCACCGGTACACGAGCTGGTCCCCGCCAACTGGCGGCAGCAGGCTGACGCCTCTACCTCCCTGATCTATTCCTGCCGAGTGTCCTAGACACAAGGCCAGGGATCAGGTGATGTTCACTAGGTCGTTGGACGTATATGTGTTTATCGAGAACAGCCACGCATGACACGTCGCCACACTGACAATTGCGGCACGGCGGGCAACGTAAACTGTGGAACAAACGAAGAAACGTCAAAAAGATAAGCGGCACAGAAGGCAGGCAATGGAACACGGCGTGGCACGCGGTCGTACAAATGGCCTGAGCCATAAACCATTTCTGATTGGGCTTGTGCCATTGGGTACATTGGTCAGAAATGGCAAGTTGGCAATTGTGACGCGCCCAACTTTTTCTGTCTTCGCATGGAATCAGCATCGTTCGATCGTCTCGTCACAGCGTCACCATCACCCGCGTTTAACGCCGTTGACGTCAGCGTGTGGTGGATAAATGGTATTTCATTGCGTCGTCAGCATTACGCTGGTATTCAACAGTCTTCAGTACAACCTATACATTAACCTAGGCCAAAACGTAAACAAGAAGAATGCGCCGCGGATCCATTGAAATCGGCGAGGTAAACGTTCATTGTAGGTGTGTTCACATTATTGTGGGTTTGTCCCTTAAAATGTTTCCCCAGATGTCTCACAAGCCACATTGTCAGAGAACCCTATCATGTAGAAGAGCAAGATAACAGCCAACACACACTTAGTTCCAGAAACCAGCGGACAACTTGGGTCAACGCGCACGTGAAAGGGACTAGATGCAACGAGTAAGGTGGCTGAAAATGTGACACAATGCCAATAACATTGGAAAAAAAGAATACGGCAGCGACCAAAAACGAGGCTGCCACCAAAATTTCGCTATCCGTCAAAAAGAATGAGTACTTTTTAAAGCAGTCCAGGGCTCTGACCTGACCTGCGCGCCCTTTCACAAGCGCACCGGTACACAAGCTGGTCCCCGCCAACTGCCGGCAGCAGGCTGACGCCTCCACCTCCCTGATTCATTCCTGCCGAGTGTCCTAGACACAAGGCCACGGATCAGGTGATGTTCACTAGGTCGTTGGGCGTATATGTGTTTATCGAGAACAGCCACGCATGACACGTCGTCACACTGACAATTGCGGCACGGCGGGCAACGTAAACTGTGGAACAAACGAAGAAACGTCAAAAAGATGAGCGGACCAGAACGCCGGCAGTCGAACACGCGCGGTCGTACAAGTGGCCTGAGCCATAAACCATTTCCGATTGGGCTTGTGTCATTGGGTACATTGGTCAAAAGTGGCAATTGTGACGCGCTCAACTTTTTCGGTCTTCGCATGGAATCAGCATCGTTCGATCGCCTCGTCACAGCGTCACCATCACCCGCGTTTCACGCCGTTGACGTCAGCGTGTGGTGGCTCCATGGTATTCACTGCGTCGTCAGCATGACGCTGGTATAAATCAGTCTTCAGTAGAACCTATACATTAACCTAGGCCGAAACGTAAGCAAGAAGAATGCCCTGCGGATCCATTGAAATCGGCGACGTAAGCATTTATTGTAGGTGTGTTCACATTGTTTGTGGGTTTGTCCCTTTAAGATGTTTCCCAAGATGTCTCACAAGCCACATTCTCATAGAACCCTATCGTCTGCAGAGCAAGATAGCAGCCAACACACACTTAGTTACAGATGCAAGCGGACAACTTGGGTCAACGCGCAGGTGAATAGGACTAGATGCAAAGAGTAAGGTGGCTGAAAATGTCACCCAATACCAATAACATTGAAAAAAAAAGAAGACGGCAGCGACGAAAACGAGGCTGCCACCTAAATTTCGCAATCCGTCAAAAAGGGTGAGTACTTTTCAAAGCAGTTCCGGGCTCTGACGCAACCTGCGCGCCCTTTCACAAGCTCACCGGTACACAAGCTGGTTCCCGCCAACTGCCGGCAGCAGGCTCACGCCTCTACTTCCCTGATCCATTCCTGCCGAGTGTCCTAGACACAAGGCCACGGATCAGGTGATGTTCACTAGGTCGTTGGGCGTATATGTGTTTATCGCGAAGAGCCACGCATGACACGTCGCCACACTGACAATTGCGGAACGGCGGGCAACGTAAACTGTGGAACAAACGAAGAAACGTCAAAAAGATAAGCGGCACAGAAGGCCGGCAATCGAACACATCGTGGCACGCGGTCGTGCAAATGGCCTGAGCCATTAACCATTTCCGATTGGGCTTGTGCCATTGGGTACATTGGTCAGAATTGGCAAGTTGGCAATTGTGACGCGCCCAACTGTTTCGGTCTTCGCATGGAATCAGCATCGTTCGATCGTCTCGTTACAGCGTTACCATCACCCGCGTTTCACGCCGTTGACGTCAGCGTGTGGTGGCTCCATGGTATTCATTGCGTCGTCAGCATGACGCTCGTATTCAACATTCTTCCGTACAACCTATGCATTAACCTAGGCCAAAAGGTAAGCAAGAAGAATGCGCCGCGGATACATTGAAATCGGCGAGGTAAACCTTCAGTGTATGTGTGTTCACATTAATTTTTGGTTTGTCCCTTAAAATGTTTCCCCAGATGTCTCACATGCCACATTCTCAGAGAACGCTATCGTCTGCAGAGCAAGATAGCAGCCAACACACTCTTAGTTCCAGAAGCCAGCGGAAAACATTGGTCAACGCGCACGTGAAAGGGACTAGATGCAAATAGTGAGGTGGCTGAAAATGTCACACAATGCCAATAACATTGAAAAAAAAAAAAAGAAAACGGCAGCGACGAAAACGAGGCTGACACCAAAATTTCGCAATCCGTCGAAAAGGATGAGTACCTTTCAAAGCAGTTCCGGGCTCTGACCTGACCTGCGCGCCCTTTCACAAGCGCACTGGTCCACAAGCTGGTCCCCGCCAACCGCCGGCAGCAGGCTGACGCCTCTACCTCCCTGATCCATTTCTGCCGAGTGTCATAGACACAAGGCCAGGGATCAGGTGATGTTCACTAGGTCGTTGGGCGTATATGTGTTTATCGAGAACAGCCACGCATGACACGTCGCCACACTGACAATTGCGGCACGGCGGGCAACGTAAACTGTGGAACAAACGAAGAAACGTCAAAAAGATAAGCGGCGCAGAAGGCCGGCAATCAAACACGGCGTGGCACGCGGTCGTACAAATGGCCTGAGCTATACACCATTTCCGCTTGGCCTTGTGCCATTGGGTACATTGGTCAGTATTGGCAAGTTGGCAATTGTGACGCGCCCAACCTTTTCGGTCTTCGCATGGAATCAGCATCGTTCGATCGTCTCGTCACAGCGTCACCATCACCCGCGTTTCACGCCGTTGACGTCAGCGTGTGGTGGCTCCATGGTATTCATTGCGTCGTCAGCATGACGCTGGTATTCAAAAATCTTCAGTACAACCTATACATTAACCTAGGCCAAAAGGTAAGCAAGAAGAATGCGCCGCGGATCCATTGAAATCGGCGAGGTAAGCCTTCCTTGTAGGTGTGTTCACATTAATTGTGAGCTTGTCCCTTAGAATGTTTCCCAAGATGTCTCACAAGCCACATTCTCAGAGAACCCTATCGTCTGCAGAGCAAGATAGCAGCCAACACACACTTAGTTCCAGAAGCAAGCGGACAACTTCGGTCAACGCGCATGTGAATAGGACTAGATGCACAGAGTAATGTGGCTGAAAATGCCACACAATGCCAATAAAATTGAAAAAAAGAAGACGGCAGCGACGAAAACGAGACTGTCACCAAAATTTCGCAATCCGTCAAAAAGGATGTGTACTTTTCAAAGCAGTTCAGGGGTCAGACCCGACCTGCGCGCCCTTTCACAAGCGCACCGGTACACGAGCTGGTCCCCGCCAACTGGCGGCAGCAGGCTGACGCCTCTACCTCCCTGATCTATTCCTGCCGAGTGTCCTAGACACAAGGCCAGGGATCAGGTGATGTTCACTAGGTCGTTGGACGTATATGTGTTTATCGAGAACAGCCACGCATGACACGTCGCCACACTGACAATTGCGGCACGGCGGGCAACGTAAACTGTGGAACAAACGAAGAAACGTCAAAAAGATAAGCGGCACAGAAGGCAGGCAATGGAACACGGCGTGGCACGCGGTCGTACAAATGGCCTGAGCCATAAACCATTTCTGATTGGGCTTGTGCCATTGGGTACATTGGTCAGAAATGGCAAGTTGGCAATTGTGACGCGCCCAACTTTTTCTGTCTTCGCATGGAATCAGCATCGTTCGATCGTCTCGTCACAGCGTCACCATCACCCGCGTTTAACGCCGTTGACGTCAGCGTGTGGTGGATAAATGGTATTTCATTGCGTCGTCAGCATTACGCTGGTATTCAACAGTCTTCAGTACAACCTATACATTAACCTAGGCCAAAACGTAAACAAGAAGAATGCGCCGCGGATCCATTGAAATCGGCGAGGTAAACGTTCATTGTAGGTGTGTTCACATTATTGTGGGTTTGTCCCTTAAAATGTTTCCCCAGATGTCTCACAAGCCACATTGTCAGAGAACCCTATCATGTAGAAGAGCAAGATAACAGCCAACACACACTTAGTTCCAGAAACCAGCGGACAACTTGGGTCAACGCGCACGTGAAAGGGACTAGATGCAACGAGTAAGGTGGCTGAAAATGTGACACAATGCCAATAACATTGGAAAAAAAGAATACGGCAGCGACCAAAAACGAGGCTGCCACCAAAATTTCGCTATCCGTCAAAAAGAATGAGTACTTTTTAAAGCAGTCCAGGGCTCTGACCTGACCTGCGCGCCCTTTCACAAGCGCACCGGTACACAAGCTGGTCCCCGCCAACTGCCGGCAGCAGGCTGACGCCTCCACCTCCCTGATTCATTCCTGCCGAGTGTCCTAGACACAAGGCCACGGATCAGGTGATGTTCACTAGGTCGTTGGGCGTATATGTGTTTATCGAGAACAGCCACGCATGACACGTCGTCACACTGACAATTGCGGCACGGCGGGCAACGTAAACTGTGGAACAAACGAAGAAACGTCAAAAAGATGAGCGGACCAGAACGCCGGCAGTCGAACACGCGCGGTCGTACAAGTGGCCTGAGCCATAAACCATTTCCGATTGGGCTTGTGTCATTGGGTACATTGGTCAAAAGTGGCAATTGTGACGCGCTCAACTTTTTCGGTCTTCGCATGGAATCAGCATCGTTCGATCGCCTCGTCACAGCGTCACCATCACCCGCGTTTCACGCCGTTGACGTCAGCGTGTGGTGGCTCCATGGTATTCACTGCGTCGTCAGCATGACGCTGGTATAAATCAGTCTTCAGTAGAACCTATACATTAACCTAGGCCGAAACGTAAGCAAGAAGAATGCCCTGCGGATCCATTGAAATCGGCGACGTAAGCATTTATTGTAGGTGTGTTCACATTGTTTGTGGGTTTGTCCCTTTAAGATGTTTCCCAAGATGTCTCACAAGCCACATTCTCATAGAACCCTATCGTCTGCAGAGCAAGATAGCAGCCAACACACACTTAGTTACAGATGCAAGCGGACAACTTGGGTCAACGCGCAGGTGAATAGGACTAGATGCAAAGAGTAAGGTGGCTGAAAATGTCACCCAATACCAATAACATTGAAAAAAAAAGAAGACGGCAGCGACGAAAACGAGGCTGCCACCTAAATTTCGCAATCCGTCAAAAAGGGTGAGTACTTTTCAAAGCAGTTCCGGGCTCTGACGCAACCTGCGCGCCCTTTCACAAGCTCACCGGTACACAAGCTGGTTCCCGCCAACTGCCGGCAGCAGGCTCACGCCTCTACTTCCCTGATCCATTCCTGCCGAGTGTCCTAGACACAAGGCCACGGATCAGGTGATGTTCACTAGGTCGTTGGGCGTATATGTGTTTATCGCGAAGAGCCACGCATGACACGTCGCCACACTGACAATTGCGGAACGGCGGGCAACGTAAACTGTGGAACAAACGAAGAAACGTCAAAAAGATAAGCGGCACAGAAGGCCGGCAATCGAACACATCGTGGCACGCGGTCGTGCAAATGGCCTGAGCCATTAACCATTTCCGATTGGGCTTGTGCCATTGGGTACATTGGTCAGAATTGGCAAGTTGGCAATTGTGACGCGCCCAACTGTTTCGGTCTTCGCATGGAATCAGCATCGTTCGATCGTCTCGTTACAGCGTTACCATCACCCGCGTTTCACGCCGTTGACGTCAGCGTGTGGTGGCTCCATGGTATTCATTGCGTCGTCAGCATGACGCTCGTATTCAACATTCTTCCGTACAACCTATGCATTAACCTAGGCCAAAAGGTAAGCAAGAAGAATGCGCCGCGGATACATTGAAATCGGCGAGGTAAACCTTCAGTGTATGTGTGTTCACATTAATTTTTGGTTTGTCCCTTAAAATGTTTCCCCAGATGTCTCACATGCCACATTCTCAGAGAACGCTATCGTCTGCAGAGCAAGATAGCAGCCAACACACTCTTAGTTCCAGAAGCCAGCGGAAAACATTGGTCAACGCGCACGTGAAAGGGACTAGATGCAAATAGTGAGGTGGCTGAAAATGTCACACAATGCCAATAACATTGAAAAAAAAAAAAAGAAAACGGCAGCGACGAAAACGAGGCTGACACCAAAATTTCGCAATCCGTCGAAAAGGATGAGTACCTTTCAAAGCAGTTCCGGGCTCTGACCTGACCTGCGCGCCCTTTCACAAGCGCACTGGTCCACAAGCTGGTCCCCGCCAACCGCCGGCAGCAGGCTGACGCCTCTACCTCCCTGATCCATTTCTGCCGAGTGTCATAGACACAAGGCCAGGGATCAGGTGATGTTCACTAGGTCGTTGGGCGTATATGTGTTTATCGAGAACAGCCACGCATGACACGTCGCCACACTGACAATTGCGGCACGGCGGGCAACGTAAACTGTGGAACAAACGAAGAAACGTCAAAAAGATAAGCGGCGCAGAAGGCCGGCAATCAAACACGGCGTGGCACGCGGTCGTACAAATGGCCTGAGCTATACACCATTTCCGCTTGGCCTTGTGCCATTGGGTACATTGGTCAGTATTGGCAAGTTGGCAATTGTGACGCGCCCAACCTTTTCGGTCTTCGCATGGAATCAGCATCGTTCGATCGTCTCGTCACAGCGTCACCATCACCCGCGTTTCACGCCGTTGACGTCAGCGTGTGGTGGCTCCATGGTATTCATTGCGTCGTCAGCATGACGCTGGTATTCAAAAATCTTCAGTACAACCTATACATTAACCTAGGCCAAAAGGTAAGCAAGAGCAATGCGCCGCGGATCCATTGAAATCGGCGAGGTAAACCTTCATTTATGTGTGTTCACATTAATTTTTGGTTTGTCCCTTAAAATGTTTCCCCAGATGTCTCACATGCCACATTCTCAGAGAACGCTATCGTCTGCAGAGCAAGATAGCAGCCAACACACTCTTAGTTCCAGAAGCCAGCGGAAAACATTGGTCAACGCGCACGTGAAAGGGACTAGATGCAAATAGTGAGGTGGCTGAAAATGTCACACAATGCCAATAACATTGAAAAAAAAAAGAAAACGGCAGCGACGAAAACGAGGCTTCCACCTAAATTTCGCTATCCATCAAAAATGGTGAGTACTTTTGAAAGCATTTCCGGGCTCTGACCTGACCTGCGCGCATTTTCACAAGCGCACTGGTCCACAATCTGGTCTCCGCCAACCGCGTCAGCAGGCTGACGCCTCTACCTCCCTCATCCGTTCCAGCCGAGTGTCCTAGACGGAAGGCCACGGATCAGGTGATGTTATCTAGGTCGTTGGGCGTATATGTGTTTATCGAGAACAGCCACGCATGTCACGTCGTCACACTGACAATTGTGGCACGGCGGGTAACGTAAACTGTGGAACAAACGAAGAAACGTCAAAAAGATGAGCGGCACAGAAGGCCGGCAATCGAACACGGCGTGGCAAGCGGTCGTACAAATAGCCTGAGCCATAAACCATTTCTGATTGGCCTTGTGCCATTGGGTACATTGGTCAGAATAGGCAACTTGGAAATTGTGACGCGCCAAACTTTTTCGGTCTTCGCATGGAATTAGCATCGTTCGATCGTCTCGTCGCAGCGTCACCATCACCCGCGTTTCACGCCATTGACGTCAGCGTGTGGTGGCTCCATGGTATTCATTGCGTCGTCACCATGACGCTGGTATTCAGCAGTCTTCAGTGCAAACTATACATGAACCTAGGCCAAATTGTATGTAAGAAGAATGCGCCGTGGATCCATTGAAATCGGCGACATAAGCCTTCATTGTAGGTGTGTTCACATTAATTGTGGGTTTGTCCCTTAAAATGTTTCCCAAGATGTCTCACAAGCCACATTCTCAGAGAACCCTATCGTCTGCAGAGCAAGATAGCAGCCAACACACTCTTAGTTCCATAAGCCAACGGAAAAGATGGGTGAACGCGCACGTGAAAGGGACTAGATGCAAAGAGTAAGGTGGCTGAAAATGTCACCCAATACCAATAACATTGAAAAAAAAAGAAGACGGCAGCGGCGAAAACGAGGCTGCCACCTAAATTTCGCAATCCGTCAAAAAGGGTGAGTACTTTTCAAAGCAGTTCCGGACTCTGACCTGATCTGCGCGCCCTTTCACAAGCGCACCGGTACACAAGCTGGTCCCCGCCAACTGGCGGCAGCAGGCTGACGCCTCTACCTCCCTGATCCATTCCTGCTGAGTGTCCTAAACACGAGGGCACGGATCAGGTGATGCTCACTAGGTCGTTGGGCGTGTAAGTGTTTATCGCGAACAGCCACGCATGACACGTCGCCACACTGACAATTGCGGCACGGCGGGCAACGTAAACTGTGGAACAAAGGAAGAAACGTCAAAAAGATAAGCGGCACAGAAGGCCGGCAATCGAACACGGCGTGGCACGCGGTCGTACGAATAGCCTGAGCAATAAAGCATTACCGATTGGCCTTGTGCCACTGGGTACATTGGTGAGAATTGGCAAATTGGGAATTGTGACGCGCCCAACTTCTTCGGTCTTCGCATGGAATCCGCATCGTTCGATCGTCTCGTCACAGCGTCACCATCACCCGCGTTTCACGCCGTTGACATCAACGTGTGGTGGCTCCATGGTATTCATTGCGTCGTCAGCATGACGCTGGTATTCAACAGTCTTCAGTACAGCCTATACATTAACTTAGGCCAAAACGTAAGCAAGAAGAATGCGCCGTGGATCCATTGAAATCGGCGACGTAAGCCTTCATTGTAGGTGTGTTCACATTAATTGTGGGTTTGTCCCTTAAAATGTTTCCCCAGATGTCTAACATGCCACACTCTCAGAGAACGCTATCGTCTGCAGAGCAAGATAGCCGCCAACACACTCTTAGTTCAAGAAGCCAGCGGAAAACATGGGTCAACGCGCACGTGAAAGGGATTAGATGCAAAGAGTAAGGTGTCTCAAGATGTCACACAATGCCACTAACATTGAAAAAAAAGAAGACGGCAGCGACGAAAACGAGGCTGCCACCTAAATTTCGCAATCCGTCAAAAAGGGTGAGTACTTTTCAAAGCAGTTCCAAGCTCTGACGCAACCTGCGCGCCCTTTCACAAGCGCACCAATACACAAGCTGGTCCCCGCCAACTGCCGGCGCCAGGTTGACGCCTCTACTTCCCTGATCCATTCCTGCCGAGTGTCCTAGACACAAGGCCACGGATCAGGTGATGTTCACTAGGTCGTTGGGCGTATATGTGTTTATCGCGAAGAGCCACGCATGACACGTCGCCACACTGACAATTGCGGCACGGCGGGCAACGTAAACTGTGGAACAAACGAAGAAACGTCAAAAAGATAAGCGGCACAGAAGGCCAGCAATCGAACACGGCGTGGCACGCGGTCGTACAAATGGCCTGAACCATTAACCATTTCCGATTGGGCTCGTGCCATTGGGTACATTGGTCAGAATTGGCAACTTGGCAATTGTGACGCGCCCAACTTTTTCGGTCTTCGCATGGAATCAGCATCGTTCGATCGTCTCTTCACAGCGTCACCATCACCCGCGTTTCACGCCGTTGACATCAACGTGTGGTGGCTCCATGGTATTCATTGCGTCGTCAGCATGACGCTGGTATTCAACAGTCTTCAGTACAACCTATACATTAACTTAGGCCAAAACGTAAGCAAGAAGAATGCGCCGCGGATCCATTGAAATCGGCGAGGTAAGCCTTCCTTGTAGGTGTGTTCACATTAATTGTGAGCTTGTCCCTTAGAATGTTTCCCAAGATGTCTCACAAGCCACATTCTCAGAGAACCCTATCGTCTGCAGAGCAAGATAGCAGCCAACACACACTTAGTTCCAGAAGCAAGCGGACAACTTCGGTCAACGCGCATGTGAATAGGACTAGATGCACAGAGTAATGTGGCTGAAAATGCCACACAATGCCAATAAAATTGAAAAAAAGAAGACGGCAGCGACGAAAACGAGACTGTCACCAAAATTTCGCAATCCGTCAAAAAGGATGTGTACTTTTCAAAGCAGTTCAGGGGTCAGACCCGACCTGCGCGCCCTTTCACAAGCGCACCGGTACACGAGCTGGTCCCCGCCAACTGGCGGCAGCAGGCTGACGCCTCTACCTCCCTGATCTATTCCTGCCGAGTGTCCTAGACACAAGGCCAGGGATCAGGTGATGTTCACTAGGTCGTTGGACGTATATGTGTTTATCGAGAACAGCCACGCATGACACGTCGCCACACTGACAATTGCGGCACGGCTGGCAACGTAAACTGTGGAACAAACGAAGAAACGTCAAAAGATAAGCGGCACAGAAGGCCAGCAATCGAACACGGCGTGGCACGCGGTCGTACAAATGGCCTGAACCATTAACCATTTCCGATTGGGCTTGTGCCATTGGGTACATTGGTCAGAATTGGCAACTTGGCAATTGTGACGCGCCCAACTTTTTCGGTCTTCGCATGGAATCAGCATCGTTCGATCGTCTCTTCACAGCGTCACCATCACCCGCGTTTCACGCCGTTGACATCAACGTGTGGTGGCTCCATGGTATTCATTGCGTCGTCAGCATGACGCTGGTATTCAACAGTCTTCAGTACAACCTATACATTAACTTAGGCCAAAACGTAAGCAAGAAGAATGCGCCGCGGATCCATTGAAATCGGCGAGGTAAGCCTTCCTTGTAGGTGTGTTCACATTAATTGTGAGCTTGTCCCTTAGAATGTTTCCCAAGATGTCTCACAAGCCACATTCTCAGAGAACCCTATCGTCTGCAGAGCAAGATAGCAGCCAACACACACTTAGTTCCAGAAGCAAGCGGACAACTTCGGTCAACGCGCATGTGAATAGGACTAGATGCACAGAGTAATGTGGCTGAAAATGCCACACAATGCCAATAAAATTGAAAAAAAGAAGACGGCAGCGACGAAAACGAGACTGTCACCAAAATTTCGCAATCCGTCAAAAAGGATGTGTACTTTTCAAAGCAGTTCAGGGGTCAGACCCGACCTGCGCGCCCTTTCACAAGCGCACCGGTACACGAGCTGGTCCCCGCCAACTGGCGGCAGCAGGCTGACGCCTCTACCTCCCTGATCTATTCCTGCCGAGTGTCCTAGACACAAGGCCAGGGATCAGGTGATGTTCACTAGGTCGTTGGACGTATATGTGTTTATCGAGAACAGCCACGCATGACACGTCGCCACACTGACAATTGCGGCACGGCGGGCAACGTAAACTGTGGAACAAACGAAGAAACGTCAAAAAGATAAGCGGCACAGAAGGCAGGCAATGGAACACGGCGTGGCACGCGGTCGTACAAATGGCCTGAGCCATAAACCATTTCCGATTGGGCTTGTGCCATTGGGTACATTGGTCAGAAATGGCAAGTTGGCAATTGTGACGCGCCCAACTTTTTCTGTCTTCGCATGGAATCAGCATCGTTCGATCGTCTCGTCACAGCGTCACCATCACCCGCGTTTAACGCCGTTGACGTCAGCGTGTGGTGGATAAATGGTATTTCATTGCGTCGTCAGCATTACGCTGGTATTCAACAGTCTTCAGTACAACCTATACATTAACCTAGGCCAAAACGTAAACAAGAAGAATGCGCCGCGGATCCATTGAAATCGGCGAGGTAAACGTTCATTGTAGGTGTGTTCACATTATTGTGGGTTTGTCCCTTAAAATGTTTCCCCAGATGTCTCACAAGCCACATTGTCAGAGAACCCTATCATGTAGAAGAGCAAGATAACAGCCAACACACACTTAGTTCCAGAAACCAGCGGACAACTTGGGTCAACGCGCACGTGAAAGGGACTAGATGCAACGAGTAAGGTGGCTGAAAATGTGACACAATGCCAATAACATTGGAAAAAAAGAATACGGCAGCGACCAAAAACGAGGCTGCCACCAAAATTTCGCTATCCGTCAAAAAGAATGAGTACTTTTTAAAGCAGTCCAGGGCTCTGACCTGACCTGCGCGCCCTTTCACAAGCGCACCGGTACACAAGCTGGTCCCCGCCAACTGCCGGCAGCAGGCTGACGCCTCCACCTCCCTGATTCATTCCTGCCGAGTGTCCTAGACACAAGGCCACGGATCAGGTGATGTTCACTAGGTCGTTGGGCGTATATGTGTTTATCGAGAACAGCCACGCATGACACGTCGTCACACTGACAATTGCGGCACGGCGGGCAACGTAAACTGTGGAACAAACGAAGAAACGTCAAAAAGATGAGCGGACCAGAACGCCGGCAGTCGAACACGCGCGGTCGTACAAGTGGCCTGAGCCATAAACCATTTCCGATTGGGCTTGTGTCATTGGGTACATTGGTCAAAAGTGGCAATTGTGACGCGCTCAACTTTTTCGGTCTTCGCATGGAATCAGCATCGTTCGATCGTCTCGTCACAGCGTCACCATCACCCGCGTTTCACGCCGTTGACGTCAGCGTGTGGTGGCTCCATGGTATTCACTGCGTCGTCAGCATGACGCTGGTATAAATCAGTCTTCAGTAGAACCTATACATTAACCTAGGCCGAAACGTAAGCAAGAAGAATGCCCTGCGGATCCATTGAAATCGGCGACGTAAGCATTTATTGTAGGTGTGTTCACATTGTTTGTGGGTTTGTCCCTTTAAGATGTTTCCCAAGATGTCTCACAAGCCACATTCTCATAGAACCCTATCGTCTGCAGAGCAAGATAGCAGCCAACACACACTTAGTTACAGATGCAAGCGGACAACTTGGGTCAACGCGCAGGTGAATAGGACTAGATGCAAAGAGTAAGGTGGCTGAAAATGTCACCCAATACCAATAACATTGAAAAAAAAAGAAGACGGCAGCGACGAAAACGAGGCTGCCACCTAAATTTCGCAATCCGTCAAAAAGGGTGAGTACTTTTCAAAGCAGTTCCGGGCTCTGACGCAACCTGCGCGCCCTTTCGCAAGCTCACCGGTACACAAGCTGGTTCCCGCCAACTGCCGGCAGCAGGCTCACGCCTCTACTTCCCTGATCCATTCCTGCCGAGTGTCCTAGACACAAGGCCACGGATCAGGTGATGTTCACTAGGTCGTTGGGCGTATATGTGTTTATCGCGAAGAGCCACGCATGACACGTCGCCACACTGACAATTGCGGAACGGCGGGCAACGTAAACTGTGGAACAAACGAAGAAACGTCAAAAAGATAAGCGGCACAGAAGGCCGGCAATCGAACACATCGTGGCACGCGGTCGTGCAAATGGCCTGAGCCATTAACCATTTCCGATTGGGCTTGTGCCATTGGGTACATTGGTCAGAATTGGCAAGTTGGCAATTGTGACGCGCCCAACTGTTTCGGTCTTCGCATGGAATCAGCATCGTTCGATCGTCTCGTTACAGCGTTACCATCACCCGCGTTTCACGCCGTTGACGTCAGCGTGTGGTGGCTCCATGGTATTCATTGCGTCGTCAGCATGACGCTCGTATTCAACATTCTTCCGTACAACCTATGCATTAACCTAGGCCAAAAGGTAAGCAAGAAGAATGCGCCGCGGATACATTGAAATCGGCGAGGTAAACCTTCAGTGTATGTGTGTTCACATTAATTTTTGGTTTGTCCCTTAAAATGTTTCCCCAGATGTCTCACATGCCACATTCTCAGAGAACGCTATCGTCTGCAGAGCAAGATAGCAGCCAACACACTCTTAGTTCCAGAAGCCAGCGGAAAACATTGGTCAACGCGCACGTGAAAGGGACTAGATGCAAATAGTGAGGTGGCTGAAAATGTCACACAATGCCAATAACATTGAAAAAAAAAAAAAGAAAACGGCAGCGACGAAAACGAGGCTGACACCAAAATTTCGCAATCCGTCGAAAAGGATGAGTACCTTTCAAAGCAGTTCCGGGCTCTGACCTGACCTGCGCGCCCTTTCACAAGCGCACTGGTCCACAAGCTGGTCCCCGCCAACCGCCGGCAGCAGGCTGACGCCTCTACCTCCCTGATCCATTTCTGCCGAGTGTCATAGACACAAGGCCAGGGATCAGGTGATGTTCACTAGGTCGTTGGGCGTATATGTGTTTATCGAGAACAGCCACGCATGACACGTCGCCACACTGACAATTGCGGCACGGCGGGCAACGTAAACTGTGGAACAAACGAAGAAACGTCAAAAAGATAAGCGGCGCAGAAGGCCGGCAATCAAACACGGCGTGGCACGCGGTCGTACAAATGGCCTGAGCTATACACCATTTCCGCTTGGCCTTGTGCCATTGGGTACATTGGTCAGTATTGGCAAGTTGGCAATTGTGACGCGCCCAACCTTTTCGGTCTTCGCATGGAATCAGCATCGTTCGATCGTCTCGTCACAGCGTCACCATCACCCGCGTTTCACGCCGTTGACGTCAGCGTGTGGTGGCTCCATGGTATTCATTGCGTCGTCAGCATGACGCTGGTATTCAAAAATCTTCAGTACAACCTATACATTAACCTAGGCCAAAAGGTAAGCAAGAGCAATGCGCCGCGGATCCATTGAAATCGGCGAGGTAAACCTTCATTTATGTGTGTTCACATTAATTTTTGGTTTGTCCCTTAAAATGTTTCCCCAGATGTCTCACATGCCACATTCTCAGAGAACGCTATCGTCTGCAGAGCAAGATAGCAGCCAACACACTCTTAGTTCCAGAAGCCAGCGGAAAACATTGGTCAACGCGCACGTGAAAGGGACTAGATGCAAATAGTGAGGTGGCTGAAAATGTCACACAATGCCAATAACATTGAAAAAAAAAGAAAACGGCAGCGACGAAAACGAGGCTTCCACCTAAATTTCGCTATCCATCAAAAATGGTGAGTACTTTTGAAAGCAGTTCCGGGCTCTGACCTGACCTGCGCGCATTTTCACAAGCGCACTGGTCCACAATCTGGTCTCCGCCAACCGCGTCAGCAGGCTGACGCCTCTACCTCCCTCATCCGTTCCAGCCGAGTGTCCTAGACGGAAGGCCACGGATCAGGTGATGTTATCTAGGTCGTTGGGCGTATATGTGTTTATCGAGAACAGCCACGCATGTCACGTCGTCACACTGACAATTGTGGCACGGCGGGTAACGTAAACTGTGGAACAAACGAAGAAACGTCAAAAAGATGAGCGGCACAGAAGGCCGGCAATCGAACACGGCGTGGCAAGCGGTCGTACAAATAGCCTGAGCCATAAACCATTTCTGATTGGCCTTGTGCCATTGGGTACATTGGTCAGAATAGGCAACTTGGAAATTGTGACGCGCCAAACTTTTTCGGTCTTCGCATGGAATTAGCATCGTTCGATCGTCTCGTCGCAGCGTCACCATCACCCGCGTTTCACGCCATTGACGTCAGCGTGTGGTGGCTCCATGGTATTCATTGCGTCGTCACCATGACGCTGGTATTCAGCAGTCTTCAGTGCAAACTATACATGAACCTAGGCCAAATTGTATGTAAGAAGAATGCGCCGTGGATCCATTGAAATCGGCGACATAAGCCTTCATTGTAGGTGTGTTCACATTAATTGTGGGTTTGTCCCTTAAAATGTTTCCCAAGATGTCTCACAAGCCACATTCTCAGAGAACCCTATCGTCTGCAGAGCAAGATAGCAGCCAACACACTCTTAGTTCCATAAGCCAACGGAAAAGATGGGTGAACGCGCACGTGAAAGGGACTAGATGCAAAGAGTAAGGTGGCTGAAAATGTCACCCAATACCAATAACATTGAAAAAAAAAGAAGACGGCAGCGGCGAAAACGAGGCTGCCACCTAAATTTCGCAATCCGTCAAAAAGGGTGAGTACTTTTCAAAGCAGTTCCGGACTCTGACCTGATCTGCGCGCCCTTTCACAAGCGCACCGGTACACAAGCTGGTCCCCGCCAACTGGCGGCAGCAGGCTGACGCCTCTACCTCCCTGATCCATTCCTGCTGAGTGTCCTAAACACGAGGGCACGGATCAGGTGATGCTCACTAGGTCGTTGGGCGTGTAAGTGTTTATCGCGAACAGCCACGCATGACACGTCGCCACACTGACAATTGCGGCACGGCGGGCAACGTAAACTGTGGAACAAAGGAAGAAACGTCAAAAAGATAAGCGGCACAGAAGGCCGGCAATCGAACACGGCGTGGCACGCGGTCGTACGAATAGCCTGAGCAATAAAGCATTACCGATTGGCCTTGTGCCACTGGGTACATTGGTGAGAATTGGCAAATTGGGAATTGTGACGCGCCCAACTTCTTCGGTCTTCGCATGGAATCCGCATCGTTCGATCGTCTCGTCACAGCGTCACCATCACCCGCGTTTCACGCCGTTGACATCAACGTGTGGTGGCTCCATGGTATTCATTGCGTCGTCAGCATGACGCTGGTATTCAACAGTCTTCAGTACAGCCTATACATTAACTTAGGCCAAAACGTAAGCAAGAAGAATGCGCCGTGGATCCATTGAAATCGGCGACGTAAGCCTTCATTGTAGGTGTGTTCACATTAATTGTGGGTTTGTCCCTTAAAATGTTTCCCCAGATGTCTAACATGCCACACTCTCAGAGAACGCTATCGTCTGCAGAGCAAGATAGCCGCCAACACACTCTTAGTTCAAGAAGCCAGCGGAAAACATGGGTCAACGCGCACGTGAAAGGGATTAGATGCAAAGAGTAAGGTGTCTCAAGATGTCACACAATGCCACTAACATTGAAAAAAAAGAAGACGGCAGCGACGAAAACGAGGCTGCCACCTAAATTTCGCAATCCGTCAAAAAGGGTGAGTACTTTTCAAAGCAGTTCCAAGCTCTGACGCAACCTGCGCGCCCTTTCACAAGCGCACCAATACACAAGCTGGTCCCCGCCAACTGCCGGCGCCAGGTTGACGCCTCTACTTCCCTGATCCATTCCTGCCGAGTGTCCTAGACACAAGGCCACGGATCAGGTGATGTTCACTAGGTCGTTGGGCGTATATGTGTTTATCGCGAAGAGCCACGCATGACACGTCGCCACACTGACAATTGCGGCACGGCGGGCAACGTAAACTGTGGAACAAACGAAGAAACGTCAAAAAGATAAGCGGCACAGAAGGCCAGCAATCGAACACGGCGTGGCACGCGGTCGTACAAATGGCCTGAACCATTAACCATTTCCGATTGGGCTCGTGCCATTGGGTACATTGGTCAGAATTGGCAACTTGGCAATTGTGACGCGCCCAACTTTTTCGGTCTTCGCATGGAATCAGCATCGTTCGATCGTCTCTTCACAGCGTCACCATCACCCGCGTTTCACGCCGTTGACATCAACGTGTGGTGGCTCCATGGTATTCATTGCGTCGTCAGCATGACGCTGGTATTCAACAGTCTTCAGTACAACCTATACATTAACTTAGGCCAAAACGTAAGCAAGAAGAATGCGCCGCGGATCCATTGAAATCAGCGAGGTAAGCCTTCCTTGTAGGTGTGTTCACATTAATTGTGAGCTTGTCCCTTAGAATGTTTCCCAAGATGTCTCACAAGCCACATTCTCAGAGAACCCTATCGTCTGCAGAGCAAGATAGCAGCCAACACACACTTAGTTCCAGAAGCAAGCGGACAACTTCGGTCAACGCGCATGTGAATAGGACTAGATGCACAGAGTAATGTGGCTGAAAATGCCACACAATGCCAATAAAATTGAAAAAAAGAAGACGGCAGCGACGAAAACGAGACTGTCACCAAAATTTCGCAATCCGTCAAAAAGGATGTGTACTTTTCAAAGCAGTTCAGGGGTCAGACCCGACCTGCGCGCCCTTTCACAAGCGCACCGGTACACGAGCTGGTCCCCGCCAACTGGCGGCAGCAGGCTGACGCCTCTACCTCCCTGATCTATTCCTGCCGAGTGTCCTAGACACAAGGCCAGGGATCAGGTGATGTTCACTAGGTCGTTGGACGTATATGTGTTTATCGAGAACAGCCACGCATGACACGTCGCCACACTGACAATTGCGGCACGGCTGGCAACGTAAACTGTGGAACAAACGAAGAAACGTCAAAAGATAAGCGGCACAGAAGGCCAGCAATCGAACACGGCGTGGCACGCGGTCGTACAAATGGCCTGAACCATTAACCATTTCCGATTGGGCTTGTGCCATTGGGTACATTGGTCAGAATTGGCAACTTGGCAATTGTGACGCGCCCAACTTTTTCGGTCTTCGCATGGAATCAGCATCGTTCGATCGTCTCTTCACAGCGTCACCATCACCCGCGTTTCACGCCGTTGACATCAACGTGTGGTGGCTCCATGGTATTCATTGCGTCGTCAGCATGACGCTGGTATTCAACAGTCTTCAGTACAACCTATACATTAACTTAGGCCAAAACGTAAGCAAGAAGAATGCGCCGCGGATCCATTGAAATCGGCGAGGTAAGCCTTCCTTGTAGGTGTGTTCACATTAATTGTGAGCTTGTCCCTTAGAATGTTTCCCAAGATGTCTCACAAGCCACATTCTCAGAGAACCCTATCGTCTGCAGAGCAAGATAGCAGCCAACACACACTTAGTTCCAGAAGCAAGCGGACAACTTCGGTCAACGCGCATGTGAATAGGACTAGATGCACAGAGTAATGTGGCTGAAAATGCCACACAATGCCAATAAAATTGAAAAAAAGAAGACGGCAGCGACGAAAACGAGACTGTCACCAAAATTTCGCAATCCGTCAAAAAGGATGTGTACTTTTCAAAGCAGTTCAGGGGTCAGACCCGACCTGCGCGCCCTTTCACAAGCGCACCGGTACACGAGCTGGTCCCCGCCAACTGGCGGCAGCAGGCTGACGCCTCTACCTCCCTGATCTATTCCTGCCGAGTGTCCTAGACACAAGGCCAGGGATCAGGTGATGTTCACTAGGTCGTTGGACGTATATGTGTTTATCGAGAACAGCCACGCATGACACGTCGCCACACTGACAATTGCGGCACGGCGGGCAACGTAAACTGTGGAACAAACGAAGAAACGTCAAAAAGATAAGCGGCACAGAAGGCAGGCAATGGAACACGGCGTGGCACGCGGTCGTACAAATGGCCTGAGCCATAAACCATTTCCGATTGGGCTTGTGCCATTGGGTACATTGGTCAGAAATGGCAAGTTGGCAATTGTGACGCGCCCAACTTTTTCTGTCTTCGCATGGAATCAGCATCGTTCGATCGTCTCGTCACAGCGTCACCATCACCCGCGTTTAACGCCGTTGACGTCAGCGTGTGGTGGATAAATGGTATTTCATTGCGTCGTCAGCATTACGCTGGTATTCAACAGTCTTCAGTACAACCTATACATTAACCTAGGCCAAAACGTAAACAAGAAGAATGCGCCGCGGATCCATTGAAATCGGCGAGGTAAACGTTCATTGTAGGTGTGTTCACATTATTGTGGGTTTGTCCCTTAAAATGTTTCCCCAGATGTCTCACAAGCCACATTGTCAGAGAACCCTATCATGTAGAAGAGCAAGATAACAGCCAACACACACTTAGTTCCAGAAACCAGCGGACAACTTGGGTCAACGCGCACGTGAAAGGGACTAGATGCAACGAGTAAGGTGGCTGAAAATGTGACACAATGCCAATAACATTGGAAAAAAAGAATACGGCAGCGACCAAAAACGAGGCTGCCACCAAAATTTCGCTATCCGTCAAAAAGAATGAGTACTTTTTAAAGCAGTCCAGGGCTCTGACCTGACCTGCGCGCCCTTTCACAAGCGCACCGGTACACAAGCTGGTCCCCGCCAACTGCCGGCAGCAGGCTGACGCCTCCACCTCCCTGATTCATTCCTGCCGAGTGTCCTAGACACAAGGCCACGGATCAGGTGATGTTCACTAGGTCGTTGGGCGTATATGTGTTTATCGAGAACAGCCACGCATGACACGTCGTCACACTGACAATTGCGGCACGGCGGGCAACGTAAACTGTGGAACAAACGAAGAAACGTCAAAAAGATGAGCGGACCAGAACGCCGGCAGTCGAACACGCGCGGTCGTACAAGTGGCCTGAGCCATAAACCATTTCCGATTGGGCTTGTGTCATTGGGTACATTGGTCAAAAGTGGCAATTGTGACGCGCTCAACTTTTTCGGTCTTCGCATGGAATCAGCATCGTTCGATCGTCTCGTCACAGCGTCACCATCACCCGCGTTTCACGCCGTTGACGTCAGCGTGTGGTGGCTCCATGGTATTCACTGCGTCGTCAGCATGACGCTGGTATAAATCAGTCTTCAGTAGAACCTATACATTAACCTAGGCCGAAACGTAAGCAAGAAGAATGCCCTGCGGATCCATTGAAATCGGCGACGTAAGCATTTATTGTAGGTGTGTTCACATTGTTTGTGGGTTTGTCCCTTTAAGATGTTTCCCAAGATGTCTCACAAGCCACATTCTCATAGAACCCTATCGTCTGCAGAGCAAGATAGCAGCCAACACACACTTAGTTACAGATGCAAGCGGACAACTTGGGTCAACGCGCAGGTGAATAGGACTAGATGCAAAGAGTAAGGTGGCTGAAAATGTCACCCAATACCAATAACATTGAAAAAAAAAGAAGACGGCAGCGACGAAAACGAGGCTGCCACCTAAATTTCGCAATCCGTCAAAAAGGGTGAGTACTTTTCAAAGCAGTTCCGGGCTCTGACGCAACCTGCGCGCCCTTTCACAAGCTCACCGGTACACAAGCTGGTTCCCGCCAACTGCCGGCAGCAGGCTCACGCCTCTACTTCCCTGATCCATTCCTGCCGAGTGTCCTAGACACAAGGCCACGGATCAGGTGATGTTCACTAGGTCGTTGGGCGTATATGTGTTTATCGCGAAGAGCCACGCATGACACGTCGCCACACTGACAATTGCGGAACGGCGGGCAACGTAAACTGTGGAACAAACGAAGAAACGTCAAAAAGATAAGCGGCACAGAAGGCCGGCAATCGAACACATCGTGGCACGCGGTCGTGCAAATGGCCTGAGCCATTAACCATTTCCGATTGGGCTTGTGCCATTGGGTACATTGGTCAGAATTGGCAAGTTGGCAATTGTGACGCGCCCAACTGTTTCGGTCTTCGCATGGAATCAGCATCGTTCGATCGTCTCGTTACAGCGTTACCATCACCCGCGTTTCACGCCGTTGACGTCAGCGTGTGGTGGCTCCATGGTATTCATTGCGTCGTCAGCATGACGCTCGTATTCAACATTCTTCCGTACAACCTATGCATTAACCTAGGCCAAAAGGTAAGCAAGAAGAATGCGCCGCGGATACATTGAAATCGGCGAGGTAAACCTTCAGTGTATGTGTGTTCACATTAATTTTTGGTTTGTCCCTTAAAATGTTTCCCCAGATGTCTCACATGCCACATTCTCAGAGAACGCTATCGTCTGCAGAGCAAGATAGCAGCCAACACACTCTTAGTTCCAGAAGCCAGCGGAAAACATTGGTCAACGCGCACGTGAAAGGGACTAGATGCAAATAGTGAGGTGGCTGAAAATGTCACACAATGCCAATAACATTGAAAAAAAAAAAAGAAAACGGCAGCGACGAAAACGAGGCTGACACCAAAATTTCGCAATCCGTCGAAAAGGATGAGTACCTTTCAAAGCAGTTCCGGGCTCTGACCTGACCTGCGCGCCCTTTCACAAGCGCACTGGTCCACAAGCTGGTCCCCGCCAACCGCCGGCAGCAGGCTGACGCCTCTACCTCCCTGATCCATTTCTGCCGAGTGTCATAGACACAAGGCCAGGGATCAGGTGATGTTCACTAGGTCGTTGGGCGTATATGTGTTTATCGAGAACAGCCACGCATGACACGTCGCCACACTGACAATTGCGGCACGGCGGGCAACGTAAACTGTGGAACAAACGAAGAAACGTCAAAAAGATAAGCGGCGCAGAAGGCCGGCAATCAAACACGGCGTGGCACGCGGTCGGACAAATGGCCTGAGCTATACACCATTTCCGCTTGGCCTTGTGCCATTGGGTACATTGGTCAGTATTGGCAAGTTGGCAATTGTGACGCGCCCAACCTTTTCGGTCTTCGCATGGAATCAGCATCGTTCGATCGTCTCGTCACAGCGTCACCATCACCCGCGTTTCACGCCGTTGACGTCAGCGTGTGGTGGCTCCATGGTATTCATTGCGTCGTCAGCATGACGCTGGTATTCAAAAATCTTCAGTACAACCTATACATTAACCTAGGCCAAAAGGTAAGCAAGAGCAATGCGCCGCGGATCCATTGAAATCGGCGAGGTAAACCTTCATTTATGTGTGTTCACATTAATTTTTGGTTTGTCCCTTAAAATGTTTCCCCAGATGTCTCACATGCCACATTCTCAGAGAACGCTATCGTCTGCAGAGCAAGATAGCAGCCAAGACACTCTTAGTTCCAGAAGCCAGCGGAAAACATTGGTCAACGCGCACGTGAAAGGGACTAGATGCAAATAGTGAGGTGGCTGAAAATGTCACACAATGCCAATAACATTGAAAAAAAAAAGAAAACGGCAGCGACGAAAACGAGGCTTCCACCTAAATTTCGCTATCCATCAAAAATGGTGAGTACTTTTGAAAGCAGTTCCGGGCTCTGACCTGACCTGCGCGCATTTTCACAAGCGCACTGGTCCACAAGCTGGTCTCCGCCAACCGCGTCAGCAGGCTGACGCCTCTACCTCCCTCATCCGTTCCAGCCGAGTGTCCTAGACGGAAGGCCACGGATCAGGTGATGTTATCTAGGTCGTTGGGCGTATATGTGTTTATCGAGAACAGCCACGCATGTCACGTCGTCACACTGACAATTGTGGCACGGCGGGTAACGTAAACTGTGGAACAAACGAAGAAACGTCAAAAAGATGAGCGGCACAGAAGGCCGGCAATCGAACACGGCGTGGCAAGCGGTCGTACAAATAGCCTGAGCCATAAACCATTTCTGATTGGCCTTGTGCCATTGGGTACATTGGTCAGAATAGGCAACTTGGAAATTGTGACGCGCCAAACTTTTTCGGTCTTCGCATGGAATTAGCATCGTTCGATCGTCTCGTCGCAGCGTCACCATCACCCGCGTTTCACGCCATTGACGTCAGCGTGTGGTGGCTCCATGGTATTCATTGCGTCGTCACCATGACGCTGGTATTCAGCAGTCTTCAGTGCAAACTATACATGAACCTAGGCCAAATTGTATGTAAGAAGAATGCGCCGTGGATCCATTGAAATCGGCGACATAAGCCTTCATTGTAGGTGTGTTCACATTAATTGTGGGTTTGTCCCTTAAAATGTTTCCCAAGATGTCTCACAAGCCACATTCGCAGAGAACCCTATCGTCTGCAGAGCAAGATAGCAGCCAACACACTCTTAGTTCCATAAGCCAACGGAAAAGATGGGTGAACGCGCACGTGAAAGGGACTAGATGCAAAGAGTAAGGTGGCTGAAAATGTCACCCAATACCAATAACATTGAAAAAAAAAGAAGACGGCAGCGGCGAAAACGAGGCTGCCACCTAAATTTCGCAATCCGTCAAAAAGGGTGAGTACTTTTCAAAGCAGTTCCGGACTCTGACCTGATCTGCGCGCCCTTTCACAAGCGCACCGGTACACAAGCTGGTCCCCGCCAACTGGCGGCAGCAGGCTGACGCCTCTACCTCCCTGATCCATTTCTGCCGAGTGTCATAGACACAAGGCCAGGGATCAGGTGATGTTCACTAGGTCGTTGGGCGTATATGTGTTTATCGAGAACAGCCACGCATGACACGTCGCCACACTGACAATTGCGGCACGGCGGGCAACGTAAACTGTGGAACAAACGAAGAAACGTCAAAAAGATAAGCGGCGCAGAAGGCCGGCAATCAAACACGGCGTGGCACGCGGTCGGACAAATGGCCTGAGCTATACACCATTTCCGCTTGGCCTTGTGCCATTGGGTACATTGGTCAGTATTGGCAAGTTGGCAATTGTGACGCGCCCAACCTTTTCGGTCTTCGCATGGAATCAGCATCGTTCGATCGTCTCGTCACAGCGTCACCATCACCCGCGTTTCACGCCGTTGACGTCAGCGTGTGGTGGCTCCATGGTATTCATTGCGTCGTCAGCATGACGCTGGTATTCAAAAATCTTCAGTACAACCTATACATTAACCTAGGCCAAAAGGTAAGCAAGAGCAATGCGCCGCGGATCCATTGAAATCGGCGAGGTAAACCTTCATTTATGTGTGTTCACATTAATTTTTGGTTTGTCCCTTAAAATGTTTCCCCAGATGTCTCACATGCCACATTCTCAGAGAACGCTATCGTCTGCAGAGCAAGATAGCAGCCAAGACACTCTTAGTTCCAGAAGCCAGCGGAAAACATTGGTCAACGCGCACGTGAAAGGGACTAGATGCAAATAGTGAGGTGGCTGAAAATGTCACACAATGCCAATAACATTGAAAAAAAAAAGAAAACGGCAGCGACGAAAACGAGGCTTCCACCTAAATTTCGCTATCCATCAAAAATGGTGAGTACTTTTGAAAGCAGTTCCGGGCTCTGACCTGACCTGCGCGCATTTTCACAAGCGCACTGGTCCACAAGCTGGTCTCCGCCAACCGCGTCAGCAGGCTGACGCCTCTACCTCCCTCATCCGTTCCAGCCGAGTGTCCTAGACGGAAGGCCACGGATCAGGTGATGTTATCTAGGTCGTTGGGCGTATATGTGTTTATCGAGAACAGCCACGCATGTCACGTCGTCACACTGACAATTGTGGCACGGCGGGTAACGTAAACTGTGGAACAAACGAAGAAACGTCAAAAAGATGAGCGGCACAGAAGGCCGGCAATCGAACACGGCGTGGCAAGCGGTCGTACAAATAGCCTGAGCCATAAACCATTTCTGATTGGCCTTGTGCCATTGGGTACATTGGTCAGAATAGGCAACTTGGAAATTGTGACGCGCCAAACTTTTTCGGTCTTCGCATGGAATTAGCATCGTTCGATCGTCTCGTCGCAGCGTCACCATCACCCGCGTTTCACGCCATTGACGTCAGCGTGTGGTGGCTCCATGGTATTCATTGCGTCGTCACCATGACGCTGGTATTCAGCAGTCTTCAGTGCAAACTATACATGAACCTAGGCCAAATTGTATGTAAGAAGAATGCGCCGTGGATCCATTGAAATCGGCGACATAAGCCTTCATTGTAGGTGTGTTCACATTAATTGTGGGTTTGTCCCTTAAAATGTTTCCCAAGATGTCTCACAAGCCACATTCGCAGAGAACCCTATCGTCTGCAGAGCAAGATAGCAGCCAACACACTCTTAGTTCCATAAGCCAACGGAAAAGATGGGTGAACGCGCACGTGAAAGGGACTAGATGCAAAGAGTAAGGTGGCTGAAAATGTCACCCAATACCAATAACATTGAAAAAAAAAGAAGACGGCAGCGGCGAAAACGAGGCTGCCACCTAAATTTCGCAATCCGTCAAAAAGGGTGAGTACTTTTCAAAGCAGTTCCAAGCTCTGACGCAACCTGCGCGCCCTTTCACAAGCGCACCGGTACACAAGCTGGTCCCCGCCAACTGGCGGCAGCAGGCTGACGCCTCTACCTCCCTGATCCATTTCTGCCGAGTGTCATAGACACAAGGCCAGGGATCAGGTGATGTTCACTAGGTCGTTGGGCGTATATGTGTTTATCGAGAACAGCCACGCATGACACGTCGCCACACTGACAATTGCGGCACGGCGGGCAACGTAAACTGTGGAACAAACGAAGAAACGTCAAAAAGATAAGCGGCGCAGAAGGCCGGCAATCAAACACGGCGTGGCACGCGGTCGGACAAATGGCCTGAGCTATACACCATTTCCGCTTGGCCTTGTGCCATTGGGTACATTGGTCAGTATTGGCAAGTTGGCAATTGTGACGCGCCCAACCTTTTCGGTCTTCGCATGGAATCAGCATCGTTCGATCGTCTCGTCACAGCGTCACCATCACCCGCGTTTCACGCCGTTGACGTCAGCGTGTGGTGGCTCCATGGTATTCATTGCGTCGTCAGCATGACGCTGGTATTCAAAAATCTTCAGTACAACCTATACATTAACCTAGGCCAAAAGGTAAGCAAGAGCAATGCGCCGCGGATCCATTGAAATCGGCGAGGTAAACCTTCATTTATGTGTGTTCACATTAATTTTTGGTTTGTCCCTTAAAATGTTTCCCCAGATGTCTCACATGCCACATTCTCAGAGAACGCTATCGTCTGCAGAGCAAGATAGCAGCCAAGACACTCTTAGTTCCAGAAGCCAGCGGAAAACATTGGTCAACGCGCACGTGAAAGGGACTAGATGCAAATAGTGAGGTGGCTGAAAATGTCACACAATGCCAATAACATTGAAAAAAAAAAGAAAACGGCAGCGACGAAAACGAGGCTTCCACCTAAATTTCGCTATCCATCAAAAATGGTGAGTACTTTTGAAAGCAGTTCCGGGCTCTGACCTGACCTGCGCGCATTTTCACAAGCGCACTGGTCCACAAGCTGGTCTCCGCCAACCGCGTCAGCAGGCTGACGCCTCTACCTCCCTCATCCGTTCCAGCCGAGTGTCCTAGACGGAAGGCCACGGATCAGGTGATGTTATCTAGGTCGTTGGGCGTATATGTGTTTATCGAGAACAGCCACGCATGTCACGTCGTCACACTGACAATTGTGGCACGGCGGGTAACGTAAACTGTGGAACAAACGAAGAAACGTCAAAAAGATGAGCGGCACAGAAGGCCGGCAATCGAACACGGCGTGGCAAGCGGTCGTACAAATAGCCTGAGCCATAAACCATTTCTGATTGGCCTTGTGCCATTGGGTACATTGGTCAGAATAGGCAACTTGGAAATTGTGACGCGCCAAACTTTTTCGGTCTTCGCATGGAATTAGCATCGTTCGATCGTCTCGTCGCAGCGTCACCATCACCCGCGTTTCACGCCATTGACGTCAGCGTGTGGTGGCTCCATGGTATTCATTGCGTCGTCACCATGACGCTGGTATTCAGCAGTCTTCAGTGCAAACTATACATGAACCTAGGCCAAATTGTATGTAAGAAGAATGCGCCGTGGATCCATTGAAATCGGCGACATAAGCCTTCATTGTAGGTGTGTTCACATTAATTGTGGGTTTGTCCCTTAAAATGTTTCCCAAGATGTCTCACAAGCCACATTCGCAGAGAACCCTATCGTCTGCAGAGCAAGATAGCAGCCAACACACTCTTAGTTCCATAAGCCAACGGAAAAGATGGGTGAACGCGCACGTGAAAGGGACTAGATGCAAAGAGTAAGGTGGCTGAAAATGTCACCCAATACCAATAACATTGAAAAAAAAAGAAGACGGCAGCGGCGAAAACGAGGCTGCCACCTAAATTTCGCAATCCGTCAAAAAGGGTGAGTACTTTTCAAAGCAGTTCCGGACTCTGACCTGATCTGCGCGCCCTTTCACAAGCGCACCGGTACACAAGCTGGTCCCCGCCAACTGGCGGCAGCAGGCTGACGCCTCTACCTCCCTGATCCATTTCTGCCGAGTGTCATAGACACAAGGCCAGGGATCAGGTGATGTTCACTAGGTCGTTGGGCGTATATGTGTTTATCGAGAACAGCCACGCATGACACGTCGCCACACTGACAATTGCGGCACGGCGGGCAACGTAAACTGTGGAACAAACGAAGAAACGTCAAAAAGATAAGCGGCGCAGAAGGCCGGCAATCAAACACGGCGTGGCACGCGGTCGGACAAATGGCCTGAGCTATACACCATTTCCGCTTGGCCTTGTGCCATTGGGTACATTGGTCAGTATTGGCAAGTTGGCAATTGTGACGCGCCCAACCTTTTCGGTCTTCGCATGGAATCAGCATCGTTCGATCGTCTCGTCACAGCGTCACCATCACCCGCGTTTCACGCCGTTGACGTCAGCGTGTGGTGGCTCCATGGTATTCATTGCGTCGTCAGCATGACGCTGGTATTCAAAAATCTTCAGTACAACCTATACATTAACCTAGGCCAAAAGGTAAGCAAGAGCAATGCGCCGCGGATCCATTGAAATCGGCGAGGTAAACCTTCATTTATGTGTGTTCACATTAATTTTTGGTTTGTCCCTTAAAATGTTTCCCCAGATGTCTCACATGCCACATTCTCAGAGAACGCTATCGTCTGCAGAGCAAGATAGCAGCCAAGACACTCTTAGTTCCAGAAGCCAGCGGAAAACATTGGTCAACGCGCACGTGAAAGGGACTAGATGCAAATAGTGAGGTGGCTGAAAATGTCACACAATGCCAATAACATTGAAAAAAAAAAAGAAAAGGGCAGCGACGAAAACGAGGCTTCCACCTAAATTTCGCTATCCATCAAAAATGGTGAGTACTTTTGAAAGCAGTTCCGGGCTCTGACCTGACCTGCGCGCATTTTCACAAGCGCACTGGTCCACAAGCTGGTCTCCGCCAACCGCGTCAGCAGGCTGACGCCTCTACCTCCCTCATCCGTTCCAGCCGAGTGTCCTAGACGGAAGGCCACGGATCAGGTGATGTTATCTAGGTCGTTGGGCGTATATGTGTTTATCGAGAACAGCCACGCATGTCACGTCGTCACACTGACAATTGTGGCACGGCGGGTAACGTAAACTGTGGAACAAACGAAGAAACGTCAAAAAGATGAGCGGCACAGAAGGCCGGCAATCGAACACGGCGTGGCAAGCGGTCGTACAAATAGCCTGAGCCATAAACCATTTCTGATTGGCCTTGTGCCATTGGGTACATTGGTCAGAATAGGCAACTTGGAAATTGTGACGCGCCAAACTTTTTCGGTCTTCGCATGGAATTAGCATCGTTCGATCGTCTCGTCGCAGCGTCACCATCACCCGCGTTTCACGCCATTGACGTCAGCGTGTGGTGGCTCCATGGTATTCATTGCGTCGTCACCATGACGCTGGTATTCAGCAGTCTTCAGTGCAAACTATACATGAACCTAGGCCAAATTGTATGTAAGAAGAATGCGCCGTGGATCCATTGAAATCGGCGACATAAGCCTTCATTGTAGGTGTGTTCACATTAATTGTGGGTTTGTCCCTTAAAATGTTTCCCAAGATGTCTCACAAGCCACATTCGCAGAGAACCCTATCGTCTGCAGAGCAAGATAGCAGCCAACACACTCTTAGTTCCATAAGCCAACGGAAAAGATGGGTGAACGCGCACGTGAAAGGGACTAGATGCAAAGAGTAAGGTGGCTGAAAATGTCACCCAATACCAATAACATTGAAAAAAAAAGAAGACGGCAGCGGCGAAAACGAGGCTGCCACCTAAATTTCGCAATCCGTCAAAAAGGGTGAGTACTTTTCAAAGCAGTTCCGGACTCTGACCTGATCTGCGCGCCCTTTCACAAGCGCACCGGTACACAAGCTGGTCCCCGCCAACTGGCGGCAGCAGGCTGACGCCTCTACCTCCCTGATCCATTCCTGCTGAGTGTCCTAAACACGAGGGCACGGATCAGGTGATGCTCACTAGGTCGTTGGGCGTGTAAGTGTTTATCGCGAACAGCCACGCATGACACGTCGCCACACTGACAATTGCGGCACGGCGGGCAACGTAAACTGTGGAACAAACGAAGAAACGTCAAAAAGATAAGCGGCGCAGAAGGCCGGCAATCAAACACGGCGTGGCACGCGGTCGTACAAATGGCCTGAGCTATACACCATTTCCGCTTGGCCTTGTGCCATTGGGTACATTGGTCAGTATTGGCAAGTTGGCAATTGTGACGCGCCCAACCTTTTCGGTCTTCGCATGGAATCAGCATCGTTCGATCGTCTCGTCACAGCGTCACCATCACCCGCGTTTCACGCCGTTGACGTCAGCGTGTGGTGGCTCCATGGTATTCATTGCGTCGTCAGCATGACGCTGGTATTCAAAAATCTTCAGTACAACCTATACATTAACCTAGGCCAAAAGGTAAGCAAGAGCAATGCGCCGCGGATCCATTGAAATCGGCGAGGTAAACCTTCATTTATGTGTGTTCACATTAATTTTTGGTTTGTCCCTTAAAATGTTTCCCCAGATGTCTCACATGCCACATTCTCAGAGAACGCTATCGTCTGCAGAGCAAGATAGCAGCCAACACACTCTTAGTTCCAGAAGCCAGCGGAAAACATTGGTCAACGCGCACGTGAAAGGGACTAGATGCAAATAGTGAGGTGGCTGAAAATGTCACACAATGCCAATAACATTGAAAAAAAAAAAGAAAACGGCAGCGACGAAAACGAGGCTTCCACCTAAATTTCGCTATCCATCAAAAATGGTGAGTACTTTTGAAAGCAGTTCCGGGCTCTGACCTGACCTGCGCGCATTTTCACAAGCGCACTGGTCCACAAGCTGGTCTCCGCCAACCGCGTCAGCAGGCTGACGCCTCTACCTCCCTCATCCGTTCCAGCCGAGTGTCCTAGACGGAAGGCCACGGATCAGGTGATGTTATCTAGGTCGTTGGGCGTATATGTGTTTATCGAGAACAGCCACGCATGTCACGTCGTCACACTGACAATTGTGGCACGGCGGGTAACGTAAACTGTGGAACAAACGAAGAAACGTCAAAAAGATGAGCGGCACAGAAGGCCGGCAATCGAACACGGCGTGGCAAGCGGTCGTACAAATAGCCTGAGCCATAAACCATTTCTGATTGGCCTTGTGCCATTGGGTACATTGGTCAGAATAGGCAACTTGGAAATTGTGACGCGCCAAACTTTTTCGGTCTTCGCATGGAATTAGCATCGTTCGATCGTCTCGTCGCAGCGTCACCATCACCCGCGTTTCACGCCATTGACGTCAGCGTGTGGTGGCTCCATGGTATTCATTGCGTCGTCACCATGACGCTGGTATTCAGCAGTCTTCAGTGCAAACTATACATGAACCTAGGCCAAATTGTATGTAAGAAGAATGCGCCGTGGATCCATTGAAATCGGCGACATAAGCCTTCATTGTAGGTGTGTTCACATTAATTGTGGGTTTGTCCCTTAAAATGTTTCCCAAGATGTCTCACAAGCCACATTCTCAGAGAACCCTATCGTCTGCAGAGCAAGATAGCAGCCAACACACTCTTAGTTCCATAAGCCAACGGAAAAGATGGGTGAACGCGCACGTGAAAGGGACTAGATGCAAAGAGTAAGGTGGCTGAAAATGTCACCCAATACCAATAACATTGAAAAAAAAAGAAGACGGCAGCGACGAAAACGAGGCTGCCACCTAAATTTCGCAATCCGTCAAAAAGGGTGAGTACTTTTCAAAGCAGTTCCGGACTCTGACCTGATCTGCGCGCCCTTTCACAAGCGCACCGGTACACAAGCTGGTCCCCGCCAACTGGCGGCAGCAGGCTGACGCCTCTACCTCCCTGATCCATTCCTGCTGAGTGTCCTAAACACGAGGGCACGGATCAGGTGATCCTCACTAGGTCGTTGGGCGTGTAAGTGTTTATCGCGAACAGCCACGCATGACACGTCGCCACACTGACAATTGCGGCACGGCGGGCAACGTAAACTGTGGAACAAAGGAAGAAACGTCAAAAAGATAAGCGGCACAGAAGGCCGGCAATCGAACACGGCGTGGCACGCGGTCGTACGAATAGCCTGAGCAATAAAGCATTACCGATTGGCCTTGTGCCACTGGGTACATTGGTGAGAATTGGCAAATTGGGAATTGTGACGCGCCCAACTTCTTCGGTCTTCGCATGGAATCCGCATCGTTCGATCGTCTCGTCACAGCGTCACCATCACCCGCGTTTCACGCCGTTGACATCAACGTGTGGTGGCTCCATGGTATTCATTGCGTCGTCAGCATGACGCTGGTATTCAACAGTCTTCAGTACAGCCTATACATTCACTTAGGCCAAAACGTAAGCAAGAAGAATGCGCCGTGGATCCATTGAAATCGGCGACGTAAGCCTTCATTGTAGGTGTGTTCACATTAATTGTGGGTTTGTCCCTTAAAATGTTTCCCCAGATGTCTAACATGCCACACTCTCAGAGAACGCTATCGTCTGCAGAGCAAGATAGCCGCCAACACACTCTTAGTTCAAGAAGCCAGCGGAAAACATGGGTCAACGCGCACGTGAAAGGGATTAGATGCAAAGAGTAAGGTGTCTCAAGATGTCACACAATGCCACTAACATTGAAAAAAAAGAAGACGGCAGCGACGAAAACGAGGCTGCCACCTAAATTTCGCAATCCGTCAAAAAGGGTGAGTACTTTTCAAAGCAGTTCCAAGCTCTGACGCAACCTGCGCGCCCTTTCACAAGCGCACCAATACACAAGCTGGTCCCCGCCAACTGCCGGCGCCAGGTTGACGCCTCTACTTCCCTGGTCCATTCCTGCCGAGTGTCCTAGACACAAGGCCACGGATCAGGTGATGTTCACTAGGTCGTTGGGCGTATATGTGTTTATCGAGAACAGCCACGCATGACACGTCGCCACACTGACAATTGCGGCACGGCTGGCAACGTAAACTGTGGAACAAACGAAGAAACGTCAAAAAGATAAGCGGCACAGAAGGCCAGCAATCGAACACGGCGTGGCACGCGGTCGTACAAATGGCCTGAACCATTAACCATTTCCGATTGGGCTCGTGCCATTGGGTACATTGGTCAGAATTGGCAACTTGGCAATTGTGACGCGCCCAACTTTTTCGGTCTTCGCATGGAATCAGCATCGTTCGATCGTCTCTTCACAGCGTCACCATCACCCGCGTTTCACGCCGTTGACATCAACGTGTGGTGGCTCCATGGTATTCATTGCGTCGTCAGCATGACGCTGGTATTCAACAGTCTTCAGTACAACCTATACATTAACTTAGGCCAAAACGTAAGCAAGAAGAATGCGCCGCGGATCCATTGAAATCGGCGAGGTAAGCCTTCCTTGTAGGTGTGTTCACATTAATTGTGAGCTTGTCCCTTAGAATGTTTCCCAAGATGTCTCACAAGCCACATTCTCAGAGAACCCTATCGTCTGCAGAGCAAGATAGCAGCCAACACACACTTAGTTCCAGAAGCAAGCGGACAACTTCGGTCAACGCGCATGTGAATAGGACTAGATGCACAGAGTAATGTGGCTGAAAATGCCACACAATGCGAATAAAATTGAAAAAAAGAAGACGGCAGCGACGAAAACGAGACTGTCACCAAAATTTCGCAATCCGTCAAAAAGGATGTGTACTTTTCAAAGCAGTTCAGGGGTCAGACCCGACCTGCGCGCCCTTTCACAAGCGCACCGGTACACGAGCTGGTCCCCGCCAACTGGCGGCAGCAGGCTGGCGCCTCTACCTCCCTGATCTATTCCTGCCGAGTGTCCTAGACACAAGGCCAGGGATCAGGTGATGTTCACTAGGTCGTTGGACGTATATGTGTTTATCGAGAACAGCCACGCATGGCACGTCGCCACACTGACAATTGCGGCACGGCTGGCAACGTAAACTGTGGAACAAACGAAGAAACGTCAAAAAGATAAGCGGCACAGAAGGCCAGCAATCGAACACGGCGTGGCACGCGGTCGTACAAATGGGCTGAACCATTAACCATTTCCGATTGGGCTTGTGCCATTGGGTACATTGGTCAGAATTGGCAACTTGGCAATTGTGACGCGCCCAACTTTTTCGGTCTTCGCATGGAATCAGCATCGTTCGATCGTCTCTTCACAGCGTCACCATCACCCGCGTTTCACGCCGTTGACATCAACGTGTGGTGGCTCCATGGTATTCATTGCGTCGTCAGCATGACGCTGGTATTCAACAGTCTTCAGTACAACCTATACATTAACTTAGGCCAAAACGTAAGCAAGAAGAATGCGCCGCGGATCCATTGAAATCGGCGAGGTAAGCCTTCCTTGTAGGTGTGTTCACATTAATTGTGAGCTTGTCCCTTAGAATGTTTCCCAAGATGTCTCACAAGCCACATTCTCAGAGAACCCTATCGTCTGCAGAGCAAGATAGCAGCCAACACACACTTAGTTCCAGAAGCAAGCGGACAACTTCGGTCAACGCGCATGTGAATAGGACTAGATGCACAGAGTAATGTGGCTGAAAATGCCACACAATGCCAATAAAATTGAAAAAAAGAAGACGGCAGCGACGAAAACGAGACTGTCACCAAAATTTCGCAATCCGTCAAAAAGGATGTGTACTTTTCAAAGCAGTTCAGGGGTCAGACCCGACCTGCGCGCCCTTTCACAAGCGCACCGGTACACGAGCTGGTCCCCGCCAACTGGCGGCAGCAGGCTGACGCCTCTACCTCCCTGATCTATTCCTGCCGAGTGTCCTAGACACAAGGCCAGGGATCAGGTGATGTTCACTAGGTCGTTGGACGTATATGTGTTTATCGAGAACAGCCACGCATGACACGTCGCCACACTGACAATTGCGGCACGGCGGGCAACGTAAACTGTGGAACAAACGAAGAAACGTCAAAAAGATAAGCGGCACAGAAGGCAGGCAATGGAACACGGCGTGGCACGCGGTCGTACAAATGGCCTGAGCCATAAACCATTTCCGATTGGGCTTGTGCCATTGGGTACATTGGTCAGAAATGGCAAGTTGGCAATTGTGACGCGCCCAACTTTTTCTGTCTTCGCATGGAATCAGCATCGTTCGATCTTCTCGTCACAGCGTCACCATCACCCGCGTTTAACGCCGTTGACGTCAGCGTGTGGTGGATAAATGGTATTTCATTGCGTCGTCAGCATTACGCTGGTATTCAACAGTCTTCAGTACAACCTATACATTAACCTAGGCCAAAACGTAAACAAGAAGAATGCGCCGCGGATCCATTGAAATCGGCGAGGTAAACGTTCATTGTAGGTGTGTTCACATTATTGTGGGTTTGTCCCTTAAAATGTTTCCCCAGATGTCTCACAAGCCACATTGTCAGAGAACCCTATCATGTAGAAGAGCAAGATAACAGCCAACACACACTTAGTTCCAGAAACCAGCGGACAACTTGGGTCAACGCGCACGTGAAAGGGACTAGATGCAACGAGTAAGGTGGCTGAAAATGTGACACAATGCCAATAACATTGGAAAAAAAGAATACGGCAGCGACCAAAAACGAGGCTGCCACCAAAATTTCGCTATCCGTCAAAAAGAATGAGTACTTTTTAAAGCAGTCCAGGGCTCTGACCTGACCTGCGCGCCCTTTCACAAGCGCACCGGTACACAAGCTGGTCCCCGCCAACTGCCGGCAGCAGGCTGACGCCTCCACCTCCCTGATTCATTCCTGCCGAGTGTCCTAGACACAAGGCCACGGATCAGGTGATGTTCACTAGGTCGTTGGGCGTATATGTGTTTATCGAGAACAGCCACGCATGACACGTCGTCACACTGACAATTGCGGCACGGCGGGCAACGTAAACTGTGGAACAAACGAAGAAACGTCAAAAAGATGAGCGGACCAGAACGCCGGCAGTCGAACACGCGCGGTCGTACAAGTGGCCTGAGCCATAAACCATTTCCGATTGGGCTTGTGTCATTGGGTACATTGGTCAAAAGTGGCAATTGTGACGCGCTCAACTTTTTCGGTCTTCGCATGGAATCAGCATCGTTCGATCGTCTCGTCGCAGCGTCACCATCACCCGCGTTTCACGCCGTTGACGTCAGCGTGTGGTGGCTCCATGGTATTCACTGCGTCGTCAGCATGACGCTGGTATAAATCAGTCTTCAGTAGAACCTATACATTAACCTAGGCCGAAACGTAAGCAAGAAGAATGCCCTGCGGATCCATTGAAATCGGCGACGTAAGCATTTATTGTAGGTGTGTTCACATTGTTTGTGGGTTTGTCCCTTTAAGATGTTTCCCAAGATGTCTCACAAGCCACATTCTCATAGAACCCTATCGTCTGCAGAGCAAGATAGCAGCCAACACACACTTAGTTACAGATGCAAGCGGACAACTTGGGTCAACGCGCAGGTGAATAGGACTAGATGCAAAGAGTAAGGTGGCTGAAAATGTCACCCAATACCAATAACATTGAAAAAAAAAAGAAGACGGCAGCGACGAAAACGAGGCTGCCACCTAAATTTCGCAATCCGTCAAAAAGGGTGAGTACTTTTCAAAGCAGTTCCGGGCTCTGACGCAACCTGCGCGCCCTTTCACAAGCTCACCGGTACACAAGCTGGTTCCCGCCAACTGCCGGCAGCAGGCTCACGCCTCTACTTCCCTGATCCATTCCTGCCGAGTGTCCTAGACACAAGGCCACGGATCAGGTGATGTTCACTAGGTCGTTGGGCGTATATGTGTTTATCGCGAAGAGCCACGCATGACACGTCGCCACATTGACAATTGCGGAACGGCGGGCAACGTAAACTGTGGAACAAACGAAGAAACGTCAAAAAGATAAGCGGCACAGAAGGCCGGCAATCGAACACATCGTGGCACGCGGTCGTGCAAATGGCCTGAGCCATTAACCATTTCCGATTGGGCTTGTGCCATTGGGTACATTGGTCAGAATTGGCAAGTTGGCAATTGTGACGCGCCCAACTGTTTCGGTCTTCGCATGGAATCAGCATCGTTCGATCGTCTCGTTACAGCGTTACCATCACCCGCGTTTCACGCCGTTGACGTCAGCGTGTGGTGGCTCCATGGTATTCATTGCGTCGTCAGCATGACGCTCGTATTCAACATTCTTCCGTACAACCTATGCATTAACCTAGGCCAAAAGGTAAGCAAGAAGAATGCGCCGCGGATACATTGAAATCGGCGAGGTAAACCTTCATTGTATGTGTGTTCACATTAATTTTTGGTTTGTCCCTTAAAATGTTTCCCCAGATGTCTCACATGCCACATTCTCAGAGAACGCTATCGTCTGCAGAGCAAGATAGCAGCCAACACACTCTTAGTTCCAGAAGCCAGCGGAAAACATGGGTCAACGCGCACGTGAAAGGGACTAGATGCAAATAGTGAGGTGGTTGAAAATGTCACACAATGCCAATAACATTGAAAAAAAAAAAAGAATACGGCAGCGACGAAAACGAGGCTGCCACCTAAATTTCGCAATCCGTCAAAAATGGTGAGTACTTTTCAAAGCAGTTCCGGGCTCTGACGCAACCTGCGCGCCCTTTCACAAGCGCACCGGTACACAAGCTGGTTACCGCCAACTGCCGGCAGCAGGCTGACGCCTCTACTTCCCTGAACCATTCCTGCCGAGTGTCCTAGACACAAGGCCACGGATCAGGTGATGTTCCCTAGGTTGTTGGGCGTATATGTGTTTATCGCGAAGAGCCACGAATGTCACGTCGCCACACTGACAATTGCGGAACGGTGGGCAACGTAAACTGTGGAACAAACGAAGAAACGTCAAAAAGATAAGCGGCACACGAGGCCGCCAATCGAACACGGCGTGGGACGCGGTCGTACAAACGGCCTGAGCCATAAACCATTTCCGATTGGGCTTGTGCCATTGGGTACATTGGTCAGAATTGGCAACTTGGCAATTGTGACGCCCCCAACTTTTTCGGTCTTCGCATGGAATCAGCATCGTTCGATCGTCTCGTCACAGCGTCACCATCACCCGCGTTTCACGCCGTTGACATCAACGTGTGGTGGCTCCATGGTATTCATTGCGTCGTCAGCATGACGCTGGTATTCAACAGTCTTCAGTACAACCTATACATTAACTTAGGCCAAAACGTAAGCAAGAAGAATGCGCCGCGGATCCATTGAAATCGGCGAGGTAAGCCTTCATTGCAGGTGTGTTCACATTAATTGTGAGCTTGTCCCTTAGAATGTTTCCCAAGATGCCTCACATGCCACACTCTCAGAGAACGCTATCGTCTGCAGAGCAAGATAGCAGCCAACACACTCTTAGTTCAAGAAGCCAGCGGAAAACATGGGTCAACGCGCACGTGAAAGGGATTAGATGCAAAGAGTAAGGTGTCTCAAAATGTCACACAATGCCACTAACATTGAAAAAAAAGAAGACGGCAGCGACGAAAACGAGGCTGCCACCTAAATTTCGCAATCCGTCAAAAAGGGTGAGTACTTTTCAAAGCAGTTCCAAGCTCTGACGCAACCTGCGCGCCCTTTCACAAGCGCACCGGTACACAAGCTGGTCCCCGCCAACTGCCGGCAGCAGGCTGACGCCTCTACTTCCCTGATCCATTCCTGCCGAGTGTCCTAGACACAAGGCCACGGATCAGGTGATGTTCACTAGGTCGTTGGGCGTATATGTGTTTATCGCGAAGAGCCACGAATGACACGTCGCCACACTGACAATTGCTGAACGGCGGGCAACGTAAACTGTGGAACAAACGAAGAAACGTCAAAAAGATAAGCGGCACACGAGGCCGCCAATCGAACACGGCGTGGGACGCGGTCGTACAAACGGCCTGAGCCATAAACCATTTCCGATTGGGCTTGTGCCATTGGGTACATTGCTCAGAATTGGCAACTTGGCAATTGTGACGCGCCCAACTTTTTCGGTCTTCGCATGGAATCAGCATCGTTCGATCGTCTCGTCACAGCGTCACCATCACCCGCGTTTCACGCCGTTGACATCAACGTGTGGTGGCTCCATGGTATTCATTGCGTCGTCAGCATGACGCTGGTATTCAACAGTCTTCAGTACAACCTATACATTAACTTAGGCCAAAACGTAAGCAAGAAGAATGCGCCGCGGATCCATTGAAATCGGCGAGGTAAGCCTTCATTGTAGGTGTGTTCACATTAATTGTGAGCTTGTCCCTTAGAATATTTCCCAAGATGTCTCACAAGCCACATTCTCAGAGAACCCTATCGTCTGCAGAGCAAGATAGCAGCCAACACACACTTAGTTCCAGAAGCAAGCGGACAACTTCGGTCAACGCGCATGTGAATAGGACTAGATGCACAGAGTAATGTGGCTGAAAATGCCACACAATGCCAATAAAATTGAAAAAAAGAAGACGGCAGCGACGAAAACGAGACTGTCACCAAAATTTCGCAATCCGTCAAAAAGGATGAGTACTTTCAAAGCAGTTCCGGGCTCTGACCTGACCTGCGCGCCCTTTCACAAGCGCACCAGTACACAAGCTGCTTCCCGCCAACCGCCGGCAGCAGGCTGCCGCCTCTACCTGCCTGGAACCATTCCTGCCGAGTGTCCTAGACGCAAGACCACGGATCAGGTGGTGTTCACTAGGTCGTTGGGCGCATGTGTGTTTATCGAGAACAGCCACGCATGACACGTCGTCACACTGCCAATTGCGGCACGGCGGGCGACGTAAACTGTGGAACAAACGAAGAAACGTCAAAAAGATGCGCGGCACAGAAGGCCGGCAATCGAACACGGCGTGTAACGCGGTCGTACAAATAGCCTGAGCAAAAACCATTTCCCATTCGCCTTGTGCCAGCAGGTACATTGGTCAGAATAGGCAACTTGGGAATTGTGACGCGCCCAACTTCTTCGGTCTTCGCATGGAATCAGCATCGTTCGATCGTCTCGTCACAGCGTCACCATCACCCGCGCTTCACCCCGTTGACGTCAGCATGTGGTGGCTCCATGGTATTCATTGCGTCGTCACCATGACGCTGGTATTCAACAGTCTTCAGTACAACCTATACATTAACATAAGCCAAAACCTAAGCAACGAGGATGCGCCGCGGATCCATTGAAATCGGCGAGGTAAGCCTTCATTGTAGGTGTGTTCACTGTAATTGTGGCTTTGTCCCTTAAAATGTCTCCCCAGATGTCTAACAACCCATATTGTCAGAGAACCCTATCGTCTGCAGGGCAAGATAGCAGCACACACACTTAGTTACAGAAGCCAGCGGACATCTTGGGTCAACGCGCATGTCAATGGGACTAGATACCAGAGGAAGGTGGTTGAAAATGTCACACAATGCCAATAACATTAAAAAAAGGGAAGACGGCTGCTACGAAAACGAGGCTGCCACAAAAGTTTCGCAATCCGTCAAAAAGGGTAATTTTTAAAGCAGTTCCGGGCTCTGACCCGACCTGCGCGCCCTTTCACAAGCGCACCGGTACACAAGCTGGTCCCCGCCAACCGCCGGCAGCAGGCTGACGCCTCTACCTCCCTGATCCATTCCTGCCGAATGTCCTAGACGCAAGTCCACGGATCAGGTGATGTTCACTAGGTCGTTGGGCGTATATGTGTTTGTAGAGAACAGCCACGCATGACACGTCGTCACACTGACAATTGCGGCACGGCGGGCAACGTAAACTGTTTAACAAACGAAGAAACCTCAAAAAGATGAGCGGCACAGAAGGCCGGCAATCGAACACGGCGTGGCACGCGGTCGTACAAATAGCCTGAGCCATAAACCACTTCTCATTGGCCTTGTGTCATTGGGTACATTGGTCAGAATAGGCAACTTGGAAATTGTGACGCGCCCAACTTCTTCGGTGTTCACATGGAATCAGCATCGTTCGATCCTCTCGTCACAGCGTCACCATCTCCCGCGTTTCACGCCGTTGACGTCAGCGTGTGGTGGCTCCATGGTATTCATTGCGTCATCACCATGACGCTGGTATTCAACAGTCTTCAGTACAACCTACACAATAACATAAGCTAAAACGTAAGCAAGAAGAATGCCCTGCGGATCCATCGAAATCGGCGACGTAAGCCTTCATTGTAGGTGTGTTCACATTAATTGTGGATTTGTCCCTTAAAATGACTCCCAAGATGTCTCACATGCCACATTCTCAATGAACCCTATCGACTGCAGAGCAAGATAGCAGCCAACACACACTTAGTTCCAGAAGCACGCTGACAACTTGGGTCAACGCGCATGTGAATGGGACTAGATGCACAGAGGAAGGTCGCTGAAATTGTCACACAATGCCAATAACATTGAAAAAAGGAAGACGGCAGCGACGATAACGAGGCTGCCACCAAAGTTTCGCAATCCGTCGAAAAGGCTGAGTACTTTTCAAAGCATTTCTGGGCTCTGACCCGACCTGTGCGCCCTTTCACAAGCGCACCGGTACACAAGCTGGTCCCCGCCAACCGCCGGCAGCAGGCTGACGCCTCTACCTCCCTGATCCATTCCTGCCGAATGTCCTAGACGCAAGGCATCGGATCAGGTGATGTTCACTAGGTCGTTGGGCGTATATGTGTTTATAGAGAACAGCCACGCATGACACGTCGTCACACTGACAATTGCGGCACGGCGGGCAACGTAAACTGTGGAACAAACGAAGAAACCTCAAAAAGATGAGCTGCACAGAAGGCCGGCAATCGAACACGGCCTGGCACGCGGTCGTACAAATAGCCTGAGCCATAAACCACTTCCGATTGGCCTTGTGTCATTGGGTACATTGGTCAGAATAGGCAACTTGGAAATTGTGACGCGCCCAACTTCTTCGGTGTTCGCATGGAATCAGCATTGTTCGATCCTCTCGTCACAGCGTCACCATCACCCGCGTTTCACGCCGTTGACGTCAGCGTGTGGTGGCTCCATGGTATACATCGCGTCGTCACCATGACGCTGGTATTCAACAGTCTTCAGTACAACCTATACATTAACCTAGGCCAAAACGTAAGCAATAAGAATGCCCTGCGGATATATTGAAATCGGCGAGGTAAGCCTTCATTGTAGGTGTGTTCACATTAATTGTGGGTTCGTCCCTTAAAATGTCTCCCCAGATGTCTCACAAGCCATATTGTCAGCGAACCCTATCGTCTGCAGAGCAAGATAGCAGCCAACACACACTTAGTTCCAGAAGCACGCGGACAACTTGGGTCAACGCGCAGGTCAATGGGACTAGATGCACAGAGGAAGGTCGCTGAAAATGTCGCACAATGCCAATAACATTGAAAAAAGGAAGACGGCAGCGACGAAAACGAGGCTGCCACCAAAGTTTCGCAATCCGTCAAAAAGGATGAGTACTTGTCAAAGCAGCTGCGGGCTCTGACCCGACCTGCGCGCCCTTTCACAAGCGCACCGCTACACAAGCTGGTCCCCGCCAACTTCCGGCAGCAGGCTGACTCCTCTACCTCCCTGATCCATTCCTGCCCAGTGTCCTAGACACAAGGCCACGGATCAGGTGATGCTCACGAGGTCGTTGGGCGTATATGTGTTTATCGCGAACAGCCACGCATGACACGTCGCCACAATGACAATTGCGGCACGGCGGGCAACGTAAACTGTGGAAAAAACGAAGAAACGTCAAAAAGATGAGCGGCACAGAAGGCCGGCAATCGAACACGGCGTGGAACGCGGTCGTACAAATAGCCTGAGATATAAACCACTTCCGATAGACCTTGTGCCATTGGGTACATTGGTGAGAATTGGCTACTTGGGAATTGTGACGCGCCCAACTTCTTCGGTCTTCGTATGGAATCAGCATCGTTCGATCATCTCGTCACAGCGTCCCCCTCACCCGCGTTTCAAGCCGTTGACGTCAGCGTGTGGTAGCTCCATGGTATTCATTGCGTCGTCACCATGACGTGGGTATTCAACTGTCTTCAGTACAACCTATACATTAACTTAGGCCAAAACGTAAGCAAGAAGAAAGCGCCGCCGATCCACTGAAATCGGCGAGGTAAGCCTTCATTGTAGGTGTGTTCACAATAATTGTCAGCTTGTCCCTTAGAATGTTTCCCAAGATGTCTCACAAGCCACATTCTCAGAGAACCCTATCGTCTGCAGAGCAAGATAGCAGCCAACACACTCTTAGTTCCAGAAGCCAGCGGACAATTTGGGTCAGCGCGCATGTCAATGGGACTAGATGCACAAAGGAAGGTGGCTGAAAATTTCACACAATGCCAATAACATTGGAAAATAGAAGACGGTAGGGACCAAAAACGAGGCTGCCACCAAAATTTCGCAATCCGTCAAAAAGGATGAGTACTCTTCAAAGCAGTTCCGGGCTCTGACCCGTCCTGCGCGCCCTTTCACAAGCGCACCGGTACACGAGCTGGTCCCCGCCAACTGGCGGCAGCAGGCTGACGCCTCTACCTCCCTGATCTATTCCTGCCGAGTGTCCTAGACACAAGGCCATGGATCAGGTGATGTTCACTTGGTCGTTGGGCGTATATGTGTTTATCGAGAACAGCAACGCATGACACGTCGCCACACTGACAATTGCGGCAAGACGGGCAAGGTAAACTGTGGAACAAACGAAGAAACGTCAAAAAGATAAGCGGCACACGAGGCCGCCAATCGAACACGGCGTGGCACGCGGTCGTACAAATGGCCTGAACCATTAACCATTTCCGATTGGGCTTGTGCCATTGGGTACATTGGTCAGAATTGGCAACTTGGCAATTGTGACGCGCCCAACTTTTTCGGTTTTCGCATGGAATCAGCATCGTTCGATCGTCTCTTTACAGCGTCACCATCACCCGCGTTTCACGCCGCTGACGTCAGCGTGTGATGGCTCCATGGTATTCATTGCGTCGTCAGCAGGACGCTGGTATTCAACAATCTTCAGTACAACCTATACATTAACCTAGGCCAAAAGGTAAGCAAGAAGAATGCGCCGCGGATCCATTGAAATCGGCGAGGTAAACCTTCATTGTATGTGTGTTCACATTAATTTTTGGTTTGTCCCTTAAAATGTTTCCCCAGATGTCTGACATGCCACATTCTCAGAGAACCCTCTCGTCTGCAGAGCAAGATAGCAGCCAACAGACTCTTAGTTCCAGAAGCCAGCGGAAAACATGGGTCAACGCGCACGTGAAAGGGACTAGATGCAAATAGTGAGGTGGCTGAAAATGTCACACAATGCCAATAACATTGAAAAAAAAAAGAAGACGGCAGCGACGAAAACGAGGCTGCCACCTAAATTTCGCAATCCGTCAAAAAGGGTGAGTACTTTTCAAAGCAGTTCCGGGCTCTGACGCAACCTGCGCGCCCTTTCACAAGCGCACCGGTACACAAGCTGGTTCCCGCCAACTGCCGGCAGCAGGCTCACGCCTCTACTTCCCTGATCCATTCCTGCGTAGTGTCCTAGACACAAGGCCACGGATCAGCTGATGTTCACTAGGTCGTTGGGCGTATATGTGTTTATCGCGAAGAGCCACGCACGACACGTCGCCACACTGACAATTGCGGAACGGCGGGCAACGTAAACTGTGGAACAAACGAAGAAACGTCAAAAAGATAAGCGGCACAGAAGGCCGGCAATCGAACACATCGTGGCACGCGGTCGTACAAATGGCCTGAGCCATTAACCATTTCCGATTGGGCTTGTGCCATTGGGTACATTGGTCAGAATTGGCAAGTTGGCAATTGCGACGCGCCCAACTGTTTCGGTCTTCGCATGGAATCAGCATCGTTCTATCGTCTCGTCACAGCGTCACCATCACCCGCGTTTCACGCCGTTGACGTCAGCGTGTGGTGGCTCCATGGTATTCATTGCGTCGTCAGCATGACGCTCGTATTCAACAATCTTCCGTACAACCTATACATTAACCTAGGCCAAAGGGTAAGCAAGAAGAATGCGCCGCGGATACATTGAAATCGGCGAGGTAAACCTTCATTTATGTGTGTTCACATTAATTTTTGGTTTGTCCCTTAAAATGTTTCCCCAGATGTCTAACATGCCACACTCTCAGAGAACGCTATCGTCTGCAGAGCAAGATAGCAGCCAACACACTCTTAGTTCAAGAAGCCAGCGGAAAACATGGGTCAACGCGCACGTGAAAGGGATTAGATGCAAAGAGTAAGGTGTCTCAAAATGTCACACAATGCCACTAACATTGAAAAAAAAGAAGACGGCAGCGACGAAAACGAGGCTGCCACCTAAATTTCGCAATCCGTCAAAAAGGGTGAGTACTTTTCAAAGCAGTTCCAAGCTCTGACGCAACCTGCGCGCCCTTTCACAAGCGCACCGGTACACAAGCTGGTCCCCGCCAACTGCCGGCAGCAGGCTGACGCCTCTACTTCCCTGATCCATTCCTGCCGAGTGTCCTAGACACAAGGCCACGGATCAGGTGATGTTCACTAGGTCGTTGGGCGTATATGTGTTTATCGCGAAGAGCCACGCATGACACGTCGCCACACTGACAATTGCGGCACGGCGGGCAACGTAAACTGTGGAACAAACGAAGAAACGTCAAAAGGATAAGCGGCACAGAAGGCCAGCAATCGAACACGGCGTGGCACGCGGTCGTACAAATGGCCTGAACCATTAACCATTTCCGATTGGGCTTGTGCCATTGGGTACATTGGTCAGAATGGGCAAGTTGGCAATTGTGACGCGCCCAACTTTTTCGGTCTTCGCATGGAATCAGCATCGTTCGATCGTCTCTTTACAGCGTCACCATCACCCGCGTTTCACGCCGCTGACGTCAGCGTGTGGTGGCTCCATGGTATTCATTGCGTCGTCAGCAGGACGCTGGTATTCAACAATCTTCAGTACAACCTATACATTAACCTAGGCCAAAAGGTAAGCAAGAAGAATGCGCCGCGGATCCATTGAAATCGGCGAGGTAAACCTTCATTGTATGTGTGTTCACATTAATTTTTGGTTTGTCCCTTAAAATGTTTCCCCAGATGTCTCACATGCCACATTCTCAGAGAACGCTATCGTCTGCAGAGCAAGATAGCAGCCAACACACTCCTAGTTCCAGAAGCCAGCGGAAAACATGGGTCAACGCGCACATGAAAGGGACTAGATGCAAATAGTGAGGTGGCTGAAAATGTCACACAATGCCAATAACATTGAAAAAGAAAGAAGACGGCAGCGACGAAAACGAGGCTGCCACCTAAATTTCGCAATCCGTCAAAAATGGTGAGTACTTTTCAAAGCAGTTCCGGGCTCTGACGCAACCTGCGCGCCCTTTCACAAGCGCACCGGTACACAAGCTGGTTACCGCCAACTGCCGGCAGCAGGCTGACGCCTCTACTTCCCTGAACCATTCCTGCCGAGTGTCCTAGACACAAGGCCACGGATCAGGTGATGTTCACTAGGTCGTTGGGCGTATATGTGTTTATCGCGAACATCCACGCGTTACACGTCGCCACACTGACAATTGCGGCACGGCGGGCAACGTAAACAGTGGAACAAACGAAGAAACGTCAAAAAGATAAGCGGCGCAGAAGGCCGGCAATCAAACACGGCGTGGCACGCAGTCGTACAAATGGCCTGAGCTATACACCATTTCCGATTGGCCTTGTGCCATTGGGTACATTGGTCAGAATGGGCAAGTTGGCAATTGTGACGCGCCCAACTTTTTCGGTCTTCGCATGGAATCAGCATCGTTCGATCGTCTCGTCACAGCGTCACCATCACCCGCGTTTCACGCCGTTGACGTCAGCGTGTGGTGGCTCCATGGTATTCATTGCGTCGTCAGCATGACGCTGGTATTCAACAATCTTCAGTACAACCTATGCATTAACCTAGGCCAAAAGGTAAGCAAGAGCAATGCGCCGCGGATCCATTGAAATCGGCGAGGTAAACCTTCATTTATGTGTGTTCACATTAATTTTTGGTTTGTCCCTTAAAATGTTTCCCCAGATGTCTAACATGCCACACTCTCAGAGAACGCTATCGTCTGCAGAGCAAGATAGCAGCCAACACACTCTTAGTTCAAGAAGCCAGCGGAAAACATGGGTCAACGCGCACATGAAAGGGATTAGATGCAAAGAGTAAGGTGTCTCAAAATGTCACACAATGCCACTAACATTGAAAAAAAAAGAAGACGGCAGCGACGAAAACGAGGCTGCCACCTAAATTTCGCAATCCGTCAAAAAGGGTGAGTACTTTTCAAAGCAGTTCCAAGCTCTGACGCAACCTGCGCGCCCTTTCACAAGCGCACCGGTACACAAGCTGGTCCCCGCCAACTGCCGGCAGGAGGCTGACGCCTCTACTTCCCTGATCCATTCCTGCCGATTGTCCTAGACACAAGGCCACGGATCAGGTGATGCTCACGAGGTCGTTGGGCGTATATGTGTTTATCGCGAACAGCCACGCATGACACGTCGCCACACTGACAATTGCGGCACGGCGGGCAACGTAAACTGTGGAAAAAACGAAGAAACGTCAAAAAGATGAGCGGCACAGAAGGCCGGCAATCGAACACGGCGTGGAACGCGGTCGTACAAATAGCCTGAGATATAAACCACTTCCGATAGACCTTGTGCCATTGGGTACATTGGTGAGAATTGGCAACTTGGGAATTGTGACGCGCCCAACTTCTTCGGTCTTCGTATGGAATCAGCATCGTTCGATCATCTCGTCACAGCGTCCCCCTCACCCGCGTTTCAAGCCGTTGACGTCAGCGTGTGGTAGCTCCATGGTATTCATTGCGTCGTCACCATGACGTGGGTATTCAACTGTCTTCAGTACAACCTATACATTAACTTAGGCCAAAACGTAAGCAAGAAGAAAGCGCCGCCGATCCACTGAAATCGGCGAGGTAAGCCTTCATTCTAGGTGTGTTCACAATAATTGTCAGCTTGTCCCTTAGAATGTTTCCCAAGATGTCTCACAAGCCACATTCTCAGAGAACCCTATCGTCTGCAGAGCAAGATAGCAGCCAACACACTCTTAGTTCCAGAAGCCAGCGGATAATTTGGGTCAGCGCGCATGTCAATGGGACTAGATGCACAAAGGAAGGTGGCTGAAAATTTCACACAATGCCAATAACATTGGAAAATAGAAGACGGTAGGGACCAAAAACGAGGCTGCCACCAAAATTTCGCAATCCGTCAAAAAGGATGAGTACTCTTCAAAGCAGTTCCGGGCTCTGACCCGTCCTGCGCGCCCTTTCACAAGCGCACCGGTACACGAGCTGGTCCCCGCCAACTGGCGGCAGCAGGCTGACGCCTCTACCTCCCTGATCTATTCCTGCCGAGTGTCCTAGACACAAGGCCACGGATCAGGTGATGTTCACTTGGTCGTTGGGCGTATATGTGTTTATCGAGAACAGCAACGCATGACACGTCGCCACACTGACAATTGCGGCAAGACGGGCAAGGTAAACTGTGGAACAAACGAAGAAACGTCAAAAAGATAAGCGGCACACGAGGCCGCCAATCGAACACGGCGTGGCACGCGGTCGTACAAATGGCCTGAACCATTAACCATTTCCGATTGGGCTTGTGCCATTGGGTACATTGGTCAGAATTGGCAACTTGGCAATTGTGACGCGCCCAACTTTTTCGGTTTTCGCATGGAATCAGCATCGTTCGATCGTCTGTTTACAGCGTCACCATCACCCGCGTTTCACGCCGCTGACGTCAGCGTGTGATGGCTCCATGGTATTCATTGCGTCGTCAGCAGGACGCTGGTATTCAACAATCTTCAGTACAACCTATACATTAACCTAGGCCAAAAGGTAAGCAAGAAGAATGCGCCGCGGATCCATTGAAATCGGCGAGGTAAACCTTCATTGTATGTGTGTTCACATTAATTTTTGGTTTGTCCCTTAAAATGTTTCCCCAGATGTCTGACATGCCACATTCTCAGAGAACCCTCTCGTCTGCAGAGCAAGATAGCAGCCAACAGACTCTTAGTTCCAGAAGCCAGCGGAAAACATGGGTCAACGCGCACGTGAAAGGGACTAGATGCAAATAGTGAGGTGGCTGAAAATGTCACACAATGCCAATAACATTGAAAAAAAAAAGAAGACGGCAGCGACGAAAACGAGGCTGCCACCTAAATTTCGCAATCCGTCAAAAAGGGTGAGTACTTTTCAAAGCAGTTCCAAGCTCTGACGCAACCTGCGCGCCCTTTCACAAGCGCACCGGTACACAAGCTGGTCCCCGCCAACTGCCGGCAGCAGGCTGACGCCTCTACTTCCCTGATCCATTCCTGCCGAGTGTCCTAGACACAAGGCCACGGATCAGGTGATGTTCACTAGGTCGTTGGGCGTATATGTGTTTATCGCGAAGAGCCACGCATGACACGTCGCCACACTGACAATTGCGGCACGGCGGGCAACGTAAACTGTGGAACAAACGAAGAAACGTCAAAAGGATAAGCGGCACAGAAGGCCAGCAATCGAACACGGCGTGGCACGCGGTCGTACAAATGGCCTGAACCATTAACCATTTCCGATTGGGCCCTTGCCATTGGGTACATTGGTCAGAATGGGCAAGTTGGCATTGTGACGCGCCCAACTTTTTCGGTCTTCGCATGGAATCAGCATCGTTCGATCGTCTCTTTACAGCGTCACCATCACCCGCGTTTCACGCCGCTGACGTCAGCGTGTGGTGGCTCCATGGTATTCATTGCGTCGTCAGCTGGACGCTGGTATTCAACAATCTTCAGTACAACCTATACATTAACCTAGGCCAAAAGGTAAGCAAGAAGAATGCGCCGCGGATCCATTGAAATCGGCGAGGTAAACCTTCATTGTATGTGTGTTCACATTAATTTTTGGTTTGTCCCTTAAAATGTTTCCCCAGATGTCTCACATGCCACATTCTCAGAGAACGCTATCGTCTGCAGAGCAAGATAGCAGCCAACACACTCCTAGTTCCAGAAGCCAGCGGAAAACATGGGTCAACGCGCACATGAAAGGGACTAGATGCAAATAGTGAGGTGGCTGAAAATGTCACACAATGCCAATAACATTGAAAAAAAAAGAAGACGGCAGCGACGAAAACGAGGCTGCCACCTAAATTTCGCAATCCGTCAAAAATGGTGAGTACTTTTCAAAGCAGTTCCGGGCTCTGACGCAACCTGCGCGCCCTTTCACAAGCGCACCGGTACACAAGCTGGTCCCCGCCAACTGCCGGCAGCAGGCTGACGCCTCTACTTCCCTGATCCATTCCTGCCGAGTGTCCTAGACACAAGGCCACGGATCAGGTGATGTTCACTAGGTCGTTGGGCGTATATGTGTTTATCGCGAAGAGCCACGCATGACACGTCGCCACACTGACAATTGCGGCACGGCGGGCAACGTAAACTGTGGAACAAACGAAGAAACGTCAAAAAGATAAGCGGCACAGAAGGCCAGCAATCGAACACGGCGTGGCACGCGGTCGTACAAATGGCCTGAACCATTAACCATTTCCGATTGGGCTTGTGCCATTGGGTACATTGGTCAGAATTGGCAACTTGGCAATTGTGACGCGCCCAACTTTTTCGGTCTTCGCATGGAATCAGCATCGTTCGATCGTCTCTTTACAGCGTCACCATCACCCGCGTTTCACGCCGCTGACGTCAGCGTGTGGTGGCTCCATCGTATTCATTGCGTCGTCAGCAGGACGCTGGTATTCAACAATCTTCAGTACAACCTATACATTAACCTAGGCCAAAAGGTAAGCAAGAAGAATGCGCCGCGGATCTATTGAAATCGGCGAGGTAAACCTTCATTGTATGTGTGTTCACATTAATTTTTGGTTTGTCCCTTAAAATGTTTCCCCAGATGTCTCACATGCCACATTCTCAGAGAACGCCATCGTCTGCAGAGCAAGATAGCAGCCAACACACTCCTAGTTCCAGAAGCCAGCGGAAAACATGGGTCAACGCGCACGTGAAAGGGACTAGATGCAAATAGTGAGGTGGCTGAAAATGTCACACAATGCCAATAACATTGAAAAAAAAAAGAAGACGGCAGCGACGAAAACGAGGCTGCCACCTAAATTTCGCAATCCGTCAAAAATGGTGAGTACTTTTCAAAGCAGTTCCGGGCTCTGACGCAACCTGTGCGCCCTTTCACAAGCGCACCGGTACTCAAGCTGGTTACCGCCAACTGCCGGCAGCAGGCTGACGCCTCTACTTCCCTGAACCATTCCTGCCGAGTGTCCTAGACACAAGGCCACGGATCAGGTGATGTTCACTAGGTCGTTGGGCGTATATGTGTTTATCGCGAAGAGCCACGAATGACACGTCGCCACACTGACAATTGCGGAACGGCGGGCAACGTAAACTGTGGAACAAACGAAGAAACGTCAAAAAGATAAGCGCCACACGAGGCCGCCAATCGAACACGGCGTGGGACGCGGTCGTACAAACGGCCTGAGCCATAAACCATTTCCGATTGGGCTTGTGCCATTGGGTACATTGGTCAGAATTGGCAACTTGGCAATTGTGACGCGCCCAACTTTTTCGGTCTTCGCATGGAATCAGCATCGTTCGATCGTCTCGTCACAGCGTCACCATCACCCGCGTTTCACGCCGTTGACATCAACGTGTGGTGGCTCCATGGTATTCATTGCGTCGTCAGCATGACGCTGGTATTCAATAGTCTTCAGTACAACCTATACATTAACTTAGGCCAAAACGTAAGCAAGAAGAATGCGCCGCGGATCCATTGAAATCGGCGAGGTAAGCCTTCATTGTAGGTGTGTTCAAATTAATTGTGAGCTTGTCCCTTAGAATGTTTCCCAAGATGTCTCACAAGCCACATTCTCAGAGAACCCTATCGTCTGCAGAGCAAGATAGCAGCCAACACACACTTAGTTCCAGAAGCAAGCGGACAACTTCGGTCAACGCGCATGTGAATAGGACTAGATGCACAGAGTAATGTGCCTGAAAATGCCACACAATGCCAATAAAATTGAAAAAAAGAAGACGGCAGCGACGAAAACGAGACTGTCACCAAAATTTCGCAATCCGTCAAAAAGGATGTGTACTTTCAAAGCAGTTCCGGGCTCTGACCTGACCTGCGCGCCCTTTCACAAGCGCACCGGTACACAAGCTGGTCCCCGCCAACTGGCGGCAGCAGGCTGACGCCTCTACCTCCCTGATCCATTCCTGCCGAGTGTCCTAGACACGAGGGCACGGATCAGGTGATGTTCACTAGGTCGTTGGGCGTATATGTGTTTATCGCGAACAGCCACGCATGACACGTCGCCACACTGACAATTGCGGCACGGCGGGCAACGTAAACTGTGGAACAAAGGAAGAAACGTCAAAAAGATAAGCGACACAGAAGGCCGGCAATCGAACACGGCGTGGCACGCGGTCGTACAAATAGCCTGAGCCATAAAGCATTACCGATTGGCCTTGTGCCACTGGGTACATTGGTGAGAATTGGCAACTTGGGAATTGTGACGCGCCCAACTTCTTCGGTGTTCACATGGAATCAGCATCGTTCGATCCTCTCGTCACAGCGTCACCATCTCCCGCGTTTCACGCCGTTGACGTCAGCGTGTGGTGGCTCCATGGTATTCATTGCGTCGTCACCATGACGCTGGAATTCAACAGTCTTCAGTACAACCTACACAATAACATAAGCTAAAACGTAAGCAAGAAGAATGCCCTGCGGATCCATCGAAATCGGCGACGTAAGCCTTCATTGTAGGTGTGTTAACATTAATTGTGGATTTGTCCCTTAAAATGATTCCCAAGATGTCTCACATGCCACATTCTCAATGAACCCTATCGACTGCAGAGCAAGATAGCAGCCAACACACACTTAGTTCCAGAAGCACGCTGACCACTTGGGTCAACGCGCATGTGAATGGGACTAGATGCACAGAGGAAGGTCGCTGAAAATGTCACAGAATGCCAATAACATTGAAAAAAGGAAGACGGCAGCGACGAAAACGAGGCTGCCACCAAAGTTTCGCAATCCGTCGAAAAGGCTGAGTACTTTTCAAAGCATTTCTGGGCTCTGACCCGACCTGCGCGCCCTTTCACAAACGCACCGGTACACAGGCTAGTCCCCGCCAACCGCCGGCAGCGGGCTGACGCCTCTACCCCCCTGATCCATTCCTGCCGAGTGTCCTAGACGCAAGGTCACGGATCAGGTGATGTTTACTAGGTCGTTGGGCGTAAATGTGTTTGTCGAAAACAGCCACGCATGACTAGTCGTCACACTGACAACTGCGGCACGGCGGGCAACGTAAACTGTGGAACAAACGAAGAAACGTCAAAAAGATGAGCGGCACAGAAGGCCGGCAATCGAACACGGCGTGGCACGCGGTCGTACAAATAGCCTGAGCTAGAAACCACTTCCGATAGACCTTGTGCCATTGGGTACATTGGCGAGAATTGACAACTTGGGAATTGTGACGCGCCCAACTTCTTTGGTCTTCGCATGGAATCAGCATCGTTCGATCGTCTCGTCACAGCGTCCCCATCACGCGCGTTTCACGCCGTTGACGTCAGCGTGTGGTGGCTCCATGGTATTCATCGCGTCGTCACCATGACGCTGGTATTCAACAGTCTTCAGTACAACCTATACATTAACATAAGCCAAAACCTAAGCAACGAGGATGCGCCGCGGATCCATTGAAATCGGCGAGGTAAGCCTTCATTGTAGGTGTGTTCACTGTAATTGTGGGTTTGTCCCTTAAAATGTCTCCCCAGATGTCTCACAAGCCACATTGTCAGAGAACCCTATCGTCTGCAGAGCAAGATAGCAGCCAACACACACTTAGTTCCAGAAGCACGCGGACAACTTGGGTCAACGCGCAGGTCAATGAGACTAGATTCACAGAGGAAGGTCGCTGAAAATGTCGCACAATGCCAATAACATTGAAAAAAGGAAGACGGCAGCTACGAAAACGAGGCTGCCACCAAAGTTTCGCAATCCGTCAAAAAGGGTAATTTTTAAAGCAGTTCCGGGCTCTGACCCGACCTGCGCGCCCTTTCACAAGCGCACCGGTACACAAGCTGGTCCCCGCCAACCGCCGGCAGCAGGCTGACGCCTCTACCTCCCTGATCCATTCCTGCCGAATGTCCTACACGCAAGGCCACGGATCAGGTGATGTTCACTAGGTCGTTGGGCGTATATGTGTTTATAGAGAACAGCCACGCATGACACGTCGTCACACTGACAATTGCGGCACGGCGGGCAACGTAAACTGTGGAACAAACGAAGAAACGTCAAAAGGATAAGCGGCACAGAAGGCCAGCAATCGAACACGGCGTGGCACGCGGTCGTACAAATGGCCTGAACCATTAACCATTTCCGATTGGGCCCTTGCCATTGGGTACATTGGTCAGAATGGGCAAGTTGGCATTGTGACGCGCCCAACTTTTTCGGTCTTCGCATGGAATCAGCATCGTTCGATCGTCTCTTTACAGCGTCACCATCACCCGCGTTTCACGCCGCTGACGTCAGCGTGTGGTGGCTCCATGGTATTCATTGCGTCGTCAGCTGGACGCTGGTATTCAACAATCTTCAGTACAACCTATACATTAACCTAGGCCAAAAGGTAAGCAAGAAGAATGCGCCGCGGATCCATTGAAATCGGCGAGGTAAACCTTCATTGTATGTGTGTTCACATTAATTTTTGGTTTGTCCCTTAAAATGTTTCCCCAGATGTCTCACATGCCACATTCTCAGAGAACGCTATCGTCTGCAGAGCAAGATAGCAGCCAACACACTCCTAGTTCCAGAAGCCAGCGGAAAACATGGGTCAACGCGCACATGAAAGGGACTAGATGCAAATAGTGAGGTGGCTGAAAATGTCACACAATGCCAATAACATTGAAAAAAAAAGAAGACGGCAGCGACGAAAACGAGGCTGCCACCTAAATTTCGCAATCCGTCAAAAATGGTGAGTACTTTTCAAAGCAGTTCCGGGCTCTGACGCAACCTGCGCGCCCTTTCACAAGCGCACCGGTACACAAGCTGGTCCCCGCCAACTGCCGGCAGCAGGCTGACGCCTCTACTTCCCTGATCCATTCCTGCCGAGTGTCCTAGACACAAGGCCACGGATCAGGTGATGTTCACTAGGTCGTTGGGCGTATATGTGTTTATCGCGAAGAGCCACGCATGACACGTCGCCACACTGACAATTGCGGCACGGCGGGCAACGTAAACTGTGGAACAAACGAAGAAACGTCAAAAAGATAAGCGGCACAGAAGGCCAGCAATCGAACACGGCGTGGCACGCGGTCGTACAAATGGCCTGAACCATTAACCATTTCCGATTGGGCTTGTGCCATTGGGTACATTGGTCAGAATTGGCAACTTGGCAATTGTGACGCGCCCAACTTTTTCGGTCTTCGCATGGAATCAGCATCGTTCGATCGTCTCTTTACAGCGTCACCATCACCCGCGTTTCACGCCGCTGACGTCAGCGTGTGGTGGCTCCATCGTATTCATTGCGTCGTCAGCAGGACGCTGGTATTCAACAATCTTCAGTACAACCTATACATTAACCTAGGCCAAAAGGTAAGCAAGAAGAATGCGCCGCGGATCTATTGAAATCGGCGAGGTAAACCTTCATTGTATGTGTGTTCACATTAATTTTTGGTTTGTCCCTTAAAATGTTTCCCCAGATGTCTCACATGCCACATTCTCAGAGAACGCCATCGTCTGCAGAGCAAGATAGCAGCCAACACACTCCTAGTTCCAGAAGCCAGCGGAAAACATGGGTCAACGCGCACGTGAAAGGGACTAGATGCAAATAGTGAGGTGGCTGAAAATGTCACACAATGCCAATAACATTGAAAAAAAAAAGAAGACGGCAGCGACGAAAACGAGGCTGCCACCTAAATTTCGCAATCCGTCAAAAATGGTGAGTACTTTTCAAAGCAGTTCCGGGCTCTGACGCAACCTGTGCGCCCTTTCACAAGCGCACCGGTACTCAAGCTGGTTACCGCCAACTGCCGGCAGCAGGCTGACGCCTCTACTTCCCTGAACCATTCCTGCCGAGTGTCCTAGACACAAGGCCACGGATCAGGTGATGTTCACTAGGTCGTTGGGCGTATATGTGTTTATCGCGAAGAGCCACGAATGACACGTCGCCACACTGACAATTGCGGAACGGCGGGCAACGTAAACTGTGGAACAAACGAAGAAACGTCAAAAAGATAAGCGCCACACGAGGCCGCCAATCGAACACGGCGTGGGACGCGGTCGTACAAACGGCCTGAGCCATAAACCATTTCCGATTGGGCTTGTGCCATTGGGTACATTGGTCAGAATTGGCAACTTGGCAATTGTGACGCGCCCAACTTTTTCGGTCTTCGCATGGAATCAGCATCGTTCGATCGTCTCGTCACAGCGTCACCATCACCCGCGTTTCACGCCGTTGACATCAACGTGTGGTGGCTCCATGGTATTCATTGCGTCGTCAGCATGACGCTGGTATTCAATAGTCTTCAGTACAACCTATACATTAACTTAGGCCAAAACGTAAGCAAGAAGAATGCGCCGCGGATCCATTGAAATCGGCGAGGTAAGCCTTCATTGTAGGTGTGTTCAAATTAATTGTGAGCTTGTCCCTTAGAATGTTTCCCAAGATGTCTCACAAGCCACATTCTCAGAGAACCCTATCGTCTGCAGAGCAAGATAGCAGCCAACACACACTTAGTTCCAGAAGCAAGCGGACAACTTCGGTCAACGCGCATGTGAATAGGACTAGATGCACAGAGTAATGTGCCTGAAAATGCCACACAATGCCAATAAAATTGAAAAAAAGAAGACGGCAGCGACGAAAACGAGACTGTCACCAAAATTTCGCAATCCGTCAAAAAGGATGTGTACTTTCAAAGCAGTTCCGGGCTCTGACCTGACCTGCGCGCCCTTTCACAAGCGCACCGGTACACAAGCTGGTCCCCGCCAACTGGCGGCAGCAGGCTGACGCCTCTACCTCCCTGATCCATTCCTGCCGAGTGTCCTAGACACGAGGGCACGGATCAGGTGATGTTCACTAGGTCGTTGGGCGTATATGTGTTTATCGCGAACAGCCACGCATGACACGTCGCCACACTGACAATTGCGGCACGGCGGGCAACGTAAACTGTGGAACAAAGGAAGAAACGTCAAAAAGATAAGCGACACAGAAGGCCGGCAATCGAACACGGCGTGGCACGCGGTCGTACAAATAGCCTGAGCCATAAAGCATTACCGATTGGCCTTGTGCCACTGGGTACATTGGTGAGAATTGGCAACTTGGGAATTGTGACGCGCCCAACTTCTTCGGTGTTCACATGGAATCAGCATCGTTCGATCCTCTCGTCACAGCGTCACCATCTCCCGCGTTTCACGCCGTTGACGTCAGCGTGTGGTGGCTCCATGGTATTCATTGCGTCGTCACCATGACGCTGGAATTCAACAGTCTTCAGTACAACCTACACAATAACATAAGCTAAAACGTAAGCAAGAAGAATGCCCTGCGGATCCATCGAAATCGGCGACGTAAGCCTTCATTGTAGGTGTGTTAACATTAATTGTGGATTTGTCCCTTAAAATGATTCCCAAGATGTCTCACATGCCACATTCTCAATGAACCCTATCGACTGCAGAGCAAGATAGCAGCCAACACACACTTAGTTCCAGAAGCACGCTGACCACTTGGGTCAACGCGCATGTGAATGGGACTAGATGCACAGAGGAAGGTCGCTGAAAATGTCACAGAATGCCAATAACATTGAAAAAAGGAAGACGGCAGCGACGAAAACGAGGCTGCCACCAAAGTTTCGCAATCCGTCGAAAAGGCTGAGTACTTTTCAAAGCATTTGTGGGCTCTGACCCGACCTGCGCGCCCTTTCACAAACGCACCGGTACACAGGCTAGTCCCCGCCAACCGCCGGCAGCGGGCTGACGCCTCTACCCCCCTGATCCATTCCTGCCGAGTGTCCTAGACGCAAGGTCACGGATCAGGTGATGTTTACTAGGTCGTTGGGCGTAAATGTGTTTGTCGAAAACAGCCACGCATGACTAGTCGTCACACTGACAACTGCGGCACGGCGGGCAACGTAAACTGTGGAACAAACGAAGAAACGTCAAAAAGATGAGCGGCACAGAAGGCCGGCAATCGAACACGGCGTGGCACGCGGTCGTACAAATAGCCTGAGCTAGAAACCACTTCCGATAGACCTTGTGCCATTGGGTACATTGGCGAGAATTGACAACTTGGGAATTGTGACGCGCCCAACTTCTTTGGTCTTCGCATGGAATCAGCATCGTTCGATCGTCTCGTCACAGCGTCCCCATCACGCGCGTTTCACGCCGTTGACGTCAGCGTGTGGTGGCTCCATGGTATTCATCGCGTCGTCACCATGACGCTGGTATTCAACAGTCTTCAGTACAACCTATACATTAACATAAGCCAAAACCTAAGCAACGAGGATGCGCCGCGGATCCATTGAAATCGGCGAGGTAAGCCTTCATTGTAGGTGTGTTCACTGTAATTGTGGGTTTGTCCCTTAAAATGTCTCCCCAGATGTCTCACAAGCCACATTGTCAGAGAACCCTATCGTCTGCAGAGCAAGATAGCAGCCAACACACACTTAGTTCCAGAAGCACGCGGACAACTTGGGTCAACGCGCAGGTCAATGAGACTAGATTCACAGAGGAAGGTCGCTGAAAATGTCGCACAATGCCAATAACATTGAAAAAAGGAAGACGGCAGCTACGAAAACGAGGCTGCCACCAAAGTTTCGCAATCCGTCAAAAAGGGTAATTTTTAAAGCAGTTCCGGGCTCTGACCCGACCTGCGCGCCCTTTCACAAGCGCACCGGTACACAAGCTGGTCCCCGCCAACCGCCGGCAGCAGGCTGACGCCTCTACCTCCCTGATCCATTCCTGCCGAATGTCCTACACGCAAGGCCACGGATCAGGTGATGTTCACTAGGTCGTTGGGCGTATATGTGTTTATAGAGAACAGCCACGCATGACACGTCGTCACACTGACAATTGCGGCACGGCGGGCAACGTAAACTGTGGAACAAACGAAGAAACCTCAAAAAGATGAGCTGCACAGAAGGCCGGCAATCGAACACGGCGTGGCACGCGGTCGTACAAATAGCCTGAGCCATAAACCACTTCTGATTGGCCTTGTGTCATTGGGTACATTGGTCAGAATAGGCAACTTGGAAATTGTGACGCGCCCAACTTCTTCGGTGTTCGCATGGAATCAGCATCGTTCAAACCTCTCGTCACAGCGTCACCATCACCCGCGTTTCACGCCGTTGACGTCAGCGTGTGGTGGCTCCATGGTATTCATCGCGTCGTCACCATGACGTTGGTATTGAACAGTCTTCAGTACAACCGATACATTAACCTAGGCCAAAACGTAAGCAAAAAGAATGCCCTGCGGATATATTGAAATCGGCGAGGTAAGCCTTCATTGTAGGTGTGTTCACATTAATTGTGGGTTCGTCCCTTAAAATGTTTCCCCAGATGTCTCACATGCCACATTCTCAGAGAACGCTATCGTCTGCAGAGCAAGATAGCAGCCAACACACACTTAGTTACAGATGCAAGCGGACAACTTGGGTCAACGCGCAGGTGAATAGGACTAGATGCACAGAGGAAGGTCGCTGAAAATGTTACACAATGTGAATAACATTGGAAAAAAAGAAGACGGCAGCGACCAAAAACGAGGCTGCCACCGAAATTTCGCAACCCATCAAAAAGGATGAGTACTTTTGAAAGCAGTTCCGGGCTCTGACCTGACCTGCGCGCCCTTTCACAAGCGCACTGGTCCACAAGCTGGTCCCCGCCAACCGCCGGCAGCAGGCTGACGCCTCTACCTCCCTGATCCATTTCTGCCGAGTGTCATAGACACAAGGCCAGGGATCAGGTGATGTTCACTAGGTTGTTGGGCGTATATGTGTTTATCGAGAACAGCCACGCATGACACGTCGTCACACTGACAATTGCGGCACGGCGGGCAACGTAAACTGTGGAACAAACGAAGAAACGTCAAAAAGATGAGCGGACCAGAACGCCGGCAGTCGAACACGCGCGGTCGTACAAGTGGCCTGAGCCATAAACCATTTCCGATTGGGCTTGTGCCATTGGGTACATTGGTCAAAAGTGGCAATTGTGACGCGCTCAACTTTTTCGGTCTTCGCATGGAATCAGCATCGTTCGATCGTCTCGTCACAGCGTCACCATCACCCGCGTTTCACGCCGTTGACGTCAGCGTGTGGTGGCTCCATGGTATTCATTGCGTCGTCAGCATGGCGCTGGTATTCAAGAATCTTCAGTACAATCTATGCATTAACCTAGGCCAAAAGGTAAGCAAGAAGAATGCGCTGCGGATCCATTGAAATCGGCGAGGTAAACCTTCATTGTATGTGTGTTCACATTAATTTTGGGTTTGTCCCTTAAAATGTTTCCCCAGATGTCTCACAAGCCACATTGTCAGAGAACCCTATCGTCTGCAGAGCAAGATAGCAGCCAACACATTCTTAATTGCAGAAGCCAGCGGACAGCTTGGGTCAACGCGCATGTCAATGGGACTAGATGCAAAGAGTAAGGTGGCTGGAAATGTTACACAATGTAAATAACATTGGAAAAAAAGAAGGCGGCAGCGACCAAAAACGAGGCTGCCACCGAAATTTCGCTATCCATCAAAAAGGATGAGTACTTTTGAAAGCAGTTCCGGGCTCTGACCTGACCTGCGCGCATTTTCACAAGCGCACTGGTCCACAAGCTGGTCTCCGCCAACCGCGTCAGCAGGCTGACGCCTCTACCTCCCTCATCCGTTCCAGCCGAGTGTCCTAGACGGAAGGCCACGGATCAGGTGATGTTCACTAGGTCGTTGGGCGTATATGTGTTTATAGAGAACAGCCACGCATGACACGTCGTCACACTGACAATTGCGGCACGGCGGGCAACGTAAACTGTGGAACAAACGAAGAAACGTCAAAAAGATGAGCGGCACAGAATGCCGGCAATCGAACACGGCGTGGCAAGCGGTCGTACAAATAGCCTGAGCCATAAACCATTTCTGATTGGCCTTGTGCCATTGGGTACATTGGTCAGAATAGGCAACTTGGAAATTGTGACGCGCCAAACTTCTTCGGTCTTCGCATGGAATCAGCATCGTTCGATCGTCTCGTCGCATCGTCACCATCACCCGCGTTTCACGCCGTTGACGTCAGCGTGTGGTGGCTTCATGGTATTCATTGCGTCGTCACCATGACGCTGGTATTCAGCAGTCTTCAGTGCAACCTATACATGAACCTAGGCCAAATTGTATGTAAGAAGAATGCGCCGTGGATCCATTGAAATCGGCGACGTGAGCCTTCATTGTAGGTGTGTTCACATTAATTGTGGGTTTGTCCCTTAAAATGTTTCCCAAGATGTCTCACAAGCCACATTCTCAGAGAACCCTATCGTCTGCAGAGCAAGATAGCAGCCAACACACACTTAGTTACAGAAGCAAGCGGACAACTTGGGTCAACGCGCAGGTGAATAGGACTAGATGCACAGAGGAAGGTCGCTGAAAATGTTACACAATGTAAATAACACTGGAAAAAAAGAAGACGGCAGCGACCAAAAACGAGGCTGCCACCGAAATTTCGCAATCCATCAAAAAGGATGAGTACTTTTGAAAGCAGTTCCGGGCTCTGACCTGACCTGCGCGCCCTTTCACAAGCGCACTGGTCCACAAGCTGGTCCCCGCCAACCGCCGGCAGCAGGCTGACGCCTCTACCTCCCTGATCCATTTCTGCCGAGTGTCATAGACACAAGGCCAGGGATCAGGTGATGTTCACTAGGTCGTTGGGCGTATATGTGTTTATCGAGCACAGCCACGCATGACACGTCGCCACACTGACAATTGCGGCACGGCGGGCAACGTAAACTGTGGAACAAACGAAGAAACGTCAAAAAGATAAGCGGCACAGAAGGCCGGCAATGGAACACGGCGTGGCACGTGGTCGTACAAATGGCCTGAGCCATAAACCATTTCCGATTGGGCTTGTGCCATTGGGTACATTGGTCAGAATTGGCAAGTTGGCAATTGTGACGCGCCCAAATTTTCTGTCTTCGCATGGAATCAGCATCGTTCGATCGTCTCGTCAGCGCGTCACCATCCCCCGCGTTTCACGCCGTTGACGTCAGCGCGTGGTGGCTCCATGGTATGCATTGCGTCGTAAGCATGGCGCTGGTATTCAACAGTCTTCAGTACAACCTTTACATTAACCTATGCCAAAAGGTAAGCAAGAAGAATGCGCCGTGGATCCATTGAAATCGGCGAGGTAAACCTTCATTGTATGTGTGCTCACATTAATTTTTGGTTTGTCCCATAAAATGTTTCCCCAGATGTCTCACATGCCACATTCTCAGAGAACCCTCTCGTCTGCAGAGCAAGATAGCAGCCAACACACTCTTAGTTCCATAAGCCAACGGAAAACATGGGTGAACGCGCACGTGAAAGGGACTAGATGCAAAGAGTAAGGTGGCTGAAAATGTCACCCAATACCAATAACATTGAAAAAAAAAAGAAGACGGCAGCGACGAAAACGAGGCTGCCACCTAAATTTCGCAATCCGTCAAAAAGGGAGAGTACTTTTCAAAGCAGTTCCGGGCTCTGACGCAACCTGCGCGCCCTTTCACACGCGCACCGGTACACAAGCTGGTTCCCGCCAACTGCCGGCACCAGGCTCACGCCTCTACTTCCCTGATCCATTCCTGCCGAGTGTCCTAGACACAAGGCCACGGATCAGGTGATGTTCACTAGGTCGTTGGGCGTATATGTGTTTATCGCGAACAGCCACGCGTTACACGTCGCCACACTGACAATTGCGGCACGGCGGGCAACGTAAACAGTGGAACAAACGAAGAAACGTCAAAAAGATAAGCGGCGCAGAAGGCCGGCAATCAAACACGGCGTGGCACGCAGTCGTACAAATGGCCTGAGCTATACACCATTTGCGATTGGCCTTGTGCCATTGGGTACATTGGTCAGAATGGGCAAGTTGGCAATTGTGACGCGCCCAACTTTTTCGGTCTTCGCATGGAATCAGCATCGTTCGATCGTCTCGTCACAGCGTCACCATCACCCGCGTTTCACGCCGTTGACGTCAGCGTGTGGTGGCTCCATGGTATTCATTGCGTCGTCAGCATGACGCTGGTATTCAACAATCTTCAGTACAACCTATGCATTAACCTAGGCCAAAAGGTAAGCAAGAGCAATGCGCCGCGGATCCATTGAAATCGGCGAGGTAAACCTTCATTTATGTGTGTTCACATTAATTTTTGGTTTGTCCCTTAAAATGTTTCCCCAGATGTCTAACATGCCACACTCTCAGAGAACGCTCTCGTCTGCAGAGCAAGATAGCAGCCAACACACTCTTAGTTCAAGAAGCCAGCGGAAAACATGGGTCAACGCGCACGTGAAAGGGATTAGATGCAAAGAGTAAGGTGTCTCAAAATGTCACACAATGCCACTAACATTGAAAAAAAAGAAGACGGCAGCGACGAAAACGAGGCTGCCACCTAAATTTCGCAATCCGTCAAAAAGGGTGAGTACTTTTCAAAGCAGTTCCAAGCTCTGACGCAACCTGCGCGCCCTTTCACAAGCGCACCGGTACACAAGCTGGTCCCCGCCAACTGCCGGCAGCAGGCTGACGCCTCTACTTCCCTGATCCATTCCTGCCGAGTGTCCTAGACACAAGGCCACGGATCAGGTGATGTTCACTAGGTCGTTGGGCGTATATGTGTTTATCGCGAAGAGCCACGCATGACACGTCGCCACACTGACAATTGCGGCACGGCGGGCAACGTAAACTGTGGAACAAACGAAGAAACGTCAAAAAGATAAGCGGCACAGAAGGCCAGCAATCGAACACGGCGTGGCACGCGGTCGTACAAATGGCCTGAACCATTAACCATTTCCGATTGGGCTTGTGCCATTGGGTACATTGGTCAGAATTGGCAACTTGGCATTTGTGACGCGCCCAACTTTTTCGGTCTTCGCATGGAATCAGCATCGTTCGATCGTCTCTTTACAGCGTCACCATCACCCGCGTTTCACGCCGCTGACGTCAGCGTGTGGTGGCTCCATGGTATTCATTGCGTCGTCAGCAGGACGCTGGTATTCAACAATCTTCAGTACAACCTATACATTAACCTAGGCCAAAAGGTAAGCAAGAAGAATGCGCCGCGGATCTATTGAAATCGGCGAGGTAAACCTTCATTGTATGTGTGTTCACATTAATTTTTGGTTTGTCCCTTAAAATGTTTCCCCAGATGTCTCACATGCCACATTCTCAGAGAACGCCATCGTCTGCAGAGCAAGATAGCAGCCAACACACTCCTAGTTCCAGGAGCCAGCGGAAAACATGGGTGAACGCGCACGTGAAAGGGACTAGATGCAAATAGTGAGGTGGCTGAAAATGTCACACAATGCCAATAACATTGAAAAAAAAAGAAGACGGCAGCGACGAAAACGAGGCTGCCACCTAAATTTCGCAATCCGTCAAAAATGGTGAGTACTTTTCAAAGCAGTTCCGGGCTCTGACGCAACCTGTGCGCCCTTTCACAAGCGCACCGGTACTCAAGCTGGTTACCGCCAACTGCCGGCAGCAGGCTGACGCCTCTACTTCCCTGAACCATTCCTGCCGAGTGTCCTAGACACAAGGCCACGGATCAGGTGATGTTCACTAGGTCGTTGGGCGTATATGTGTTTATCGCGAAGAGCCACGAATGACACGTCGCCACACTGACAATTGCGGAACGGCGGGCAACGTAAACTGTGGAACAAACGAAGAAACGTCAAAAAGATAAGCGGCACACGAGGCCGCCAATCGAACACGGCGTGGGACGCGGTCGTACAAACGGCCTGAGCCATAAACCATTTCCGATTGGGCTTGTGCCATTGGGTACATTGGTCAGAATTGGCAACTTGGCAATTGTGACGCGCCCAACTTTTTCGGTCTTCGCATGGAATCAGCATCGTTCGATCGTCTCGTCACAGCGTCACCATCACCCGCGTTTCACGCCGTTGACATCAACGTGTGGTGGCTCCATGGTATTCATTGCGTCGTCAGCATGACGCTGGTATTCAATAGTCTTCAGTACAACCTATACATTAACTTAGGCCAAAACGTAAGCAAGAAGAATGCGCCGCGGATCCATTGAAATCGGCGAGGTAAGCCTTCATTGTAGGTGTGTTCAAATTAATTGTGAGCTTGTCCCTTAGAATGTTTCCCAAGATGTCTCACAAGCCACATTCTCAGAGAACCCTATCGTCTGCAGAGCAAGATAGCAGCCAACACACACTTAGTTCCAGAAGCAAGCGGACAACTTCGGTCAACGCGCATGTGAATAGGACTAGATGCACAGAGTAATGTGCCTGAAAATGCCACACAATGCCAATAAAATTGAAAAAAAGAAGACGGCAGCGACGAAAACGAGACTGTCACCAAAATTTCGCAATCCGTCAAAAAGGATGTGTACTTTCAAAGCAGTTCCGGGCTCTGACCTGACCTGCGCGCCCTTTCACAAGCGCACCGGTACACAAGCTGGTCCCCGCCAACTGGCGGCAGCAGGCTGACGCCTCTACCTCCCTGATCCATTCCTGCCGAGTGTCCTAGACACGAGGGCACGGATCAGGTGATGTTCACTAGGTCGTTGGGCGTATATGTGTTTATCGCGAACAGCCACGCATGACACGTCGCCACACTGACAATTGCGGCACGGCGGGCAACGTAAACTGTGGAACAAAGGAAGAAACGTCAAAAAGATAAGCGACACAGAAGGCCGGCAATCGAACACGGCGTGGCACGCGGTCGTACAAATAGCCTGAGCCATAAAGCATTACCGATTGGCCTTGTGCCACTGGGTACATTGGTGAGAATTGGCAACTTGGGAATTGTGACGCGCCCAACTTCTTCGGTGTTCACATGGAATCAGCATCGTTCGATCCTCTCGTCACAGCGTCACCATCTCCCGCGTTTCACGCCGTTGACGTCAGCGTGTGGTGGCTCCATGGTATTCATTGCGTCGTCACCATGACGCTTGAATTCAACAGTCTTCAGTACAACCTACACAATAACATAAGCTAAAACGTAAGCAAGAAGAATGCCCTGCGGATCCATCGAAATCGGCGACGTAAGCCTTCATTGTAGGTGTGTTCACATTAATTGTGGATTTGTCCCTTAAACTGATTCCCAAGATGTCTCACATGCCACATTCTCAATGAACCCTATCGACTGCAGAGCAAGATAGCAGCCAACACACACTTAGTTCCAGAAGCACGCTGACCACTTGGGTCAACGCGCATGTGAATGGGACTAGATGCACAGAGGAAGGTCGCTGAAAATGTCACAGAATGCCAATAACATTGAAAAAAGGAAGACGGCAGCGACGAAAACGAGGCTGCCACCAAAGTTTCGCAATCCGTCGAAAAGGCTGAGTACTTTTCAAAGCATTTCTGGGCTCTGACCCGACCTGCGCGCCCTTTCACAAACGCACCGGTACACAGGCTAGTCCCCGCCAACCGCCGGCAGCGGGCTGACGCCTCTACCCCCCTGATCCATTCCTGCCGAGTGTCCTAGACGCAAGGTCACGGATCAGGTGATGTTTACTAGGTCGTTGGGCGTAAATGTGTTTGTCGAAAACAGCCACGCATGACTAGTCGTCTCACTGACAACTGCGGCACGGCGGGCAACGTAAACTGTGGAACAAACGAAGAAACGTCAAAAAGATGAGCGGCACAGAAGGCCGGCAATCGAACACGGCGTGGCACGCGGTCGTACAAATAGCCTGAGCTAGAAACCACTTCCGATAGACCTTGTGCCATTGGGTACATTGGCGAGAATTGACAACTTGGGAATTGTGACGCGCCCAACTTCTTTGGTCTTCGCATGGAATCAGCATCGTTCGATCGTCTCGTCACAGCGTCCCCATCACGCGCGTTTCACGCCGTTGACGTCAGCGTGTGGTGGCTCCATGGTATTCATCGCGTCGTCACCATGACGCTGGTATTCAACAGTCTTCAGTACAACCTATACATTAACATAAGCCAAAACCTAAGCAACGAGGATGCGCCGCGGATCCATTGAAATCGGCGAGGTAAGCCTTCATTGTAGGTGTGTTCACTGTAATTGTGGGTTTGTCCCTTAAAATGTCTCCCCAGATGTCTCACAAGCCACATTGTCAGAGAACCCTATCGTCTGCAGAGCAAGATAGCAGCCAACACACACTTAGTTCCAGAAGCACGCGGACAACTTGGGTCAACGCGCAGGTCAATGAGACTAGATTCACAGAGGAAGGTCGCTGAAAATGTCGCACAATGCCAATAACATTGAAAAAAGGAAGACGGCAGCTACGAAAACGAGGCTGCCACCAAAGTTACGCAATCCGTCAAAAAGGGTAATTTTTAAAGCAGTTCCGGGCTCTGACCCGACCTGCGCGCCCTTTCACAAGCGCACCGGTACACAAGCTGGTCCCCGCCAACCGCCGGCAGCAGGCTGACGCCTCTACCTCCCTGATCCATTCCTGCCGAATGTCCTAGACGCAAGGCCACGGATCAGGTGATGTTCACTAGGTCGTTGGGCGTATATGTGTTTATAGAGAACAGCCACGCATGACACGTCGTCACACTGACAATTGCGGCACGGCGGGCAACGTAAACTGTGGAACAAACGAAGAAACGTCAAAAAGATGAGCGGACCAGAACGCCGGCAGTCGAACACGCGCGGTCGTACAAGTGGCCTGAGCCATAAACCATTTCCGATTGGGCTTGTGCCATTGGGTACATTGGTCAAAAGTGGCAATTGTGACGCGCTCAACTTTTTCGGTCTTCGCATGGAATCAGCATCGTTCGATCGTCTCGTCACAGCGTCACCATCACCCGCGTTTCACGCCGTTGACGTCAGCGTGTGGTGGCTCCATGGTATTCATTGCGTCGTCAGCATGGCGCTGGTATTCAAGAATCTTCAGTACAATCTATGCATTAACCTAGGCCAAAAGGTAAGCAAGAAGAATGCGCTGCGGATCCATTGAAATCGGCGAGGTAAACCTTCATTGTATGTGTGTTCACATTAATTTTGGGTTTGTCCCTTAAAATGTTTCCCCAGATGTCTCACAAGCCACATTGTCAGAGAACCCTATCGTCTGCAGAGCAAGATAGCAGCCAACACATTCTTAATTGCAGAAGCCAGCGGACAGCTTGGGTCAACGCGCATGTCAATGGGACTAGATGCAAAGAGTAAGGTGGCTGGAAATGTTACACAATGTAAATAACATTGGAAAAAAAGAAGGCGGCAGCGACCAAAAACGAGGCTGCCACCGAAATTTCGCTATCCATCAAAAAGGATGAGTACTTTTGAAAGCAGTTCCGGGCTCTGACCTGACCTGCGCGCATTTTCACAAGCGCACTGGTCCACAAGCTGGTCTCCGCCAACCGCGTCAGCAGGCTGACGCCTCTACCTCCCTCATCCGTTCCAGCCGAGTGTCCTAGACGGAAGGCCACGGATCAGGTGATGTTATCTAGGTCGTTGGGCGTATATGTGTTTATCGAGAACAGCGACGCATGACACGTCATCACACTGACAATTGCGGCACGGCGGGTAACGTAAACTGTGGAACAAACGAAGAAACGTCAAAAAGATGAGCGGCACAGAAGGCCGGCAATCGAACACGGCGTGGCAAGCGGTCGTACAAATAGCCTGAGCCATAAACCATTTCTGATTGGCCTTGTGCCATTGGGTACATTGGTCAGAATAGGCAACTTGGAAATTGTGACGCGCCAAACTTCTTCGGTCTTCGCATGGAATCAGCATCGTTCGATCGTCTCGTCGCATCGTCACCATCACCCGCGTTTCACGCCGTTGACGTCAGCGTGTGGTGGCTTCATGGTATTCATTGCGTCGTCACCATGACGCTGGTATTCAGCAGTCTTCAGTGCAACCTATACATGAACCTAGGCCAAATTGTATGTAAGAAGAATGCGCCGTGGATCCATTGAAATCGGCGACGTGAGCCTTCATTGTAGGTGTGTTTACATTAATTGTGGGTTTGTCCCTTAAAATGTTTCCCAAGATGTCTCACAAGCCACATTCTCAGAGAACCCTATCGTCTGCAGAGCAAGATAGCAGCCAACACACACTTAGTTACAGAAGCAAGCGGACAACTTGGGTCAACGCGCAGGTGAATAGGACTAGATGCAAAGAGTAAGGTGGCTGAAAATGTCACCCAATACCAATAACATTGAAAAAAAAAAAGAAGACGGCAGCGACGAAAACGAGGCTGCCACCTAAATTTCGCAATCCGTCAAAAAGGGAGAGTACTTTTCAAAGCAGTTCCGGGCTCTGACGCAACCTGCGCGCCCTTTCACACGCGCACCGGTACACAAGCTGGTTCCCGCCAACTGCCGGCACCAGGCTCACGCCTCTACTTCCCTGATCCATTCCTGCCGAGTGTCCTAGACACAAGGCCACGGATCAGGTGATGTTCACTAGGTCGTTGGGCGTATATGTGTTTATCGCGAACAGCCACGCATGACACGTCGCCACACTGACAATTGCGGCACGGCGGGCAACGTAAACTGTGGAACAAAGGAAGAAACGTCAAAAAGATAAGCGGCACAGAAGGCCGGCAATCGAACACGGCGTGGCACGCGGTCGTACGAATAGCCTGAGCCATAAAGCATTACCGATTGGCTTTGTGCCACTGGGTACATTGGTGAGAATTGGCAACTTGGGAATTGTGACGCGCCCAACTTCTTCGGTCTTCGCATGGCATCCGCATCGTTCGATCGTCTCGTCACAGCGTCACCATCACCCGCGCTTCACCCCGTTGACGTCAGCGTGTGGTGGCTCCATGGTATTCATTGCGTCGTCACAATGACGCTGGTATTCAACAGTCTTCAGTACAACCTATACATTAACCTAGGCCAAAACCTAAGCAAGAAGAATGCATCGCGGATCCATTGAAATCGGCGAGGTAAACCTTCATTGTAGGTGTGTTCACATTAAAGGGAAGCTGAAACACTTTTCGAAAAAAATGAGTTCTCTGCGGCATTCTACAGTTTTGAGTCCCCTGAACACGAATATCTGGTTCAAAAAGGGCGGAAACAAACGCAAGCGGCTGTTTTTCCAAGAAAACGCGCACCAGCGCCTCAGGGCATCGCGCGAACGCCGCTGTTGGCCGTGATTGGTCGGGGCCGCTGTGACGTCGTTGGCGGTAGTCGCCGGTCGGCGCCGCCGCATGTCTCCGTTTCAGAGCGTAGCACCATTCCTTTCTCTCTGGTAGCACGCGGTTCTGCTGTTCTGGCTTCATAGCTGAGTTGCAAGATGGAACGTTCTCGCTGTCTCCGACAGCTTGTATTGTCCCCGTACATGTTTGAACCCACAGCCGATACGGAAAAGGATGGCGGCAACAGAGTCAACGACGATATTGAGTGTGCCAACAGCGAGAGCGATGTGTGCACCTTCTCGCGCGCTCGAAATCTTAGCTGGTACGCATGTTTTTTTTTTTTTTTTTCATGTAGCTGCACGTTGCAATGACGGGAGAAAAAATGCGCTAAAGTGTCACTGGGAACATGCTGCTGGAAGAATGCCGAAGCACTAACTTCTCATTAGATTTACACGGGTGCAATTCCGCGATGTCAAGCACCTTGCCGCTGCTTGTCTAAAGTCCCGTGGTTTTTTCAGCGTTGATACACGATCGCGAACATAAGTGCCGCGTTTCAAAGCGCGCACATGCAGTGCTGTGAGGTACAGTCATGGAAGTTGCTTATCATACACATCCAGAGATGACCAGAGGTATTATATGTGCAATATTCATACTATGGTTCGACGACTTTGCGAGTGTGGCTCGATCAAGAATCGGTATGCGTGCTCCATGCTAGTGTTGACATAAAGATATTAGGCAGTTTTAGCACCGCCGTGTGGTAAACACGATAACTGAACCGTACGTCGAATGTCACTAGGCAAGCCTACACTCCATTTGATACCTCAGGTGCATCGCTGTGGAAGCTACGCTCGAAGTCCTGTCACCAAAATTTATTACTGCGCGCGTTTCCGTCTATGCTTCGCAGCGTGCCAGCGGCGTTTGCTCGCGCGAGCATGCACGTGAAGCTGCCGCGACGGGCTGCAATTAAAAAATACCGAAAAGAAATTTTTTTAAAAGGACGTGTTAGCAGCCGTATAAGTACACGGATGGTTTCTATGGGTAAATTCTTTTTTTTTTTCATTCCGAACCGAGCTTATATATGGAAAGCTTTCTGAAAAATCGGGTCAAGAAACACCGAACTTTTTCTAAGTGCGAACGCAGTCACTGCAAGAAGTATCTCAAGCCTCCATAGCGTTGCACCTGATGTATGAAACGGAGTATAGCAACGCTAGCAACAACGCGTTTTCGCATTTGTCGTAAGGCTATCCGGCTACGCTAAAACTGTGTTACCAGACGTTAATAGCTGCAAATGTTCGTATTTCTCCAGTGCATCAATGTGGGCCTAATCACGTTTTCATTAAGCTAGGTGCAGCTGCATGTGCGTATGTGCGTATTGATGGAAGATGAAGAGAACTGCTTGTGCTGCCAGGAGGTGCAAGAGATTAGGAAAAAACAGAAGCGCACGCAGTGCGTAACAAGTTCAAGACAATTCAGGACTGTGTGCCTCAGCAGGGCAGTACTGGAAGTGGCACTTGCCCAGAAAGGAGTCGAACCGGCTGGACAAGGCAAGAAGTTTACACACAGGTGTGAAAATGATATGGCCAATGGAAAAAGAGTGATGCAAAAGCAAGTTTTTTTTTTTACAGGCAGTTGAGGTATGCAGCATACCGCCAGTTCGTCTGGCTAGTATGGAAAAAGTTGGGAAAGAAGAACCGTCGAATTCTGCCAAGCTGTGTACTTGAAGCTGTTCGGGCTTCAGTCGCGCCGATTTAATTGGAATACCGATTGCCCGCATCGTTGTCAAGCTCCGATGATAGTCACTGTCGCGGAAATGGTCCGAGCACAGCAAAGTTGATTTCGTCGGCACGAACTTATCTCTCCTCACCGCACGTACCCACTGCGCTGCAAGCTTCTTTTCCTTTGGGAATTTGTGAAACACCACATCGTCTCGCCCGCCTGTGTTCGCGCAGCCGAATGCTGCACAGAACGAGGGCATGTTGGTCGCCCTTGGCTGTAGGCACTCACGCAGCACAGAAGGAAAGAACAGTTTACGAAAATCGCAAAACAAACGTGAGCGGCAGCGGCAGATCTCTCGTAGCGTCGTTCAGTAAAGCGCAGGACGGAAAGACGCATGCCAGCACATGTCAGCACGCCGGTCCGCAGCTCGGTTGGCTCGGTCTCCGCCCATGACGTCACTCTCGCCGGTTCTCTCCTCTGCCAACGTTCTCACCCGGCGCTCCGGGAAGCGATGGGGGCGTGTCCGCGCGGGTGATTTAGAAAGCGATTTCCGCCCGTTATATTAACAAAACGAAAAAAAAAAATTCAGAACCGTAAATTATTAGGTCTGTTCTTCCCAATCCCAGCAATTCATAGAAACTGAAAACCGTTTCAGCTTCCCTTTAATTGTGGCTTTGTCCCTTAAAATGATTCCCAAGATGTCTCACAAGCCACATTCTCAGAGAACCCTGTCGTCTGCAGAGCAAGATAGCAGCCAACACACACTTAGTTCCAGAAGACAGCGGACATCTTGGGTGAACGCGCATGCCAATGGGACTAGATACACAGAGGAAGGTGGTTGAAAATGTCACACAATGCCAATAACACTGAAAAAAAAGAAGACGGCAGCGACGAAAACGAGGCTGCCACCAAAATTTCACAATCCGTCGAAAAGGGTGGGTACTTTTTAAAGCAGTTCTCGGCTCTGACCCGACCTGCGCGCCCTTTCACAAGCGCACCAGTACACAAGCTGCTTCCCGCCAACCGCCGGCAGCAGGCTGACGCCTCTACCTGCCTCATCCATTCCTGCAGGGTGTCCTAGACGCAAGACCACGGATCAGGTGGTGTTCACTAGGTCGTTGGGCGCATGTGTGTTTATCGAGAACAGCCACGCATGACACGTCGTCACACTGCCAATTGCGGCACGGCGGGCAACGTAAACTGTGGAACAAACGAAGAAACGTCAAAAAGATGCGCGGCACAGAAGGCCGGCAATCGAACACGGCGTGGCACGCGGTCGTACAAATAGCCTGAGCTAGAAACCACTTCCGATAGACCTTGTGCCATTGGGTACATTGGCGAGAATTGGCAACTTGGGAATTGTGACGCGCCCAACTTCTTTGGTCTTCGCATGGAATCAGCATCGTTCGATCGTCTCGTCACAGCGTCCCCATCACGCGCGTTTCACGCCGTTGACGTCAGCGTGTGGTGGCCCCATGGTATTCATCGCGTCGTCACCATGACGCTGGTATTCAACAGTCTTCAGTACAACCTATACATTAACATAAGCCAAAACCTAAGCAACGAGGATGCGCCGCGGATCCATTGAAATCGGCGAGGTAAGCCTTCATTGTAGGTGTGTTCACTGTAATTGTGGCTTTGTCCCTTAAAATGTCTCCCCAGATGTCTCACCAGCCACATTGTCAGAGAACCCTATCGTCTGCAGAGCAAGATAGCAGCCAACACACACTTAGTTCCAGAAGCACGCGGACAACTTGGGTCAACGTGCAGGTCAATGAGACTAGATGCACAGAGGAAGGTCGCTGAAAATGTCGCACAATGCCAATAACATTGAAAAAAGGAAGACGGCAGCTACGAAAACGAGGCTGCCACCAAAGTTTCGCAATCCGTCAAAAAGGGTAATTTTTAAAGCAGTTCCGGGCTCTGACCCGACCTGCGCGCCCTTTCACAAGCGCACCGGTACACAAGCTGGTCCCCGCCAACCGCCGGCAGCAGGCTGACGCCTCTACCTCCCTGATCCACTCCTGCCGAATGTCCTAGACGCAAGGCCACGGATCAAGTGATGTTCACTAGATCGTTGGGCGTATATGTGTTTATAGAGAACAGCCACGCATGACACGTCGTCACACTGACAATTGCGGCACGGCGGGCAACGTGAACTGTGGAACAAACGAAGAAACCTCAAAAAGATGAGCGGCACAGAAGGCTGGCAATCGAACACGGCGTGGCACGCGGTCGTACAAATAGCCTGAGCCATAAACCACTTCCGATTGGCCTTGTGTCATTGGGTACATTGGTCAGAATAGGCAACTTGGAAATTGTGACGCGCCCAACTTCTTCGGCGTTCACATGGAATCAGCATCGTTCGATCCTCTCGTCACAGCGTCACCATCTCCCGCGTTTCACGCCGTTGACGTCAGCGTGTGGTGGCTCCATGGTATTCATTGCGTCGTCACCATGACGCTGGTATTCAACAGTCTTCAGTACAACCTACACAATAACATAAGCTAAAACGTAAGCAAGAAGAATGCCCTGCGGATCCATCGAAATCGGCGACGTAAGCCTTCATTGTAGGTGTGTTCACACTAATTGTGGATTTGTCCCTTAAAATGATTCCCAAGATGTCTCACATGCCACATTCTCAATGAACCCTATCGACTGCAGAGCAAGATAGCAGCCAACACACACTTAGTTCCAGAAGCACGCTGACAACTTGGGTCAACGCGCATGTGAATGGGACTAGATGCACAGAGGAAGGTCGCTGAAAATGTCACACAATGCCAATAACATTGAAAAAAGGAAGACGGCAGCGACGAAAACGAGGCTGCCACCAAAGTTTCGCAATCCGTCGAAAAGGCTGAGTACTTTTCAAAGCATTTCTGGGCTCTGACCTGACCTGTGAGCCCTTTCACAAGCGCACCGGTACACAAGCTGGTCCCCGCCAACCGCCGGCAGCAGGCTGACGCCTCTACCTGCCTGATCCATTCCTGCCGAATGTCCTAGATGGAAGGCCACGGATCAGGTGATGTTCACTAGGTCGTTGGGCGTATATGTGTTTATAGAGAACAGCCACGCATGACACGTCGTCACACTGACAATTGCGGCACGGCGGGCAACGTAAACTGTGGAACAAACGAAGAAACCTCAAAAAGATGAGCTGCACAGAAGGCCGGCAATCGAACACGGCGTGGCACGCGGTCGTACAAATAGCCTGAGCCATAAACCACTTCCGATTGGCCTTGTGTCATTGGGTACATTGGTCAGAATAGGCAACTTGGAAATTGTGACGCGCCCAACTTCTTCGGTGTTCGCATGGAATCAGCATCGTTCGATCCTCTCGTCACAGCGTCACCATCACCCGCGTTTCACGCCGTTGACGTCAGCGTGTGGTGGCTCCAGGGTATTCATCGCGTCGTCACCATGACGCTGGTATTCAACAGTCTTCAGTACAACCTATACATTAACCTAGGCCAAAACGTAAGCAAGAAGAATGCCCTGCGGATATATTGAAATCGGCGAGGTAAGCCTTCATTGTAGGTGTGTTCACATTAATTGTGGGTTCGTCCCCTAAGATGTCTCCCCAGATGTCTCACAAGCTATATTGTCAGAGAACCCTATCGACTGCAGAGCAAGATAGCAGCCAACACACACTTAGTTCCAGAAGCACGCTGACAACTTGGGTCAACGCGCATGTGAATGGGACTAGATGCACAGAGGAAGGTCGCTGAAAATGTCACACAATGCCAATAACATTGAAAAAAGGAAGACGGCAGCGACGAAAACGAGGCTGCCACCAAAGTTTCGCAATCCGTCGAAAAGGCTGAGTACTTTTCAAAGCATTTCTGGGCTCTGACCCGACCTGTGCGCCCTTTCACAAGCGCACCGGTACACAAGCTGGTCCCCGCCAACCGCCGGCAGCAGGCTGACGCCTCTACCTCCCTGATCCATTCCTGCCGAATGTCCTAGACGCAAGGCCACGGATCAGGTGATGTTCACTAGGTCGTTGGGCGTATATGTGTTTATAGAGAACAGCCACGCATGACACGTCGTCACACTGACAATTGCGGCACGGCGGGCAACGTAAACTGTGGAACAAAGGAAGAAACGTCAAAAAGATAAGCGGCACAGAAGGCCGGCAATCGAACACGGCGTGGCACGCGGTCGTACAAATAGCCTGAGCCATAAAGCATTACCGATTGGCTTTGTGCCACTGGGTACATTGGTGAGAATTGGCAACTTGGGAATTGTGACGCGCCCAACTTCTTCGGTCTTCGCATGGAATCCGCATCGTTCGATCGTCTCGTCACAGCGTCACCATCACCCGCGCTTCACCCCGTTGACGTCAGCGTGTGGTGGCTCCATGGTATTCATTGCGTCGTCACAATGACGCTGGTATTCAACAGTCTTCAGTACAACCTATACATTAACCTAGGCCAAAACCTAAGCAAGAAGAATGCATCGCGGATCCATTGAAATCGGCGAGGTAAGCCTTCATTGTAGGTGTGTTCACTGTAATTGTGGCTTTGTCCCTTAAAATGTCTCCCCAGATGTCTCACAAGCCACATTGTCAGAGAACCCTATCGTCTGCAGAGCAAGATAGCAGCCAACACACACTTAGTTCCAGAAGCACGCGGACAACTTGGGTCAACGCGCAGGTCAATGAGACTAGATGCACAGAGGAAGGTCGCTGAAAATGTCGCACAATGCCAATAACATTGAAAAAAGGAAGACGGCAGCTACGAAAACGAGGCTGCCACCAAAGTTTCGCAATCCGTCAAAAAGGGTAATTTTTAAAGCAGTTCTGGGCTCTGACCCGACCTGCGCGCCCTTTCACAAGCGCACCGGTACACAAGCTGGTCCCCGCCAACCGCCGGCAGCAGGCTGACGCCTCTACCTCCCTGATCCACTCCTGCCGAATGTCCTAGACGCAAGGCCACGGATCAAGTGATGTTCACTAGATCGTTGGGCGTATATGTGTTTATAGAGAACAGCCACGCATGACACGTCGTCACACTGACAATTGCGGCACGGCGGGCAACGTGAACTGTGGAACAAACGAAGAAACCTCAAAAAGATGAGCGGCACAGAAGGCTGGCAATCGAACACGGCGTGGCACGCGGTCGTACAAATAGCCTGAGCCATAAACCACTTCCGATTGGCCTTGTGTCATTGGGTACATTGGTCAGAATAGGCAACTTGGAAATTGTGACGCGCCCAACTTCTTCGGCGTTCACATGGAATCAGCATCGTTCGATCCTCTCGTCACAGCGTCACCATCTCTCGCGTTTCACGCCGTTGACGTCAGCGTGTGGTGGCTCCATGGTATTCATTGCGTCGTCACCATGACGCTGGTATTCAACAGTCTTCAGTACAACCTACACAATAACATAAGCTAAAACGTAAGCAAGAAGAATGCCCTGCGGATCCATCGAAATCGGCGACGTAAGCCTTCATTGTAGGTGTGTTCACATTAATTGCGGATTTGTCCCTTAAAATGATTCCCAAGATGTCTCACATGCCACATTCTCAATGAACCCTATCGACTGCAGAGCAAGATAGCAGCCAACACACACTTAGTTCCAGAAGCACGCTGACAACTTGGGTCAACGCGCATGTGAATGGGACTAGATGCACAGAGGAAGGTCGCTGAAAATGTCACACAATGCCAATAACATTGAAAAAAGGAAGACGGCAGCAACGAAAACGAGGCTGCCACCAAAGTTTCGCAATCCGTCGAAAAGGCTGAGTACTTTTCAAAGCATTTCTGGGCTCTGACCCGACCTGTGCGCCCTTTCACAAGCGCACCGGTACACAAGCTGGTCCCCGCCAATCGCCGGGAGCAGGCTGACGCCTCTACCTCCCTGATCCATTCCTGCCGAATGTCCTAGATGGAAGGCCACGGATCAGGTGATGTTCACTAGGTCGTTGGGCGTATATGTGTTTATAGAGAACAGCCACGCATGACACGTCGTCACACTGACAATTGCGGCACGGCGGGCAACGTAAACTGTGGAACAAACGAAGAAACCTCAAAAAGATGAGCTGCACAGAAAGCCGGCAATCGAACACGGCGTGGCACGCGGTCGTACAAATAGCCTGAGCCATAAACCACTTCCGATTGGCCTTGTGTCATTGGGTACATTGGTCAGAATTGGCAACTTGGCAATTGTGACGCGCCCAACTTTTTCGGTCTTCGCATGGAATCAGCATCGTTCGATCGTCTCGTCACAGCTTCACTATCACCCGCGTTTCACGCCGCTGACGTCAGCGTGTGGTGGCTCCATAGTATTCATTGCGTCGTCAGCAGGACGCTGGTATTCAACAATCTTCAGTACAACCTATACATTAACCTAGGCCAAAAGGTAAGCAAGAAAAATGCGCCGCGGATCCATTGAAATCGGCGAGGTAAACCTTCATTGTATGTGTGTTCACATTAATTTTTGGTTTGTCCCTTAAAATGTTTCCCCAGATGTCTCACATGCCACATTCTCAGAGAACGCTATCGTCTGCAGAGCAAGATAGCAGCCAACACACTCTTAGTTCCAGAAGCCAGCGGAAAACATGGGTCAACGCGCACGTGAAAGGGACTAGATGCAAATAGCGAGGTGGCTGAAAATGTCACACAATGCCAATAACATTGAAAAAAAAAGAAGACGGCAGCGACGAAAACGAGGCTGCCACCTAAATTTCGCAATCCGTCAAAAATGGTGAGTACTTTTCAAAGCAGTTCCGGGCTCTGACGCAACCTGCGCGCCCTTTCACAAGCGCACCGGTACACAAGCTGGTTACCGCCAACTGCCGGCAGCAGGCTGACGCCTCTACTTCCCTGAACCATTCCTGCCGAGTGTCCTAGACACAAGGCCACGGATCAGGTGATGTTCACTAGGTCGTTGGGCGTATATGTGTTTATCGCGAAGAGCCACGAATGACACATCGCCACACTGACAATTGCGCAACGGCGGGCAACGTAAACTGTGGAACAAACGAAGAAACGTCAAAAGGATAAGCGGCACAGAAGGCCGGCAATCGAACACATCGTGGCACGCGGTCGTACAAATGGCCTGAACCATTAACCATTTCCGATGGGCTTGTGCCATTGGGTACATTGGTCAGAATTGGCAACTTGGCAATTGTGACGCGCCCAACTTTTTCGGTCTTCGCATGGAATCAGCATCGTTCGATCGTCTCGTCACAGCGTCACCATCACCCGCGTTTCACGCCGTTGACGTCAGCGTGTGGTGGCTCCATGGTATTCATTGCGTCGTCAGCATGACGCTGGTATTCAACAGTCTTGAGTACAACCTATACATTAACTTAGGCCAAAACGTAAGCAAGAAGAAAGCGCCGCGGATCCATTGAAATCGGCGAGGTATGCCTTCATTGTAGGTGTGTTCACATTAATTGTGAGCTTGTCCCTTAGAATGTTTCCCAAGATGTCTCACAAGCCACATTCTCAGAGAACCCTATCGTCTGCAGGGCAAGATAGCAGCCAACACACACTTAGTTCCAGAAGCAAGCGGACAACTTCGGTCAACGCGCATGTGAATAGGACTAGATGCACAGAGTAATGTGGCTGAAAATGCCACACAATGCCAATAAAATTGAAAAAAAGAAGACGGCAGCGACGAAAACGAGGCTGCCACCTAAATTTCGCAATCCGTCAAAAAGGATGTGTACTTTTCAAAGCAGTTCAGGGCTCAGACCCGACCTGCGCGCCCTTTCACAAGCGCACCGGTACACGAGCTGGTCCCCGCCAACTGGCGGCAGCAGGCTGACGCCTCTACCTCCCTGATCTATTCCTGCCGAGTGTCCTAGACACAAGGCCACGGATCAGGTGATGTTCACTTCGTCGTTGGGCGTATATGTGTTTATCGAGAACAGCAACGCATGACACGTCGCCACACTGACAATTGCGGCAAGACGGGCAAGGTAAACTGTGGAACAAACGAAGAAACGTCAAAAAGATAAGCGCCGCAGAAGGCCGGCAATCAAACACGGCGTGGCACGCGGTCGTCCAAATGGCCTGAGCTATACACCATTTCCGATTGGCCTTGTGCCATTGGGTACATTGGTCAAAATTGGCAAGTTGGCAATTGTGACGCGCCCAACTTTTTTGGTCTTCGCATGGAATCAGCATCGTTCGATCGTCTCGTCACAGCGTCACCATCACCCGCGTTTCACGCCGTTGACGTCAGCGTGTGGTGGCTCCATGGTATTCATTGCGTCGTCAGCATGACGCTGGTATTCAACAATCTTCAGTACAACCTATACATTAACTTAGGCCAAAACGTAAGCAAGAAGAATGTGCCGTGGATCCATTGAAATCGACGACGCAAGCCTTCATTGTAGGTGTGTTCACATTAATTGTGGGTTTGTCCCTTAAAATGTTTCCCAAGATGTCTCACAAGCCACATTCTCAGAGAACCCTATCGTCTGCAGAGCAAGATAGCAGCCAACACACACTTAGTTCCAGAAGCAAGCGGACAACTTCGGTCAACGCGCATGTGAATAGGACTAGATGCACAGAGTAATGTGGCTGAAAATGCCACACAACGCCAATAAAATTGAAAAAAAGAAGACGGCAGCGACGAAAACGAGACTGTCACCAAAATTTCGCAATCCGTCAAAAAGGATGTGTACTTTTCAAAGCAGTTCAGGGCTCAGACCCGACCTGCGCGCCCTTTCACAAGCGCACCGGTACACGAGCTGGTCCCCGCCAACTGGCGGCAGCAGGCTGACGCCTCTACCTCCCTGATCTATTCCTGCCGAGTGTCCTAGACACAAGGCCACGGATCAGGTGATTTTAACTTGGTCGTTGGGCGTATATGTGTTTATCGAGAACAGCAACGCATGACACGTCGCCACACTGACAATTGCGGCAAGACGGGCAAGGTAAACTGTGGAACAAACGAAGAAACGTCAAAAAGATAAGCGGCGCAGAAGGCCGGCAATCAAACACGGCGTGGCACGCGGTCGTCCAAATGGCCTGAGCTATACACCATTTCCGATTGGCCTTGTGCCATTGGGTACATTGGTCAGAATTGGCAAGCTGGCAATTGTGACGCGCCCAACTTTTTTGGTCTTCGCATGGAATCAGCATCGTTCGATCGTCTCGTCACAGCGTCACCATCACCCGCGTTTCACGCCGTTGACGTCAGCGTGTGGTGGCTCCATGGTATTCATTGCGTCGTCAGCATGACGCTGGTATTCAACAATCTTCAGTATAACCTATACATTAACCTAGGCCAAAAGGTAAGCAAGAGCAATGCGCCGCGGATCCATTGAAATCGGCGAGGTAAACCTTCATTTATGTGTGTTCACATTAATTTTTGGTTTGTCCCTTAAAATGTTTCCCCAGATGTCTAACATGCCACACTCTCAAGGAACGCTATCGTCTGCAGAGCAAGATAGCAGCCAACACACACTTAGTTCCAGAAACCAGCGGACAACTTGGGTCAACGCGCACGTGAAAGGGACTAGATGCAACGAGTAAGGTGGCTGAAAATGTCACATAATGCCAATAACTTTGAAAGAAAAAGAACATGGCAGCGACGAAAACGAGGCTGTCACCAAAATTTCGCAATCCGTCAAAAAGGATGAGTACTTTCAAAGCAGTTCCGGGCTCTGACCTGACCTGCGCGCCCTTTCACAAGCCCACCGGTACACAAGCTGGTCCCCGCCAACTGGCGGCAGCAGGCTGACGCCTCTACCTCCCTGATCCATTCCTGCCGAGTGTCCTAAACACGAGGGCACGGATCAGGTGATGTTCACTAGGTCGTTGGGCGTGTAAGTGTTTATCGCGAACAGCCACGCATGACACGTCGCCACACTGACAATTGCGGCACGGCGGGCAACGTAAACTGTGGAACAAAGGAAGAAACGTCAAAAAGATAAGCGGCACAGAAGGCCGGCAATCGAACACGGCGTGGCACGCGGTCGTACAAATAGCCTGAGCAATAAAGCATTACCGATTGGCCTTGTGCCACTGGGTACATTGGTGAGAATTGCCAATTGGGAATTGTGACGCGCCCAACTTCTTCGGTCTTCGCATGGAATCCGCATCGTTCGATCGTCTCGTCACAGCGTCACCATCACCCGCGTTTCACGCCGTTGACATCAACGTGTGGTGGCTCCATGGTATTCATTGCGTCGTCAGCATGACGCTGGTATTCAACAGTCTTCAGTACAGCCTATACATTAACTTAGGCCAAAACGTAAGCAAGAAGAATGCGCCGTGGATCCATTGAAATCGGCGACGTAAGCCTTCATTGTAGGTGTGTTCACATTAATTGTGGGTTTGTCCCTTAAAATGTTTCCCCAGATGTCTAACATGCCACACTCTCAGAGAACGCTATCGTCTGCAGAGCAAGATAGCCGCCAACACACTCTTAGTTCAAGAAGCCAGCGGAAAACATGGGTCAACGCGCACGTGAAAGGGATTAGATGCAAAGAGTAAGGTGTCTCAAAATGTCACACAATGCCACTAACATTGAAAAAAAAGAAGACGGTAGCGACGAAAACGAGGCTGCCACCTAAATTTCGCAATCCGTCAAAAAGGGTGAGTACTTTTCAAAGCAGTTCCAAGCTCTGACGCAACCTGCGCGCCCTTTCACAAGCGCACCGGTACACAAGCTGGTCCCCGCCAACTGCCGGCAGCAGGCTGACGCCTCTACTTCCCTCATCCATTCCTGCCGAGTGTCCTAGACACAAGGCCACGGATCAGGTGATGTTCACTAGGTCGTTGGGCGTATATTTGTTTATCGCGAAGAGCCACGAATGACACGTCGCCACACTGACAATTGCGGAACGGCGGGCAATGTAAACTGTGGAACAAACGAAGAAACGTCAAAAAGATAAGCGGCACACGAGGCCGCCAATCGAACACGGCGTGGGACGCGGTCGTACAAACGGCCTGAGCCATAAACCATTTCCGATTGGGCTTGTGCCATTGGGTACATTGGTCAGAATTGGCAACTTGGCAATTGTGACGCGCCCAACTTTTTCGGTCTTCGCATGGAATCAGCATCGTTCAATCGTCTCGTCACAGCGTCACCATCACCCGCGTTTCACGCCGTTGACATCAACGTGTGGTGGCTCCATGGTATTCATTGCGTCGTCAGCATGACGCTGGTATTCAACAGTCTTCAGTACAACCTATGCATTAACCTAGGCCAAAAGGTGAGCAAGAAGAATGCGCCGCGGATACATTGAAATCGGCGAGGTAAACCTTCAGTGTATGTGTGTTCACATTAATTTTTGGTTTGTCCCTTAAAATGTTTCCCCAGATGTCTCGCATGCCACATTCTCAGAGAACGCTATCGTCTGCAGAGCAAGATAGCAGCCAACACACTCTTAGTTCCAGAAGCCAGCGGAAAACATTGGTCAACGCGCACGTGAAAGGGACTAGATGCAAATAGTGAGGTGGCTGAAAAATGTCACACAATGCCAATAACATTGAAAAAAAAAAGAAAACGGCAGCGACGAAAACGAGGCTGACACCAAAATTTCGCAATCCGTCGAAAAGGATGAGTACCTTTCAAAGCAGTTCCGGGCTCTGACCTGACCTGCGCGCTCTTTCACAAGCGCACTGGTCCACAAGCTGGTCCCCGCCAACCGCCGGCAGCAGGCTGACGCCTCTACCTCCCTGATCCATTTCTGCCGAGTGTCATAGACACAAGGCCAGGGATCAGGTGATGTTCACTAGGTCGTTGGGCGTATATGTGTTTATCGAGAACAGCCACGCATGACACGTCGCCACACTGACAATTGCGGCACGGCGGGCAACGTAAACTGTGGAACAAACGAAGAAACGTCAAAAAGATAAGCGGCGCAGAAGGCCGGCAATCAAACACGGCGTGGCACGCGGTCGTACAAATGGCCTGAGCTATACACCATTTCCGATTGGCCTTGTGCCATTGGGTACATTGGTCAGAATTGGCAAGTTGGCAATTGTGACGCGCCCAACCTTTTCGGTCTTCGCATGGAATCAGCATCGTTCGATCGTCTCGTCACAGCGTCACCATCACCCGCGTTTCACGCCGTTGACGTCAGCGTGTGGTGGCTCCATGGTATTCATTGCGTCGTCAGCATGACGCTGGTATTCAAAAATCTTCAGTACAACCTATACATTAACCTAGGCCAAAAGGTAAGCAAGAGCAATGCGCCGCGGATCCATTGAAATCGGCGAGGTAAACCTTCATTTATGTGTGTTCACATTAATTTTTGGTTTGTCCCTTAAAATGTTTCCCCAGATGTCTCACATGCCACATTCTCAGAGAACGCTATCGTCTGCAGAGCAAGATAGCAGCCAACACACTCTTAGTTCCAGAAGCCAGCGGAAAACATTGGTCAACGCGCACGTGAAAGGGACTAGATGCAAATAGTGAGGTGGCTGAAAATGTCACACAATGCCAATAACATTGAAAAAAAAAGAAAACGGCAGCGACGAAAACGAGGCTTCCACCTAAATTTCGCTATCCATCAAAAATGGTGAGTACTTTTGAAAGCAGTTCCGGGCTCTGACCTGACCTGCGCGCATTTTCACAAGCGCACTGGTCCACAAGCTGGTCTCCACCAACCGCGTCAGCAGGCTGACGCCTCTACCTCCCTCATCCGTTCCAGCCGAGTGTCCTAGACGGAAGGCCACGGATCAGGTGATGTTATCTAGGTCGTTGGGCGTATATGTGTTTATCGAGAACAGCCACGCATGACACGTCGTCACACTGACAATTGTGGCACGGCGGGTAACGTAAACTGTGGAACAAACGAAGAAACGTGAAAAAGATGTGCGGCACAGAAGGCCGGCAATCGAACACGGCGTGGCAAGCGGTCGTACAAATAGCCTGAGCCATAAACCATTTCTGATTGGCCTTGTGCCATTGGGTACATTGGTCAGAATAGGCAACTTGGAAATTGTGACGCGCCAAACTTCTTCGGTCTTCGCATGGAATTAGCATCGTTCGATCGTCTCGTCGCAGCGTCACCATCACCCGCGTTTCACGCCGTTGACGTCAGCGTGTGGTGGCTCCATGGTATTAATTGCGTCGTCACCATGACGCTGGTATTCAGCAGTCTTCAGTGCAACCTATACATGAACCTAGGCCAAATTGTATGTAAGAAGAATGCGCCGTGGATCCATTGAAATCGGCGACGTAAGCCTTCATTGTAGGTGTGTTCACATTAATTGTGGGTTTGTCCCTTAAAATGTTTCCCAAGATGTCTCACAAGCCACATTCTCAGAGAACCCTATCGTCGGCAGAGCAAGATAGCAGCCAACACACACTTAGTTACAGAAGCAAGCGGACAACTTGGGTCAACGCGCAGGTGAATAGGACTAGATGCACAGAGGAAGGTCGCTGAAGATGTTACACAATGTAAATAACATTGGAAAAAAAGAAGACGGCAGCGACCAAAAACGAGGCTACCACCGAAATTTCGCAATCCATCAAAAAGGATGAGTACTTTTGAAAGCAGTTCCGGGCTCTGACCTGACCTGCGCGCCCTTTCACAAGCGCACTGGTCCACAAGCTGGTCCCCGCCAACCGCCGGCAGCAGGCTGACGCCTCTACCTCCCTGATCCATTTCTGCCGAGTGTCATAGACACAAGGCCAGGGATCAGGTGATGTTCACTAGGTCGTTGGGCGTATATGTGTTTATCGAGAACAGCCACGCATGACACGTCGCCACACTGACAATTGCGGCACGGCGGGCAACGTAAACTGTGCAACAAACGAAGAAACGTCAAAAAGATAAGCGGCACAGAAGGCCGGCAATGGAACACGGTGTGGCACGTGGTCGTACAAATGGCCTGAGCCATAAACCATTTCCGATTGGGCTTGTGCCATTGGGTACATTGGTCAGAATTGGCAAGTTGGCAATTGTGACGCGCCCAACTTTTTCTGTCTTCGCATGGAATCAGCATCGTTCGATCGTCTCGTCAGCGCGTCACCATCCCCCGCGTTTCACGCCGTTGAAGTCAGCGCGTGGTGGCTCCATGGTATGCATTGCGTCGTCAGCATGGCGCTGGTATTCAACAGTCTTCAGTACAACCTTTACATTAACCTATGCCAAAAGGTAAGCAAGAAGAATGCGCCGTGGATCCATTGAAATGGGCGAGGTAAACCTTCATTGTATGTGTGCTCACATTAATTTTTGGTTTGTCCCTTAAAATGTTTCCCCAGATGTCTCACATGCCACATTCTCAGAGAACCCTCTCGTCTGCAGAGCAAGATAGCAGCCAACACACTCTTAGTTCCATAAGCCAACGGAAAACATGGGTGAACGCGCACGTGAACGGCACTAGATGCAAAGAGTAAGGTGGCTGAAAATGTCACCCAATACCAATAACATTGAAAAAAAAAGAAGACGGCAGCGAGGAAAACGAGGCTGCCACCTAAATTTCGCAATCCGTCGAAAAGGATGAGTACCTTTCAAAGCAGTTCCGGACTCTGACCTGATCTGCGCACCCTTTCACAAGCGCCCTGGTACACAAGCTGCTCCCCGCCAACTGCCGGCAGCAGGCTGACGCCTCTACTTCCCTGATCCATTCCTGCCGAGTGTCCTAGACACAAGGCCACGGATCAGGTGATGTTCACTAGGTCGTTGGGCGTATATGTGTTTATCGCGAAGAGCCACGCATGACACGTCGCCACACTGACAATTGCGGCACGGCGGGCAACGTAAACTGTGGAACAAACGAAGAAACGTCAAAAAGATAAGCGGCACAGAAGGCCAGCAATCGAACACGGCGTGGCACGCGGTCGTACAAATGGCCTGAACCATTAACCATTTCCGATTGGGCTTGTGCCATTGGGTACATTGGTCAGAATTGGCAACTTGGCAATTGTGACGCGCCCAACTTTTTCGGTCTTCGCATGGAATCAGCATCGTTCGATCGTCTCTTTACAGCGTCACCATCACCCGCGTTTCACGCCGCTGACGTCAGCGTGTGGTGGCTCCATGGTATTCATTGCGTCGTCAGCAGGACGCAGGTATTCAACAATCTTCAGTACAACCTATACATTAACCTAGGCCAAAAGGTAAGCAAGAAGAATGCGCCGCGGATGCATTGAAATCGGCGAGGTAAACCTTCATTGTATGTGTGTTCACATTAATTTTTGGTTTGTCCCTTAAAATGTTTCCCCAGATGTCTCACATGCCACATTCTCAGAGAACGCTATCGTCTGCAGAGCAACATAGCAGCCAACACACTCTTAGTTCCAGAAGCCAGCGGAAAACATGGGTCAACGCGCACGTGAAAGGGACTAGATGCAAATAGTGAGGTGGCTGAAAATGTCACACAATGCCAATAACATTGAAAAAAAAAGAAGACGGCAGCGACGAAAACGAGGCTGCCACCTAAATTTCGCAATCCGTCAAAAATGGTGAGTACTTTTCAAAGCAGTTCCGGGCTCTGACGCAACCTGCGCGCCCTTTCACAAGCGCACCGGTACACAAGCTGGTTACCGCCAACTGCCGGCAGCAGGCTGACGCCTCTACTTCCCTGAACCATTCCTGCCGAGTGTCCTAGACACAAGGCTACGGATCAGGTGATGTTCACTAGGTCGTTGGGCGTATATGTGTTTATCGCGAAGAGCCACGAATGTCACGTCGCCACACTGACAATTGCGGAACGGCGGGCAACGTAAACTGTGGAACAAACGAAGAAACGTCAAAAAGATAAGCGGCACACGAGGCCGCCAATCGAACACGGCGTGGGACGCGGTCGTACAAATGGCCTGAGCCATAAACCATTTCCGATTGGGCTTGTGCCATTGGGTACATTGGTCAGAATTGGCAACTTGGCAATTGTGACGCGCCCATCTTTTTCGGTCTTCGCATGAAATCAGCATCGTTCGATCGTCTCGTCACAGCGTCACCATCACCCGCGTTTCACGCCGTTGACATCAACGTGTGGTGGCTCCATGGTATTCATTGCGTCGTCAGCATGACGCTGGTATTCAACAGTCTTCAGTACAACCTATACATTAACTTAGGCCAAAACGTAAGCAAGAAGAATGCGCCGCGGATCCATTGAAATCGGCGAGGTAAGCCTTCATTGTAGGTGTGTTCACATTAATTGTGAGCTTGTCCCTTAGAATGTTTCCCAAGATGTCTCACAAGCCACATTCTCAGAGAACCCTATCGTCTGCAGAGCAAGATAGCAGCCAACACACACTTAGTTCCAGAAGCAAGCGGACAACTTCGGTCAACGCGCATGTGAATAGGACTAGATGCACAGAGTAATGTGGCTGAAAATGCCACACAATGCCAATAAAATTGAAAAAAAGAAGACGGCAGCGACGAAAACGAGACTGTCACCAAAATTTCGCAATCCGTCAAAAAGGATGTGTGCTTTTCAATGCAGTTCAGGGCTCAGACCCGACCTGCGCGCCCTTTCACAAGCGCACCGGTACACGAGCTGGTCCCCGCCAACTGGCGGCAGCAGGCTGACGCCTCTACCTCCCTGATCTATTCCTGCCGAGTGTCCTAGACACAAGGCCAGGAATCAGGTGATGTTCACTAGGTCGTTGGGCGTATATGTGTTTATCGAGAATAGCCACGCATGACACGTCGCCACACTGACAATTGCGGCACGGCGGGCAAAGTAAACTGTGGAACAAACGAAGAAACGTCAAAAAGATAAACGGCACAGAAGGCCGGCAATGGAACACGGCGTGGCACGCGGTCGTACAAATGGCCTGAGCCATAAACCATTTCCGATTGGGCTTGTGCCATTGGGTACATTGGTCAGAATTGGCAAGTTGGCAATTGTGACGCGCCCAACTTTTTCTGTCTTCGCATGGAATCAGCATCGTTCGATCGTCTCGTCAGCGCGTCACCATCCCCCGCGTTTCACGCCGTTGACGTCAGCGCGTGGTGGCTCCATGGTATGCATTGCGTCGTCAGCATGGCGCTGGTATTCAACAGTCTTCAGTACAACCTTTACATTAACCTATGCCAAAAGGTAAGCAAGAAGAATGCGCCGTGGATCCATTGAAATCGGCGAGGTAAACCTTCATTGTATGTGTGCTCACATTAATTTTTGGTTTGTCCCTTAAAATGTTTCCCCAGATGTCTCACATGCCACATTCTCAGAGAACCCTCTCGTCTGCAGAGCAAGATAGCAGCCAACACGCTCTTAGTTCCATAAGCCAACGGAAAACATGGGTGAACGCGCACGTGAAAGGGTCTAGATGGAAAGAGTAAGGTGGCTGAAAATGTCACCCAATACCAATAACATTGAAAAAAAAAAGAAGACGGCAGCGACGAAAACGAGGCTGCCACCTAAATTTCGCAATCCGTCAAAAAGGGTGAGTACTTTTCAAAGCAGTTCCGGGCTCTGACGCAACCTGCGCGCCCTTTCACAAGCGCACCGGTACACAAGCTGGTTCCCGCCAACTGCCGGCAGCAGGCTCACGCCTCTACTTCCCTGATCCATTCCTGCCGAGTGTCCTAGACACAAGGCCACAGATCAGGTGATGTTCACTAGGTCGTTGGGCGTATATGTGTTTATCGCGAAGATCCACGCATGACATGTCGCCACACTGACAATTGCGGAACGGCGGGCAACGTAAACTGTGGAACAAACGAAGAAACGTCAAAAAGATAAGCGGCACAGAAGGCCGGAAATGGAACACGGCGTGGCACGCGTTCGTACAAATGGCCTGAGCCAAAAACCATTTCCGATTGGGCTTGTGCCATTGGGTACATTGGTCAGAATTGGCAAGTTGGCAATTGTGACGCGCCCAACTGTTTCGGTCTTCGCATGGAATCAGCATCGTTCGATCGTCTCGTCACAGCGTCACCATCACCCGCGCTTCACCCCGTTGACGTCAGCGTGTGGTGGCTCCATGGTATTCATTGCGTCGTCAGCATGACGCTCGTATTCAACAGTCTTCAGTACAAGCTATACATTAACATATGCCAAAACCTAAGCAACGAGGATGCGCCGCGGATCCATTGAAATCGGCGAGGTAAGCCTTCATTGTAGGTGTGTTCACATTAATTGTGGGTTTGTCCCTTAAAATGTCTCCCCAGATGTCTCACAAGCCATATTGTCAGAGAACCCTATCGTCTGCAGAGCAAGATAGCAGCCAACACACTCTTAGTTCCAGAAGCCAGCGGACAACTTGGGTTAACGCGCATGTCAATGGGACTAGATACACAGAGGAAGGTGGCTGAAAATGTCACACAATGCCAATAACATTAGAAAAAAAGAAGACGGCAGCGACCAAAAAAAAAGCTGACACCAAAATTTCGCAATCCGTCGAAAAGGATGAGTACCTTTCAAAGCAGTTCCGGACTCTGACCTGATCTGCGCGCCCTTTCACAAGCGCACCGGTACACAAGCTGGTCCCCGCCAACTGCCTGCAGCAGGCTGACGCCTCTACCTCCCTGATCCATTCGTGCCGAGTGTCCTAGACACAAGGCCACGGATCAGGTGATGTTCACTAGGTCGTTGGGCGTATATGTGTTTATCGCGAACATCCACGCGTTACACGCCGCCACACTGACAATTGCGGCACGGCGGGCAACGTAAACTGTGGAACAAACGAAGAAACGTCAAAAAGATAAGCGGCACAGAAAGCCGGCAATGGAACACGGCGTGGCACGCGGTCGTGCAAATGGCCTGAGCCATAAACCATTTCCGATTGGCCTTGCGCTATTGGGTACATTGGTCAGAATTGGCAAGTTGGCAATTGTGACGCGCCCAACTTTTTCTGTCTTCGCATGGAATCAGCATCGTTCGATCGTCTCGTCAGCGCGTCACCATCCGCCGCGTTTCACGCCGTTGAAGTCAGCGCGTGGTGGCTCCATGGTATGCATTGCGTCGTCAGCATGGCGCTGGTATTCAACAGTCTTCAGTACAACCTTTACATTAACCTATGCCAAAAGGTAAGCAAGAAGAATGCGCCGTGGATCCATTGAAATGGGCGAGGTAAACCTTCATTGTATGTGTGCTCACATTAAGTTTTGGTTTGTCCCTTAAAATGTTTCCCCAGATGTCTCACATGCCACATTCTCAGAGAACCCTCTCGTCTGCAGAGCAAGATAGCAGCCAACACACTCTTAGTTCCATAAGCCAACGGAAAAGATGGGTGAACGCGCACGTGAAAGGGACTAGATGCAAAGAGTAAGGTGGCTGAAAATGTCACCCAATACCAATAACATTGAAAAAAAAAGAAGACGGCAGCGACGAAAACGAGGCTGCCACCTAAATTTCGCAATCCGTCAAAAAGGGTGAGTACTTTTCAAAGCAGTTCCGGGCTCTGACGCAACCTGCGCGCCCTTTCACAAGCTCACCGGTACACAAGCTGGTTCCCGCCAACTGCCGGCAGCAGGCTCACGCCTCTACTTCCCTGATCCATTCCTGCCGAGTGTCCTAGACACAAGGCCACGGATCAGGTGATGTTCACTAGGTCGTTGGCCGTATATGTGTTTATCGCGAAGAGCCACGCATGACACGTCGCCACACTGACAATTGCGGAACGGCGGGCAACGTAAACTGTGGAACAAACGAAGAAACGTCAAAAAGATAAGCGGCACAGAAGGCCGGCAATCGAACACATCGTGGCACGCGGTCGTGCAAATGGCCTGAGCCATTAACCATTTCCGATTGGGCTTGTGCCATTGGGTACATTGGTCAGAATTGGCAAGTTGGCAATTGTGACGCGCCCAACTGTTTCGGTCTTCGCATGGAATCAGCATCGTTCGATCGTCTCGTTACAGCGTTACCATCACCCGCGTTTCACGCCGTTGACGTCAGCGTGTGGTGGCTCCATGGTATTCATTGCGTCGTCAGCATGACGCTGGTATTCAAAAATCTTCAGTACAACCTATACATTAACCTAGGCCAAAAGGTAAGCAAGAGCAATGCGCCGCGGATCCATTGAAATCGGCGAGGTAAACCTTCATTTGTGTGTGTTCACATTAATTTTTGGTTTGTCCCTTAAAATGTTTCCCCAGATGTCTCACATGCCACATTCTCAGAGAACGCTATCGTCTGCAGAGCAAGATAGCAGCCAACACACTCTTAGTTCCAGAAGCCAGCGGAAAACATTGGTCAACGCGCACGTGAAAGGGACTAGATGCAAATAGTGAGGTGGCTGAAAATGTCACACAATGCCAATAACATTGAAAAAAAAAAAGAAAACGGCAGCGACGAAAACGAGGCTTCCACCTAAATTTCGCTATCCATCAAAAATGGTGAGTACTTTTGAAAGCAGTTCCGGGCTCTGACCTGACCTGCGCGCATTTTCACAAGCGCACTGGTCCACAAGCTGGTCTCCGCCAACCGCGTCAGCAGGCTGACGCCTCTACCTCCCTCATCCGTTCCAGCCGAGTGTCCTAGACGGAAGGCCACGGATCAGGTGATGTTATCTAGGTCGTTGGGCGTATATGTGTTTATCGAGAACAGCCACGCATGTCACGTCGTCACACTGACAATTGTGGCACGGCGGGTAACGTAAACTGTGGAACAAACGAAGAAACGTCAAAAAGATGAGCGGCACAGAAGGCCGGCAATCGAACACGGCCTGGCAAGCGGTCGTACAAATAGCCTGAGCCATAAACCATTTCTGATTGGCCTTGTGCCATTGGGTACATTGGTCAGAATAGGCAACTTGGAAATTGTGACGCGCCAAACTTTTTCGGTCTTCGCATGGAATTAGCATCGTTCGATCGTCTCGTCGCAGCGTCACCATCACCCGCGTTTCACGCCGTTGACGTCAGCGTGTGGTGGCTCCATGGTATTCATTGCGTCGTCACCATGACGCTGGTATTCAGCAGTCTTCAGTGCAAACTATACATGAACCTAGGCCAAATTGTATGTAAGAAGAATGCGCCGTGGATCCATTGAAATCGGCGACATAAGCCTTCATTGTAGGTGTGTTCACATTAATTGTGAGCTTGTCCCTTAGAATGTTTCCCAAGATGTCTCACAAGCCACATTCTCAGAGAACCCTATCGTCTGCAGAGCAAGATAGCAGCCAACACACTCTTAGTTCCATAAGCCAACGGAAAAGATGGGTGAACGCGCACGTGAAAGGGACTAGATGCAAAGAGTAAGGTGGCTGAAAATGTCACCCAATACCAATAACATTGAAAAAAAGAAGACGGCAGCGACGAAAACGAGACTGTCACCAAAATTTCGCAATCCGTCAAAAAGGGTGAGTACTTTTCAAAGCAGTTCCGGACTCTGACCTGATCTGCGCGCCCTTTCACAAGCGCACCGGTACACAAGCTGGTCCCCGCCAACTGGCGGCAGCAGGCTGACGCCTCTACCTCCCTGATCCATTCCTGCTGAGTGTCCTAAACACGAGGGCACGGATCAGGTGATGCTCACTAGGTCGTTGGGCGTGTAAGTGTTTATCGCGAACAGCCACGCATGACACGTCGCCACACTGACAATTGCGGCACGGCGGGCAACGTAAACTGTGGAACAAAGGAAGAAACGTCAAAAAGATAAGCGGCACAGAAGGCCGGCAATCGAACACGGCGTGGCACGCGGTCGTACAAATAGCCTGAGCAATAAAGCATTACCGATTGGCCTTGTGCCACTGGGTACATTGGTGAGAATTGGCAAATTGGGAATTGTGACGCGCCCAACTTCTTCGGTCTTCGCATGGAATCCGCATCGTTCGATCGTCTCGTCACAGCGTCACCATCACCCGCGTTTCACGCCGTTGACATCAACGTGTGGTGGCTCCATGGTATTCATTGCGTCGTCAGCATGACGCTGGTATTCAACAGTCTTCAGTACAGCCTATACATTAACTTAGGCCAAAACGTAAGCAAGAAGAATGCGCCGTGGATCCATTGAAATCGGCGACGTAAGCCTTCATTGTAGGTGTGTTCACATTAATTGTGGGTTTGTCCCTTAAAATGTTTCCCCAGATGTCTAACATGCCACATTCTCAGAGAACCCTCTCGTCTGCAGAGCAAGATAGCAGCCAACACACTCTTAGTTCCATAAGCCAACGGAAAACATGGGTGAACGCGCACGTGAAAGGGACTAGATGCAAAGAGTAAGGTGGCTGAAAATGTCACCCACTACCAATAACATTGAAAAAAAAAGAAGGCGGCAGCGAGGAAAACGAGGCTGCCACCTAAATTTCGCAATCCGTCGAAAAGGATGAGTACCTTTCAAAGCAGTTCCGGACTCTGACCTGATCTGCGCACCCTTTCACAAGCGCCCCGGTACACACGCTGGTCCCCGCCAACTGCCGGCAGCAGGCTGACGCCTCTACTTCCCTGATCCATTCCTGCCGAGTGTCCTAGACACAAGACCACGGATCAGGTGATGTTCACTAGGTCGTTGGGCGTATATGTGTTTATCGCGAAGAGCCACGCATGACACGTCGCCACACTGACAATTGCGGCACGGCGGGCAACGTAAACTGTGGAACAAACGAAGAAACGTCAAAAAGATAAGCGGCACAGAAGGCCAGCAATCGAACACGGCGTGGCACGCGGTCGTACAAATGGCCTGAACCATTAACCATTTCCGATTGGGCTTGTGCCATTGGGTACATTGGTCAGAATTGGCAACTTGGCAATTGTGACGCGCCCAACTTTTTCGGTCTTCGCATGGAATCAGCATCGTTCGATCGTCTCTTTACAGCGTCACCATCACCCGCGTTTCACGCCGCTGACGTCAGCGTGTGGTGGCTCCATGGTATTCATTGCGTCGTCAGCAGGACGCTGGTATTCAACAATCTTCAGTACAACCTATACAAAACTTTGCCAAACGGTAAGCAAGAAGAATGCGCCGCGGATGCATTGAAATCGGCGAGGTAAACCTTCATTGTATGTGTGTTCACATTAATTTTTGGTTTGTCCCTTAAAATGTTTCCCCAGATGTCTCACATGCCACATTCTCAGAGAACGCTATCGTCTGCAGAGCAAGATAGCAGCCAACACACTCTTAGTTCCAGAAGCCAGCGGAAAACATGGGTCAACGCGCACGTGAAAGGGACTAGATGCAAATAGTGAGGTGGCTGAAAATGTCACACAATGCCAATAACATTGAAAAAAAAAAGAAGACGGCAGCGACGAAAACGAGGCTGCCACCTAAATTTCGCAATCCGTCAAAAATGGTGAGTACTTTTCAAAGCAGTTCCGGGCTCTGACGCAACCTGCGCGCCCTTTCACAAGCGCACCGGTACACAAGCTGGTTACCGCCAACTGCCGGCAGCAGGCTGACGCCTCTACTTCCCTGAACCATTCCTGCCGAGTGTCCTAGACACAAGGCCACGGATCAGGTGATGTTCCCTAGGTCGTTGGGCGTATATGTGTTTATCGCGAAGAGCCACGAATGTCACGTCGCCACACTGACAATTGCGGAACGGTGGGCAACGTAAACTGTGGAACAAACGACGAAACGTCAAAAAGATAAGCGGCACACGAGGCCGCCAATCGAACACGGCGTGGGACGCGGTCGTACAAACGGCCTGAGCCATAAACCATTTCCGATTGGGCTTGTGCCATTGGGTACATTGGTCAGAATTGGCAACTTGGCAATTGTGACGCGCCCAAATTTTTCGGTCTTCGCATGGAATCAGCATCGTTCGATCGTCTCGTCACAGCGTCACCATCACCCGCGTTTCACGCCGTTGACATCAACGTGTGGTGGCTCCATGGTATTCATTGCGTCGTCAGCATGACGCTGGTATTCAACAGTCTTCAGTACAACCTATACATTAACTTAGGCCAAAACGTAAGCAAGAAGAATGCGCCGCGGATCCATTGAAATCGGCGAGGTAAGCCTTCATTGCAGGTGTGTTCACATTAATTGTGAGCTTGTCCCTTAGAATGTTTCCCAAGATGCCTCACAAGCCACATTCTCAGAGAACCCTATCGTCTGCAGAGCAAGATAGCAGCCAACACACACTTAGTTCCAGAAGCAAGCGGACAACTTCGGTCAACGCGCATGTGAATAGGACTAGATGCACAGAGTAATGTGGCTGAAAATGCCACACAATGCCAATAAAATTGAAAAAAAGAAGACGGCAGCGACGAAAACGAGACTGTCACCAAAATTTCGCAATCCGTCAAAAAGGATGTGTACTTTTCAATGCAGTTCAGGGCTCAGACCCGACCTGCGCGCCCTTTCACAAGCGCACCGGTACACAAGCTGGTCCCCGCCAACTGCCGGCAGCAGGCTCACGCCTCTACTTCCCTGATCCATTCCTGCCGAGTGTCCTGGACAGAAGGCCACGGATCAGGTGATGTTCACTAGGTCGTTGGGCGTATATGTGTTTATCGCGAAGATCCACGCATGACATGTCGCCACACTGACAATTGCGGAACGGCGGGCAACGTAAACTGTGGAACAAACGAAAAAACGTCAAAAAGATAAGCGGCACAGAAGGCCGGCAATGGAACACGGCGTGGCACGCGGTCGTACAAATGGCCTGAGCCATTAACCATTTCCGATTGGGCTTGTGCCATTGGGTACATTGGTCAGAATTGGCAAGTTGGCAATTGTGACGCGCCCAACTGTTTCGGTCTTCGCATGGAACCAGCATCGTTCGATCGTCTCGTCACAGCGTCACCATCACCCGCGTTTCACGCCGTTGACGTCAGCGTGTGGTGGCTCCATGGTATTCATTGCGTCGTCAGCATGACGCTGGTATTCAACAATCTTCAGTACAACCTATACATTAACCTAGGCCAAAAGGTAAGCAAGAGCAATGCGCCGCGGATCCATTGAAATCGGCGAGGTAAACCTTCATTGTATGTGTGTTCACATTAATTTTTGGTTTGTCCTTTAAAATGTTTCCCCAGATGTCTCACAAGCCACATTGTCAGAGAACCCTATCGTCTGCAGAGCAAGATAGCAGCCAACACACTCTTAGTTCCAGAAGCCAGCGGACAACTTGGATTAACGCTCATGTCAATGGGACTAGATACACAGAGGAAGGTGGCTGAAAATGTCGCACAATGCCAATAACATTGGAAAAAAAGAAGACGGCAGCGACCAAAAAAGAGGCTGACACCAAAATTTCGCAATCCGTCGAAAAGGATGAGTACCTTTCAAAGCAGTTCCGGACTCTGACCTGATCTGCGCGCCCTTTCACAAGCGCACCGGTACACAAGCTGGTCCCCGCCAACCGCCGGCAGCAGGCTGACGCCTCTACCTCCCTGATCCATTCCTGCCGAATGTCCTAGACGCAAGTCCACGGATCAGGTGATGTTCACTAGGTCGTTGGGCGTATATGTGTTTGTAGAGAACAGCCACGCATGACACGTCGTCACACTGACAATTGCGGCACGGCGGGCAACGTAAACTGTGGAACAAACGAAGAAACCTCAAAAAGATGAGCGGCACAGAAGGCCGGCAATCGAACACGGCGTGGCACGCGGTCGTACAAATAGCCTGAGCCATAAACCACTTCTCATTGGCCTTGTGTCATTGGGTACATTGGTCAGAATAGGCAACTTGGAAATTGTGACGCGCCCAACTTCTTCGGTGTTCACATGGAATCAGCATCGTTCGATCCTCTCGTCACAGCGTCACCATCTCCCGCGTTTCACGCCGTTGACGTCAGCGTGTGGTGGCTCCATGGTATTCATTGCGTCATCACCATGACGCTGGTATTCAACAGTCTTCAGTACAACCTACACAATAACATAAGCTAAAACGTAAGCAAGAAGAATGCCCTGCGGATCCATCGAAATCGGCGACGTAAGCCTTCATTGTAGGTGTGTTCACATTAATTGTGGGTTCGTCCCTTAAAATGTCTCCCCAGATGTCTCACAAGCCATATTGTCAGCGAACCCTATCGTCTGCAGAGCAAGATAGCAGCCAACACACACTTAGTTCCAGAAGCACGCGGACAACTTGGGTCAACGCGCAGGTCAATGGGACTAGATGCACAGAGGAAGGTCGCTGAAAATGTCGCACAATGCCAATAACATTGAAAAAAGGAAGACGGCAGCGACGAAAACGAGGCTGCCACCAAAGTTTCGCAATCCGTCAAAAAGGATGAGTACTTGTCAAAGCAGCTGCGGGCTCTGACCCGACCTGCGCGCCCTTTCACAAGCGCACCGCTACACAAGCTGGTCCCCGCCAACTTCCGGCAGCAGGCTGACTCCTCTACCTCCCTGATCCATTCCTGCCCAGTGTCCTAGACACAAGGCCACGGATCAGGTGATGCTCACGAGGTCGTTGGGCGTATATGTGTTTATCGCGAACAGCCACGCATGACACGTCGCCACACTGACAATTGCGGCACGGCGGGCAACGTAAACTGTGGAAAAAACGAAGAAACGTCAAAAAGATGAGCGGCACAGAAGGCCGGCAATCGAACACGGCGTGGAACGCGGTCGTACAAATAGCCTGAGATATAAACCACTTCCGATAGACCTTGTGCCATTGGGTACATTGGTGAGAATTGGCAACTTGGGAATTGTGACGCGCCCAACTTCTTCGGTCTTCGTATGGAATCAGCATCGTTCGATCATCTCGTCACAGCGTCCCCCTCACCCGCGTTTCAAGCCGTTGACGTCAGCGTGTGGTAGCTCCATGGTATTCATTGCGTCGTCACCATGACGTGGGTATTCAACTGTCTTCAGTACAACCTATACATTAACTTAGGCCAAAACGTAAGCAAGAAGAAAGCGCCGCCGATCCACTGAAATCGGCGAGGTAAGCCTTCATTGTAGGTGTGTTCACAATAATTGTCAGCTTGTCCCTTAGAATGTTTCCCAAGATGTCTCACAAGCCACATTCTCAGAGAACCCTATCGTCTGCAGAGCAAGATAGCAGCCAACACACTCTTAGTTCCAGAAGCCAGCGGACAATTTGGGTCAGCGCGCATGTCAATGGGAGTAGATGCACAAAGGAAGGTGGCTGAAAATTTCACACAATGCCAATAACATTGGAAAATAGAAGACGGTAGGGACCAAAAACGAGGCTGCCACCAAAATTTCGCAATCCGTCAAAAAGGATGAGTACTCTTCAAAGCAGTTCCGGGCTCTGACCCGTCCTGCGCGCCCTTTCACAAGCGCACCGGTACACGAGCTGGTCCCCGCCAACTAGCGGCAGCAGGCTGACGCCTCTACCTCCCTGATCTATTCCTGCCGAGTGTCCTAGACACAAGGCCACGGATCAGGTGATGTTCACTTGGTCGTTGGGCGTATATGTGTTTATCGAGAACAGCAACGCATGACACGTCGCCACACTGACAATTGCGGCAAGACGGGCAAGGTAAACTGTGGAACAAACGAAGAAACGTCAAAAAGATAAGCGGCACACGAGGCCGCCAATCGAACACGGCGTGGCACGCGGTCGTACAAATGGCCTGAACCATTAACCATTTCCGATTGGGCTTGTGCCATTGGGTACATTGGTCAGAATTGGCAACTTGGCAATTGTGACGCGCCCAACTTTTTCGGTTTTCGCATGGAATCAGCATCGTTCGATCGTCTCTTTACAGCGTCACCATCACCCGCGTTTCACGCCGCTGACGTCAGCGTGTGATGGCTCCATGGTATTCATTGCGTCGTCAGCAGGACGCTGGTATTCAACAATCTTCAGTACAACCTATACATTAACCTAGGCCAAAAGGTAAGCAAGAAGAATGCGCCGCGGATCCATTGAAATCGGCGAGGTAAACCTTCATTGTATGTGTGTTCACATTAATTTTTGGTTTGTCCCTTAAAATGTTTCCCCAGATGTCTGACATGCCACATTCTCAGAGAACCCTCTCGTGTGCAGAGCAAGATAGCAGCCAACAGACTCTTAGTTCCAGAAGCCAGCGGAAAACATGGGTCAACGCGCACGTGAAAGGGACTAGATGCAAATAGTGAGGTGGCTGAAAATGTCACACAATGCCAATAACATTGAAAAAAAAAAGAAGACGGCAGCGACGAAAACGAGGCTGCCACGTAAATTTCGCAATCCGTCAAAAAGGGTGAGTACTTTTCAAAGCAGTTCCGGGCTCTGACGCAACCTGCGCGCCCTTTCACAAGCGCACCGGTACACAAGCTGGTTCCCGCCAACTGCCGGCAGCAGGCTCACGCCTCTACTTCCCTGATCCATTCCTGCCTAGTGTCCTAGACACAAGGCCACGGATCAGCTGATGTTCACTAGGTCGTTGGGCGTATATGTGTTTATCGCGAAGAGCCACGCACGACACGTCGCCACACTGACAATTGCGGAACGGCGGGCAACGTAAACTGTGGAACAAACGAAGAAACGTCAAAAAGATAAGCGGCACAGAAGGCCGGCAATCGAACACATCGTGGCACGCGGTCGTAGAAATGGCCTGAGCCATTAACCATTTCCGATTGGGCTTGTGCCATTGGGTACATTGGTCAGAATTGGCAAGTTGGCAATTGTGACGCGCCCAACTGTTTCGGTCTTCGCATGGAATCAGCATCGTTCTATCGTCTCGTCACAGCGTCACCATCACCCGCGTTTCACGCCGTTGACGTCAGCGTGTGGTGGCTCCATGGTATTCATTGCGTCGTCAGCATGACGCTCGTATTCAACAATCTTCCGTACAACCTATACATTAACCTAGGCCAAAGGGTAAGCAAGAAGAATGCGCCGCGGATACATTGAAATCGGCGAGGTAAACCTTCATTTATGTGTGTTCACATTAATTTTTGGTTTGTCCCTTAAAATGTTTCCCCAGATGTCTAACATGCCACACTCTCAGAGAACGCTATCGTCTGCAGAGCAAGATAGCAGCCAACACACTCTTAGTTCAAGAAGCCAGCGGAAAACATGGGTCAACGCGCACGTGAAAGGGATTAGATGCAAAGAGTAAGGTGTCTCAAAATGTCACACAATGCCACTAACATTGAAAAAAAAGAAGACGGCAGCGACGAAAACGAGGCTGCCACCTAAATTTCGCAATCCGTCAAAAAGGGTGAGTACTTTTCAAAGCAGTTCCAAGCTCTGACGCAACCTGCGCGCCCTTTCACAAGCGCACCGGTACACAAGCTGGTACCCGCCAACTGCCGGCAGCAGGCTGACGCCTCTACTTACCTGATCCATTCCTGCCGAGTGTCCTAGACACAAGGCCACGGATCAGGTGATGTTCACTAGGTCGTTGGGCGTATATGTGTTTATCGCGAAGAGCCACGCATGACACGTCGCCACACTGACAATTGCGGCACGGCGGGCAACGTAAACTGTGGAACAAACGAAGAAACGTCAAAAGGATAAGCGGCACAGAAGGCCAGCAATCGAACACGGCGTGGCACGCGGTCGTACAAATGGCCTGAACCATTAACCATTTCCGATTGGGCTTGTGCCATTGGGTACATTGGTCAGAATGGGCAAGTTGGCAATTGTGACGCGCCCAACTTTTTCGGTCTTCGCATGGAATCAGCATCGTTCGATCGTCTCTTTACAGCGTCACCATCACCCGCGTTTCACGCCGCTGACGTCAGCGTGTGGTGGCTCCATGGTATTCATTGCGTCGTCAGCAGGACGCTGGTATTCAACAATCTTCAGTACAACCTATACATTAACCTAGGCCAAAAGGTAAGCAAGAAGAATGCGCCGCGGATCCATTGAAATCGGCGAGGTAAATCTTCATTGTATGTGTGTTCACATTAATTTTTGGTTTGTCCCTTAAAATGTTTCCCCAGATGTCTCACATGCCACATTCTCAGAGAACGCTATCGTCTGCAGAGCAAGATAGCAGCCAACACACTCCTAGTTCCAGAAGCCAGCGGAAAACATGGGTCAACGCGCACATGAAAGGGACTAGATGCAAATAGTGAGGTGGCTGAAAATGTCACACAATGCCAATAACATTGAAAAAAAAAGAAGACGGCAGCGACGATAACGAGGCTGCCACCAAAGTTTCGCAATCCGTCGAAAAGGCTGAGTACTTTTCAAAGCATTTCTGGGCTCTGACCCAACCTGTGCGCCCTTTCACAAGCGCACCGGTACACAAGCTGGTCCCCGCCAACCGCCGGCAGCAGGCTGACGCCTCTACCTCCCTGATCCATTCCTGCCGAATGTCCTAGACGCAAGGCCACGGATCAGGTGATGTTCACTAGGTCGTTGGGCGTATATGTGTTTATAGAGAACAGCCACGCATGACACGTCGTCACACTGACAATTGCGGCACGGCGGGCAACGTAAACTGTGGAACAAACGAAGAAACCTCAAAAAGATGAGCTGCACAGAAGGCCGGCAATCGAACACGGCCTGGCACGCGGTCGTACAAATAGCCTGAGCCATAAACCACTTCCGATTGGCCTTGTGTCATTGGGTACATTGGTCAGAATAGGCAACTTGGAAATTGTGACGCGCCCAACTTCTTCGGTGTTCGCATGGAATCAGCATTGTTCGATCCTCTCGTCACAGCGTCACCATCACCCGCGTTTCACGCCGTTGACGTCAGCGTGTGGTGGCTCCATTGTATACATCGCGTCGTCACCATGACGCTGGTATTCAACAGTCTTCAGTACAACCTATACATTAACCTAGGCCAAAACGTAAGCAATAAGAATGCCCTGCGGATATATTGAAATCGGCGAGGTAAGCCTTCATTGTAGGTGTGTTCACATTAATTGTGGGTTCGTCCCTTAAAATGTCTCCCCAGATGTCTCACAAGCCATATTGTCAGCGAACCCTATCGTCTGCAGAGCAAGATAGCAGCCAACACACACTTAGTTCCAGAAGCACGCGGACAACTTGGGTCAACGCGCAGGTCAATGGGACTAGATGCACAGAGGAAGGTCGCTGAAAATGTCGCACAATGCCAATAACATTGAAAAAAGGAAGACGGCAGCGACGAAAACGAGGCTGCCACGTAAATTTCGCAATCCGTCAAAAAGGGTGAGTACTTTTCAAAGCAGTTCCGGGCTCTGACGCAACCTGCGCGCCCTTTCACAAGCGCACCGGTACACAAGCTGGTTCCCGCCAACTGCCGGCAGCAGGCTCACGCCTTTACTTCCCTGATCCATTCCTGCCTAGTGTCCTAGACACAAGGCCACGGATCAGCTGATGTTTACTAGGTCGTTGGGCGTATATGTGTTTATCGCGAAGAGCCACGCACGACACGTCGCCACACTGACAATTGCGGAACGGCGGGCAACGTAAACTGTGGAACAAACGAAGAAACGTCAAAAAGATAAGCGGCACAGAAGGCCGGCAATCGAACACATCGTGGCACGCGGTCGTAGAAATGGCCTGAGCCATTAACCATTTCCGATTGGGCTTGTGCCATTGGGTACATTGGTCAGAATTGGCAAGTTGGCAATTGTGACGCGCCCAAATGTTTCGGTCTTCGCATGGAATCAGCATCGTTCTATCGTCTCGTCACAGCGTCACCATCACCCGCGTTTCACGCCGTTGACGTCAGCGTGTGGTGGCTCCATGGTATTCATTGCGTCGTCAGCATGACGCTCGTATTCAACAATCTTCCGTACAACCTATACATTAACCTAGGCCAAAGGGTAAGCAAGAAGAATGCGCCGCGGATACATTGAAATCGGCGAGGTAAACCTTCATTTATGTGTGTTCACATTAATTTTTGGTTTGTCCCTTAAAATGTTTCCCCAGATGTCTAACATGCCACACTCTCAGAGAACGCTATCGTCTGCAGAGCAAGATAGCAGCCAACACACTCTTAGTTCAAGAAGCCAGCGGAAAACATGGGTCAACGCGCACGTGAAAGGGATTAGATGCAAAGAGTAAGGTGTCTCAAAATGTCACACAATGCCACTAACATTGAAAAAAAAGAAGACGGCAGCGACGAAAACGAGGCTGCCATCTAAATTTCGCAATCCGTCAAAAAGGGTGAGTACTTTTCAAAGCAGTTCCAAGCTCTGACGCAACCTGCGCGCCCTTTCACAAGCGCACCGGTACACAAGCTGGTCCCCGCCAACTGCCGGCAGCAGGCTGACGCCTCTACTTCCCTGGTCCATTCCTGCCGAGTGTCCTAGACACAAGGCCACGGATCAGGTGATGTTCACTAGGTCGTTGGGCGTATATGTGTTTATCGCGAAGAGCCACGCATGACACGTCGCCACACTGACAATTGCGGCACGGCGGGCAACGTAAACTGTGGAACAAACGAAGAAACGTCAAAAGGATAAGCGGCACAGAAGGCCAGCAATCGAACACGGCGTGGCACGCGGTCGTACAAATGGCCTGAACCATTAACCATTTCCGATTGGGCTTGTGCCATTGGGTACATTGGTCAGAATGGGCAAGTTGGCAATTGTGACGCGCCCAACTTTTTCGGTCTTCGCATGGAATCAGCATCGTTCGATCGTCTCTTTACAGCGTCACCATCACCCGCGTTTCACGCCGCTGACGTCAGCGTGTGGTGGCTCCATGGTATTCATTGCGTCGTCAGCAGGACGCTGGTATTCAACAATCTTCAGTACAACCTATACATTAACCTAGGCCAAAAGGTAAGCAAGAAGAATGCGCCGCGGATCCATTGAAATCGGCGAGGTAAACCTTCATTGTATGTGTGTTCACATTAATTTTTGGTTTGTCCCTTAAAATGTTTCCCCAGATGTCTCACATGCCACATTCTCAGAGAACGCTATCGTCTGCAGAGCAAGATAGCAGCCAACACACTCCTAGTTCCAGAAGCCAGCGGAAAACATGGGTCAACGCGCACATGAAAGGGACTAGATGCAAATAGTGAGGTGGCTGAAAATGTCACACAATGCCAATAATTTTGAAAAAAAAAGAAGACGGCAGCGACGATAACGAGGCTGCCACCAAAGTTTCGCAATCCGTCGAAAAGGCTGAGTACTTTTCAAAGCATTTCTGGGCTCTGACCCGACCTGTGCGCCCTTTCACAAGCGCACCGGTACACAAGCTGGTCCCCGCCAACCGCCGGCAGCAGGCTGACGCCTCTACCTCCCTGATCCATTCCTGCCGAATGTCCTAGACGCAAGGCCACGGATCAGGTGATGTTCACTAGGTCGTTGGGCGTATATGTGTTTATAGAGAACAGCCACGCATGACACGTCGTCACACTGACAATTGCGGCACGGCGGGCAACGTAAACTGTGGAACAAACGAAGAAACCTCAAAAAGATGAGCTGCACAGAAGGCCGGCAATCGAACACGGCCTGGCACGCGGTCGTACAAATAGCCTGAGCCATAAACCACTTCCGATTGGCCTTGTGTCATTGGGTACATTGGTCAGAATAGGCAACTTGGAAATTGTGACGCGCCCAACTTCTTCGGTGTTCGCATGGAATCAGCATTGTTCGATCCTCTCGTCACAGCGTCACCATCACCCGCGTTTCACGCCGTTGACGTCAGCGTGTGGTGGCTCCATGGTATACATCGCGTCGTCACCATGACGCTGGTATTCAACAGTCTTCAGTACAACCTATACATTAACCTAGGCCAAAACGTAAGCAATAAGAATGCCCTGCGGATATATTGAAATCGGCGAGGTAAGCCTTCATTGTAGGTGTGTTCACATTAATTGTGGGTTCGTCCCTTAAAATGTCTCCCCAGATGTCTCACAAGCCATATTGTCAGCGAACCCTATCGTCTGCAGAGCAAGATAGCAGCCAACACACACTTAGTTCCAGAAGCACGCGGACAACTTGGGTCAACGCGCAGGTCAATGGGACTAGATGCACAGAGGAAGGTCGCTGAAAATGTCGCACAATGCCAATAACATTGAAAAAAGGAAGACGGCAGCGACGAAAACGAGGCTGCCACCAAAGTTTCGCAATCCGTCAAAAAGGATGAGTACTTGTCAAAGCAGCTGCGGGCTCTGACCCGACCTGCGCGCCCTTTCACAAGCGCACCGCTACACAAGCTGGTCCCCGCCAACTTCCGGCAGCAGGCTGACTCCTCTACCTCCCTGATCCATTCCTGCCCAGTGTCCTAGACACAAGGCCACGGATCAGGTGATGCTCACGAGGTCGTTGGGCGTATATGTGTTTATCGCGAACAGCCACGCATGACACGTCGCCACACTGACAATTGCGGCACGGCGGGCAACGTAAACTGTGGAAAAAACGAAGAAACGTCAAAAAGATGAGCGGCACAGAAGGCCGGCAATCGAACACGGCGTGGAACGCGGTCGTACAAATAGCCTGAGATATAAACCACTTCCGATAGACCTTGTGCCATTGGGTACATTGGTGAGAATTGGCAACTTGGGAATTGCGACGCGCCCAACTTCTTCGGTCTTCGTATGGAATCAGCATCGTTCGATCATCTCGTCACAGCGTCCCCCTCACCCGCGTTTCAAGCCGTTGACGTCAGCGTGTGGTAGCTCCATGGTATTCATTGCGTCGTCACCATGACGTGGGTATTCAACTGTCTTCAGTACAACCTATACATTAACTTAGGCCAAAACGTAAGCAAGAAGAAAGCGCCGCCGATCCACTGAAATCGGCGAGGTAAGCCTTCATTGTAGGTGTGTTCACAATAATTGTCAGCTTGTCCCTTAGAATGTTTCCCAAGATGTCTCACAAGCCACATTCTCAGAGAACCCTATCGTCTGCAGAGCAAGATAGCAGCCAACACACTCTTAGTTCCAGAAGCCAGCGGACAATTTGGGTCAGCGCGCATGTCAATGGGACTAGATGCACAAAGGAAGGTGGCTGAAAATTTCACACAATGCCAATAACATTGGAAAATAGAAGACGGTAGGGAACAAAAACGAGGCTGCCACCAAAATTTCGCAATCCGTCAAAAAGGATGAGTACTCTTCAAAGCAGTTCCGGGCTCTGACCCGTCCTGCGCGCCCTTTCACAAGCGCACCGGTACACGAGCTGGTCCCCGCCAACTGGCGGCAGCAGGCTGACGCCTCTACCTCCCTGATCTATTCCTGCCGAGTGTCCTAGACACAAGGCCACGGATCAGGTGATGTTCACTTGGTCGTTGGGCGTATATGTGTTTATCGAGAACAGCAACGCATGACACGTCGCCACACTGACAATTGCGGCAAGACGGGCAAGGTAAACTGTGGAACAAACGAAGAAACGTCAAAAAGATAAGCGGCACACGAGGCCGCCAATCGAACACGGCGTGGCACGCGGTCGTACAAATGGCCTGAACCATTAACCATTTCCGATTGGGCTTGTGCCATTGGGTACATTGGTCAGAATTGGCAACTTGGCAATTGTGACGCGCCCAACTTTTTCGGTTTTCGCATGGAATCAGCATCGTTCGATCGTCTCTTTACAGCGTCACCATCACCCGCGTTTCACGCCGCTGACGTCAGCGTGTGATGGCTCCATGGTATTCATTGCGTCGTCAGCAGGACGCTGGTATTCAACAATCTTCAGTACAACCTATACATTAACCTAGGCCAAAAGGTAAGCAAGAAGAATGCGCAGCGGATCCATTGAAATCGGCGAGGTAAACCTTCATTGTATGTGTGTTCACATTAATTTTTGGTTTGTCCCTTAAAATGTTTCCCCAGATGTCTGACATGCCTCATTCTCAGAGAACCCTCTCGTCTGCAGAGCAAGATAGCAGCCAACAGACTCTTAGTTCCAGAAGCCAGCGGAAAACATGGGTCAACGCGCACGTGAAAGGGACTAGATGCAAATAGTGAGGTGGCTGAAAATGTCACACAATGCCAATAACATTGAAAAAAAAAAGAAGACGGCAGCGACGAAAACGAGGCTGCCACCTAAATTTCGCAATCCGTCAAAAAGGGTGAGTACTTTTCAAAGCAGTTCCGGGCTCTGACGCAACCTGCGCGCCCTTTCACAAGCGCACCGGTACACAAGCTGGTTCCCGCCAACTGCCGGCAGCAGGCTCACGCCTCTACTTCCCTGATCCATTCCTGCCTAATGTCCTAGACACAAGGCCACGGATCAGCTGATGTTCACTAGGTCGTTGGGCGTATATGTGTTTATCGCGAAGAGCCACGCACGACACGTCGCCACACTGACAATTGCGGAACGGCGGGCAACGTAAACTGTGGAACAAACGAAGAAACGTCAAAAAGATAAGCGGCACAGAAGGCCGGCAATCGAACACATCGTGGCACGCGGTCGTACAAATGGCCTGAGCCATTAACCATTTCCGATTGGGCTTGTGCCATTGGGTACATTGGTCAGAATTGGCAAGTTGGCAATTGTGACGCGCCCAACTGTTTCGGTCTTCGCATGGAATCAGCATCGTTCTATCGTCTCGTCACAGCGTCACCATCACCCGCGTTTCACGCCGTTGACGTCAGCGTGTGGTGGCTCCATGGTATTCATTGCGTCGTCAGCATGACGCTCGTATTCAACAATCTTCCGTACAACCTATACATTAACCTAGGCCAAAGGGTAAGCAAGAAGAATGCGCCGCGGATACATTGAAATCGGCGAGGTAAACCTTCATTTATGTGTGTTCACATTAATTTTTGGTTTGTCCCTTAAAATGTTTCCCCAGATGTCTAACATGCCACACTCTCAGAGAACGCTATCGTCTGCAGAGCAAGATAGCAGCCAACACACTCTTAGTTCCAGAAGCCAGCGGAAAACATGGGTCAACGCGCACATGAAAGGGACTAGATGCAAATAGTGAGGTGGCTGAAAATGTCACACAATGCCAATAACATTGAAAAAAAAAAAGAAGACGGCAGCGACGAAAACGAGGCTGACACCAAAATTTCGCAATCCGTCGAAAAGGATGAGTACCTTTCAAAGCAGTTCCGGGCTCTGACGCAACCTGCGCGCCCTTTCACAAGCGCACCGGTACACAAGCTGGTTACCGCCAACTGCCGGCAGCAGGCTGACGCCTCTACTTCCCTGAACCATTCCTGCCGAGTGTCCTAGACACAAGGCCACGGATCAGGTGATGTTCACTAGGCCGTTGGGCGTATATGTGTTTATCGCGAAGAGCCACGAATGACACGTCGCCACACTGACAATTGCGGAACGGCGGGCAACGTAAACTGTGGAACAAACGAAGAAACGTCAAAAGGATAAGCGGCACAGAAGGCCGGCAATCGAACACATCGTGGCACGCGGTCGTACAAATGGCCTGAACCATTAACCATTTCCGATGGGCTTGTGTCATTGGGTACATTGGTCAGAATGGGCAAGTTGGCAATTGTGACGCGCCCAACTGTTTCGGTCTTCGCATGGAATCAGCATCGTTCTATCGTCTCGTCACAGCGTCACCATCACCCGCGTTTCACGCCGTTGACGTCAGCGTGTGGTGGCTCCATGGTATTCATTGCGTCGTCAGCATGACGCTGGTATTCAACAATCTTCAGTACAACCTATGCATTAACCTAGGCCAAAAGGTAAGCAAGAGCAATGCGCCGCGGATCCATTGAAATCGGCGAGGTAAACCTTCATTTATGTGTGTTCACATTAATTTTTGGTTTGTCCCTTAAAATGTTTCCCCAGATGTCTAACATGCCACACTCTCAGAGAACGCTATCGTCTGCAGAGCAAGATAGCAGCCAACACACTCTTAGTTCAAGAAGCCAGCGGAAAACATGGGTCAACGCGCACGTGAAAGGGATTAGATGCAAAGAGGAAGGTGTCTCAAAATGTCACACAATGCCACTAACATTGAAAAAAAAGAAGACGGCAGCGACGAAAACGAGGCTGCCACCTAAATTTCGCAATCCGTCAAAAAGGGTGAGTACTTTTCAAAGCAGTTCCAAGCTCTGACGCAACCTGCGCGCCCTTTCACAAGCGCACCGGTACACAAGCTGGTCCCCGCCAACTGCCGGCAGCAGGCTGACGCCTCTACTTCCCTGATCCATTCCTGCCGAATGTCCTAGACACAAGGCCACGGATCAGGTGATGCTCACGAGGTCGTTGGGCGTATATGTGTTTATCGCGAACAGCCACGCATGACACGTCGCCACACTGACAATTGCGGCACGGCGGGCAACGTAAACTGTGGAAAAAACGAAGAAACGTCAAAAAGATGAGCGGCACAGAAGGCCGGCAATCGAACACGGCGTGGAACGCGGTCGTACAAATAGCCTGAGATATAAACCACTTCCGATAGACCTTGTGCCATTGGGTACATTGGTGAGAATTGGCAACTTGGGAATTGTGACGCGCCCAACTTCTTCGGTCTTCGTATGGAATCAGCATCGTTCGATCATCTCGTCACAGCGTCCCCCTCACCCGCGTTTCAAGCCGTTGACGTCAGCGTGTGGTAGCTCCATGGTATTCATTGCGTCGTCACCATGACGTGGGTATTCAACTGTCTTCAGTACAACCTATACATTAACTTAGGCCAAAACGTAAGCAAGAAGAAAGCGCCGCCGATCCACTGAAATCGGCGAGGTAAGCCTTCATTGTAGGTGTGTTCACAATAATTGTCAGCTTGTCCCTTAGAATGTTTCCCAAGATGTCTCACAAGCCACATTCTCAGAGAACCCTATCGTCTGCAGAGCAAGATAGCAGCCAACACACTCTTAGTTCCAGAAGCCAGCGGACAATTTGGGTCAGCGCGCATGTCAATGGGACTAGATGCACAAAGGAAGGTGGCTGAAAATTTCACACAATGCCAATAACATTGGAAAATAGAAGACGGTAGGGACCAAAAACGAGGCTGCCACCAAAATTTCGCAATCCGTCAAAAAGGATGAGTACTCTTCAAAGCAGTTCCGGGCTCTGACCCGTCCTGCGCGCCCTTTCACAAGCGCACCGGTACACGAGCTGGTCCCCGCCAACTGGCGGCAGCAGGCTGACGCCTCTACCTCCCTGATCTATTCCTGCCGAGTGTCCTAGACACAAGGCCACGGATCAGGTGATGTTCACTTGGTCGTTGGGCGTATATGTGTTTATCGAGAACAGCAACGCATGACACGTCGCCACACTGACAATTGCGGCAAGACGGGCAAGGTAAACTGTGGAACAAACGAAGAAACGTCAAAAAGATAAGCGGCACACGAGGCCGCCAATCGAACACGGCGTGGCACGCGGTCGTACAAATGGCCTGAACCATTAACCATTTCCGATTGGGCTTGTGCCATTGGGTACATTGGTCAGAATTGGCAACTTGGCAATTGTGACGCGCCCAACTTTTTCGGTTTTCGCATGGAATCAGCATCGTTCGATCGTCTGTTTACAGCGTCACCTTCACCCGCGTTTCACGCCGCTGACGTCAGCGTGTGATGGCTCCATGGTATTCATTGCGTCGTCAGCAGGACGCTGGTATTCAACAATCTTCAGTACAACCTATACATTAACCTAGGCCAAAAGGTAAGCAAGAAGAATGCGCCGCGGATCCATTGAAATCGGCGAGGTAAACCTTCATTGTATGTGTGTTCACATTAATTTTTGGTTTGTCCCTTAAAATGTTTCCCCAGATGTCTGACATGCCACATTCTCAGAGAACCCTCTCGTCTGCAGAGCAAGATAGCAGCCAACAGACTCTTAGTTCCAGAAGCCAGCGGAAAACATGGGTCAACGCGCACGTGAAAGGGACTAGATGCAAATAGTGAGGTGGCTGAAAATGTCACACAATGCCAATAACATTGAAAAAAAAAAGAAGACGGCAGCGACGAAAACGAGGCTGCCACCTAAATTTCGCAATCCGTCAAAAAGGGTGAGTACTTTTCAAAGCAGTTCCGGGCTCTGACGCAACCTGCGCGCCCTTTCACAAGCGCACCGGTACACAAGCTGGTTCCCGCCAACTGCGGCAGCAGGCTCACGCCTCTACTTCCCTGATCCATTCCTGCCGAGTGTCCTAGACACAAGGCCACGGATCAGGTGATGTTCACTAGGTCGTTGGGCGTATATGTGTTTATCGCGAAGAGCCACGCACGACACGTCGCCACACTGACAATTGCGGAACGGCGGGCAACGTAAACTGTGGAACAAACGAAGAAACGTCAAAAAGATAAGCGGCACAGAAGGCCGGCAATCGAACACATCGTGGCACGCGGTCGTACAAATGGCCTGAGCCATTAACCATTTCCGATTGGGCTTGTGCCATTGGGTACATTGGTCAGAATTGGTAAGTTGGCAATTGTGACGCGCCCAACTGTTTCGGTCTTCGCATGGAATCAGCATCGTTCTATCGTCTCGTCACAGCGTCACCATCACCCGCGTTTCACGCCGTTGACGTCAGCGTGTGGTGGCTCCATGGTATTCATTGCGTCGTCAGCATGACGCTCGTATTCAACAATCTTCCGTACAACCTATACATTAACCTAGGCCAAAGGGTAAGCAAGAAGAATGCGCCGCGGATACATTGAAATCGGCGAGGTAAACCTTCATTGTATGTGTGTTCACATTAATTTTTGGTTTGTCCTTTAAAATGTTTCCCCAGATGTCTCACAAGCCAGATTGTCAGAGAACCCTATCGTCTGCAGAGCAAGATAGCAGCCAACACACTCTTAGTTCCAGAAGCCAGCGGACAACTTGGATTAACGCGCATGTCAATGGGACTAGATACACAGAGGAAGGTGGCTGAAAATGTCACACAATGCCAATAACATTGGAAAAAAAGAAGACGGCAGCGACCAAAAAAGAGGCTGACACCAAAATTTCGCAATCCGTCGAAAAGGATGAGTACCTTTCAAAGCAGTTCCGGACTCTGACCTGATCTGCGCGCCCTTTCACAAGCGCACCGGTACACAAGCTGGTCCCCGCCAACTGCCTGCAGCAGGCTGACGCCTCTACCTCCCTGATCCATTCCTGCCGAGTGTCCTAGACACAAGGCGACGGATCAGGTGATGTTCACTAGGTCGTTGGGCGTATATGTGTTTATCGCGAACATCCACGCGTTACACGTCGCCACACTGACAATTGCGGCACGGCGGGCAACGTAAACAGTGGAACAAACGAAGAAACGTCAAAAAGATAAGCGGCGCAGAAGGCCAGCAATCGAACACGGCGTGGCACGCGGTCGTACAAATGGCCTGAACCATTAACCATTTCCGATTGGGCTTGTGCCATTGGGTACATTGGTCAGAATGGGCAAGTTGGCAATTGTGACGCGCCCAACTTTTTCGGTCTTCGCATGGAATCAGCATCGTTCGATCGTCTCTTTACAGCGTCACCATCACCCGCGTTTCACGCCGCTGACGTCAGCGTGTGGTGGCTCCATGGTATTCATTGCGTCGTCAGCAGGACGCTGGTATTCAACAATCTTCAGTACAACCTATACATTAACCTAGGCCAAAAGGTAAGCAAGAAGAATGCGCCGCGGATCCATTGAAATCGGCGAGGTAAACCTTCATTGTATGTGTGTTCACATTAATTTTTGGTTTGTCCCTTAAAATGTTTCCCCAGATGTCTCACATGCCACATTCTCAGAGAACGCTATCGTCTGCAGAGCAAGATAGCAGCCAACACACTCCTAGTTCCAGAAGCCAGCGGAAAACATGGGTCAACGCGCACATGAAAGGGACTAGATGCAAATAGTGAGGTGGCTGAAAATGTCACACAATGCCAATAACATTGAAAAAAAAAGAAGACGGCAGCGACGAAAACGAGGCTGCCACCTAAATTTCGCAATCCGTCAAAAATGGTGAGTACTTTTCAAAGCAGTTCCGGGCTCTGACGCAACCTGCGCGCCCTTTCACAAGCGCACCGGTACACAAGCTGGTTACCGCCAACTGCCGGCAGCAGGCTGACGCCTCTACTTCCCTGAACCATTCCTGCCGAGTGTCCTAGACACAAGGCCACGGATCAGGTGATGTTCACTAGGTCGTTGGGCGTATATGTGTTTATCGCGAACATCCACGCGTTACACGTCGCCACACTGACAATTGCGGCACGGCGGGCAACGTAAACAGTGGAACAAACGAAGAAACGTCAAAAAGATAAGCGGCGCAGAAGGCCGGCAATCAAACACGGCGTGGCACGCAGTCGTACAAATGGCCTGAGCTATACACCATTTCCGATTGGCCTTGTGCCATTGGGTACATTGGTCAGAATGGGCAAGTTGGCAATTGTGACGCGCCCAACTTTTTCGGTCTTCGCATGGAATCAGCATCGTTCGATCGTCTCGTCACAGCGTCACCATCACCCGCGTTTCACGCCGTTGACGTCAGCGTGTGGTGGCTCCATGGTATTCATTGCGTCGTCAGCATGACGCTGGTATTCAACAATCTTCAGTACAACCTATGCATTAACCTAGGCCAAAAGGTAAGCAAGAGCAATGCGCCGCGGATCCATTGAAATCGGCGAGGTAAACCTTCATTTATGTGTGTTCACATTAATTTTTGGTTTGTCCCTTAAAATGTTTCCCCAGATGTCTAACATGCCACACTCTCAGAGAACGCTATCGTCTGCAGAGCAAGATAGCAGCCAACACACTCTTAGTTCAAGAAGCCAGCGGAAAACATGGGTCAACGCGCACGTGAAAGGGATTAGATGCAAAGAGTAAGGTGTCTCAAAATGTCACACAATGCCACTAACATTGAAAAAAAAGAAGACGGCAGCGACGAAACCGAGGCTGCCACCTAAATTTCGCAATCCGTCAAAAAGGGTGAGTACTTTTCAAAGCAGTTCCAAGCTCTGACGCAACCTGCGCGCCCTTTCACAAGCGCACCGGTACACAAGCTGGTCCCCGCCAACTGCCGGCAGCAGGCTGACGCCTCTACTTCCCTGATCCATTCCTGCCGAGTGTCCTAGACACAAGGCCACGGATCAGGTGATGTTCACTAGGTCGTTGGGCGTATATGTGTTTATCGCGAAGAGCCACGCATGACACGTCGCCACACTGACAATTGCGGCACGGCGGGCAACGTAAACTGTGGAACAAACGAAGAAACGTCAAAAAGATAAGCGGCACAGAAGGCCAGCAATCGAACACGGCGTGGCACGCGGTCGTACAAATGGCCTGAACCATTAACCATTTCCGATTGGGCTTGTGCCATTGGGTACATTGGTCAGAATTGGCAACTTGGCAATTGTGACGCGCCCAACTTTTTCGGTCTTCGCATGGAATCAGCATCGTTCGATCGTCTCTTTACAGCGTCACCATCACCCGCGTTTTACGCCGCTGACGTCAGCGTGTGGTGGCTCCATGGTATTCTTTGCGTCGTCAGCAGGACGCTGGTATTCAACAATCTTCAGTACAACCTATACATTAACCTAGGCCAAAAGGTAAGCAAGAAGAATGCGCCGCGGATCTATTGAAATCGGCGAGGTAAACCTTCATTGTATGTGTGTTCACATTAATTTTTGGTTTGTCCCTTAAAATGTTTCCCCAGATGTCTCACATGCCACATTCTCAGAGAACGCCATCGTCTGCAGAGCAAGATAGCAGCCAACACACTCCTAGTTCCAGAAGCCAGCGGAAAACATGGGTCAACGCGCACGTGAAAGGGACTAGATGCAAATAGTGAGGTGGCTGAAAATGTCACACAATGCCAATAACATTGAAAAAAAAAGAAGACGGCAGCGACGAAAACGAGGCTGCCACCTAAATTTCGCAATCCGTCAAAAATGGTGAGTACTTTTCAAAGCAGTTCCGGGCTCTGACGCAACCTGTGCGCCCTTTCACAAGCGCACCGGTACTCAAGCTGGTTACCGCCAACTGCCGGCAGCAGGCTGACGCCTCTACTTCCCTGAACCATTCCTGCCGAGTGTCCTAGACACAAGGCCACGGATCAGGTGATGTTCACTAGGTCGTTGGGCGTATATGTGTTTATCGCGAAGAGCCACGAATGACACGTCGCCACACTGACAATTGCGGAACGGCGGGCAACGTAAACTGTGGAACAAACGAAGAAACGTCAAAAAGATAAGCTCCACACGAGGCCGCCAATCGAACACGGCGTGGGACGCGGTCGTACAAACGGCCTGAGCCATAAACCATTTCCGATTGGGCTTGTGCCATTGGGTACATTGGTCAGAATTGGCAACTTGGCAATTGTGACGCGCCCAACTTTTTCGGTCTTCGCATGGAATCAGCATCGTTCGATCGTCTCGTCACAGCGTCACCATCACCCGCGTTTCACGCCGTTGACATCAACGTGTGGTGGCTCCATGGTATTCATTGCGTCGTCAGCATTACGCTGGTATTCAACAGTCTTCAGTACAACCTATACATTAACCTAGGCCAAAACGTAAACAAGAAGAATGCGCCGTGGATCCATTGAAATCGGCGAGGTAAACGTTCATTGTAGGTGTGTTCACATTAATTGTGAGCTTGTCCCTTAGAATATTTCCCAAGATGTCTCACAAGCCACATTGTCAGAGAACCCTATCATCTAGAAGAGCAAGATAACAGCCAACACACACTTAGTTCCAGAAACCAGCGGACAACTTGGGTCAACGCGCACGTGAAAGGGACTAGATGCAACGAGTAAGGTGGCTGAAAATGTCACATAATGCCAATAACTTTGAAAGAAAAAGAAGATGGCAGCGACGAAAACGAGGCTGTCACCAAAATTTCGCAATCCGTCAAAAAGGATGAGTACTTTCAAAGCAGTTCCGGGCTCTGACCTGACCTGCGCGCCCTTTCACAAGCGCACCGGTACACAAGCTGGTCCCCGCCAACTGGCGGCAGCAGGCTGACGCCTCTACCTCCCTGATCCATTCCTGCCGAGTGTCCTAGACACGAGGGCACGGATCAGGTGATGTTCACTAGGTCGTTGGGCGTATATGTGTTTATCGCGAACAGCCACGCATGACACGTCGCCACACTGACAATTGCGGCACGGCGGGCAACGTAAACTGTGGAACAAAGGAAGAAACGTCAAAAAGATAAGCGGCACAGAAGGCCGGCAATCGAACACGGCGTGGCACGCGGTCGTACAAATAGCCTGAGCCATAAAGCATTACCGATTGGCCTTGTGCCACTGGGTACATTGGTGAGAATTGGCAACTTGGGAATTGTGACGCGCCCAACTTCTTCGGTCTTCGCATGGAATCCGCATCGTTCGATCGTCTCGTCACAGCGTCACCATCACCCGCGCTTCACCCCGTTGACGTCAGCGTGTGGTGGCTCCATGGTATTCAATGCGTCGTCACCATGACGCTGGTATTCAACAGTCTTCAGTACAACCTATACATTAACCTAGGCCAAAACCTAAGCAAGAAGAATGCATCGCGGATCCATTGAAATCGGCGAGGTAAACCTTCATTGTAGGTGTGTTCACATTAATTGTGGCTTTGTCCCTTAAAGTGATTCCCAAGATGTCTCACAATTCACATTCTCAGAGAACCCTATCGTCTGCAGAGCAAGATAGCAGCCAACACACACTTAGTTCCAGAAGACAGCGGACATCTTGGGTGAACGCGCATGCCAATGGGACTAGATACACAGAGGAAGGTGGTTGAAAATGTCACACAATGCCAATAACACTGAAAAAAAAGAAGACGGCAGCGACGAAAACGAGGCTGCCAGCAAAATTTCACAATCCGCCAAAAAGGGTGAGTACTTTTTAAAGCAGTTCTGGGCTCTGACCCGACCTGCGCGCCCTTTCACTAGCGCACCAGTACACAAGCTGCTTCCCGCCAACCGCCGGCAGCAGGCTGACGCCTCTACCTGCCTGATCCATTCCTGCCGAGTGTCCTAGACGCAAGACCACGGATCAGGTGGTGTTCAATAGGTCGTTGGGCGCATGTGTGTTTATCGAGAACAGCCACGCATGACACGTCGTCACACTGCCAATTGCGGCACGGCGGGCGACGTAAACTGTGGAACAAACGAAGAAACGTCAAAAAGATGCGCGGCACAGAAGGCCGGCAATCGAACACGGCGTCTAACGCGGTCGTACAAATAGCCTGAGCCATAAACCATTTCCCATTCGCCTTGTGCCAGCAGGTACATTGGTCAGAATAGGCAACTTGGGAATTGTGGCGCGCCCAACTTCTTCGGTCTTCGCATGGAATCAGCATCGCTCGATCGTCTCGTCACAGCGTCACCATCACCCGCGCTTCACCCCGTTGACGTCAGCGTGTGGTGGCTCCATGGTATTCATTGCGTCGTCATCATGACGCTCGTATTCAACAGTCTTCAGTACAAGCTATACATTAACATATGCCAAAACCTAAGCAACGAGGATGCGCCGCGGATCCATTGAAATCAGCGAGGTAAGCCTTCATTGTAGGTGTGTTCACATTAATTGTGGGTTTGTCCCTTAAAATGTCTCCCCAGATGTCTCAGAAGCCATATTGTCAGAGAACCCTATCGTCTGCAGAGCAAGATAGCAGCCAACACACTCTTAGTTCCAGAAGCCAGCGGACAACTTCGGTTAACGCGCATGTCAATGGGACTAGATACACAGAGGAAGGTGGCTGAAAATGTCACACAATGCCAATAACATTAGAAAAAAAGAAGACGGCAGCGACCAAAAAAAAAGCTGACACCAAAATTTCGCAATCCGTCGAAAAGGATGAGTACCTTTCAAAGCAGTTCCGGACTCTGACCTGATCTGCGCGCCCTTTCACAAGCGCACCGGTACACAAGCTGGTCCCCGCCAACTGCCTGCAGCAGGCTGACGCCTCTACCTCCCTGATCCATTCCTGCCGAGTGTCCTAGACACAAGGCCACGGATCAGGTGATGTTCACTAGGTCGTTGGGCGTATATGTGTTTATCGCGAACATCCACGCGTTACACGCCGCCACACTGACAATTGCGGCACGGCGGGCAACGTAAACTGTGGAACAAACGAAGAAACGTCAAAAAGATAAGCGGCGCAGAAGGCCGGCAATCAAACACGGCGTGGCACGCGGTCGTACAAATAGCCTGAGCTATACACCATTTCCGATTGGCCTTGTGCCATTGGGTACATTGGTCAGAATTGGCAAGTTGGCAATTGTGACGCGCCCAACCTTTTCGGTCTTCGCATGGAATCAGCATCGTTCGATCGTCTCGTCACAGCGTCACCATCACCCGCGTTTCACGCCGTTGACGTCAGCGTGTGGTGGCTCCATGGTATTCATTGCGTCGTCAGCATGACGCTGGTATTCAACAATCTTCAGTACAACCTATACATTAACCTAGGCCAAAAGGTAAGCAAGAGCAATGCGCCGCGGATCCATTGAAATCGGCGAGGTAAACCTTCATTTATGTGTGTTCACATTAATTTTTGGTTTGTCCCTTAAAATGTTTCCCCAGATGTCTCACATGCCACATTCTCAGAGAACGCTATCGTCTGCAGAGCAAGATAGCAGCCAACACACTCTTAGTTCCAGAAGCCAGCGGAAAACATAGGTCAACGCGCACGTGAAAGGGACTAGATGCAAATAGTGAGGTGGCTGAAAATGTCACACAATGCCAATAACATTGAAAAAAAAAGAAAACGGCAGCGACGAAAACGAGGCTGCCACCTAAATTTCGCTATCCATCAAAAATGGTGAGTACATTTGAAAGCAGTTCCGGGCTCTGACCTGACCTGCGCGCATTTTCACAAGCGCACTGGTCCACAAGCTGGTCTCCGCCAACCGCGTCAGCAGGCTGACGCCTCTACCTCCCTCATCCGTTCCAGCCGAGTGTCCTAGACGGAAGGCCACGGATCAGGTGATGTTATCTAGGTCGTTGGGCGTATATGTGTTTATCGAGAACAGCCACGCATGACACGTCGTCACACTGACAATTGCGGCACGGCGGGTAACGTAAACTGTGGAACAAACGAAGAAACGTCAAAAAGATGAGCGGCACAGAAGGCCGGCAATCGAACACGGCCTGGCAAGCGGTCGTACAAATAGCCTGAGCCATAAACCATTTCTGATTGGCCTTGTGCCATTGGGTACATTGGTCAGAATAGGCAACTTGGAAATTGTGACGCGCCAAACTTCTTCGGTCTTCGCATGGAATCAGCATCGTTCGATCGTCTCGTCACAGCGTCACCATCACCCGCGTTTCACGCCGTTGACGTCAGCGTGTGGTGGCTCCATGGTATTCATTGCGTCGTCAGCATGACGCTGGTATTCAACAATCTTCAGTACAACCTATGCATTAACCTAGGCCAAAAGGTAAGCAAGAGCAATGCGCCGCGGATCCATTGAAATCGGCGAGGTAAACCTTCATTTATGTGTGTTCACATTAATTTTTGGTTTGTCCCTTAAAATGTTTCCCCAGATGTCTAACATGCCACACTCTCAGAGAACGCTATCGTCTGCAGAGCAAGATAGCAGCCAACACACTCTTAGTTCAAGAAGCCAGCGGAAAACATGGGTCAACGCGCACGTGAAAGGGATTAGATGCAAAGAGTAAGGTGTCTCAAAATGTCACACAATGCCACTAACATTGAAAAAAAAGAAGACGGCAGCGACGAAAACGAGGCTGCCACCTAAATTTCGCAATCCGTCAAAAAGGGTGAGTACTTTTCAAAGCAGTTCCAAGCTCTGACGCAACCTGCGCGCCCTTTCACAAGCGCACCGGTACACAAGCTGGTTACCGCCAACTGCCGGCAGCAGTGACGCCTCTACTTCCCTGAACCATTCCTGCCGAGTGTCCTAGACACAAGGCCACGGATCAGGTGATGTTCACTAGGTCGTTGGGCGTATATGTGTTTATCGCGAACATCCACGCGTTACACGTCGCCACACTGACAATTGCGGCACGGCGGGCAACGTAAACAGTGGAACAAACGAAGAAACGTCAAAAAGATAAGCGGCGCAGAAGGCCGGCAATCAAACACGGCGTGGCACGCAGTCGTACAAATGGCCTGAGCTATACACCATTTCCGATTGGCCTTGTGCCATTGGGTAGATTGGTCAGAATGGTCAAGTTGGCAATTGTGACGCGCCCAACTTTTTCGGTCTTCGCATGGAATCAGCATCGTTCGATCGTCTCGTCACAGCGTCACCATCACCCGCGTTTCACGCCGTTGACGTCAGCGTGTGGTGGCTCCATGGTATTCATTGCGTCGTCAGCATGACGCTGGTATTCAACAATCTTCAGTACAACCTATGCATTAACCTAGGCCAAAAGGTAAGCAAGAGCAATGCGCCGCGGATCCATTGAAATCGGCGAGGTAAACCTTCATTTATGTGTGTTCACATTAATTTTTGGTTTGTCCCTTAAAATGTTTCCCCAGATGTCTAACATGCCACACTCTCAGAGAACGCTATCGTCTGCAGAGCAAGATAGCAGCCAACACACTCTTAGTTCAAGAAGCCAGCGGAAAACATGGGTCAACGCGCACGTGAAAGGGATTAGATGCAAAGAGTAAGGTGTCTCAAAATGTCACACAATGCCACTAACATTGAAAAAAAAGAAGACGGCAGCGACGAAAACGAGGCTGCCACCTAAATTTCGCAATCCGTCAAAAAGGGTGAGTACTTTTCAAAGCAGTTCCAAGCTCTGACGCAACCTGCGCGCCCTTTCACAAGCGCACCGGTACACAAGCTGGTCCCCGCCAACTGCCGGCAGCAGGCTGACGCCTCTACTTCCCTGATCCATTCCTGCCGAATGTCCTAGACACAAGGCCACGGATCAGGTGATGCTCACGAGGTCGTTGGGCGTATATGTGTTTATCGCGAACAGCCACGCATGACACGTCGCCACACTGACAATTGCGGCACGGCGGGCAACGTAAACTGTGGAAAAAACGAAGAAACGTCAAAAAGATGAGGGGCACAGAAGGCCGGCAATCGAACACGGCGTGGAACGCGGTCGTACAAATAGCCTGAGATATAAACCACTTCCGATAGACCTTGTGCCATTGGGTACATTGGTGAGAATTGGCAACTTGGGAATTGTGACGCGCCCAACTTCTTCGGTCTTCGTATGGAATCAGCATCGTTCGATCATCTCGTCACAGCGTCCCCCTCACCCGCGTTTCAAGCCGTTGACGTCAGCGTGTGGTAGCTCCATGGTATTCATTGCGTCGTCACCATGACGTGGGTATTCAACTGTCTTCAGTACAACCTATACATTAACTTAGGCCAAAACGTAAGCAAGAAGAAAGCGCCGCCGATCCACTGAAATCGGCGAGGTAAGCCTTCATTGTAGGTGTGTTCACAATAATTGTCAGCTTGTCCCTTAGAATGTTTCCCAAGATGTCTCACAAGCCACATTCTCAGAGAACCCTATCGTCTGCAGAGCAAGATAGCAGCCAACACACTCTTAGTTCCAGAAGCCAGCGGACAATTTGGGTCAGCGCGCATGTCAATGGGACTAGATGCACAAAGGAAGGTGGCTGAAAATTTCACACAATGCCAATAACATTGGAAAATAGAACACGGTAGGGACCAAAAACGAGGCTGCCACCAAAATTTCGCAATCCGTCAAAAAGGATGAGTACTCTTCAAAGCAGTTCCGGGCTCTGACCCGTCCTGCGCGCCCTTTCACAAGCGCACCGGTACACGAGCTGGTCCCCGCCAACTGGCGGCAGCAGGCTGACGCCTCTACCTCCCTGATCTATTCCTGCCGAGTGTCCTAGACACAAGGCCACGGATCAGGTGATGTTCACTTGGTCGTTGGGCGTATATGTGTTTATCGAGAACAGCAACGGATGACACGTCGCCACACTGACAATTGCGGCAAGACGGGCAAGGTAAACTGTGGAGCAAACGAAGAAACGTCAAAAAGATAAGCGGCACACGAGGCCGCCAATCGAACACGGCGTGGCACGCGGTCGTACAAATGGCGTGAACCATTAACCATTTCCGATTGGGCTTGTGCCATTGGGTACATTGGTCAGAATTGGCAACTTGGCAATTGTGACGCGCCCAACTTTTTCGGTTTTCGCATGGAATCAGCATCGTTCGATCGTCTGTTTACAGCGTCACCATCACCCGCGTTTCACGCCGCTGACGTCAGCGTGTGATGGCTCCATGGTATTCATTGCGTCGTCAGCAGGACGCTGGTATTCAACAATCTTCAGTACAACCTATACATTAACCTAGGCCAAAAGGTAAGCAAGAAGAATGCGCCGCGGATCCATTGAAATCGGCGAGGTAAACCTTCATTGTATGTGTGTTCACATTAATTTTTGGTTTGTCCCTTAAAATGTTTCCCCAGATGTCTGACATGCCACATTCTCAGAGAACCCTCTCGTCTGCAGAGCAAGATAGCAGCCAACAGACTCTTAGTTCCAGAAGCCAGCGGAAAACATGGGTCAACGCGCACGTGAAAGGGACTAGATGCAAATAGTGAGGTGGCTGAAAATGTCACACAATGCCAATAACATTGAAAAAAAAAAGAAGACGGGAGCGACGAAAACGAGGCTGCCACCTAAATTTCGCAATCCGTCAAAAAGCGTGAGTACTTTTCAAAGCAGTTCCGGGCTCTGACGCAACCTGCGCGCCCTTTCACAAGCGCACCGGTACACAAGCTGGTTCGCGCCAACTGCCGGCAGCAGGCTCACGCCTCTACTTCCCTGATCCATTCCTGCCGAGTGTCCTAGACACAAGGCCACGGATCAGGTGATGTTCACTAGGTCGTTGGGCGTATATGTGTTTATCGCGAAGAGCCACGCACGACACGTCGCCACACTGACAATTGCGGAACGGCGGGCAACGTAAACTGTGGAACAAACGAAGAAACGTCAAAAAGATAAGCGGCACAGAAGGCCGGCAATCGAACACATCGTGGCACGCGGTCGTACAAATGGCCTGAGCCATTAACCATTTCCGATTGGGCTTGTGCCATTGGGTACATTGGTCAGAATTGGTAAGTTGGCAATTGTGACGCGCCCAACTGTTTCGGTCTTCGCATGGAATCAGCATCGTTCTATCGTCTCGTCACAGCGTCACCATCACCCGCGTTTCACGCCGTTGACGTCAGCGTGTGGTGGCTCCATGGTATTCATTGCGTCGTCAGCATGACGCTCGTATTCAACAATCTTCCGTACAACCTATACATTAACCTAGGCCAAAGGGTAAGCAAGAAGAATGCGCCGCGGATACATTGAAATCGGCGAGGTAAACCTTCATTGTATGTGTGTTCACATTAATTTTTGGTTTGTCCTTTAAAATGTTTCCCCAGATGTCTCACAAGCCAGATTGTCAGAGAACCCTATCGTCTGCAGAGCAAGATAGCAGCCAACACACTCTTAGTTCCAGAAGCCAGCGGACAACTTGGATTAACGCGCATGTCAATGGGACTAGATACACAGAGGAAGGTGGCTGAAAATGTCACACAATGCCAATAACATTGGAAAAAAAGAAGACGGCAGCGACCAAAAAAGAGGCTGACACCAAAATTTCGCAATCCGTCGAAAAGGATGAGTACCTTTCAAAGCAGTTCCGGACTCTGACCTGATCTGCGCGCCCTTTCACAAGCGCACCGGTACACAAGCTGGTCCCCGCCAACTGCCTGCAGCAGGCTGACGCCTCTACCTCCCTGATCCATTCCTGCCGAGTGTCCTAGACACACGGCCACGGATCAAGTGATGTTCACTAGGTCGTTGGGCGTATATGTGTTTATCGCGAACATCCACGCGTTACACGTCGCCACACTGACAATTGCGGCACGGCGGGCAACGTAAACAGTGGAACAAACGAAGAAACGTCAAAAAGTTAAGCGGCGCAGAAGGCCGGCAATCAAACACGGCGTGGCACGCGGTCGTACAAATGGCCTGAGGTATACACCATTTCCGATTGGCCTTGTGCCATTGGGTACATTGGTCAGAATGGGCAAGTTGGCAATTGTGACGCGCCCAACTTTTTCGGTCTTCGCATGGAATCAGCATCGTTCGATCGTCTCATCACAGCGTCACCATCACCCGCGTTTCACGCCGTTGACGTCAGCGTGTGGTGGCTCCATGGTATTCATTGCGTCGTCAGCATGACGCTGGTATTCAACAATCTTCAGTACAACCTATGCATTAACCTAGGCCAAAAGGTGAGCAAGAGCAATGCGCCGCGGATCCATTGAAATCGGCGAGGTAAACCTTCATTTATGTGTGTTCACATTAATTTTTGGTTTGTCCCTTAAAATGTTTCCCCAGATGTCTAACATGCCACACTCTCAGAGAACGCTATCGTCTGCAGAGCAAGATAGCAGCCAACACACTCTTAGTTCAAGAAGCCAGCGGAAAACATGGATCAACGCGCACGTGAAAGGGATTAGATGCAAAGAGTAAGGTGTCTCAAAATGTCACACAATGCCACTAACATTGAAAAAAAAGAAGACGGCAGCGACGAAAACGAGGCTGCCACCTAAATTTCGCAATCCGTCAAAAAGGGTGAGTACTTTTCAAAGCAGTTCCAAGCTCTGACGCAACCTGCGCGCCCTTTCACAAGCGCACCGGTACACAAGCTGGTCCCCGCCAACTGGCGGCAGCAGGCTGACGCCTCTACTTCCCTGATCCATTCCTGCCGAGTGTCCTAGACACAAGGCCACGGATCAGGTGATGTTCACTAGGTCGTTGGGCGTATATGTGTTTATCGCGAAGAGCCACGCATGACACGTCGCCACACTGACAATTGCGGCACGGCGGGCAACGTAAACTGTGGAACAAACGAAGAAACGTCAAAAGGATAAGCGGCACAGAAGGCCAGCAATCGAACACGGCGTGGCACGCGGTCGTACAAATGGCCTGAACCATTAACCATTTCCGATTGGGCTTGTGCCATTGGGTACATTGGTCAGAATGGGCAAGTTGGCAATTGTGACGCGCCCAACTTTTTCGGTCTTCGAATGGAATCAGCATCGTTCGATCGTCTCTTTACAGCGTCACCATCACCCGCGTTTCACGCCGCTGACGTCAGCGTGTGGTGGCTCCATGGTATTCATTGCGTCGTCAGCAGGACGCTGGTATTCAACAATCTTCAGTACAACCTATACATTAACCTAGGCCAAAAGGTAAGCAAGAAGAATGCGCCGCGGATCCATTGAAATCGGCGAGGTAAACCTTCATTGTATGTGTGTTCACATTAATTTTTGGTTTGTCCCTTAAAATGTTTCCCCAGATGTCTCACATGCCACATTCTCAGAGAACGCTATCGTCTGCAGAGCAAGATAGCAGCCAACACACTCCTAGTTCCAGAAGCCAGCGGAAAACATGGGTCAACGCGCACATGAAAGGGACTAGATGCAAATAGTGAGGTGGCTGAAAATGTCACACAATGCCAATAACATTGAAAAAAAAAGAAGACGGCAGCGACGAAAACGAGGCTGCCACCTAAATTTCGCAATCCGTCAAAAATGGTGAGTACTTTTCAAAGCAGTTCCGGGCTCTGACGCAACCTGCGCGCCCTTTCACAAGCGCACCGGTACACAAGCTGGTTACCGCCAACTACCGGCAGCAGGCTGACGCCTCTACTTCCCTGAACCATTCCTGCCGAGTGTCCTAGACACAAGGCCACGGATCAGGTGATGTTCACTAGGTCGTTGGGCGTATATGTGTTTATCGCGAACATCCACGCGTTACACGTCGCCACACTGACAATTGCGGCACGGCGGGCAACGTAAACAGTGGAACAAACGAAGAAACGTCAAAAAGATAAGCGGCGCAGAACGCCGGCAATCAAACACGGCGTGGCACGCAGTCGTACAAATGGCCTGAGCTATACACCATTTGCGATTGGCCTTGTGCCATTGGGTACATTGGTCAGAATGGGCAAGTTGGCAATTGTGACGCGCCCAACTTTTTCGGTCTTCGCATGGAATCAGCATCGTTCGATCGTCTCGTCACAGCGTCACCATCACCCGCGTTTCACGCCGTTGACGTCAGCGTGTGGTGGCTCCATGGTATTCATTGCGTCGTCAGCATGACGCTGGTATTCAACAATCTTCAGTACAACCTATGCATTAACCTAGGCCAAAAGGTAAGCAAGAGCAATGCGCCGCGGATCCATTGAAATCGGCGAGGTAAACCTTCATTTATGTGTGTTCACATTAATTTTTGGTTTGTCCCTTAAAATGTTTCCCCAGATGTCTAACATGCCACACTCTCAGAGAACGCTCTCGTCTGCAGAGCAAGATAGCAGCCAACACACTCTTAGTTCAAGAAGCCAGCGGAAAACATGGGTCAACGCGCACGTGAAAGGGATTAGATGCAAAGAGTAAGGTGTCTCAAAATGTCACACAATGCCACTAACATTGAAAAAAAAGAAGACGGCAGCGACGAAAACGAGGCTGCCACCTAAATTTCGCAATCCGTCAAAAAGGGTGAGTACTTTTCAAAGCAGTTCCAAGCTCTGACGCAACCTGCGCGCCCTTTCACAAGCGCACCGGTACACAAGCTGGTCCCCGCCAACTGCCGGCAGCAGGCTGACGCCTCTACTACCCTGATCCATTCCTGCCGAGTGTCCTAGACACAAGGCCACGGATCAGGTGATGTTCACTAGGTCGTTGGGCGTATATGTGTTTATCGCGAAGAGCCACGCATGACACGTCGCCACACTGACAATTGCGGCACGGCGGGCAACGTAAACTGTGGAACAAACGAAGAAACGTCAAAAAGATAAGCGGCACAGAAGGCCAGCAATCGAACACGGCGTGGCACGCGGTCGTACAAATGGCCTGAACCATTAACCATTTCCGATTGGGCTTGTGCCATTGGGTACATTGGTCAGAATTGGCAACTTGGCATTTGTGACGCGCCCAACTTTTTCGGTCTTCGCATGGAATCAGCATCGTTCGATCGTCTCTTTACAGCGTCACCATCACCCGCGTTTCACGCCGCTGACGTCAGCGTGTGGTGGCTCCATGGTATTCATTGCGTCGTCAGCAGGACGCTGGTATTCAACAATCTTCACTACAACCTATACATTAACCTAGGCCAAAAGGTAAGCAAGAAGAATGCGCCGCGGATCTATTGAAATCGGCGAGGTAAACCTTCATTGTATGTGTGTTCACATTAATTTTTGGTTTGTCCCTTAAAATGTTTCCCCAGATGTCTCACATGCCACATTCTCAGAGAACGCCATCGTCTGCAGAGCAAGATAGCAGCCAACACACTCCTAGTTCCAGGAGCCAGCGGAAAACATGGGTCAACGCGCACGTGAAAGGGACTAGATGCAAATAGTGAGGTGGCTGAAAATGTCACACAATGCCAATAACATTGAAAAAAAAAGAAGACGGCAGCGACGAAAACGAGGCTGCCACCTAAATTTCGCAATCCGTCAAAAATGGTGAGTACTTTTCAAAGCAGTTCCGGGCTCTGACGCAACCTGTGCGCCCTTTCACAAGCGCACCGGTACTCAAGCTGGTTACCGCCAACTGCCGGCAGCAGGCTGACGCCTCTACTTCCCTGAACCATTCCTGCCGAGTGTCCTAGACACAAGGCCACGGATCAGGTGATGTTCACTAGGTCGTTGGGCGTATATGTGTTTATCGCGAAGAGCCACGAATGACACGTCGCCACACTGACAATTGCGGAACGGCGGGCAACGTAAACTGTGGAACAAACGAAGAAACGTCAAAAAGATAAGCGGCACACGAGGCCGCCAATCGAACACGGCGTGGGACGCGGTCGTACAAACGGCCTGAGCCATAAACCATTTCCGATTGGGCTTGTGCCATTGGGTACATTGGTCAGAATTGGCAACTTGGCAATTGTGACGCGCCCAACTTTTTCGGTCTTCGCATGGAATCAGCATCGTTCGATCGTCTCGTCACAGCGTCACCATCACCCGCGTTTCACGCCGTTGACATCAACGTGTGGTGGCTCCATGGTATTCATTGCGTCGTCAGCATGACGCTGGTATTCAATAGTCTTCAGTACAACCTATACATTAACTTAGGCCAAAACGTAAGCAAGAAGAATGCGCCGCGGATCCATTGAAATCGGCGAGGTAAGCCTTCATTGTAGGTGTGTTCAAATTAATTGTGAGCTTGTCCCTTAGAATGTTTCCCAAGATGTCTCACAAGCCACATTCTCAGAGAACCCTATCGTCTGCAGAGCAAGATAGCAGCCAACACACACTTAGTTCCAGAAGCAAGCGGACAACTTCGGTCAACGCGCATGTGAATAGGACTAGATGCACAGAGTAATGTGCCTGAAAATGCCACACAATGCCAATAAAATTGAAAAAAAGAAGACGGCAGCGACGAAAACGAGACTGTCACCAAAATTTCGCAATCCGTCAAAAAGGATGTGTACTTTCAAAGCAGTTCCGGGCTCTGACCTGACCTGCGCGCCCTTTCACAAGCGCACCGGTACACAAGCTGGTCCCCGCCAACTGGCGGCAGCAGGCTGACGCCTCTACCTCCCTGATCCATTCCTGCCGAGTGTCCTAGACACGAGGGCACGGATCAGGTGATGTTCACTAGGTCGTTGGGCGTATATGTGTTTATCGCGAACAGCCACGCATGACACGTCGCCACACTGACAATTGCGGCACGGCGGGCAAGGTAAACTGTGGAACAAAGGAAGAAACGTCAAAAAGATAAGCGACACAGAAGGCCGGCAATCGAACACGGCGTGGCACGCGGTCGTACAAATAGCCTGAGCCATAAAGCATTACCGATTGGCCTTGTGCCACTGTGTACATTGGTGAGAATTGGCAACTTGGGAATTGTGACGCGCCCAACTTCTTCGGTGTTCACATGGAATCAGCATCGTTCGATCCTCTCGTCACAGCGTCACCATCTCCCGCGTTTCACGCCGTTGACGTCAGCGTGTGGTGGCTCCATGGTATTCATTGCGTCGTCACCATGACGCTTGAATTCAACAGTCTTCAGTACAACCTACACAATAACATAAGCTAAAACGTAAGCAAGAAGAATGCCCTGCGGATCCATCGAAATCGGCGACGTAAGCCTTCATTGTAGGTGTGTTCACATTAATTGTGGATTTGTCCCTTAAACTGATTCCCAAGATGTCTCACATGCCACATTCTCAATGAACCCTATCGACTGCAGAGCAAGATAGCAGCCAACACACACTTAGTTCCAGAAGCACGCTGACCACTTGGGTCAACGCGCATGTGAATGGGACTAGATGCACAGAGGAAGGTCGCTGAAAATGTCACAGAATGCCAATAACATTGAAAAAAGGAAGACGGCAGCGACGAAAACGAGGCTGCCACCAAAGTTTCGCAATCCGTCGAAAAGGCTGAGTACTTTTCAAAGCATTTCTGGGCTCTGACCCGACCTGCGCGCCCTTTCACAAACGCACCGGTACACAGGCTAGTCCCCGCCAACCGCCGGCAGCGGGCTGACGCCTCTACCCCCCTGATCCATTCCTGCCGAGTGTCCTAGACGCAAGGTCACGGATCAGGTGATGTTTACTAGGTCGTTGGGCGTAAATGTGTTTGTCGAAAACAGCCACGCATGACTAGTCGTCTCACTGACAACTGCGGCACGGCGGGCAACGTAAACTGTGGAACAAACGAAGAAACGTCAAAAAGATGAGCGGCACAGAAGGCCGGCAATCGAACACGGCGTGGCACGCGGTCGTACAAATAGCCTGAGCTAGAAACCACTTCCGATAGACCTTGTGCCATTGGGTACATTGGCGAGAATTGACAACTTGGGAATTGTGACGCGCCCAACTTCTTTGGTCTTCGCATGGAATCAGCATCGTTCGATCGTCTCGTCACAGCGTCCCCATCACGCGCGTTTCACGCCGTTGACGTCAGCGTGTGGTGGCTCCATGGTATTCATCGCGTCGTCACCATGACGCTGGTATTCAACAGTCTTCAGTACAACCTATACATTAACATAAGCCAAAACCTAAGCAACGAGGATGCGCCGCGGATCCATTGAAATCGGCGAGGTAAGCCTTCATTGTAGGTGTGTTCACTGTAATTGTGGGTTTGTCCCTTAAAATGTCTCCCCAGATGTCTCACAAGCCACATTGTCAGAGAACCCTATCGTCTGCAGAGCAAGATAGCAGCCAACACACACTTAGTTCCAGAAGCACGCGGACAACTTGGGTCAACGCGCAGGTCAATGAGACTAGATTCACAGAGGAAGGTCGCTGAAAATGTCGCACAATGCCAATAACATTGAAAAAAGGAAGACGGCAGCTACGAAAACGAGGCTGCCACCAAAGTTACGCAATCCGTCAAAAAGGGTAATTTTTAAAGCAGTTCCGGGCTCTGACCCGACCTGCGCGCCCTTTCACAAGCGCACCGGTACACAAGCTGGTCCCCGCCAACCGCCGGCAGCAGGCTGACGCCTCTACCTCCCTGATCCATTCCTGCCGAATGTCCTAGACGCAAGGCCACGGATCAGGTGATGTTCACTAGGTCGTTGGGCGTATATGTGTTTATAGAGAACAGCCACGCATGACACGTCGTCACACTGACAATTGCGGCACGGCGGGCAACGTAAACTGTGGAACAAACGAAGAAACGTCAAAAAGATGAGCGGACCAGAACGCCGGCAGTCGAACACGCGCGGTCGTACAAGTGGCCTGAGCCATAAACCATTTCCGATTGGGCTTGTGCCATTGGGTACATTGGTCAAAAGTGGCAATTGTGACGCGCTCAACTTTTTCGGTCTTCGCATGGAATCAGCATCGTTCGATCGTCTCGTCACAGCGTCACCATCACCCGCGTTTCACGCCGTTGACGTCAGCGTGTGGTGGCTCCATGGTATTCATTGCGTCGTCAGCATGGCGCTGGTATTCAAGAATCTTCAGTACAATCTATGCATTAACCTAGGCCAAAAGGTAAGCAAGAAGAATGCGCTGCGGATCCATTGAAATCGGCGAGGTAAACCTTCATTGTATGTGTGTTCACATTAATTTTGGGTTTGTCCCTTAAAATGTTTCCCCAGATGTCTCACAAGCCACATTGTCAGAGAACCCTATCGTCTGCAGAGCAAGATAGCAGCCAACACATTCTTAATTGCAGAAGCCAGCGGACAGCTTGGGTCAACGCGCATGTCAATGGGACTAGATGCAAAGAGTAAGGTGGCTGGAAATGTTACACAATGTAAATAACATTGGAAAAAAAGAAGGCGGCAGCGACCAAAAACGAGGCTGCCACCGAAATTTCGCTATCCATCAAAAAGGATGAGTACTTTTGAAAGCAGTTCCGGGCTCTGACCTGACCTGCGCGCATTTTCACAAGCGCACTGGTCCACAAGCTGGTCTCCGCCAACCGCGTCAGCAGGCTGACGCCTCTACCTCCCTCATCCGTTCCAGCCGAGTGTCCTAGACGGAAGGCCACGGATCAGGTGATGTTATCTAGGTCGTTGGGCGTATATGTGTTTATCGAGAACAGCGACGCATGACACGTCATCACACTGACAATTGCGGCACGGCGGGTAACGTAAACTGTGGAACAAACGAAGAAACGTCAAAAAGATGAGCGGCACAGAAGGCCGGCAATCGAACACGGCGTGGCAAGCGGTCGTACAAATAGCCTGAGCCATAAACCATTTCTGATTGGCCTTGTGCCATTGGGTACATTGGTCAGAATAGGCAACTTGGAAATTGTGACGCGCCAAACTTCTTCGGTCTTCGCATGGAATCAGCATCGTTCGATCGTCTCGTCGCATCGTCACCATCACCCGCGTTTCACGCCGTTGACGTCAGCGTGTGGTGGCTTCATGGTATTCATTGCGTCGTCACCATGACGCTGGTATTCAGCAGTCTTCAGTGCAACCTATACATGAACCTAGGCCAAATTGTATGTAAGAAGAATGCGCCGTGGATCCATTGAAATCGGCGACGTGAGCCTTCATTGTAGGTGTGTTTACATTAATTGTGGGTTTGTCCCTTAAAATGTTTCCCAAGATGTCTCACAAGCCACATTCTCAGAGAACCCTATCGTCTGCAGAGCAAGATAGCAGCCAACACACACTTAGTTACAGAAGCAAGCGGACAACTTGGGTCAACGCGCAGGTGAATAGGACTAGATGCAAAGAGTAAGGTGGCTGAAAATGTCACCCAATACCAATAACATTGAAAAAAAAAAAGAAGACGGCAGCGACGAAAACGAGGCTGCCACCTAAATTTCGCAATCCGTCAAAAAGGGAGAGTACTTTTCAAAGCAGTTCCGGGCTCTGACGCAACCTGCGCGCCCTTTCACACGCGCACCGGTACACAAGCTGGTTCCCGCCAACTGCCGGCACCAGGCTCACGCCTCTACTTCCCTGATCCATTCCTGCCGAGTGTCCTAGACACAAGGCCACGGATCAGGTGATGTTCACTAGGTCGTTGGGCGTATATGTGTTTATCGCGAACAGCCACGCATGACACGTCGCCACACTGACAATTGCGGCACGGCGGGCAACGTAAACTGTGGAACAAAGGAAGAAACGTCAAAAAGATAAGCGGCACAGAAGGCCGGCAATCGAACACGGCGTGGCACGCGGTCGTACGAATAGCCTGAGCCATAAAGCATTACCGATTGGCTTTGTGCCACTGGGTACATTGGTGAGAATTGGCAACTTGGGAATTGTGACGCGCCCAACTTCTTCGGTCTTCGCATGGCATCCGCATCGTTCGATCGTCTCGTCACAGCGTCACCATCACCCGCGCTTCACCCCGTTGACGTCAGCGTGTGGTGGCTCCATGGTATTCATTGCGTCGTCACAATGACGCTGGTATTCAACAGTCTTCAGTACAACCTATACATTAACCTAGGCCAAAACCTAAGCAAGAAGAATGCATCGCGGATCCATTGAAATCGGCGAGGTAAACCTTCATTGTAGGTGTGTTCACATTAAAGGGAAGCTGAAACACTTTTCGAAAAAAATGAGTTCTCTGCGGCATTCTACAGTTTTGAGTCCCCTGAACACGAATATCTGGTTCAAAAAGGGCGGAAACAAACGCAAGCGGCTGTTTTTCCAAGAAAACGCGCACCAGCGCCTCAGGGCATCGCGCGAACGCCGCTGTTGGCCGTGATTGGTCGGGGCCGCTGTGACGTCGTTGGCGGTAGTCGCCGGTCGGCGCCGCCGCATGTCTCCGTTTCAGAGCGTAGCACCATTCCTTTCTCTCTGGTAGCACGCGGTTCTGCTGTTCTGGCTTCATAGCTGAGTTGCAAGATGGAACGTTCTCGCTGTCTCCGACAGCTTGTATTGTCCCCGTACATGTTTGAACCCACAGCCGATACGGAAAAGGATGGCGGCAACAGAGTCAACGACGATATTGAGTGTGCCAACAGCGAGAGCGATGTGTGCACCTTCTCGCGCGCTCGAAATCTTAGCTGGTACGCATGTTTTTTTTTTTTTTTTTTTTCATGTAGCTGCACGTTGCAATGACGGGAGAAAAAATGCGCTAAAGTGTCACTGGGAACATGCTGCTGGAAGAATGCCGAAGCACTAACTTCTCATTAGATTTACACGGGTGCAATTCCGCGATGTCAAGCACCTTGCCGCTGCTTGTCTAAAGTCCCGTGGTTTTTTCAGCGTTGATACACGATCGCGAACATAAGTGCCGCGTTTCAAAGCGCGCACATGCAGTGCTGTGAGGTACAGTCATGGAAGTTGCTTATCATACACATCCAGAGATGACCAGAGGTATTATATGTGCAATATTCATACTATGGTTCGACGACTTTGCGAGTGTGGCTCGATCAAGAATCGGTATGCGTGCTCCATGCTAGTGTTGACATAAAGATATTAGGCAGTTTTAGCACCGCCGTGTGGTAAACACGATAACTGAACCGTACGTCGAATGTCACTAGGCAAGCCTACACTCCATTTGATACCTCAGGTGCATCGCTGTGGAAGCTACGCTCGAAGTCCTGTCACCAAAATTTATTACTGCGCGCGTTTCCGTCTATGCTTCGCAGCGTGCCAGCGGCGTTTGCTCGCGCGAGCATGCACGTGAAGCTGCCGCGACGGGCTGCAATTAAAAAATACCGAAAAGAAATTTTTTTTAAAAGGACGTGTTAGCAGCCGTATAAGTACACGGATGGTTTCTATGGGTAAATTCTTTTTTTTTCATTCCGAACCGAGCTTATATATGGAAAGCTTTCTGAAAAATCGGGTCAAGAAACACCGAACTTTTTCTAAGTGCGAACGCAGTCACTGCAAGAAGTATCTCAAGCCTCCATAGCGTTGCACCTGATGTATGAAACGGAGTATAGCAACGCTAGCAACAACGCGTTTTCGCATTTGTCGTAAGGCTATCCGGCTACGCTAAAACTGTGTTACCAGACGTTAATAGCTGCAAATGTTCGTATTTCTCCAGTGCATCAATGTGGGCCTAATCACGTTTTCATTAAGCTAGGTGCAGCTGCATGTGCGTATGTGCGTATTGATGGAAGATGAAGAGAACTGCTTGTGCTGCCAGGAGGTGCAAGAGATTAGGAAAAAACAGAAGCGCACGCAGTGCGTAACAAGTTCAAGACAATTCAGGACTGTGTGCCTCAGCAGGGCAGTACTGGAAGTGGCACTTGCCCAGAAAGGAGTCGAACCGGCTGGACAAGGCAAGAAGTTTACACACAGGTGTGAAAATGATATGGCCAATGGAAAAAGAGTGATGCAAAAGCAAGTTTTTTTTTACAGGCAGTTGAGGTATGCAGCATACCGCCAGTTTGTCTGGCTAGTATGGAAAAAGTTGGGAAAGAAGAACCGTCGAATTCTGCCAAGCTGTGTACTTGAAACGGTTCGGGCTTCAGTCGCGCCGATTTAATTGGAATACCGATTGCCCGCATCGTTGTCAAGCTCCGATGATAGTCACTGTCGCGGAAATGGTCCGAGCACAGCAAAGTTGATTTCGTCGGCACGAACTTATCTCTCCTCACCGCACGTACCCACTGCGCTGCAAGCTTCTTTTCCTTTGGGAATTTGTGAAACATCACATCGTCTCGCCCGCCTGTGTTCGCGCAGCCGAATGCTGCACAGAACGAGGGCATGTTGGTCGCCCTTGGCTGTAGGCACTCACGCAGCACAGAAGGAAAGAACAGTTTACGAAAATCGCAAAACAAACGTGAGCGGCAGCGGCAGATCTCTCGTAGCGTCGTTCAGTAAAGCGCAGGACGGAAAGACGCATGCCAGCACATGTCAGCACGCCGGTCCGCAGCTCGGTGGGCTCGGTCTCCGCCCATGACGTCACTCTCGCCGGTTCTCTCCTCTGCCAACGTTCTCACCCGGCGCTCCGGGAAGCGATGGGGGCGTGTCCGCGCGGGTGATTTAGAAAGCGATTTCCGCCCGTTATATTAACAAAACGAAAAAAAAAATTCAGAACCGTAAATTATTAGGTCTGTTCTTCCCAATCCCAGCAATTCATAGAAACTGAAAACCGTTTCAGCTTCCCTTTAATTGTGGCTTTGTCCCTTAAAATGATTCCCAAGATGTCTCACAAGCCACATTCTCAGAGAACCCTATCGTCTGCAGAGCAAGATAGCAGCCAACACACACTTAGTTCCAGAAGACAGCGGACATCTTGGGTGAACGCGCATGCCAATGGGACTAGATACACAGAGGAAGGTGGTTGAAAATGTCACACAATGCCAATAACACTGAAAAAAAAGAAGACGGCAGCGACGAAAACGAGGCTGCCACCAAAATTTCACAATCCGTCGAAAAGGGTGGGTACTTTTTAAAGCAGTTCTCGGCTCTGACCCGACCTGCGCGCCCTTTCACAAGCGCACCAGTACACAAGCTGCTTCCCGCCAACCGCCGGCAGCAGGCTGACGCCTCTACCTGCCTCATCCATTCCTGCAGGGTGTCCTAGACGCAAGACCACGGATCAGGTGGTGTTCACTAGGTCGTTGGGCGCATGTGTGTTTATCGAGAACAGCCACGCATGACACGTCGTCACACTGCCAATTGCGGCACGGCGGGCAACGTAAACTGTGGAACAAACGAAGAAACGTCAAAAAGATGCGCGGCACAGAAGGCCGGCAATCGAACACGGCGTGGCACGCGGTCGTACAAATAGCCTGAGCTAGAAACCACTTCCGATAGACCTTGTGCCATTGGGTACATTGGCGAGAATTGGCAACTTGGGAATTGTGACGCGCCCAACTTCTTTGGTCTTCGCATGGAATCAGCATCGTTCGATCGTCTCGTCACAGCGTCCCCATCACGCGCGTTTCACGCCGTTGACGTCAGCGTGTGGTGGCCCCATGGTATTCATCGCGTCGTCACCATGACGCTGGTATTCAACAGTCTTCAGTACAACCTATACATTAACATAAGCCAAAACCTAAGCAACGAGGATGCGCCGCGGATCCATTGAAATCGGCGAGGTAAGCCTTCATTGTAGGTGTGTTCACTGTAATTGTGGCTTTGTCCCTTAAAATGTCTCCCCAGATGTCTCACCAGCCACATTGTCAGAGAACCCTATCGTCTGCAGAGCAAGATAGCAGCCAACACACACTTAGTTCCAGAAGCACGCGGACAACTTGGGTCAACGTGCAGGTCAATGAGACTAGATGCACAGAGGAAGGTCGCTGAAAATGTCGCACAATGCCAATAACATTGAAAAAAGGAAGACGGCAGCTACGAAAACGAGGCTGCCACCAAAGTTTCGCAATCCGTCAAAAAGGGTAATTTTTAAAGCAGTTCCGGGCTCTGACCCGACCTGCGCGCCCTTTCACAAGCGCACCGGTACACAAGCTGGTCCCCGCCAACCGCCGGCAGCAGGCTGACGCCTCTACCTCCCTGATCCACTCCTGCCGAATGTCCTAGACGCAAGGCCACGGATCAAGTGATGTTCACTAGATCGTTGGGCGTATATGTGTTTATAGAGAACAGCCACGCATGACACGTCGTCACACTGACAATTGCGGCACGGCGGGCAACGTGAACTGTGGAACAAACGAAGAAACCTCAAAAAGATGAGCGGCACAGAAGGCTGGCAATCGAACACGGCGTGGCACGCGGTCGTACAAATAGCCTGAGCCATAAACCACTTCCGATTGGCCTTGTGTCATTGGGTACATTGGTCAGAATAGGCAACTTGGAAATTGTGACGCGCCCAACTTCTTCGGCGTTCACATGGAATCAGCATCGTTCGATCCTCTCGTCACAGCGTCACCATCTCCCGCGTTTCACGCCGTTGACGTCAGCGTGTGGTGGCTCCATGGTATTCATTGCGTCGTCACCATGACGCTGGTATTCAACAGTCTTCAGTACAACCTACACAATAACATAAGCTAAAACGTAAGCAAGAAGAATGCCCTGCGGATCCATCGAAATCGGCGACGTAAGCCTTCATTGTAGGTGTGTTCACATTAATTGTGGATTTGTCCCTTAAAATGATTCCCAAGATGTCTCACATGCCACATTCTCAATGAACCCTATCGACTGCAGAGCAAGATAGCAGCCAACACACACTTAGTTCCAGAAGCACGCTGACAACTTGGGTCAACGCGCATGTGAATGGGACTAGATGCACAGAGGAAGGTCGCTGAAAATGTCACACAATGCCAATAACATTGAAAAAAGGAAGACGGCAGCGACGAAAACGAGGCTGCCACCAAAGTTTCGCAATCCGTCGAAAAGGCTGAGTACTTTTCAAAGCATTTCTGGGCTCTGACCTGACCTGTGAGCCCTTTCACAAGCGCACCGGTACACAAGCTGGTCCCCGCCAACCGCCGGCAGCAGGCTGACGCCTCTACCTCCCTGATCCATTCCTGCCGAATGTCCTAGATGGAAGGCCACGGATCAGGTGATGTTCACTAGGTCGTTGGGCGTATATGTGTTTATAGAGAACAGCCACGCATGACACGTCGTCACACTGACAATTGCGGCACGGCGGGCAACGTAAACTGTGGAACAAACGAAGAAACCTCAAAAAGATGAGCTGCACAGAAGGCCGGCAATCGAACACGGCGTGGCACGCGGTCGTACAAATAGCCTGAGCCATAAACCACTTCCGATTGGCCTTGTGTCATTGGGTACATTGGTCAGAATAGGCAACTTGGAAATTGTGACGCGCCCAACTTCTTCGGTGTTCGCATGGAATCAGCATCGTTCGATCCTCTCGTCACAGCGTCACCATCACCCGCGTTTCACGCCGTTGACGTCAGCGTGTGGTGGCTCCATGGTATTCATCGCGTCGTCACCATGACGCTGGTATTCAACAGTCTTCAGTACAACCTATACATTAACCTAGGCCAAAACGTAAGCAAGAAGAATGCCCTGCGGATATATTGAAATCGGCGAGGTAAGCCTTCATTGTAGGTGTGTTCACATTAATTGTGGGTTCGTCCCCTAAGATGTCTCCCCAGATGTCTCACAAGCTATATTGTCAGAGAACCCTATCGACTGCAGAGCAAGATAGCAGCCAACACACACTTAGTTCCAGAAGCACGCTGACAACTTGGGTCAACGCGCATGTGAATGGGACTAGATGCAAAGAGGAAGGTCGCTGAAAATGTCACACAATGCCAATAACATTGAAAAAAGGAAGACGGCAGCGACGAAAACGAGGCTGCCACCAAAGTTTCGCGATCCGTCGAAAAGGCTGAGTACTTTTCAAAGCATTTCTGGGCTCTGACCCGACCTGTGCGCCCTTTCACAAGCGCACCGGTACACAAGCTGGTCCCCGCCAACCGCCGGCAGCAGGCTGACGCCTCTACCTCCCTGATCCATTCCTGCCGAATGTCCTAGACGCAAGGCCACGGATCAGGTGATGTTCACTAGGTCGTTGGGCGTATATGTGTTTATAGAGAACAGCCACGCCTGACACGTCGTCACACTGACAATTGCGGCACGGCGGGCAACGTAAACTGTGGAACAAAGGAAGAAACGTCAAAAAGATAAGCGGCACAGAAGGCCGGCAATCGATCACGGCGTGGCACGCGGTCGTACAAATAGCCTGAGCCATAAAGCATTACCGATTGGCTTTGTGCCACTGGGTACATTGGTGAGAATTGGCAACTTGGGAATTGTGACGCGCCCAACTTCTTCGGTCTTCGCATGGAATCCGCATCGTTCGATCGTCTCGTCACAGCGTCACCATCACCCGCGCTTCACCCCGTTGACGTCAGCGTGTGGTGGCTCCATGGTATTCATTGCGTCGTCACAATGACGCTGGTATTCAACAGTCTTCAGTACAACCTATACATTAACCTAGGCCAAAACCTAAGCAAGAAGAATGCATCGCGGATCCATTGAAATCGGCGAGGTAAACCTTCATTGTAGGTGCGTTCACATTAATTGTGGCTTTGTCCCTTAAAATGATTCCCAAGATGTCTCACAAGCCACATTCTCAGAGAACCCTATCGTCTGCAGAGCAAGATAGCAGCCAACACACACTTAGTTCCAGAAGACAGCGGACATCTTGGGTGAACGCGCATGCCAATGGGACTAGATACACAGAGGAAGGTGGTTGAAAATGTCACACAATGCCAATAACACTGAAAAAAAAGAAGACGGCAGCGACGAAAACGAGGCTGCCACCAAAATTTCACAATCCGTCGAAAAGGGTGAGTACTTTTTAAAGCAGTTCTCGGCTCTGACCCGACCTGCGCGCCCTTTCGCAAGCGCACCAGTACACAAGCTGCTTCCCGCCAACCGCCGGCAGCAGGCTGACGCCTCTACCTGCCTCATCCATTCCTGCAGGGTGTCCTAGACGCAAGACCACGGATCAGGTGGTGTTCACTAGGTCGTTGGGCGCATGTGTGTTTATCGAGAACAGCCACGCATGACACGTCGTCACACTGCCAATTGCGGCACGGCGGGCGACGTAAACTGTGGAACAAGCGAAGAAACGTCAAAAAGATGCGCGGCACAGAAGGCCGGCAATCGAACACGGCGTGGCACGCGGTCGTACAAATAGCCTGAGCTAGAAACCACTTCCGATAGACCTTGTGCCATTGGGTACATTGGCGAGAATTGGCAACTTGGGAATTGTGACGCGCCCAACTTCTTTGGTCTTCGCATGGAATCAGCATCGTTCGATCGTCTCGTCACAGCGTCCCCATCACGCGCGTTTCACGCCGTTGACGTCAGCGTGTGGTGGCCCCATGGTATTCATCGCGTCGTCACCATGACGCTGGTATTCAACAGTCTTCAGTACAACCTATACATTAACATAAGCCAAAACCTAAGCAACGAGGATGCGCCGCGGATCCATTGAAATCGGCGAGGTAAGCCTTCATTGTAGGTGTGTTCGCTGTAATTGTGGCTTTGTCCCTTAAAATGTCTCCCCAGATGTCTCACAAGCCACATTGTCAGAGAACCCTATCGTCTGCAGAGCAAGATAGCAGCCAACACACACTTAGTTCCAGAAGCACGCGGACAACTTGGGTCAACGCGCAGGTCAATGAGACTAGATGCACAGAGGAAGGTCGCTGAAAATGTCGCACAATGCCAATAACATTGAAAAAAGGAAGACGGCAGCTACGAAAACGAGGCTGCCACCAAAGTTTCGCAATCCGTCAAAAAGGGTAATTTTTAAAGCAGTTCCGGGCTCTGACCCGACCTGCGCGCCCTTTCACAAGCGCACCGGTACACAAGCTGGTCCCCGCCAACCGCCGGCAGCAGGCTGACGCCTCTACCTCCCTGATCCACTCCTGCCGAATGTCCTAGACGCAAGGCCACGGATCAAGTGATGTTCACTAGATCGTTGGGCGTATATGTGTTTATAGAGAACAGCCACGCATGACACGTCGTCACACTGACAATTGCGGCACGGCGGGCAACGTGAACTGTGGAACAAACGAAGAAACCTCAAAAAGATGAGCGGCACAGAAGGCTGGCAATCGAACACGGCGTGGCACGCGGTCGTACAAATAGCCTGAGCCATAAACCACTTCCGATTGGCCTTGTGTCATTGGGTACATTGGTCAGAATAGGCAACTTGGAAATTGTGACGCGCCCAACTTCTTCGGCGTTCACATGGAATCAGCATCGTTCGATCCTCTCGTCACAGCGTCACCATCTCCCGCGTTTCACGCCGTTGACGTCAGCGTGTGGTGGCTCCATGGTATTCATTGCGTCGTCACCATGACGCTGGTATTCAACAGTCTTCAGTACAACCTACACAATAACATAAGCTAAAACGTAAGCAAGAAGAATGCCCTGCGGATCCATCGAAATCGGCGACGTAAGCCTTCATTGTAGGTGTGTTCACATTAATTGTGGATTTGTCCCTTAAAATGATTCCCAAGATGTCTCACATGCCACATTCTCAATGAACCCTATCGACTGCAGAGCAAGATAGCAGCCAACACACACTTAGTTCCAGAAGCACGCTGACAACTTGGGTCAACGCGCATGTGAATGGGACTAGATGCACAGAGGAAGGTCGCTGAAAATGTCACACAATGCCAATAACATTGAAAAAAGGAAGACGGCAGCAACGAAAACGAGGCTGCCACCAAAGTTTCGCAATCCGTCGAAAAGGCTGAGTACTTTTCAAAGCATTTCTGGGCTCTGACCCGACCTGTGCGCCCTTTCACAAGCGCACCGGTACACAAGCTGGTCCCCGCCAATCGCCGGCAGCAGGCTGACGCCTCTACCTCCCTGATCCATTCCTGCCGAATGTCCTAGATGGAAGGCCACGGATCAGGTGATGTTCACTAGGTCGTTGGGCGTATATGTGTTTATAGAGAACAGCCACGCATGACACGTCGTCACACTGACAATTGCGGCACGGCGGGCAACGTAAACTGTGGAACAAACGAAGAAACCTCAAAAAGATGAGCTGCACAGAAGGCCGGCAATCGAACACGGCGTGGCACGCGGTCGTACAAATAGCCTGAGCCATAAACCACTTCCGATTGGCCTTGTGTCATTGGGTACATTGGTCAGAATTGGCAACATGGCAATTGTGACGCGCCCAACTTTTTCGGTCTTCGCATGGAATCAGCATCGTTCGATCGTCTCGTCACAGCTTCACTATCACCCGCGTTTCACGCCGCTGACATCAGCGTGTGGTGGCTCCATAGTATTCATTGCGTCGTCAGCAGGACGCTGGTATTCAACAATCTTCAGTACAACCTATACATTAACCTAGGCCAAAAGGTAAGCAAGAAGAATGCGCCGCGGATCCATTGAAATCGGCGAGGTAAACCTTCATTGTATGTGTGTTCACATTAATTTTTGGTTTGTCCCTTAAAATGTTTCCCCAGATGTCTCACATGCCACATTCTCAGAGAACGCTATCGTCTGCAGAGCAAGATAGCAGCCAACAAACTCTTAGTTCCAGAAGCCAGCGGAAAACATGGGTCAACGCGCACGTGAAAGGGACTAGATGCAAATAGCGAGGTGGCTGAAAATGTCACACAATGCCAATAACATTGAAAAAAAAAGAAGACGGCAGCGACGAAAACGAGGCTGCCACCTAAATTTCGCAATCCGTCAAAAATGGTGAGTACTTTTCAAAGCAGTTCCGGGCTCTGACGCAACCTGCGCGCCCTTTCACAAGCGCACCGGTACACAAGCTGGTTACCGCCAACTGCCGGCAGCAGGCTGACGCCTCTACTTCCCTGAACCATTCCTGCCGAGTGTCCTGGACACAAGGCCACGGATCAGGTGATGTTCACTAGGTCGTTGGGCGTATATGTGTTTATCGCGAAGAGCCACGAATGACACATCGCCACACTGACAATTGCGGAACGGCGGGCAACGTAAACTGTGGAACAAACGAAGAAACGTCAAAAGGATAAGCGGCACAGAAGGCCGGCAATCGAACACATCGTGGCACGCGGTCGTACAAATGGCCTGAACCATTAACCATTTCCGATGGGCTTGTGCCATTGGGTACATTGGTCAGAATTGGCAACTTGGCAATTGTGACGCGCCCAACTTTTTCGGTCTTCGCATGGAATCAGCATCGTTCGATCGTCTCGTCACAGCGTCACCATCACCCGCGTTTCACGCCGTTGACGTCAGCGTGTGGTGGCTCCATGGTATTCATTGCGTCGTCAGCATGACGCTGGTATTCAACAGTCTTGAGTACAACCTATACATTAACTTAGGCCAAAACGTAAGCAAGAAGAAAGCGCCGCGTATCCATTGAAATCGGCGAGGTATGCCTTCATTGTAGGTGTGTTCACATTAATTGTGAGCTTGTCCCTTAGAATGTTTCCCAAGATGTCTCACAAGCCACATTCTCAGAGAACCCTATCGTCTGCAGAGCAAGATAGCAGCCAACACACACTTAGTTCCAGAAGCAAGCGGACAACTTCGGTCAACGCGCATGTGAATAGGACTAGATGCACAGAGTAATGTGGCTGAAAATGCCACACAATGCCAATAAAATTGAAAAAAAGAAGACGGCAGCGACGAAAACGAGGCTGCCACCTAAATTTCGCAATCCGTCAAAAATGGTGAGTACTTTTCAAAGCAGTTCAGGGCTCAGACCCGTCCTGCGCGCTCTTTCACAAGCGCACCGGTACACGAGCTGGTCCCCGCCAACTGGCGGCAGCAGGCTGACGCCTCTACCTCCCTGATCTATTCCTGCCGAGTGTCCTAGACACAAGGCCACGGATCAGGTGATGTTCACTTGGTCGTTGGGCGTATATGTGTTTATCGAGAACAGCAACGCATGACACGTCGCCACACTGACAATTGCGGCAAGACGGGCAAGGTAAACTGTGGAACAAACGAAGAAACGTCAAAAAGATAAGCGGCACACGAGGCCGCCAATCGAACACGGCGTGGGACGCGGTCGTACAAACGGCCTGAGCCATAAACCGTTTCCGATTGGCCTTGCGCAATTGGGTACATTGGTCAGAATTGGCAACTTGGGAATTGTGACGCGCCCAACTTCTTCGGTCTTCGCATGGAATCAGCATCGTTCGATCATCTCGTCACAGCGTCACCATCACCCGCGTTTAACGCCGTTGACGTCAGCGTGTGGTGGATAAATGGTATTCATTGCGTCGTCAGCATTACGCTGGTATTCAACAGTCTTCAGTACAACCTATACATTAACCTAGGCCAAAACGTAAACAAGAAGAATGCGCCGCGGATCCATTGAAATCGGCGAGGTAAACGTTCATTGTAGGTGTGTTCACATTATTGTGGGTTTGTCCCTTAAAATGTTTCCCCAGATGTCTCACAAGCCACATTGTCAGAGAACCCTATCATCTAGAAGAGCAAGATAACAGCCAACACACACTTAGTTCCAGAAACCAGCGGACAACTTGGGTCAACGCGCACGTGAAAGGGACTAGATGCAACGAGTAAGGTGGCTAAAAATGTCACATAATGCCAATAACTTTGAAAGAAAAAGAACATGGCAGCGACGAAAACGAGGCTGTCACCAAAATTTCGCAATCCGTCAAAAAGGATGAGTACTTTCAAAGCAGTTCCGGGCTCTGACCTGACCTGCGCGCCCTTTCACAAGCGCACCGGTACACAATCTGGTCCCCGCCAACTGGCGGCAGCAGGCTGACGCCTCTACTTCCCAGATCCATTCCTGTCGAGTGTCCTAAACACGAGGGCACGGATCAGGTGATGTTCACTAGGTCGTTGGGCGTGTAAGTGTTTATCGCGAACAGCCACGCATGACACGTCGCCACACTGACAATTGCGGCACGGCGGGCAACGTAAACTGTGGAACAAAGGAAGAAACGTCAAAAAGATAAGCGGCACAGAAGGCCGGCAATCGAACACGGCGTGGCACGCGGTCGTACAAATGGCCTGAACCATTACCCATTTCCGATTGGGCTTGTGCCATTGGGTACATTGGTCAAAATTTGCAACTTGGCAATTGTGACGCGCCCAAGTTTTTCGGTCTTCGCATGGAATCAGCATCGTTCGATCGTCTCTTTACAGCGTCACCATCACCCGCGTTTCACGCCGCTGACGTCAGCGTGTGGTGGCTCCATGGTATTCATTGCGTCGTCAGCAGGACGCTGGTATTCAACAATCTTCAGTACAACCTATACATTAACCTAGGCCAAAAGGTAAGCAAGAAGAATGCGCCGCGGATCCTTTGAAATCGGCGAGGTAAACCTTCATTGTATGTGTGTTCACATTAATTTTTGGTTTGTCCCTTAAAATGTTTTCCCAGATGTCTCACATGCCACATTCTCAGAGAACGCTATCGTCTGCAGAGCAAGATAGCAGCCAACACACTCTTAGTTCCAGAAGCCAGCGGAAAACATGGGTCAACGCGCACGTGAAAGGGACTAGATGCATATAGTGAGGTGGCTGAAAATGTCACACAATGCCAATAACATTGAAAAAAAAAAGAAGACGGCAGCGACGAAAACGAGGCTGCCACCTAAATTTCGCAATCCGTCAAAAATGGTGAGTACTTTTCAAAGCAGTTCCGGGCTCTGACGCAACCTGCGCGCCCTTTCACAAGCGCACCGGTACACAAGCTGGTTACCGCCAACTGCCGGCAGCAGGCTGACGCCTCTACTTCCCTGAACCATTCCTGCCGAGTCTCCTAGACACAAGGCCACGGATCAGGTGATGTTCACTAGGTCGTTGGGCGTATATGTGTTTATCGCGAAGAGCCACGAATGACACGTCGCCACACTGACAATTGCGGAACGGCGGGCAACGTAAACTGTGGAACAAACGAAGAAACGTCAAAAAGATAAGCGGCACACGAGGCCGCCAATCGAACACGGCGTGGGACGCGGTCGTACAAACGGCCTGAGCCATAAACCATTTCCGATTGGGCTTGTGCCTTTGGGTACATTGGTCAGAATTGGCAACTTGGCAATTGTGACGCGCCTACTTTTTCGGTCTTCGCATGGAATCAGCATCGCTCGATCGTCTCGTCACAGCGTCACCATCACCCGCGTTTCACGCCGTTGACATCAACGTGTGGTGGCTCCATGGTATTCATTGCGTCGTCAGCATGACGCTGGTATTCAACAGTCTTCAGTACAGCCTATACATTAACTTAGGCCAAAACGTAAGCAAGAAGAATGCGCCGTGGATCCATTGAAATCGGCGACGTAAGCCTTCATTGTAGGTGTGTTCACATTAATTGTGGGTTTGTCCCTTAAAATGTTTCCCAAGATGTCTCACAAGCCACATTCTCAGAGAACCCTATCGTCTGCAGAGCAAGATAGCAGCCAACACACACTTAGTTCCAGAAGCAAGCGGACAACTTCGGTCAACGCGCATGTGAATAGGACTAGATGCACAGAGTAATGTGGCTGAAAATGCCACACAATGCCAATAAAATTGAAAAAAAGAAGACGGCAGCTACGAAAACGAGGCTGCCACCAAAGTTTCGCAATCCGTCAAAAAGGGTAATTTTTAAAGCAGTTCCGGGCTCTGACCCGACCTGCGCGCCCTTTCACAAGCACACCGGTACACAAGCTGGTCCCCGCCAACTGCCTGCAGCAGGCTGACGCCTCTACCTCCCTGATCCATTCCTGCCGAGTGTCCTAGACACACGGCCACGGATCAGGTGATGTTCACTAGGTCGTTGGGCGTATGTGTTTATCGCGAACATCCACGCGTTACACGCCGCCACACTGACAATTGCGGCACGGCGGGCAACGTAAACTGTGGAACAAACGAAGAAACGTCAAAAAGATAAGCGGCGCAGAAGGCCGGCAATCAAACACGGCGTGGCACGCGGTCGTACAAATGGCCTGAGCTATACACCATTTCCGATTGGCCTTGTGCCATTGGGTACATTGGTCAGAATTGGCAAGTTGGCAATTGTGACGCGCCCAACCTTTTCGGTCTTCGCATGGAATCAGCATCGTTCGATCGTCTCGTCACAGCGTCACCATCACCCGCGTTTCACGCCGTTGACGTCAGCGTGTGGTGGCTCCATGGTATTCATTGCGTCGTAAGCATGACGCTGGTATTCAACAATCTTCAGTACAACCTATACATTAACCTAGGCCAAAAGGTAAGCAAGAGCAATGCGCCGCGGATCCATTGAAATCGGCGAGGTAAACCTTCATTTATGTGTGTTCACAAAAATTTTTGGTTTGTCCCTTAAAATGTTTCCCCAGATGTCTCACATGCCACATTCTCAGAGAACGCTATCGTCTGCAGAGCAAGATAGCAGCCAACACACTCTTAGTTCCAGAAGCCAGCGGAAAACATTGGTCAACGCGCACGTGAAAGGGACTAGATGCAAATAGTGAGGTGGCTGAAAATGTCACACAATGCCAATAACATTGAAAAAAAAAAGAAAACGGCAGCGACGAAAACGAGGCTGCCACCTAAATTTCGCTATCCATCAAAAATGGTGAGTACTTTTGAAAGCAGTTCCGGGCTCTGACCTGACCTGCGCGCATTTTCACAAGCGCACTGGTCCACAAGCTGGTCTCCGCCAACCAAGTCAGCAGGCTGACGCCTCTACCTCCCTCATCCGTTCCAGCCGAGTGTCCTAGACGGAAGGCCACGGATCAGGTGATGTTATCTAGGTCGTTGGGCGTATATGTGTTTATCGAGAACAGCCACGCATGACACGTCGTCACACTGACAATTGTAGCACGGCGGGTAACGTAAACTGTGGAACAAACGAAGAAACGTCAAAAAGATGAGCGGCACAGAAGGCCGGCAATCGAACACGGCGTGGCAAGCGGTCGTACAAATAGCCTGAGCCATAAACCATTTCTGATTGGCCTTGTGCCATTGGGTACATTGGTCAGAATAGGCAACTTGGAAATTGTGATGCACCAAACTTCTTCGGTCTTCGCATGGAATTAGCATCGTTCGATCGTCTCGTCGCAGCGTCACCATCACCCGCGTTTCACGCCGTTGACGTCAGCGTGTGGTGGCTCCATGGTATTCATTGCGTCGTCACCATGACGCTGGTATTCAGCAGTCTTCAGTGCAACCTATACATGAACCTAGGCCAAATTGTATGTAAGGAGAATGCGCCGTGGATCCATTGAAATCGGCGACGTAAGCCTTCATTGTAGGTGTGTTCACATTAATTGTGGGTTTGTCCCTTAAAATGTTTCCCAAGATGTCTCACAAGCCACATTCTCAGAGAACCCTATCGTCTGCAGAGCAAGATAGCAGCCAACACACACTTAGTTACAGAAGCAAGCGGACAACTTGGGTCAACGCGCAGGTGAATAGGACTAGATGCACAGAGGAAGGTCGCTGAAAATGTTACACAATGTAAATAACATTGGAAAAAAAGAATACGGCAGCGACCAAAAACGAGGCTGCCACCGAAATTTCGCAATCCATCAAAAAGGATGAGTACTTTTGAAAGCAGTTCCGGGCTCTGACCTGACCTGCGCGCCCTTTCACAAGCGCACTGGTCCACAAGCTGGTCCCCGCCAACCGCCGGCAGCAGGCTGACGCCTCTACTTCCCTGATCCATTCCTGCCGAGTGTCCTAGACACAAGGCCACGGATCAGGTGATGTTCACTAGGTCGTTGGGCGTATATGTGTTCATCGCGAAGAGCCAGGCATGACACGTCGCCACACTGACAATTGCGGCACGGCGGGCAACGTAAACTGTGGAACAAACGAAGAAACGTCAAAAAGATAAGCGGCACAGAAGGCCAGCAATCGAACACGGGGTGGCACGCGGTCGTACAAATGGCCTGAACCATTAACCATTTCCGATTGGGCTTGTGCCATTGGGTACATTGGTCAGAATTTGCAACTTGGCAATTGTGACGCGCCCAAGTTTTTCGGTCTTCGCATGGAATCAGCATCGTTCGATCGTCTCTTTACAGCGTCACCATCACCCGCGTTTCACGCCGCTGACGTCAGCGTGTGGTGGCTCCATGGTATTCATTGCGTCGTCAGCAGGACGCTGGTATTCAACAATCTTCAGTACAACCTATACATTAACCTAGGCCAAAAGGTAAGCAAGAAGAATGCGCCGCGGATCCATTGAAATCGGCGAGGTAAACCTTCATTGTATGTGTGTTCACATTAATTTTTGGTTTGTCCCTTAAAATGTTTCCCCAGATGTCTCACATGCCACATTCTCAGAGAACGCTATCGTCTGCAGAGCAAGATAGCAGCCAACACACTCTTAGTTCCAGAAGCCAGCGGAAAACATGGGTCAACGCGCACGTGAAAGGGACTAGATGCATATAGTGAGGTGGCTGAAAATGTCACACAATGCCAATAACATTGAAAAAAAAAGAAGACGGCAGCGACGAAAACGAGGCTGCCACCTAAATTTCGCAATCCGTCAAAAATGGTGAGTACTTTTCAAAGCAGTTCCGGGCTCTGACGCAACCTGCGCGCCCTTTCACAAGCGCACCGGTACACAAGCTGGTTACCGCCAACTGCCGGCAGCAGGCTGACGCCTCTACTTCCCTGAACCATTCCTGCCGAGTGTCCTAGACACAAGGCCACGGATCAGGTGATGTTCACTAGGTCGTTGGGCGTATATGTGTTTATCGCGAAGAGCCACGAATGACACGTCGCCACACTGACAATTGCGGAACGGCGGGCAACGTAAACTGTGGAACAAACGAAGAAACGTCAAAAAGATAAGCGGCACACGAGGCCGCCAATCGAACACGGCGTGGGACGCGGTCGTACAAACGGCCTGAGCCATAAACCATTTCTGATTGGGCTTGTGCCATTGGGTACATTGGTCAGAATTGGCAAGTTGGCAATTGTGACGCGCCCAAATTTTCTGTCTTCGCATGGAATCAGCATCGTTCGATCGTCTCGTCACAGCGTCACCATCACCCGCGTTTCACGCCGTTGACATCAACGTGTGGTGGCTCCATGGTATTCATTGCGTCGTCAGCATGACGCTGGTATTCAACAGTCTTCAGTACAACCTATACATTAACTTAGGCCAAAACGTAAGCAAGAAGAATGCGCCGCGGATCCATTGAAATCGGCGAGGTAAGCCTTCATTGTTGGTGTGTTCACATTAATTGTGACCTTGTCCCTTAGAATATTTCCCAAGATGTCTCACAAGCCACATTCTGAGAGAACCCTATCGTCTGCAGAGCAAGATAGCAGCCAACACACACTTAGTTCCAGAAGCAAGCGGACAACTTCGGTCAACGCGCATGTGAATAGGACTAGATGCACAGAGAAATGTGTCTGAAAATGCCACACAATGCCAATAAAATTGAAAAAAAGAAGACGGCAGCGACGAAACCGAGACTGTCACCAAAATTTCGCAATCCGTCAAAAAGGATGTGTACTTTTCAAAGCAGTTCAGGGCTCAGACCCGACCTGCGCGCCCTTTCACAAGCGCACCGGTACACGAGCTGGTCCCCGCCAACTGGCGGCAGCAGGCTGACGCCTCTACCTCCCTGATCTATTCCTGCCGAGTTTCCTAGACACAAGGCCACGGATCAGGTGATGTTCACTTGGTCGTTGGGCGTATATGTGTTTATCGAGAACAGCAACGCATGACACGTCGCCACACTGACAATTGCGGCAAGACGGGCAAGGTAAACTGTGGAACAAACGAAGAAACGTCAAAAAGATAAGCGGCACACGAGGCCGCCAATCGAACACGGCGTGGGACGCGGTCATACAAATGGCCTGAGCCATAAACCATTTCCGATTGGCCTTGTGCCATTGGGTACATTGGTCAGAATTGGCAACTTGTGAATTGTGACGCGCCCAACTTCTTCGGTCTTCGCATGGAATCAGCATCGTTCGATCATCTCGTCACAGCGTCACCATCACCCGCGTTTAACGCCGTTGACGTCAGCGTGTGGTGGATAAATGGTATTCATTGCGTCGTCAGCATTACGCTGGTATTCAACAGTCTTCAGTACAACCTATACATTAACTTAGGCCAAAACGTAAGCAAGAAGAATGCGCCGTGGATCCATTGAAATCGGCGACGCAAGCCTTCATTGTAGGTGTGTTCACATTAATTGTGGGTTTGTCCCTTAAAATGTTTCCCAAGATGTCTCACAAGCCACATTCTCAGAGAACCCTATCGTCTGCAGAGCAAGATAGCAGCCAACACACACTTAGTTTCAGAAGCAAGCGGACAACTTCGGTCAACGCGCATGTGAATAGGACTAGATGCACAGAGTAATGTGGCTGAAAATGCCACACAACGCCAATAAAATTGAAAAAAAGAAGACGGCAGCTACGAAAACGAGGCTGCCACCAAAGTTTCGCAATCCGTCAAAAAGGGTAATTTTTAAAGCAGTTCCGGGCTCTGACCCGACCTGCGCGCCCTTTCACAAGCACACCGGTGCACAAGCTGGTCCCCGCCAACTGCCTGCAGCAGGCTGACGCCTCTACCTCCCTGATCCATTCCTGCCGAGTGTCCTAGACACACGGCCACGGATCAGGTGATGTTCACTAGGTCGTTGGGCGTATGTGTTTATCGCGAACATCCACGCGTTACACGCCGCCACACTGACAATTGCGGCACGGCGGGCAACGTAAACTGTGGAACAAACGAAGAAACGTCAAAAAGATAAGCGGCGCAGAAGGCCGGCAATCAAACACGGCGTGGCACGCGGTCGTACAAATGGCCTGAGCTATACACCATTTCCGATTGGCCTTGTGCCATTGGGTACATTGGTCAGAATTGGCAAGTTGGCAATTGTGACGCGCCCAACCTTTTCGGTCTTCGCATGGAATCAGCATCGTTCGATCGTCTCGTCACAGCGTCACCATCACCCGCGTTTCACGCCGTTGACGTCAGCGTGTGGTGGCTCTATGGTATTCATTGCGTCGTAAGCATGACGCTGGTATTCAACAATCTTCAGTACAACCTATACATTAACCTAGGCCAAAAGGTAAGCAAGAGCAATGCGCCGCGGATCCATTGAAATCGGCGAGGTAAACCTTCATTTATATGTGTTCACAAAAATTTTTGGTTTGTCCCTTAAAATGTTTCCCCAGATGTCTCACATGCCACATTCTCAGAGAACGCTATCGTCTGCAGAGCAAGATAGCAGCCAACACACTCTTAGTTCCAGAAGCCAGCGGAAAACATTGGTCAACGCGCACGTGAAAGGGACTAGATGCAAATAGTGAGGTGGCTGAAAATGTCACACAATGCCAATAACATTGAAAAAAAAAAAGAAAACGGCAGCGACGAAAACGAGGCTGCCACCTAAATTTCGCTATCCATCAAAAATGGTGAGTACTTTTGAAAGCAGTTCCGGGCTCTGACCTGACCTGCGCGCATTTTCACAAGCGCACTGGTCCACAAGCTGGTCTCCGCCAACCAAGTCAGCAGGCTGACGCCTCTACCTCCCTCATCCGTTCCAGCCGAGTGTCCTAGACGGAAGGCCACGGATCAGGTGATGTTATCTAGGTCGTTGGGCGTATATGTGTTTATCGAGAACAGCCACGCATGACACGTCGTCACACTGACAATTGTGGCACGGCGGGTAACGTAAACTGTGGAACAAACGAAGAAACGTCAAAAAGATGAGCGGCACAGAAGGCCGGCAATCGAACACGGCGTGGCAAGCGGTCGTACAAATAGCCTGAGCCATAAACCATTTCTGATTGGCCTTGTGCCATTGGGTACATTGGTCAGAATAGGCAACTTGGAAATTGTGATGCGCCAAACTTCTTCGGTCTTCGCATGGAATTAGCATCGTTCGATCGTCTCGTCGCAGCGTCACCATCACCCGCGTTTCACGCCGTTGACGTCAGCGTGTGGTGGCTCCATGGTATTCATTGCGTCGTCACCATGACGCTGGTATTCAGCAGTCTTCAGTGCAACCTATACATGAACCTAGGCCAAATTGTATGTAAGGAGAATGCGCCGTGGATCCATTGAAATCGGCGACGTAAGCCTTCATTGTAGGTGTGTTCACATTAATTGTGGGTTTGTCCCTTAAAATGTTTCCCAAGATGTCTCACAAGCCACATTCTCAGAGAACCCTATCGTCTGCAGAGCAAGATAGCAGCCAACACACACTTAGTTACAGAAGCAAGCGGACAACTTGGGTCAACGCGCAGGTGAATAGGACTAGATGCACAGAGGAAGGTCGCTGAAAATGTTACACAATGTAAATAACATTGGAAAAAAAGAATACGGCAGCGACCAAAAACGAGGCTGCCACCGAAATTTCGCAATCCATCAAAAAGGATGAGTACTTTTGAAAGCAGTTCCGGGCTCTGACCTGACCTGCGCGCCCTTTCACAAGCGCACTGGTCCACAAGCTGGTCCCCGCCAACCGCCGGCAGCAGGCTGACGCCTCTACTTCCCTGATCCATTCCTGCCGAGTGTCCTAGACACAAGGCCACGGATCAGGTGATGTTCACTAGGTCGTTGGGCGTATATGTGTTCATCGCGAAGAGCCAGGCATGACACGTCGCCACACTGACAATTGCGGCACGGCGGGCAACGTAAACTGTGGAACAAACGAAGAAACGTCAAAAAGATAAGCGGCACAGAAGGCCAGCAATCGAACACGGGGTGGCACGCGGTCGTACAAATGGCCTGAACCATTAACCATTTCCGATTGGGCTTGTGCCATTGGGTACATTGGTCAGAATTTGCAACTTGGCAATTGTGACGCGCCCAAGTTTTTCGGTCTTCGCATGGAATCAGCATCGTTCGATCGTCTCTTTACAGCGTCACCATCACCCGCGTTTCACGCCGCTGACGCCAGCGTGTGGTGGCTCCATGGTATTCATTGCGTCGTCAGCAGGACGCTGGTATTCAACAATCTTCAGTACAACCTATACATTAACCTAGGCCAAAAGGTAAGCAAGAAGAATGCGCCGCGGATCCATTGAAATCGGCGAGGTAAACCTTCATTGTATGTGTGTTCACATTAATTTTTGGTTTGTCCCTTAAAATGTTTCCCCAGATGTCTCACATGCCACATTCTCAGAGAACGCTATCGTCTGCAGAGCAAGATAGCAGCCAACACACTCTTAGTTCCAGAAGCCAGCGGAAAACATGGGTCAACGCGCACGTGAAAGGGACTAGATGCATATAGTGAGGTGGCTGAAAATGTCACACAATGCCAATAACATTGAAAAAAAAAGAAGACGGCAGCGACGAAAACGAGGCTGCCACCTAAATTTCGCAATCCGTCAAAAATGGTGAGTACTTTTCAAAGCAGTTCCGGGCTCTGACGCAACCTGCGCGCCCTTTCACAAGCGCACCGGTACACAAGCTGGTTACCGCCAACTGCCGGCAGCAGGCTGACGCCTCTACTTCCCTGAACCATTCCTGCCGAGTGTCCTAGACACAAGGCCACGGATCAGGTGATGTTCACTAGGTCGTTGGGCGTATATGTGTTTATCGCGAAGAGCCACGAATGACACGTCGCCACACTGACAATTGCGGAACGGCGGGCAACGTAAACTGTGGAACAAACGAAGAAACGTCAAAAAGATAAGCGGCACACGAGGCCGCCAATCGAACACGGCGTGGGACGCGGTCGTACAAATGGCCTGAGCCATAAACCATTTCTGATTGGGCTTGTGCCATTGGGTACATTGGTCAGAATTGGCAAGTTGGCAATTGTGACGCGCCCAAATTTTCTGTCTTCGCATGGAATCAGCATCGTTCGATCGTCTCGTCACAGCGTCACCATCACCCGCGTTTCACGCCGTTGACATCAACGTGTGGTGGCTCCATGGTATTCATTGCGTCGTCAGCATGACGCTGGTATTCAACAGTCTTCAGTACAACCTATACATTAACTTAGGCCAAAACGTAAGCAAGAAGAATGCGCCGCGGATCCATTGAAATCGGCGAGGTAAGCCTTCATTGTTGGTGTGTTCACATTAATTGTGACCTTGTCCCTTAGAATATTTCCCAAGATGTCTCACAAGCCACATTCTGAGAGAACCCTATCGTCTGCAGAGCAAGATAGCAGCCAACACACACTTAGTTCCAGAAGCAAGCGGACAACTTCGGTCAACGCGCATGTGAATAGGACTAGATGCACAGAGAAATGTGTCTGAAAATGCCACACAATGCCAATAAAATTGAAAAAAAGAAGACGGCAGCGACGAAACCGAGACTGTCACCAAAATTTCGCAATCCGTCAAAAAGGATGTGTACTTTTCAAAGCAGTTCAGGGCTCAGACCCGACCTGCGCGCCCTTTCACAAGCGCACCGGTACACGAGCTGGTCCCCGCCAACTGGCGGCAGCAGGCTGACGCCTCTACCTCCCTGATCTATTCCTGCCGAGTTTCCTAGACACAAGGCCACGGATCAGGTGATGTTCACTTGGTCGTTGGGCGTATATGTGTTTATCGAGAACAGCAACGCATGACACGTCGCCACACTGACAATTGCGGCAAGACGGGCAAGGTAAACTGTGGAACAAACGAAGAAACGTCAAAAAGATAAGCGGCACACGAGGCCGCCAATCGAACACGGCGTGGGACGCGGTCATACAAATGGCCTGAGCCATAAACCATTTCCGATTGGCCTTGTGCCATTGGGTACATTGGTCAGAATTGGCAACTTGTGAATTGTGACGCGCCCAACTTCTTCGGTCTTCGCATGGAATCAGCATCGTTCGATCATCTCGTCACAGCGTCACCATCACCCGCGTTTAACGCCGTTGACGTCAGCGTGTGGTGGATAAATGGTATTCATTGCGTCGTCAGCATTACGCTGGTATTCAACAGTCTTCAGTACAACCTATACATTAACCTAGGCCAAAACGTAAACAAGAAGAATGCGCCGCGGATCCATTGAAATCGGCGAGGTAAACCTTCATTGTAGGTGTGTTCACATTATTGTTGGTTTGTCCCTTAAAATGTTTCCCCAGATGTCTCACAAGCCACATTGTCAGAGAACCCTATCATCTAGAAGAGCAAGATAACAGCCAACACACACTTAGTTCCAGAAACCAGCGGACAACTTGGGTCAACGCGCACGTGAAAGGGACTAGATGCAACGAGTAAGGTGGCTGAAAATGTCACATAATGCCAATAGCTTTGAAAGAAAAAGAAGATGGCAGCGACGAAAACGAGGCTGTCACCAAAATTTCGCAATCCGTCAAAAAGGATGAGTACTTTCAAAGCAGTTCCGGGCTCTGACCTGACCTGCGCGCCCTTTCACAAGCGCACCAGTACACAAGCTGCTTCGCGCCAACCGCCGGCAGCAGGCTGACGCATCTACCTGCCTGATCCATTCCTGCCGAGTGTCCTAGACGCAAGACCACGGATCAGGTGGTGTTCACTAGGTCGTTGGGCGCATGTGTGTTTATCGAGAACAGCCACGCATGACACGTCGTCACACTGCCAATTGCGGCACGGCGGGCGACGTAAACTGTGGAACAAACGAAGAAACGTCAAAAAGATGCGCGGCACAGAAGGCCGGCAATCGAACACGGCGTGTAACGCGGTCGTACAAATAGCCTAAGCAAAAACCATTTCCCATTCGCCTTGTGCCAGCAGGTACATTGGTCAGAATAGGCAACTTGGGAATTGTGACGCGCCCAACTTCTTCGGTCTTCGCATGGAATCAGCATCGTTCGATCGTCTCGTCACAGCGTCACCATCACCCGCGCTTCACCCCGTTGACGTCAGCGTGTGGTGGCTCCATGGTATTCATTGCGTCGTCACCATGACGCTGGTATTCAACAGTCTTCAGTACAACCTATACATTAACATAAGCCAAAACCTAAGCAACGAGGATGCGCCGCGGATCCATTGAAATCGGCGAGGTAAGCCTTCATTGTAGGTGTGTTCACTGTAATTGTGGCTTTGTCCCTTAAAATGTCTCCCCAGATGTCTCACAACCCATATTGTCAGAGAACCCTATCGTCTGCAGAGCAAGATAGCAGAACACACACTTAGTTACAGAAGCCAGCGGACATCTTGGGTCAACGCGCATGTCAATGGGACTAGATACCAGAGGAAGGTGGTTGAAAATGTCACACAATGCCAATAACATTAAAAAAAAGGGAAGACGGCTGCTACGAAAACGAGGCTGCCACAAAAGTTTCGCAATCCGTCAAAAAGGGTAATTTTTAAAGCAGTTCCGGGCTCTGACCCGACCTGCGCGCCCTTTCACAAGCGCACCGGTACACAAGCTGGTCCCCGCCAACCGCCGGCTGTAGGCTGACGCCTCTACCTCCCTGATCCATTCCTGCCGAGTGTCCTAGAAACAAGGCCACGGATCAGGTGATGTTCACTAGGTCGTTGGGCGTATATGTGTTTATCGAGAACAGCCACGCATGACACGTCGCCACACTGACCATTGCGGCACGGCGGGCAACGTAAACTGTGGAACAAACGAAGAAACGTCAAACGATAAGCGGCACAGAAGGCCGGCAATCGAACACGGCGTGGCACGCGGTCGTACAAATGGCCTGAACCAGTAACCATTTCCGATTCGGCTTGTGCCATTGGGTACATTGGTCAGAATTGGCAACTTGGCAATTGTGACGCGCCCAACTTTTTCGGTCTTCGCATGGAATCAGCATCGTTCGATCGTCTCGTCACAGCTTCACCATCATCCGCGTTTCACGCCGCTGACGTCAGCGTGTGGTGGCTCCATAGTATTCATTGCGTCGTCAGCAGGACGCTGGTATTCAACAATCTTCAGTACAACCTACACATTAACCTAGGCCAAAAGGTAAGCAAGAAGGAAGCGCCGCGGATCCATTGAAATGAGCGACGTAAGCGTTCATCGTAGGTGTGTTCACAGTGTTTGTGGGTTTGTCCCATAAATTTTTCCCAAGATGTCTCACATGCCACATTCTCAGAGAACCCTATCGTCTGCAGAGCAAGATAGCAGCCAACACACTATGAGTTCCAGAAGCCAGCGGACAACCTGGGTCAACGCGCATGTCAATGGGACTAGATACACAGAGGAAGGTGGCTGAAAATTTCACACAATGCCAATAACATTGGAAAATAGAAGACGGTAGGGACCAAAAACGAGGCTGCCACAAAAATTTCGCAATCCGTCAAAAAGGATGAGTACTCTTCAAAGCAGTTCCGGGCTCTGACCCGTCCTGCGCGCCCTTTCACAAGCGCACCGGTACACGAGCTGGTCCCCGCCAACTGGCGGCAGCAGGCTGACGCCTCTACCTCCCTGATCTATTCCTGCCGAGTGTCCTAGACACAAGGCCACGGATCAGGTGATGTTCACTTGGTCGTTGGGCGTATATGTGTTTATCGAGAACAGCAACGCATGACACGTCGCCACACTGACAATTGCGGCAAGACGGGCAAGGTAAACTGTGGAACAAACGAAGAAACGTCAAAAAGATAAGCGGCACACGAGGCCGCCAATCGAACACGGCGTGGCACGCGGTCGTACAAATGGCCTGAACCATTAACCATTTCCGATTGGGCTTGTGCCATTGGGTACATTGGTCAGAATTGGCAACTTGGCAATTGTGACGCGCCCAACTTCTTCGGTGTTCGCATGGAATCAGCATCGTTCGATCCTCTCGTCACAGCGTCACCATCACCCGCGTTTCACGCCGTTGACGTCAGCGTGTGGTGGCTCCATGGTATTCATCGCGTCGTCACCATGACGCTGGTATTCAACAGTCTTCAGTACAACCTATACATTAACCTAGGCCAAAACGTAAGCAAGAAGAATGCCCTGCGGATATATTGAAATCGGCGAGGTAAGCCTTCATTGTAGGTGTGTTCACATTAATTGTGGGTTCGTCCCTTAAAATGTCTCCCCAGATGTCTCACAAGCTATATTGTCAGAGAACCCTATCGACTGCAGAGCAAGATAGCAGCCAACACACACTTAGTTCCAGAAGCACGCTGACAACTTGGGTCAACGCGCATGTGAATGGGACTAGATGCACAGAGGAAGGTCGCTGAAAATGTCACACAATGCCAATAACATTGAAAAAAGGAAGACGGCAGCGACGAAAACGAGGCTGCCACCAGAGTTTCGCAATCCGTCGAAAAGGCTGAGTACTTTTCAAAGCATTTCTGGGCTCTGACCCGACCTGTGCGCCCTTTCACAAGCGCACCGGTACACAAGCTGGTCCCCGCCAACCGCCGGCAGCAGGCTGACGCCTCTACCTCCCTGATCCATTCCTGCCGAATGTCCTAGACGCAAGGCCACGGATCAGGTGATGTTCACTAGGTCGTTGGGCGTATATGTGTTTATAGAGAACAGCCACGCATGACACGTCGTCACACTGACAATTGCGGCACGGCGGGCAACGTAAACTGTGGAACAAACGAAGAAACCTCAAAAAGATGAGCTGCACAGAAGGCCGGCAATCGAACACGGCGTGTCACGCGGTCGTACAAATAGCCTGAGCCATAAACCACTTCCGATTGGCCTTGTGGCATTGGGTACATTGGTCAGAATAGGCAACTTGGAAATTGTGACGCGCCCAACTTCTTCGGTGTTCGCATGGAATCAGCATCGTTCGATCCTCTCGTCACAGCGTCACCATCACCCGCGTTTCACGCCGTTGACGTCAGCGTGTGGTGGCTCCATGGTATTCATCGCGTCGTCACCATGACGCTGGTATTCAACAGTCTTCAGTACAACCTATACATTAACCTAGGCCAAAACGTAAGCAAGAAGAATGCCCTGCGGATATATTGAAATCGGCGAGGTAAGCCTTCATTGTAGGTGTGTTCACATTAATTGTGGGTTCGTCCCTTAAAATGTCTCCCCAGATGTCTCACAAGCTATATTGACAGAGAACCCTATCGTCTGCAGAGCAAGATAGCAGCCAACACACACTTAGTTCCAGAAGCACGCGGACAACTTGGGTCAACGCGAAAGGCAATGGAACTAGATGCACAGAGGAAGGTCGCTGAAAATGTCGCACAATGCCAATAACATTGAAAAAGGAAGACGGCAGCGACGAAAACGAGGCTGCCACCAAAGTTTCGCAATCCGTCAAAAAGGATGAGTACTTGTCAAAGCAGCTGCGGGCTCTGACCCGACCTGCGCGCCCTTTCACAAGCGCACCGCTACACAAGCTGGTCCCCGCCAACTTCCGGCAGCAGGCTGACTCCTCTACCTCCCTGATCCATTCCTGCCCAGTGTCCTAGACACAAGGCCACGGATCAGGTGATGCTCACGAGGTCGTTGGGCGTATATGTGTTTATCGCGAACAGCCACGCATGACACGTCGCCACACTGACAATTGCGGCGCGGCGGGCAACGTAAACTGTGGAACAAACGAAGAAACGTCAAAAAGATGAGCGGCACAGAAGGCCGGCAATCGAACACGGCGTGGAACGCGGTCGTACAAATAGCCTGAGATATAAACCACTTCCGATAGACCTTGTGCCATTGGGTACATTGGTGAGAATTGGCAACTTGGGAATTGTGACGCGCCCAACTTCTTCGGTCTTCGTATGGAATCAGCATCGTTCGATCATCTCGTCACAGCGTCCCCATCACCCGCGTTTCAAGCCGTTGACGTCAGCGTGTGGTAGCTCCATGGTATTCATTGCGTCGTCACCATGACGCTGGTATTCAACTGTCTTCAGTACAACCTATACATTAACTTAGGCCAAAACGTAAGCAAGAAGAATGCGCCGCGGATCCATTGAAATCGGCGAGGTAAGCCTTCATTGTAGGTGTGTTCACATTAATTGTGAGCTTGTCCCTTAGAATGTTTCCCAAGATGTCTCACAAGCCACATTCTCAGAGAACCCTATCGTCTGCAGAGCAAGATAGCAGCCAACACACACTTAGTTCCAGAAGCAAGCGGACAACTTCGGTCAACGCGCATGTGAATAGGACTAGATGCACAGAGTAATGTGGCTGAAAATGCCACACAATGCCAATAAAATTGAAAAAAAGAAGACGGCAGCGACGAAAACGAGACTGTCACCAAAATTTCGCAATCCGTCAAAAAGGATGTGTACTTTTCAAAGCAGTTCAGGGCTCAGACCCGACCTGCGCGCCCTTTCACAAGCGCACCGGTACACGAGCTGGTCCCCGCCAACTGGCGGCAGCAGGCTGACGCCTCTACCTCCCTGATCTATTCCTGCCGAGTGTCCTAGACACAAGGCCAGGGATCAGGTGATGTTCACTAGGTCGTTGGACGTATATGTGTTTATCGAGAACAGCCACGCATGACACGTCGCCACACTGACAATTGCGGCACGGCGGGCAACGTAAACTGTGGAACAAACGAAGAAACGTCAAAAAGATAAGCGGCACAGAAGGCAGGCAATGGAACACGGCGTGGCACGCGGTCGTACAAATGGCCTGAGCCATAAACCATTTCCGATTGGGCTTGTGCCATTGGGTACATTGGTCAGAAATGGCAAGTTGGCAATTGTGACGCGCCCAACTTTTTCTGTCTTCGCATGGAAGCAGCATCGTTCGATCGTCTCGTCACAGCGTCACCATCACCCGCGTTTAACGCCGTTGACGTCAGCGTGTGGTGGATAAATGGTATTCATTGCGTCGTCAGCATTACGCTGGTATTCAACAGTCTTCAGTACAACCTATACATTAACCTAGGCCAAAACGTAAACAAGAAGAATGCGCCGCGGATCCATTGAAATCGGCGAGGTAAACGTTCATTGTAGGTGTGTTCACATTATTGTGGGTTTGTCCCTTAAAATGTTTCACCAGATGTATCACAAGCCACATTGTCAGAGAACCCTATCATGTAGAAGAGCAAGATAACAGCCAACACACACTTAGTTCCAGAAACCAGCGGACAACTTGGGTCAACGCGCACGTGAAAGGGACTAGATGCAACGAGTAAGGTGGCTGAAAATGTCACATAATGCCAATAACTTTGAAAGAAAAAGAACATGGCAGCGACGAAAACGAGGCTGTCACCAAAATTTCGCAATCCGTCAAAAAGGATGAGTACTTTCAAAGCAGTTCCGGGCTCTGACCTGACCTGCGCGCCCTTTCACAAGCGCACCGGTACACAAGCTGGTCCCCGCCAACTGGCGGCAGCAGGCTGACGCCTCTACCTCCCTGATCCATTCCTGCCGAGTGTCCTAGACACAAGGCCACGGATCAGGTGATGTTCACTAGGTCGTTGGGCGTATATGTGTTCATCGCGAAGAGCCACGCATGACACGTCGCCACACTGACAATTGCGGCACGGCGGGCAACGTAAACTGTGGAACAAACGAAGAAACGTCAAAAAGATAAGCGGCACAGAAGGCCAGCAATCGAACACGGCGTGGCACGCGGTCGTACAAATGGCCTGAACCATTAACCATTTCCGATTGGGCTTGTGCCATTGGGTACATTGGTCAAAATTTGCAACTTGGCAATTGTGACGCGCCCAACTTTTTTGGTCTTCGCATGGAATCAGCATCGTTCGATCGTCTCGTCACAGCGTCACCATCACCCGCGTTTCACGCCGTTGACGTCAGCGTGTGGTGGCTCCATGGTATTCATTGCGTCGTCAGCCTGACGCTGGTATTCAACAATCTTCAGTACAACCTATACATTAACCTAGGCTAAAAGGTAAGCAAGAGCAATGCGCCGCGGAACCATTGAAATCGGCGAGGTAAACCTTCATTTATGTGTGTTCACATTAATTTTGGTTTGTCCCTTAAAAAGTTTCCCCAGATGTCTAACATGCCACACTCTCAGAGAACGCTATCGTCTGCAGAGCAAGATAGCAGCCAACACACTCTTAGTTCAAGAAGCCAGCGGAAAACATGGGTCAACGCGCACGTGAAAGGGATTAGATGCAAAGAGTAAGGTGTCTCAAAATGTCACACAATGCCACTAACATTGAAAAAAAAGAAGACGGCAGCGACGAAAACGAGGCTGCCACCTAAATTTCGCAATCCGTCAAAAAGGGTGAGTACTTTTCAAAGCAGTTCCAAGCTCTGACGCAACCTGCGCGCCCTTTCACAAGCGCACCGGTACACAAGCTGGTCCCCGCCAACTGCCGGCAGCAGGCTGACGCCTCTACTTCCCTGATCCATTCCTGCCGAGTGTCCTAGACACAAGGCCACGGATCAGGTGATGTTCACTAGGTCGTTGGGCGTATATGTGTTTATCGCGAAGAGCCACGAATGACACGTCGCCACACTGACAATTGCGGAACGGCGGGCAACGTAAACTGTGGAACAAACGAAGAAACGTCAAAAAGATAAGCGGCACACGAGGCCGCCAATCGAACACGGCGTGGGACGCGGTCGTACAAACGGCCTGAGCCATAAACCATTTCCGATTGGGCTTGTGCCATTGGGTACATTGGTCAGAATTGGCAACTTGGCAATTGTGACGCGCCCAACTTTTTCGGTCTTCGCATGGAATCAGCATCGTTCGATCGTCTCGTCACAGCGTCACCATCACCCGCGTTTCACGCCGTTGACATCAACGTGTGGTGGCTCCATGGTATTCATTGCGTCGTCAGCATGACGCTGGTATTCAACAGTCTTCAGTACAACCTATACATTAACTTAGGCCAAAACGTAAGCAAGAAGAATGCGCCGTGGATCCATTGAAATCGGCGACGTAAGCCTTCATTGTAGGTGTGTTCACATTAATTGTGGGTTTGTCCCTTAAAATGATTCCCAAGATGTCTCACAAGCCACATTCTCAGGGAACCCTATCGTCTGCAGAGCAAGATAGCAGCCAACACACACTTAGTTCCAGAAGCAAGCGGACAACTTCGGTCAACGCGCATGTGAATAGGACTAGATGCACAGAGTAATGTGGCTGAAAATGCCACACAATGCCAATAAAATTGAAAAAAAGACGGCAGCGACGAAAACGAGACTGTCACCAAAATTTCGCAATCCGTCAAAAAGGATGTGTACTTTTCAAAGCAGTTCAGGGCTCAGACCCGACCTGCGCGCCCTTTCACAAGCGCACCGGTACACGAGCTGGTCCCCGCCAACTGGCGGCAGCAGGCTGACGCCTCTACCTCCCTGATCTATTCCTGCCGAGTGTCCTAGACACAAGGCCACGGATCAGGTGATGTTCACTTGGTCGTTGGGCGTATATGTGTTTATCGCGAACAGCCACGCATGACACGTCGCCACACTGACAATTGCGGCACGGCGGGCAACGTAAACTGTGGAACAAAGGAAGAAACGTCAAAAAGATAAGCGGCACAGAAGGCCGGCAATCGAACACGGCGTGGCACGCGGTCGTACAAATAGCCTGAACCATAAAGCATTACCGATTGGCCTTGTGCCACTGGGTACATTGGTGAGAATTGGCAACTTGGGAATTGTGACGCGCCCAACTTCTTCGGTCTTCGCATGGAATCCGCATCGTTCGATCGTCTCGTCACAGCGTCACCATCACCCGCGCTTCACCCCGTTGACGTCAGCGTGTGGTGGCTCCATGGTATTCAATGCGTCGTCACCATGACGCTGGTATTCAACAGTCTTCAGTACAACCTATACATTAACCTAGGCCAAAACCTAAGCAAGAAGAATGCATCGCGGATCCATTGAAATCGGCGAGGTAAACCTTCATTGTAGGTGTGTTCACATTAATTGTGGCTTTGTCCCTTAAAATGATTCCCAAGATGTCTCACAAGCCACATTCTCAGAGAACCCTATCGTCTGCAGAGCAAGATAGCAGCCAACACACACTTAGTTCCAGAAGCACGCGGACAACTTGGGTCAACGCGGAGGTTAATGAGACTAGATACACAGAGGAAGGTCGCTGAAAATGTCGCACAATGCCAATAACATTGAAAAAAGGAAGACGGCAGCTACGAAAACGAGGCTGCCACCAAAGTTTCGCAATCCGTCAAAACGGTTAATTTTTAAAGCAGTTCCGGGCTCTGACCCGACCTGCGCGCCCTTTCACAAGCACACCGGTACACAAGCTGGTCCCCGCCAACTGCCTGCAGCAGGCTGACGCCTCTACCTCCCTGATCCATTCCTGCCGAGTGTCCTAGACACAAGGCCACGGATCAGGTGATGTTCACTAGGTCGTTGGGCGTATATGTGTTTATCGCGAACATCCACGCGTTACACGCCGCCACACTGACAATTGCGGCACGGCGGGCAACGTAAACTGTGGAACAAACGAAGAAACGTCAAAAAGATAAGCGGCGCAGAAGGCCGGCAATGAAACACGGCGTGGCACGCGGTCGTACAAATGGCCTGAGCTATACACCATTTCCGATTGGCCTTGTGCCATTGGGTACATTGGTCAGAATTGGCAAGTTGGCAATTGTGACGCGCCCAACCTTTTCGGTCTTCGCATGGAATCAGCATCGTTCGATCGTCTCGTCACAGCGTCACCATCACCCGCGTTTCACGCCGTTGACGTCAGCGTGTGGTGGCTCCATGGTATTCATTGCGTCGTAAGCATGACGCTGGTATTCAACAATCTTCAGTACAACCTATACATTAACCTAGGCCAAAAGGTAAGCAAGAGCAATGCGCCGCGGAACCATTGAAATCGGCGAGGTAAACCTTCATTTATGTGTGTTCACATTAATTTTGGTTTGTCCCTTAAAAAGTTTCCCCAGATGTCTAACATGCCACACTCTCAGAGAACGCTATCGTCTGCAGAGCAAGATAGCAGCCAACACACTCTTAGTTCAAGAAGCCAGCGGAAAACATGGGTCAACGCGCACGTGAAAGGGATTAGATGCAAAGAGTAAGGTGTCTCAAAATGTCACACAATGCCACTAACATTGAAAAAAAAGAAGACGGCAGCGACGAAAACGAGGCTGCCACCTAAATTTCGCAATCCGTCAAAAAGGGTGAGTACTTTTCAAAGCAGTTCCAAGCTCTGACGCAACCTGCGCGCCCTTTCACAAGCGCACCGGTACACAAGCTGGTCCCCGCCAACTGCCGGCAGCAGGCTGACGCCTCTACTTCCCTGATCCATTCCTGCCGAGTGTCCTAGACACAAGGCCACGGATCAGGTGATGTTCACTAGGTCGTTGGGCGTATATGTGTTTATCGCGAAGAGCCACGAATGACACGTCGCCACACTGACAATTGCGGAACGGCGGGCAACGTAAACTGTGGAACAAACGAAGAAACGTCAAAAAGATAAGCGGCACACGAGGCCGCCAATCGAACACGGCGTGGGACGCGGTCGTACAAACGGCCTGAGCCATAAACCATTTCCGATTGGGCTTGTGCCATTGGGTACATTGGTCAGAATTGGCAACTTGGCAATTGTGACGCGCCCAACTTTTTCGGTCTTCGCATGGAATCAGCATCGTTCGATCGTCTCGTCACAGCGTCACCATCACCCGCGTTTCACGCCGTTGACATCAACGTGTGGTGGCTCCATGGTATTCATTGCGTCGTCAGCATGACGCTGGTATTCAACAGTCTTCAGTACAACCTATACATTAACTTAGGCCAAAACGTAAGCAAGAAGAATGCGCCGTGGATCCATTGAAATCGGCGACGTAAGCCTTCATTGTAGGTGTGTTCACATTAATTGTGGGTTTGTCCCTTAAAATGATTCCCAAGATGTCTCACAAGCCACATTCTCAGGGAACCCTATCGTCTGCAGAGCAAGATAGCAGCCAACACACACTTAGTTCCAGAAGCAAGCGGACAACTTCGGTCAACGCGCATGTGAATAGGACTAGATGCACAGAGTAATGTGGCTGAAAATGCCACACAATGCCAATAAAATTGAAAGAAAGAAGACGGCAGCGACGAAAACGAGACTGTCACCAAAATTTCGCAATCCGTCAAAAAGGATGTGTACTTTTCAAAGCAGTTCAGGGCTCAGACCCGACCTGCGCGCCCTTTCACAAGCGCACCGGTACACGAGCTGGTCCCCGCCAACTGGCGGCAGCAGGCTGACGCCTCTACCTCCCTGATCTATTCCTGCCGAGTGTCCTAGACACAAGGCCACGGATCAGGTGATGTTCACTTGGTCGTTGGGCGTATATGTGTTTATCGCGAACAGCCACGCATGACACGTCGCCACACTGACAATTGCGGCACGGCGGGCAACGTAAACTGTGGAACAAAGGAAGAAACGTCAAAAAGATAAGCGGCACAGAAGGCCGGCAATCGAACACGGCGTGGCACGCGGTCGTACAAATAGCCTGAACCATAAAGCATTACCGATTGGCCTTGTGCCACTGGGTACATTGGTGAGAATTGGCAACTTGGGAATTGTGACGCGCCCAACTTCTTCGGTCTTCGCATGGAATCCGCATCGTTCGATCGTCTCGTCACAGCGTCACCATCACCCGCGCTTCACCCCGTTGACGTCAGCGTGTGGTGGCTCCATGGTATTCAATGCGTCGTCACCATGACGCTGGTATTCAACAGTCTTCAGTACAACCTATACATTAACCTAGGCCAAAACCTAAGCAAGAAGAATGCATCGCGGATCCATTGAAATCGGCGAGGTAAACCTTCATTGTAGGTGTGTTCACATTAATTGTGGCTTTGTCCCTTAAAATGATTCCCAAGATGTCTCACAAGCCACATTCTCAGAGAACCCTATCGTCTGCAGAGCAAGATAGCAGCCAACACACACTTAGTTCCAGAAGCACGCGGACAACTTGGGTCAACGCGGAGGTTAATGAGACTAGATGCACAGAGGAAGGTCGCTGAAAATGTCGCACAATGCCAATAACATTGAAAAAAGGAAGACGGCAGCTACGAAAACGAGGCTGCCACCAAAGTTTCGCAATCCGTCAAAAAGGGTAATTTTTAAAGCAGTTCCGGGCTCTGACCCGACCTGCGCGCCCTTTCACAAGCACACCGGTACACAAGCTGGTCCCCGCCAACTGCCTGCAGCAGGCTGACGCCTCTACCTCCCTGATCCATTCCTGCCGAGTGTCCTAGACACAAGGCCACGGATCAGGTGATGTTCACTAGGTCGTTGGGCGTATATGTGTTTATCGCGAACATCCACGCGTTACACGCCGCCACACTGACAATTGCGGCACGGCGGGCAACGTAAACTGTGGAACAAACGAAGAAACGTCAAAAAGATAAGCGGCGCAGAAGGCCGGCAATCAAACACGGCGTGGCACGCGGTCGTACAAAAGGCCTGAGCTATACACCATTTCCGATTGGCCTTGTGCCATTGGGTACATTGGTCAGAATTGGCAAGTTGGCAATTGTGACGCGCCCAACCTTTTCGGTCTTCGCATGGAATCAGCATCGTTCGATCGTCTCGTCACAGCGTCACCATCACCCGCGTTTCACGCCGTTGACGTCAGCGTGTGGTGGCTCCATGGTATTCATTGCGTCGTAAGCATGACGCTGGTATTCAACAATCTTCAGTACAACCTATACATTAATCTAGGCCAAAAGGTAAGCAAGAGCAATGCGCCGCGGATCCATTGAAATCGGCGAGGTAAACCTTCATTTATGTGTGTTCACAAAAATTTGTGGTTTGTCCCTTAAAATGTTTCCCCAGATGTCTCACATGCCACATTCTCAGAGAACGCTATCGTCTGCAGAGCAAGATAGCAGCCAACACACTCTTAGTTCCAGAAGCCAGCGGAAAACATTGGTCAACGCGCACGTGAAAGGGACTAGATGCAAATAGTGAGGTGGCTGAAAATGTCACACAATGCCAATAACATTGAAAAAAAAAAGAAAACGGCAGCGACGAAAACGAGGCTGCCACCTAAATTTCGCTATCCATCAAAAATGGTGAGTACTTTTGAAAGCAGTTCCGGGCTCTGACCTGACCTGCGCGCATTTTCACAAGCGCACTGGTCCACAAGCTGGCCTCCGCCAACCAAGTCAGCAGGCTGACGCCTCTACCTCCCTCATCCGTTCCAGCCGAGTGTCCTAGACGGAAGGCCACGGATCAGGTGATGTTATCTAGGTCGTTGGGCGTATATGTGTTTATCGAGAACAGCCACGCATGACACGTCGTCACACTGACAATTGTGGAACGGCGGGTAACGTAAACTGTGGAACAAACGAAGAAACGTCAAAAAGATGAGCGGCACAGAAGGCCGGCAATCGAACACGGCGTGGCAAGCGGTCGTACAAATAGCCTGAGCCATAAACCATTTCTGATTGGCCTTGTGCCATTGGGTACATTGGTCAGAATAGGCAACTTGGAAATTGTGATGCGCCAAACTTCTTCGGTCTTCGCATGGAATTAGCATCGTTCGATCGTCTCGTCGCAGCGTCACCATCACCCGCGTTTCACGCCGTTGACGTCAGCGTGTGGTGGCTCCATGGTATTCATTGCGTCGTCACCATGACGCTGGTATTCAGCAGTCTTCAGTGCAACCTATACATGAACCTAGGCCAAATTGTATGTAAGGAGAATGCGCCGTGGATCCATTGAAATCGGCGACGTAAGCCTTCATTGTAGGTGTGTTCACATTAATTGTGGGTTTGTCCCTTAAAATGTTTCCCAAGATGTCTCACAAGCCACATTCTCAGAGAACCCTATCGTCTGCAGAGCAAGATAGCAGCCAACACACACTTAGTTACAGAAGCAAGCGGACAACTTGGGTCAACGCGCAGGTGAATAGGACTAGATGCACAGAGTAATGTGGCTGAAAATGCCACACAATGCCAATAAAATTGAAAAAAAGAAGACGGCAGCGACGAAAACGAGACTGTCACCAAAATTTCGCAATCCGTCAAAAAGGATGTGTACTTTTCAAAGCAGTTCAGGGCTCAGACCCGACCTGCGCGCCCTTTCACAAGCGCACCGGTACACGAGCTGGTCCCCGCCAACTGGCGGCAGCAGGCTGACGCCTCTACCTCCCTGATCTATTCCTGCCGAGTGTCCTAGACACAAGGCCACGGATCAGGTGATGTTCACTTGGTCGTTGGGCGTATATGTGTTCATCGCGAAGAGCCAGGCATGACACGTCGCCACACTGACAATTGCGGCACGGCGGGCAACGTAAACTGTGGAACAAACGAAGAAACGTCAAAAAGATAAGCGGCACAGAAGGCCAGCAATCGAACACGGCGTGGCACGCGGTCGTACAAATGGCCTGAACCATTAACCATTTCCGATTGGGCTTGTGCCATTGGGTACATTGGTCAGAATTTGCAACTTGGCAATTGTGACGCGCCCAAGTTTTTCGGTCTTCGCATGGAATCAGCATCGTTCGCTCGTCTCTTTACAGCGTCACCATCACCCGCATTTCACGCCGCTGACGTCAGCGTGTGGTGGCTCCATGGTATTCATTGCGTCGTCAGCAGGACGCTGGTATTCAACAATCTTCAGTACAACCTATACATTAACCTAGGCCAAAAGGTAAGCAAGAAGAATGCGCCGCGGATCCATTGAAATCGGCGAGGTAAACCTTCATTGTATGTGTGTTCACATTAATTTTTGGTTTGTCCCTTAAAATGTTTCCCCAGATGTCTCACATGCCACATTCTCAGAGAACGCTATCGTCTGCAGAGCAAGATAGCAGCCAACACACTCTTAGTTCCAGAAGCCAGCGGAAAAGATGGGTGAACGCGCACGTGAAAGGGACTAGATGCATATAGTGAGGTGGCTGAAAATGTCACACAATGCCAATAGCATTGAAAAAAAAAGAAGACGGCAGCGACGAAAACGAGGCTGCCACCTAAATTTCGCAATCCGTCAAAAATGGTGAGTACTTTTCGAAGCAGTTCCGGGCTCTGACGCAACCTGCGCGCCCTTTCACAAGCGCACCGGTACACAAGCTGGTTACCGCCAACTGCCGGCAGTAGGCTGACGCCTCTACTTCCCTGAACCATTCCTGCCGAGTGTCCTAGACACAAGGCCACGGATCAGGTGATGTTCACTAGGTCGTTGGGTGTATATGTGTTTATCGCGAAGAGCCACGAATGACACGTCGCCACACTGACAATTGCGGAACGGCGGGCAACGTAAACTGTGGAACAAACGAAGAAACGTCAAAAAGATAAGCGGCACACGAGGCCGCCAATCGAACACGGCGTGGGACGCGGTCGTACAAACGGCCTGAGCCATAAACCATTTCCGATTGGGCTTGTGCCATTGGGTACATTGGTCAGAATTGGCAAGTTGGCAATTGTGACGCGCCCAAATTTTCTGTCTTCGCATGGAATCAGCATTGTTCGATCGTCTCGTCACAGCGTCACCATCACCCGCGTTTCACGCCGTTGACATCAACGTGTGGTGGCTCCATGGTATTCATTGCGTCGTCAGCATGACGCTGGTATTCAACAGTCTTCAGTACAACCTATACATTAACTTAGGCCAAAACGTAAGCAAGAAGAATGCGCCGCGGATCCATTGAAATCGGCGAGGTAAGCCTTCATTGTTGGTGTGTTCACATTAATTGTGACCTTGTCCCTTAGAATATTTCCCAAGATGTCTCACAAGCCACATTCTGAGAGAACCCTATCGTCTGCAGAGCAAGATAGCAGCCAACACACACTTAGTTCCAGAAGCAAGCGGACAACTTCGGTCAACGCGCATGTGAATAGGACTAGATGCACAGAGTAATGTGGCTGAAAATGCCACACAATGCCAATAAAATTGAAAAAAAGAAGACGGCAGCGACGAAAACGAGACTGTCACCAAAATTTCGCAATCCGTCAAAAAGGATGTGTACTTTTCAAAGCAGTTCAGGGCTCAGACCCGACCTGCGCGCCCTTTCACAAGCGCACCGGTACACGAGCTGGTCCCCGCCAACTGGCGGCAGCAGGCTGACGCCTCTACCTCCCTGATCTATTCCTGCCGAGTGTCCTAGACACAAGGCCACGGATCAGGTGATGTTCACTTGGTCGTTGGGCGTATATGTGTTTATCGAGAACAGCAACGCATGACACGTCGCCACACTGACAATTGCGGCAAGACGGGCAAGGTAAACTGTGGAACAAACGAAGAAACGTCAAAAAGATAAGCGGCACACGAGGCCGCCAATCGAACACGGCGTGGGACGCGGTCATACAAATGGCCTGAGCCATAAACCATTTCCGATTGGCCTTGTGCCATTGGGTACATTGGTCAGAATTGGCAACTTGTGAATTGTGACGCGCCCAACTTCTTCGGTCTTCGCATGGAATCAGCATCGTTCGATCGTCTCGTCACAGCGTCACCATCACCCGCGTTTAACGCCGTTGACGTCAGCGTGTGGTGGATAAATGGTATTCATTGCGTCGTCAGCATTACGCTGGTATTCAACAGTCTTCAGTACAACCTATACATTAACCTAGGCCAAAACGTAAACAAGAAGAATGCGCCGCGGATCCATTGAAATCGGCGAGGTAAACGTTCATTGTAGGTGTGTTCACATTATTGTTGGTTTGTCCCTTAAAATGTTTCCCCAGATGTCTCACAAGCCACATTGTCAGAGAACCCTATCATCTAGAAGAGCAAGATAACAGCCAACACACACTTAGTTCCAGAAACCAGCGGACAACTTGGGTCAACGCGCACGTGAAAGGGACTAGATGCAACGAGTAAGGTGGCTGAAAATGTCACATAATGCCAATAGCTTTGAAAGAAAAAGAAGATGGCAGCGACGAAAATGAGGCTGTCACCAAAATTTCGCAATCCGTCAAAAAGGATGAGTACTTTCAAAGCAGTTCCGGGCTCTGACCTGACCTGCGCGCCCTTTCACAAGCGCACCAGTACACAAGCTGCTTCGCGCCAACCGCCGGCAGCAGGCTGACGCATCTACCTGCCTGATCCATTCCTGCCGAGTGTCCTAGACGCAAGACCACGGATCAGGTGGTGTTCACTAGGTCGTTGGGCGCATGTGTGTTTATCGAGAACAGCCACGCATGACACGTCGTCACACTGCCAATTGCGGCACGGCAGGCGACGTAAACTGTGGAACAAACGAAGAAACGTCAAAAAGATGCGCGGCACAGAAGGCCGGCAATCGAACACGGCGTGTAACGCGGTGGTACAAATAGCCTGAGCCATAAACCATTTCCCATTCGCCTTGTGCCAGCAGGTACATTGGTCAGAATAGGCAACTTGGGAATTGTGACGCGCCCAACTTCTTCGGTCTTCGCATGGAATCAGCATCGTTCGATCGTCTCGTCACAGCGTCACCATCACCCGCGCTTCACCCCGTTGACGTCAGCGTGTGGTGGCTCCATGGTATTCATTGCGTCGTCACCATGACGCTGGTATTCAACAGTCTTCAGTACAAGCTATACATTAACATATGCCAAAACCTAAGCAACGAGGATGCGCCGCGGATCCATTGAAATCGGCGAGGTAAGCCTTCATGGTAGGTGTGTTCACATTAATTGTGGGTTTGTCCCTTAAAATGTCTCCCCAGATGTCTCACAAGCCATATTGTCAGAGAACCCTATCGTCTGCAGAGCAAGATAGCAGCAAACACACACTTAGTTACAGAAGCCAGCGGAAAACATTGGTCAACGCGCACGTGAAAGGGACTAGATGCAAATAGTGAGGTGGCTGAAAATGTCACACAATGCCAATAACATTGAAAAAAAAAGAAAACGGCAGCGACGAAAACGAGGCTGCCACCTAAATTTGGCTATCCATCAAAAATGGTGAGTACTTTTGAAAGCAGTTCCGGGCTCTGACCTGACCTGCGCGCATTTTCACAAGAGCACTGGTCCACAAACTGGTCTCCGCCAACCGCGTCAGCAGGCTGACGCCTCTACCTCCCTCATCCGTTCCAGCCGAGTGTCCTAGACGGAAGGCCACGGATCAGGTGATGTTATCTAGGTCGTTGGGCGTATATGTGTTTATCGAGAACAGCCACGCATGACACGTCGTCACACTGACAATTGTGGCACGGCGGATAACGTAAACTGTGGAACAAACCAAGAAACGTCAAAAAGATGAGCGGCACAGAAGGCCGGCAATCGAACACGGCGTGGCAAGCGGTCGTACAAATAGCCTGAGCCATAAACCATTTCTGATTGGCCTTGTGCCATTGGGTACATTGGTCAGAATAGGCAACTTGGAAATTGTGACGCGCCAAACTTCTTCGGTCTTCGCATGGAATTAGCATCGTTCGATCGTCTCGTCGCAGCGTCACCATCACCCGCGTTTCACGCCGTTGACGTCAGCGTGTGGTGGCTCCATGGTATTCATTGCGTCGTCATCATGACGCTGGTATTCAACAGTCTTCAGTACAAGCTATACATTAACATATGCCAAAACCTAAGCAACGAGGATGCGCCGCGGATCCATTGAAATCGGCGAGGTAAGCCTTCATTGTAGGTGTGTTCACATTCTTTGTGGGTTTGTCCCTTAAAATGTCTCCCCAGATGTCTCACAAGCCATATTGTCAGAGAACCCTATCGTCTGCAGAGCAAGATAGCAGCCAACACACTCTTAGTTCCAAAAGCCAGCGGACAACTTGGGTTAACGCGCATGTCAATGGGACTAGATACACAGAGGAAGGTGGCTGAAAATGTCACACAATGCCAATAACATTGGAAAAAAAGAAGACGGCAGCGACCAAAAAAGAGGCTGACACCAAAATTTCGCAATCCGTCGAAAAGGATGAGTACCTTTCAAAGCAGTTCCGGACTCTGACCTGATCTGCGCGCGCTTTCACAAGCACACCGGTACACAAGCTGGTCCCCGCCAACTGCCTGCAGCAGGCTGACGCCTCTACCTCCCTGATCCATTCCTGCCGAGTGTCCTAGACACAAGGCCACGGATCAGGTGATGTTCACTAGGTCGTTGGGCGTATATGTGTTTATCGCGAACATCCACGCGTTACACGCCGCCACACTGACAATTGCGGCACGGCGGGCAACGTAAACTGTGGAACAAACGAAGAAACGTCAAAAAGATAAGCGGCGCAGAAGGCCGGCAATCAAACACGGCGTGGCACGCGGTCGTACAAATGGCCTGAGCTATACACCATTTCCGATTGGCCTTGTGCCATTGGGTACATTGGTCAGAATTGGCAAGTTGGCAATTGTGACGCGCCCAACCTTTTCGGTCTTCGCATGGAATCAGCATCGTTCGATCGTCTCATTACAGCGTCACCATCACCCGCGTTTAACGCCGTTGACGTCAGCGTGTGGTGGATAAATGGTATTCATTGCGTCGTGAGCATTACGCTGGTATTCAACAGTCTTCAGTACAACCTATACATTAACCTAGGCCAAAACGTAAACAAGAAGAATGCGCCGCGGATCCATTGAAATTGGCGAGGTAAACGTTCATTGTAGGTGTGTTCACATTATTGTGGGTTTGTCCCTTAAAATGTTTCCCCAGATGTCTCACAAGCCACATTGTCAGAGAACCCTATCATCTAGAAGAGCAAGATAACAGCCAACACACACTTAGTTCCAGAAACCAGCGGACAACTTGGGTCAACGCGCACGTGAAAGGGACTAGATGCAACGAGTAAGGTGGCTGAAAATGTCACATAATGCCAATAGCTTTGAAAGAAAAAGAAGATGGCAGCGACGAAAACGAGGCTGTCACCAAAATTTCGCAATCCGTCAAAAAGGATGAGTACTTTCAAAGCAGTTCCGGGCTCTGACCTGACCTGCGCGCCCTTTCACAAGCGCACCAGTACACAAGCTGCTTCGCGCCAACCACCGGCAGCAGGCTGACGCCTCTACCTGCCTGATCCATTCCTGCCGAGTGTCCTAGACGCAAGACCACGGATCAGGTGGTGTTCACTAGGTCGTTGGGCGCATGTGTGTTTATCGAGAACAGCCACGCATGACACGTCGTCACACTGCCAATTGCGGCACGGCGGGCGACGTAAACTGTGGAACAAACGAAGAAACGTCAAAAAGATGCGCGGCACAGAAGGCCGGCAATCGAACACGGCGTGTAACGCGGTCGTACAAATAGCCTGAGCCATAAACCATTTCCCATTCGCCTTGTGCCAGCAGGTACATTGGTCAGAATAGGCAACTTGGGAATTGTGACGCGCCCAACTTCTTCGGTCTTCGCATGGAATCAGCATCGTTCGATCGTCTCGTCACAGCGTCACCATCACCCGCGCTTCACCCCGTTGACGTCAGCGTGTGGTGGCTCCATGGTATTCATTGCGTCGTCACCATGACGCTGGTATTCAACAGTCTTCAGTACAAGCTATACATTAACATAGGCCAAAACCTAAGCAACGAGGATGCGCCGCGGATCCATTGAAATCGGCGAGGTAAGCCTTCATTGTAGGTGTGTTCACATTAATTGTGGGTTTGTCCCTTAAAATGTCTCCCCAGATGTCTCACAAGCCATATTGTCAGAGAACCCTATCGTCTGCAGAGCAAGATAGCAGCAAACACACACTTAGTTACTGAAGCCAGCGCACATCTTTGGTCAACGCGCATGTCAATGGGACTAGATACCAGAGGAAGGTGGTTGAAAATGTCACACAATGCCAATAACATTAAAAAAAAAGAAGACGGCAGCGACGAAAACGAGGCTGCCACCAAAATTTCACAATCCGTCAAAAAGGGTGAGTACTTTTCAAAGCAGTTCCAGGCTCTGAGCCGACCTGCGCGCCCTTTCACAAACGCACCGGTACACAGTCTAGTCCCCGCCAACCGCCGGCAGCGGGCTGACGCCTCTACCTCCCTGATCCATTCCTGCCGAGTGTCCTAGACGCAAGGTCACGGATCAGGTGATGTTTACTAGGTCGTTGGGCGTATATGTGTTTGTCGAAAACAGCCACGCATGACTAGTCGTCACACTGACAACTGCGGCACGGCGGGCAACGTAAACTGTGGAACAAACGAAGAAACGTCAAAAAGATGAGCGGCACAGAAGGCCGGCAATCGAACACGGCGTGGCACGCGGTCGTACAAATAGCCTGAGCTAGAAACCACTTCCGATAGACCTTGTGCCATTGGGTACATTGGCGAGAATTGGCAACTTGGGAATTGTGACGCGCCCAACTTCTTTGGTCTTCGCATGGAATCAGCATCGTTCGATCGTCTCGTCACAGCGTCCCCATCACGCGCGTTTCACGCCGTTGACGTCAGCGTGTGGTGGCCCCATGGTATTCATCGCGTCGTCACCATGACGCTGGTATTCAACAGTCTTCAGTACAACCTATACATTAACATAAGCCAAAACCTAAGCAACGAGGATGCGCCGCGGATCCATTGAAATCGGCGAGGTAAGCCTTCATTGTAGGTGTGTTCACTGTAATTGTGGCTTTGTCCCTTAAAATGTCTCCCCAGATGTCTCACAACCCATATTGTCAGAGAACCCTATCATCTGCAGAGCAAGATAGCAGCACACACACTTAGTTACAGAAGCCAGCGGACATCTTGGGTCAACGCGCATGTCAATGGGACTAGATACCAGAGGAAGGTGGTTGAAAATGTCACACAATGCCAATAACATTAAAAAAAAAAGGAAGACGGCTGCTACGAAAACGAGGCTGCCACAAAAGTTTCGCAATCCGTCAAAAAGGGTAATTTTTAAAGCCGTTCCGGGCTCTGACCCGACCTGTGCGCCCTTTCACAAGCGCACCGGTACAGAAGCTGGTCCCCGCCAACCGCCGGCAGCAGGCTGACGCCTCTACCTCCCTGATCCATTCCTGCCGAATGTCCTAGACGCAAGGCCACGGATCAGGTGATGTTCACTAGGTCGTTGGGCGTATATGTGTTTATAGAGAACAGCCACGCATGACACGTCGTCACACTGACAATTGCGGCACGGCGGGCAACGTAAACTGTGGAACAAACGAAGAAACCTCAAAAAGATGAGCTGCACAGAAGGCCGGCAATCGAACACGGCGTGGCACGCGGTCGTACAAATAGCCTGAGCCATAAACCACTTCCGATTGGCCTTGTGTCATTGGGTACATTGGTCAGAATACGCAACTTGGAAATTGTGACGCGCCCAACTTCTTCGGTGTTCGCATGGAATCAGCATCGTTCGATCCTCTCGTCACAGCGTCACCATCACCCGCGTTTCACGCCGTTGACGTCAGCGTGTGGTGGCTCCATGGTATACATCGCGTCGTCACCATGACGCTGGTATTCAACAGTCTTCAGTACAACCTATACATTAACCTAGGCCAAAACGTAAGCAATAAGAATGCCCTGCGGATATATTGAAATCGGCGAGGTAAGCCTTCATTGTAGGTGTGTTCACATTAATTGTGGGTTCGTCCCTTAAAATGTCTCCCCAGATGTCTCACAAGCCATATTGTCAGAGAACCCTATCGTCTGCAGAGCAAGATAGCAGCCAACACACACTTAGTTCCAGAAGCACGCGGACAACTTTGGTCAACGCGCAGGTCAATGGGACTAGATGCACAGAGGAAGGTCGCTGAAAATGTCGCACAATGCCAATAACATTGAAAAAAGGAAGACGGCAGCGACGAAAACGAGGCTGCCACCAAAGTTTCGCAATCGGTCAAAAAAGATGAGTACTTGTCAAAGAAGCTGCGGGCTCTGACCCGACCTGCGCGCCCTTTCACAAGCGCACCGCTACACAAGCTGGTCCCCGCCAACTTCCGGCAGCAGGCTGACTCCTCTACCTCCCTGATCCATTCCTGCCCAGTGTCCTAGACACAAGGCCACGGATCAGGTGATACTCACGAGGTCGTTGGGCGTATATGTGTTTATCGCGAACAGCCACGCATGACACGTCGCCACACTGACAATTGCGGCACGGCGGGCAACGTAAACTGTGGAACAAACGAAGAAACGTCAAAAAGATGAGCGGCACAGAAGGCCGGCAATCGAACACGGCGTGGAACGCGGTCGTACAAATAGCCTGAGATATAAACCACTTCCGATAGACCTTGTGCCATTGGGTACATTGGTGAGAATTGGCAACTTGGGAATTGTGACGCGCCCAACTTCTTCGGTCTTCGTATGGAATCAGCATCGTTCGATCATCTCGTCACAGCGTCCCCATCACCCGCGTTTCAAGCCGTTGACGTCAGCGTGTGGTAGCTCCATGGTATTCATTGCGTCGTCACCATGACGTGGGTATTCAACTGTCTTCAGTACAACCTATACATTAGGTTAGGCCAAAATGTAAGCAAGAGGAATGCGCCGCCGATCCACTGAAATCGGCGAGGTAAGCCTTTATTGTAGGTGTGTTCACAATAATTGTGAGCTTGTCCCTTAGAATGTTTCCCAAGATGTCTCACAAGCCAGATTCTCAGAGAACCCTATCGTCTGCAGAGCAAGATAGCAGCCAACACACTCTTAGTTCCAGAAGCCAGCGGCCAATTTGGGTCAGCGCGCATGTCAATGGGACTAGATGCACAAAGGAAGGTGGCTGAAAATGTGACACAATGCCAATAACATTGAAAAAAAAAAGAATACGGCAGCGACGAAAAACGAGGCTGCCACCAAAATTTCGCAATCCGTCAAAAAGGATGAGTACTTTTCAAAGCAGTTCCGGGCTCTGACCTCACTGGCGCGCCCTTTCACAAGCGCACCGGTACACAGGCTGGTCCCCGCTAACCGCCGGCTGTAGGCTGACGCCTCTACCTCCCTGATCCATTCCTGCCGAGTGTCCTAGAAACAAGGCCACGGATCAGGTGATGTTCACTAGGTTGTTGGGCGTATATGTGTTTATCGAGAACAGCCACGCATGACACGTCGCCACACTGACCATTGCGGCACGGCGGGCAACGTAAACTGTGGAACAAACGAAGAAACGTCAAAAGATAAGCGGCACAGGAGGCCGGCAATCGAACACGGCGTGGCACGCGGTCGTACAAATGGCCTGAACCATTAACCATTTCCGATTCGGCTTGTGCCATTGGGTACATTGGTCAGAATTGGCAACTTGGCAATTGTGACGCGCCCAACTTTTTCGGTCTTCGCATGGAATCAGCATCGTTCGATCGTCTCGTCACAGCTTCACCATCACCCGCGTTTCACGCCGGTGACGTCAGCGTGTGGTGGCTCCATAGTATTCATTGCATCGTCAGCAGGACGCTGGTATTCAACAATCTTCAGTACAACCTATACATTAACCTAGGCCAAAAGGTAAGCAAGAAGAATGCGCCGCGGATCCATTGAAATCGGCGAGGTAAACCTTCATTGTATGTGTGTTCACATTAATTTTTGGTTTGTCCCTTAGAATGTTTCCCAAGATGTCTCACAAGCCACATTCTCAGAGAACCCTATCGTCTGCAGAGCAAGATAGCAGCCAACACACACTTAGTTTCAGAAGCAAGCGGACAACTTCGGTCAACGCGCATGTGAATAGGACTAGATGCACAGAGTAATGTGGCTGAAAATGCCACACAATGCCAATAAAATTGAAAAAAAAGAAGACGGCAGCGACGAAAACGAGACTGTCACCAAAATTTCGCAATCCGTCAAAAAGGATGTGTACTTTTCAAAGCAGTTCAGGGCTCAGACCCGTCCTGCGCGCCCTTTCACAAGCGCACCGGTACACGAGCTGGTCCCCGCCAACTGGCGGCAGCAGGCTGACGCCTCTACCTCCCTGATCTATTCCTGCCGAGTGTCCTAGACACAAGGCCACGGATCAGGTGATGTTCACTTGGTCGTTGGGCGCATATGTGTTTATCGAGAACAGCAACGCATGACACGTCGCCACACTGACAATTGCGGCAAGACGGGCAAGGTAAACTGTGGAACAAACGAAGAAACGTCAAAAAGATAAGCGGCACACGAGGCCGCCAATCGAACACGGCGTGGGACGCGGTCGTACAAACGGCCTGAGCCATAAACCGTTTCCGATTGGCCTTGCGCAATTGGGTACATTGGTCAGAATTATCAACTTGGGAATTGTGACGCGCCCAACTTCTTCGGTCTTCGCATGGAATCAGCATCGTTCGATCGTCTCGTCACAGCGTGACCATCACCCGCGTTTCACGCTGTTGGCGTCAGCATGTGGTGGTTCCATGGTATTCATTGCGTCGTCAGCATGACGCTGGTATTCAACAGTCTTCAGTACAACCTATACATTAACCTAGGCCAAAACGTAAGCAAGAAGGAAGCGCCGCGGATCCATTGAAATGAGCGACGTAAGCGTTCATCGTAGGTGTGTTCACAGTGTTTGTGGGTTTGTCCCATAAATTTTTCCCAAGATGTCTCACATGCCACATTCTCAGAGAACCCTATCGTCTGCAGAGCAAGATAGCAGCCAACACACTATGAGTTCCACAAGCCAGCGGACAACCTGGGTCAACGCGCATGTCAATGGGACTAGATACACAGAGGAAGGTGGCTGAAAATGTCACACAATGCCAATAACATTGGAAAATAGAAGACGGTAGGGACCAAAAACGAGGCTGCCACCAAAATTTCGCAATCCGTCAAAAAGGATGAGTACTCTTCAAATCAGTTCCGGGCTCTGACCCGTCCTGCGCGCCCTTTCACAAGCGCACCGGTACACGAGCTGGTCCCCGCCAACTGGCGGCAGCAGGCTGACGCCTCTACCTCCCTGATCTATTCCTGCCGAGTGTCCTAGACACAAGGCCACGGATCAGGTGATGTTCACTTGGTCGTTGGGCGTATATGTGTTTATCGAGAACAGCAACGCATGACACGTCGCCACACTGACAATTGCGGCAAGACGGGCAAGGTAAACTGTGGAACAAACGAAGAAACGTCAAAAAGATAAGCGGCACAGAAGGCCGGAAATCGAACACGGCGTGGCACGCGGTCGTACAAATGGCCTGAACCATTAACCGTTTCCGATTCGCCTTGTGCCATTGGGTACATTGGTCAGAATTGGCAACTTGGCAATTGTGACGCGCCCAACTTTTTCGGTCTTCGCATGGAATCAGCATCGTTCGATCGTCTCTTCACAGCGTCACCATCACCCGCGTTTCACGCCGCTGACGTCAGCGTGTGGTGGCTCCATGGTATTCATTGCGTCGTCAGCAGGACGCTGGTATTCAACAATCTTCAGTACAACCTATACATTAACCTAGGCCAAAAGGTAAGCAAGAAGAATGCGCCGCGGATCCATTGAAATCGGCGAGGTAAACCTTCATTGTATGTGTGTTCACATTAATTTTTGGTTTGTCCCTTAAAATGTTTCCCCAGATGTCTCACATGCCACATTCTCAGAGAACGCTATCGTCTGCAGAGCAAGATAGCAGCCAACACACTCTTAGTTCCAGAAGCCAGCGGAAAACATGGGTCAACGCGCAAGTGAAAGGGACTAGATGCAAATAGTGAGGTGGCTGAAAATGTCACACAATGCCAATAACATTGAAAAAAAAGAAGACGGCAGCAACGAAAACGAGGCTGCCACCTAAATTTCGCTATCCATCAAAAATGGTGAGTACTTTTGAAAGCAGTTCCGGGCTCTGACCTGACCTGCGCGCATTTTCACAAGCGCACTGGTCCACAAGCTGGTCTCCGCCAACCGCGTCAGCAGGCTGACGCCTCTACCTCCCTCATCCGTTCCAGCCGAGTGTCCTAGACGGAAGGCCACGGATCAGGTGATGTTATCTAGATCGTTGGGCGTATATGTGTTTATCGAGAACAGCCACGCATGACACGTCGTCACACTGACAATTGTGGCACGGCGGGTAACGTAAACTGTGGAACAAACGAAGAAACGTCAAAAAGATGAGTGGCACAGAAGGCCGGCAATCGAACACGGCGTGGCAAGCGGTCGTACAAATAGCCTGAGCCATAAACCATTTCTGATTGGCCTTGTGCCATTGGGTACATTGGTCAGAATAGGCAACTTGGAAATCGTGACGCGCCAAACTTCTTCGGTCTTCGCATGGAATTAGCATCGTTCGATCGTCTCGTCGCAGCGTCACCATCACCCGCGTTTCACGCCGTTGACGTCAGCGTGTGGTGGCTCCATGGTATTCATTGCGTCGTCACCATGACGCTAGTATTCAGCAGTCTTCAGTGCAACCTATACATGAACCTAGGCCAAATTGTATGTAAGAAGAATGCGCCGTGGATCCATTGAAATCGGCGACGTAAGCCTTCATTGTAGGTGTGTTCACATTAATTGTGGGTTTGTCCCTTAAAATGTTTCCCAAGATGTCTCACAAGCCACATTCTCAGAGAACCCTATCGTCTGCAGAGCAAGATAGCAGCCAACACACACTTAGTTACAGAGGCAAGCGGACAACTTGGGTCAACGCGCAGGTGAATAGGACTAGATGCACAGAGGAAGGTCGCTGAAAATGTTACACAATGTAAATAACATTGGAAAAAAAGAAGACGGCAGCGACCGAAACCGAGGCTGCCACCGAAATTTCCCAATCCATCAAAAAGGATGAGTACTTTTGAAAGCAGTTCCGGGCTCTGACCTGACCTGCGCGCCCTTTCACAAGCGCACTGGTCCACAAGCTGGTCCCCGCCAACCGCCGGCAGCAGGCTGACGCCTCTACCTCCCTGATCCATTTCTGCCGAGTGTCATAGACACAAGGCCAGGGATCAGGTGATGTTCACTAGGTCGTTGGGCGTATATGTGTTTATCGAGAACAGCCACGCATGACACGTCGCCACACTGACAATTGCGGCACGGCGGGCAACGTAAACTGTGGAACAAACTAAGAAACGTCAAAAAGATACGCGGCACAGAAGGCCGGCAATGGAACACGGCGTGGCACGCGGTTGTACAAATGGCCTGAGCCATAAACTATTTCCGATTGGGCTTGTGCCATTGGGTACATTGGTCAGAATTGGCAAGTTGGCAATTGTGACGCGCCCAACTTTTTCTGTCTTCGCATGGAATCAGCATCGTTCGATCGTCTCGTCAGCGCGTCACCATCCCCCGCGTTTCACGCCGTTGACGTCAGCGCGTGGTGGCTCCATGGTATGCATTGCGTCGTCAGCATGGCGCTGGTATTCAACAGTCTTCAGTACAACCTTTACATTAACCTATGCCAAAAGGTAAGCAAGAAGAATGCGCCGTGGATCCATTGAAATCGGCGAGGTAAACCTTCATTGTATGTGTGCTCACATTAATTTTTGGTTTGTCCCTTAAAATGTTTCCCCAGATGTCTCACATGCCACATTCTCAGAGAACCCTCTCGTCTGCAGAGCAAGATAGCAGCCAACACACTCTTAGTTCCATAAGCCAACGGAAAACATGGGCGAACGCGCACGTGAAAGGGACTAGATGCAAAGAGTAAGGTGGCTGAAAATGTCACCCAATACCAATAACATTGAAAAAAAAAGAAGACGGCAGCGACGAAAACGAGGCTGCCACCTAAATTTCGCAATCCGTCAAAAAGGGTGAGTACTTTTCAAAGCAGTTCCGGGCTCTGACGCAACCTGCGCGCCCTTTCACAAGCGCACCGGTACACAAGCTGGTTCCCGCCAACTGCCGGCAGCAGGCTCACGCCTCTACTTCCCTGATCCATTCCTGCCGAGTGTCCTAGACACAAGGCCACGGATCAGGTGATGTTCACTAGGTCGTTGGGCGTATATGTGTTTATCGCGAAGAGCCACGCATGACACGTCGCCACACTGACAATTGCGGAACGGCGGGCAACGTAAACTGTGGAACAAACGAAGAAACGTCAAAAAGATAAGCGGCACAGAAGGCCGGCAATCGAACACATCGTGGCACGCCGTCGTACAAATGGCCTGAGCCATTAACCATTTCCGATTGGGCTTGTGCCATTGGGTACATTGGTCAGAATTGGCAAGTTGGCAATTGTGACGCGCCCAACTGTTTCGGTCTTCGCATGGAATCAGCATCGTTCTATCGTCTCGTCACAGCGTCACCATCACCCGCGTTTCACGCCGTTGACGTCAGCGTGTGGTGGCTCCATGGTATTCATTGCGTCGTCAGCATGACGCTCGTATTCAACAATCTTCCGTACAACCTATACATTAACCTAGGCCAAAGGGTAAGCAAGAAGAATGCGCCGCGGATACATTGAAATCGGCGAGGTAAACCTTCATTGTATGTGTGTTCACATTAATTTTTGGTTTGTCCTTTAAAATGTTTCCCCAGATGTCTCACAAGCCACATCGTCAGAGAATCCTATCGTCTGCAGAGCAAGATAGCAGCCAACACACTCTTAGTTCCAGAAGCCAGCGGACAACTTGGATTAACGCGCATATCAATGGGACTAGATACACAGAGGAAGGTGGCTGAAAATGTCACACAATGCCAATAACATTGGAAAAAAAGAAGACGGCAGCGACCAAAAAAGAGGCTGACACCAAAATTTCGCAATCCGTCGAAAAGGATGAGTACCTTTCAAAGCAGTTCCGGACTCTGACCTGATCTGCGCGCCCTTTCACAAGCGCACCGGTACACAAGCTGGTCCCCGCCAACTGCCTGCAGCAGGCTGACGCCTCTACCTCCCTGATCCATTCCTGCCTTGTGTCCTAGACACAAGGCCACGGATCAGGTGATGTGCACTAGGTCGTTGGGCGTATATGTGTTTATCGCGAACATCCACGCGTTACACGTCGCCACACTGACAATTGCGGCACGGCGGGCAACGTAAACAGTGGAACAAACGAAGAAACGTCAAAAAGATAAGCGGCGCAGAAGGCCGGCAATCAAAGACGGCGTGGCACGCGGTCGTACAAATGGCCTGAGCTATACACCATTTCCGATTGGCCTTGTGCCATTGGGTACATTGGTCAGAATGGGCAAGTTGGCAATTGTGACGCGCCCAAATTTTTCGGTCTTCGCATGGAATCAGCATCGTTCCATCGTCTCGTCACAGCGTCACCATCACCCGCGTTTCACGCCGTTGACGTCAGCGTGTGGTGGCTCCATGGTATTCATTGCGTCGTCAGCATGACGCTGGTATTCAACAATCTTCAGTACAACCTATGCATTAACCTAGGCTAAAAGGTAAGCAAGAGCAATGCGCCGCGGATCCATTGAAATCGGCGAGGTAAACCTTCATTTATGTGTGTTCACATTAATTTTTGGTTTGTCCCTTAAAATGTTTCCCCAGATGTCTAACATGCCACACTCTCAGAGAACGCTATCGTCTGCAGAGCAAGATAGCAGCCAACACACTCTTAGTTCAAGAAGCCAGCGGAAAACATGGGTCAACGCGCACGTGAAAGGGACTAGATGCAAATAGTGAGGTGGCTGAAAATGTCACACAATGCCAATAACATTGAAAAAAAAAGAAGACGGCAGCGACGAAAACGAGGCTGCCACCTAAATTTCGCAATCCGTCAAAAATGGTGAGTACTTTTCAAAGCAGTTCCGGGCTCTGACGCAACCTGCGCGCCCTTTCACACGCGCACCGGTACACAAGCTGGTTACCGCCAACTGCCGGCAGCAGGCTGACACCTCTACTTTCCTGAACCATTCCTGCCGAGTGTCCTAGACACAAGGCCACGGATCAGGTGATGTTCACTAGGTCGTTGGGCATATATGTGTTTATCGCGAAGAGCCACGAATGACACGTCGCCACACTGACAATTGCGGAACGGCGGGCAACGTAAACTGTGGAACAAACGAAGAAACGTCAAAAAGATAAGCGGCACACCAGGCCGCCAATCGAACACGGCGTGGGACGCGGTCGTACAAACGGCCTGAGCCATAAACCATTTAGGATTGGGCTTGTGCCATTGGGTACATTGGTCAGAATTGGCAACTTGGCAATTGTGACGCGCCCAACTTTTTCGGTCTTCGCATGGAATCAGCATCGTTCGATCGTCTCGTCACAGCGTCACCATCACCCGCGTTTCACGCCGTTGACATCAACGTGTGGTGGCTCCATGGTATTCATTGCGTCGTCAGCATGACGCTGGTATTCAACAGTCTTCAGTACAACCTATACATTAACTTAGGCCAAAACGTAAGCAAGAAGAATGCGCCGCGGATCCATTGAAATCGGCGAGGTAAGCCTTCATTGTAGGTGTGTTCAAATTAATTGTGAGCTTGTCCCTTAGAATGTTTCCCAAGATGTCTCACAAGCCACATTCTCAGAGAACCCTATCGTCTGCAGAGCAAGATAGCAGCCAACACACATTTAGTTCCAGAAGCAAGCGGAGAACTTCGGTCAACGCGCATGTGAATAGGACTAGATGCACAGAGTAATGTGCCTGAAAATGCCACACAATGCCAATAAAATTGAAAAAAAGAAGACGGCAGTGACGAAAACGAGACTGTCACCAAAATTTCGCAATCCGTCAAAAAGGATGTGTACTTTCAAAGCAGTTCCGGGCTCTGACCTGACCTGCGCGCCCTTTCACAAGCACACCGGTACACAAGCTGGTCCCCGCCAACTGGCGGCAGCGGGCTGACGCCTCTACCTCCCTGATCCATTCCTGCCGAGTGTCCTAGACACGAGGGCACGGATCAGGTGATGTTCACTAGGTCGTTGGGCGTATATGTGTTTATCGCGAACAGCCACGCATGACACGTCGCCACACTGACAATTGCGGCACGGCGGGCAACGTAAACTGTGGAACAAAGGAAGAAACGTCAAAAAGATAAGCGGCACAGAAGGCCGGCAATCGAACACGGCGTGGCACGCGGTCGTACAAATAGCCTGAGCCATAAAGCATTACCGATTGGCCTTGTGCCACTGGGTACATTGGTGAGAATTGGCAACTTGGGAATTGTGACGCGCCCAACTTCTTCGGTGTTCGCATGGAATGAGCATCGTTCGATCCTCTCGTCACAGCGTCACCATCTCCCGCGTTTCACGCCGTTGACGTCAGCGTGTGGTGGCTCCATGGTATGCATTGCGTCGTCACCATGACGCTGGAATTCAACAGTCTTCAGTACAACCTACACAATAACATAAGCTAAAACGAAAGCAAGAAGAATGCCCTGCGGATCCATCGAAATCGGCGACGTAAGCCTTCATTGTAGGTGTGTTCACATTAATTGTGGATTTGTCCCTTAAAATGATTCCCAAGATGTCTCACATGCCACATTCTCAATGAACCCTATCGACTGCTGAGCAAGATAGCAGCCAACACCCACTTAGTTCCAGAAGCACGCTGACAACTTGGGTCAACGCGCATGTGAATGGGACTAGATGCACAGAGGAAGGTGGTTGAAAATGTCACACAATGCCAATAACACTGAAAAAAAAGAAGACGGCAGCGACGAAAACGAGGCTGCCACCAAAATTTCACAATCCGTCGAAAAGGGTGAGTACTTTTTAAAGCAGTTCTGGGCTCTGACCCGACCTGCGCGCCCTTTCACAAGCGCACCAGTACACAAGCTGCTTCCCGCCAACCGCCGGCAGCAGGCTGACGCCTCTACCTGCATGATCCATTCCTGCCGAGTGTCCTAGACGCAAGACCACGGATCAGGTGGTGTTCACTAGGTCGTTGGGCGCATATGTGTTCATCGAGAACAGCCACGCATGACACGTCGTCACACTGCCAATTGCGGCACGGCGGGCGACGTAAACTGTGGAACAAACGAAGAAACCTCAAAAAGATGAGCGGCACAGAAGGCCGGCAATCGAACACGGCGTGGCACGCGGTCGTACAAATAGCCTGAGCCATAAACCACTTCCAATTTGCCTTGTGTCATTGGGTACATTGGTCAGAATAGGCAACTTGGAAATTGTGACGCGCCCAACTTCTTCGGTGTTCACATGGAATCAGCATCGTTCGATCCTCTCGTCACAGCGTCACCATCTCCCGCGTTTCACGCCGTTGACGTCAGCGTGTGGTGGCTCCATGGTATTCATTACGTCGTCACCATGACGCTGAAATTCAACAGTCTTCAGTACAACCTACACAATAACATAAGCTAAAACGTAAGCAAGAAGAATGCCCTGCGGATCCATCGAAATCGGCGACGTAAGCCTTCATTGTAGGTGTGTTCACATTAATTGTGGATTTGTCCCTTAAAATGATTCCCAAGATGTCTCACATGCCACATTCTCAATGAACCCTATCGAATGCAGAGCAAGATAGCAGCCAACACACACTTAGTTCCAGAAGCACGCTGACCACTTGGGTCAACGCGCATGTGAATGGGACTAGATGCACAGAGGAAGGTCGCTGAAAATGTCACACAATGCCAATAACATTGAAAAAAGGAAGACGGCAGCGACGAAAACGAGGCTGCCACCAAAGTTTCGCAATCCGTCGAAAAGGCTGAGTACTTTTCAAAGCATTTCTGGGCTCTGACCCTACCTGCGCGCCCTTTCACAAACGCACCGGTAAACAGGCTAGTCCCCGCCAACCGCCTGCAGCGGGCTGACGCCTCTACCCTCCTGATCCATTCCTGCGGAGTGTCCTAGACGCAAGGTCACGGATCAGGTGATGTTTACTAGGCCGTTGGGCGTAAATGTGTTTGTCGAAAACAGCCACGCATGACTAGTCGTCACACTGACAACTGCGGCACGGCGGGCAACGTAAACTGTGGAACAAACGAAGAAACGTCAAAAAGATGAGCGGCACAGAAGGCCGGCAATCGAACACGGCGTGGCACGCGGTCGTACAAATAGCCTGAGCTAGAAACCACTTCCGATAGACCTTGTGCCATTGGGTACATTGGCGAGAATTGGCAACTTGGGAATTGTGACGCGCCCAACTTCTTTGGTCTTCGCATGGAATCAGCATCGTTCGATCCTCTCGTCACAGCGTCACCATCACCCGCGTTTCACGCCGTTGACGTCAGCGTGTGGTGGCTCCATGGTATTTATCGCGTCGTCACCATGACGCTGGTATTCAACAGTCTTCAGTACAACCTATACATTAACCTAGGCCAAAACGTAAGCAAGAAGAATGCCCTGCGGATCCATTGAAATCGGCGAGGTAAGCCTTCATTGTAGGTGTGTTCATATTAATTCTGGATTTGTCCCATAAAATGACTCCCAAGATGTCTCACATGCCACATTCTCAAAGAACCCTATCGACTGCAGAGCAAGATAGCAGCCAACACACACTTAGTTCCAGAAGCACGCTGACAACTTGGGTCAACGCGCATGTGAAAGGGACTAGATGCACAGAGGAAGGTCGCTGAAAATGTCACACAATGCCAATAACATTGAAAAAAGGAAGACGGCAGCGACGAAAACGATGCTGCCACCAAAGTTTCGCAATCCGTCGAAAAGGGTGAGTACTTTTCAAAGCATTTCCGGGCTCTGACCCGACCTGTGCGCCCTTTCACAAGCGCACCGGTACACAAGCTGGTCCCCGCCAACCGCCGGCAGCAGGCTGACGCCTCTTTCTCCCTGATCCATTCCTGCCGAATGTCCTAGACGCAAGGCCACGGATCAGGTGATGTTCACTAGGTCGTTGGGCGTATATGTGTTTATAGAGAACAGCCACGCATGACACGTCGTCACACTGACAATTGCGGCACGGCGGGCAACGTAAACTGTGGAACAAACGAAGAAACCTCAAAAAGATGAGCTGCACAGAAGGCCGGCAATCGAACACGGCGTGGCACGCGGTCGTACAAATAGCCTGAGCCATAAACCACTTCCGATTGGCCTTGTGTCATTCGGTACATTGGTCAGAATAGGCAACTTGGAAATTGTGACGCGCCCAACTTCTTCGGTGTTCGCATGGAATCAGCATCTTTCGATCCTCTCGTCACAGCGTCACCATCACCCGCGTTTCACGCCGTTGACGTCAGCGTGTGGTGGCTCCATGGTATTCATCGCGTCGTCACCATGACGCTGGTATTCAACAGTCTTCAGTACAACCTATACATTAACCTAGGCCAAAACGTAAGCAAAAAGAATGCCCTGCGGATATATTGAAATCGGCGAGGTAAGCCTTCATTGTAGGTGTGTTCACATTAATTGTGGGTTCGTCCCTTAAAATGTTTCCCCAGATGTCTCACATGCCACATTCTCAGAGAACGCTATCGTCTGCAGAGCAAGATAGCAGCCAACACACTCTTAGTTCCAGAAGCCAGCGGAAAACATGGGTCAACGCGCACGTGAAAGGGACTAGATGCAAATAGTGAGGTGGCTGAAAATGTCACACAATGCCAATAACATTGAAAAAAAAAGAAGACGGCAGCGACGAAAACGAGGCTGCCACCTAAATTTCGCAATCCGTCAAAAATGGTGAGTACTTTTCAAAGCAGTTCCGGGCTCTGACGCAACCTGCGAGCCCTTTCACAAGCGCACCGGTACACAAGCTGGTTACCGCCAACTGCCGGCAGCAGGCTGACGCCTCTGCTTCCCTGAACCATTCCTGCCGAGTGTCCTACACACAAGGCCAAGGATCAGGTGATGTTCACTAGGTCGTTGGGCGTATATGTGTTTATCGCGAAGAGCCACGAATGACACGTCGCCACACTGACAATTGCGGAACGGCGGGCAACGTAAACTGTGGAACAAACGAAGAAACGTCAAAAGGATAAGCGGCACAGAAGGCCGGCAATCGAACACATCGTGGCACGCGGTCGTACAAATGGCCTGAACCATTAACCATTTCCGATGGGCTTGTGCCATTGGGTACATTGGTCAGAATTGGCAACTTGGCAATTGTGACGCGCCCAACTTTTTCGGTCTTCGCATGGAATCAGCATCGTTCGATCGTCTCGTCACAGCGTCACCATCACCCGCGTTTCACGCCGTTGACGTCAGCGTGTGGTGGCTCCATGGTATTCATTGCGTCGTCAGCATGACGCTGGTATTCAACAGTCTTCAGTACAACCTATACATTAACCTAGGCCAAAACGTAAGCAAGAAGGAAGCGCCGCGGATCCATTGAAATGAGCGACGTAAGCGTTCATCGTAGGTGTGTTCACAGTGTTTGTGGGTTTGTCCCATAAATTTTTCCCAAGATGTCTCACATGCCACATTCTCAGAGAACCCTATCGTCTGCAGAGCAAGATAGCAGCCAACACACTATGAGTTCCAGAAGCCAGCGGACAACCTGGGTCAACGCGCATGTCAATGGGACTAGATACACAGAGGAAGGTGGCTGAAAATGTCACACAATGCCAATATTATTGGAAAATAGAAGACGGTAGCGACCAAAAACGAGGCTGCCACCAAAATTTCGCAATCCGTCAAAAAGGATGAGTACTTTTCAAAGCAGTTCCGGGCTCTGACCTGAGCTGCGCGCCCTTTCGCAAGCGCACCGGTACGCAAGCTGGTCCCCGCCAACTGCCGTCAGCAGGCTGACTCTACCTCCCTGATCCATTCCTGCCGAGTGTCCTAGACACAAGGCCACGGATGAGGTGATGTTCACGAGGTCGTTGGGCGTATATGTGTTTATCGAGAACAGCCACGCGTGACACGTTGCCTCACTGGCAATTGCGGCACGGCGGGCAACGTAAACTGTGGAACAAACGAAGAAACGTCAAAAAGATAAGCGGCACAGAAAGCCGGCAATGGAACACGCCGTGGCGCGCGGTCGTACAAATGGCCTGAGCCATAAACAATTTCCGATTGGGCTTGTGCCATTGCGCACATTGGTCAGAATTGGCAGCTTGGCAATTGTGACGCGCCCAATTTTTTCGGTCTTCGCATGGAATCAGCATCGTTCGATCGTCTCGTCACAGCGTGACCATCACCCGCGTTTCACGCTGTTGGCGTCAGCGTGTGGTGGTTCCATGGTATTCATTGCGTCGTCAGCATGACGCTGGTATTTAACAGTCTTCAGTACAACCTATACATTAACCTAGGCCAAAACATAAGCAAGAAGGAAGCGCCGCGGATCCATTGAAATGAGCGACGTAAGCCTTCATCGTAGGTGTGTTCACAGTATTTGTGGGTTTGTCCCATAAATTTTTCCCAAGATGTCTCACATGCCACATTCTCAGAGAAGCCTATCGTCTGCAGAGCAAGATAGCAGCCAACACACTATGAGTTCCAGAAGCCAGCGGACAACCTGGGTCAACGCGCATGTCAATGGGACTAGATACACAGAGGAAGGTGGCTGAAAATGTCACACAATGGCAATAACATTGAAAAAAGCGAGACGGCAGCGACCAAAAACGAAGCTGCCACCAAAATTTAGCAATCCGTCAAAAAGGATGAGTACTTTTCAAAGCGGTTCCGGGCTCTGACCTGACCTGCACGCCCTTTCACAAGCGCACCGGTACGCAAGCTGGTCCCCGCCAACCGCCGGCAGCAGGCTGACGCCTCTACCTCCCTGATTCATTCCTGCCGAGTGTCCTAGACACAAGGCCACGGATCAGGTGATGTTCACTAGGTCGTTGGGCGTATATGTGTTTATCGCGAACAGCCACGCATGACACGTCGCCACACTGATAATTGCGGCACGGCGGGCAACGTGAACTGTGGAACAAACGAAGAAACCTCAAAAAGATGAGCGGCACAGAAGGCCGGCAATCGAACACGGCGTGGCACGCGGTCGTACAAATAGCCTGAGCCATAAACCACTTCCGATTGGCCTTGTGTCATTGGGTACATTGGTCAGAATAGGCAACTTGGAAATTGTGACGCGCCCAACTTCTTCGGCGTTCACATGGAATCAGCTTCGTTCGATCCTCTCGTCACAGCGTCACCATCTCCCGCGTTTCAGGCCGTTGACGTCAGCGTGTGGTGGCTTCATGGTATTCATTGCGTCGTCACCATGACGCTGGTATTCAACAGTCTTCAGTACAACCTACACAATAATATAAGCTAAAACGTAAGCAAGAAGAATGCCCTGCGGATCCATCGAAATCGGCGACGTAAGCCTTCATTGTAGGTGTGTTCACATTATTTGTGGATTTGTCCCTTAAAATGATTCCCAAGATGTCTCACATGCCACATTCTCAATGAACCCTATCGACTGCAGAGCAAGATAGCAGCCAACACACACTTAGTTCCAGAAGCACGCTGACAACTTGGGTCAACGCGCATGTGAATGGGATTAGGTGCACAGAGGAAGGTCGCTGAAAATGTCACACAATGCCAATAACATTGAAAAAAGGAAGACGGCAGCGACGAAAACGAGGCTGCCACCAAAGTTTCGCAATCCGTCGAAAAGGCTGAGTACTTTTCAAAGCATTTCTGGGCTCTGACCCGACCTGTGCGCCCTTTCACAAGCGCACCGGTACACAAGCTGGTCCCCGCCAACCGCCGGCAGCAGGCTGACGCCTCTACCTCCCTGATCCATTCCTGCCGAATGTCCTAGACGCAAGGCTACGGATCAGGTGATGTTCACTAGGTCGTTGGGCGTATATGTGTTTATAGAGAACAGCCACGCATGACACGTCGTCACACTGACAATTGCGGCACGGCGGGCAACGTAAACTGTGGAACAAACGAAGAAACCTCAAAAAGATGAGCTGCACAGAAGGCCGGCAATCGAACACGGCGTGGCACGCGGTCGTACAAATAGCCTGAGCCATAAACCACTTCCGATTGGCCTTGTGTCATTGGGTACATTGGTCAGAATAGGCAACTTGGAAATTGTGACGCGCCCAACTTCTTCGGTGTTCGCATGGAATCAGCATCGTTCGATCCTCTCGTCACAGCGTCACCATCACCCGCTTTTCACGCCGTTGACGTCAGCGTGTGGTGGCTCCATGGTATTCATCGCGTCGTCACCATGACGCTGGTATTCAACAGTCTTCAGTACAACCTATACATTAACCTAGGCCAAAACGTAAGCAAGAAGAATGCCCTGCGGATCCATTGAAATCGGCGAGGTAAGCCTTCATTGTAGGTGTGTTCACATTAATTGTGGATTTGTCCCTTAAAATGATGATCAAGATGTCTCACATGCCACATTCTCAAAGAACCCTATCGACTGCAGAGCAAGATAGCAGCCAACACACACTTAGTTCCAGAAGCACGCTGACAACTTGGGTCAACGCGCATGTGAATGGGACTAGATGCACAGAGGAAGGTCGCTGAAAATGTCACACAATGCCAATAACATTGAAAAAAGGAAGACGGCAGCGACGAAAACGAGGCTGCCACCAAAGTTTCGCAATCCGTCGAAAAGGGTGAGTACTTTTCAAAGCATTTCCGGGCTCTGACCCGACCTGTGCGCCCTTTCACAAGCGCACCGGTACACAAGCTGGTCCCCGCCAACCGCCGGCAGCAGGCTGACGCCTCTACCTCCCTGATCCATTCCTGCCGAATGTCCTAGATGGAAGGCCACGGATCAGGTGATGTTCACTAGGTCGTTGGGCGTATATGTGTTTATAGAGAACAGCCACGCATGACACGTCGTCACACTGACAATTGCGGCACGGCGGGCAACGTAAACTGTGGAACAAACGAAGAAACCTCAAAAAGATGAGCTGCACAGAAGGCCGGCAATCGAACACGGCGTGGCACGCGGTCGTACAAATAGCCTGAGCCATAAACCACTTCCGATTGGCCTTGTGTCATTGGGTACATTGGTCAGAATAGGCAACTTGGAAATTGTGACGCGGCCAACTTCTTCGGTGTTCGCATGGAATCAGCATCGTTCGATCCTCTCGTCACAGCGTCACCATCACCCGCGTTTCACGCCGTTGACGTCAGCGTGTGGTGGCTCCATGGTATTCATCGCGTCGTCACCATGACGCTGGTATTCAACAGTCTTCAGTACAACCTATACATTAACCTAGGCCAAAACGTAAGCAAGAAGAATGCCCTGCGGATATATTGAAATCGGCGAGGTAAGCCTTCATTGTAGGTGTGTTCACATTAATTGTGGGTTCGTCCCTTAAAATGTCTCCCCAGATGTCTCACAAGCTATATTGTCAGAGAACCCTATCGTCTGCAGAGCAAGATAGCAGCCAAGACACACTTAGTTCCAGAAGCACGCGGACAACTTGGGTCAACGCGAAAGGCAATGGAACTAGATGCACAGAGGAAGGTCGCTGAAAATGTCGCACAATGCCAATAACATTGAAAAAGGAAGACGGCAGCGACGAAAACGAGGCTGCCACCAAAGTTTCGCAATCCGTCAAAAAGGATGAGTACTTGTCAAAGCAGCTGCGGGCTCTGACCCGACCTGCGCGCCCTCTCACAAGCGCACCGCTACACAAGCTGGTCCCCGCCAACTTCCGGCAGCAGGCTGACTCCTCTACCTCCCTGATCCATTCCTGCCCAGTGTCCTAGACACAAGGCCACGGATCAGGTGATGCTCACGAGGTCGTTGGGCGTATATGTGTTTATCGCGAACAGCCACGCATGACACGTCGCCACACTGACAATTGCGGCACGGCGGGCAACGTAAACTGTGGAACAAACGAAGAAACGTCAAAAAGATGAGCGGCACAGAAGGCCGGAAATCGAACACGGCGTGGAACGCGGTCGTACAAATAGCCTGAGATATAAACCACTTCCGATAGACCTTGTGCCATTGGGTACATTGGTGAGAATTGGCAACTTGGGAATTGTGACGCGCCCAACTTCTTCGGTCTTCGTATGGAATCAGCATCGTTCGATCATCTCGTCACAGCGTCCCCATCACCCGCGTTCCAAGCCGTTGACGTCAGCGTGTGGTAGCTCCATGGTATTCATTGCGTCGTCACCATGACGCTGGTATTCAACTGTCTTCAGTACAACCTATACATTAACTTAGGCCAAAACGTAAGCAAGAAGAATGCGCCGCCGATCCACTGAAATCGGCGAGGTAAGCCTTCATTGTAGGTGTGTTCACAATAATTGTGAGCTTGTCCCTTTGAATGTTTCCCAAGATGTCTCACAAGCCACATTCTCAGAGAACCCTATCGTCTGCAGAGCAAGATAGCAGCCAACACATTCTTAGTTCCGGAAGCCAGCGGACAATTTGGGTCAGCGCGCATGTCAATGGGACTAGATGCACAAAGGAAGGTGGCTGAAAATGTGACACAATGCCAATAACATTGAAAAAAAAAGAATACGGCAGCGACGAAGAACGAGGCTGCCACCAAAATTTCGCAATCCGTCAAAAAGGATGAGTACTTGTCAAAGCAGCTGCGGGCTCTGACCCGACCTGCGCGCCCTTTCACAAGCGCACCGGTACACAGGCTGGTCCCCGCCAACCGCCGGCTGTAGGCTGACGCCTCTACCTCCCTGATCCATTCCTGCCGAGTGTCCTAGAAACAAGGCCACGGATCAGGTGATGTTCACTAGGTCGTTGGGCGTATATGTGTTTATCGAGAACAGCCACGCATGACACGTCGCCACACTGACCATTGCGGCACGGCGGGCAACGTAAACTGTGGAACAAACGAAGAAACGTCAAAAGATAAGTGGCACAGAAGGCCGGCATTCGAACACGGCGTGGCACGCGGTCGTGCAAATGGCCTGAACCACTAACCATTTCCGATTCGGCTTGTGCCATTGGGTACATTGGTCAGAATTGGCAACTTGGCAATTGTGACGCGCCCAACTTTTTCGGTCTTCGCATGGAATCAGCATCGTTCGATCGTCTCGTCACAGCTTCACCATCACCCGCGTTTCACGCAACTGACGTCAGCGTGTGGTGGCTCCATAGCATTCATTGCGTCGTCAGCAGGACGCTGGTATTCAACAATCTTCAGTACAACCTATACATTAACCTAGGCCAAAAGGTAAGCAAGAAGAATGCGCCGCGGATCCATTGAAATCGGCGAGGTAAACCTTCATTGTATGTGTGTTCACATTAATTTTTGGTTTGTCCCTTAAAATGTTTCCCCAGATGTCTCACATGCCACATTCTCAGAGAACGCTATCGTCTGCAGAGCAAGATAGCAGCCAACACACTCTTAGTTCCAGAAGCCAGCGGAAAACATGGGTCAACGCGCACGTGAAAGGGACTAGATGCAAATAGCGAGGTGGCTGAAAATGTCACACAATGCCAATAACATTGAAAAAAAAAAAGAAGACGGCAGCGACGAAAACGAGGCTGCCACCTAAATTTCGCAATCCGTCAAAAATGGTGAGTACTTTTCAAAGCAGTTCCGGGCTCTCACGCAACCTGCGCGCCCTTTCACAAGCGCACCGGTACACAAGCTGGTTACCGCCAACTGCCGGCAGCAGGCTGACGCCTCTACTTCCCTGAACCATTCCTGCCGAGTGTCCTAGACACAAGGCCACGGATCAGGTGATGTTCACTAGGTCGTTGGGCGTATATGTGTTTATCGCGAAGAGCCACGAATGACACATCGCCACACTGACAATTGCGGAACGGCGGGCAACGTAAACTGTGGAACAAACGAAGAAACGTCAAAAGGATAAGCGGCACAGAAGGCCGGCAATCGAACACATCGTGGCACGCGGTCGTACAAATGGCCTGAACCATTAACCATTTCCGATGGGCTTGTGCCATTGGGTACATTGGTCAGAATTGGCAACTTGGCAATTGTGACGCGCCCAACTTTTTCGGTCTTCGCATGGAATCAGCATCGTTCGATCGTCTCGTCACAGCGTCACCATCACCCGCGTTTCACGCCGTTGACGTCAGCGTGTGGTGGCTCCATGGTATTCATTGCGTCGTCAGCATGACGCTGGTATTCAACAGTCTTGAATACAACCTATACATTAACTTAGGCCAAAACGTAAGCAAGAAGAAAGCGCCGCGGATCCATTGAAATCGGCGAGGCATGCCTTCATTGTAGGTGTGTTCACATTAATTGTGAGCTTGTCCCTTAGAATGTTTCCCAAGATGTCTCACAAGCCACATTCTCAGAGAACCCTATCGTCTGCAGAGCAAGATAGCAGCCAACACACACTTAGTTCCAGAAGCAAGCGGACAACTTCGGTCAACGCGCATGTGAATAGGACTAGATGCACAGAGTAATGTGGCTGAAAATGCCACACAATGCCAATAAAATTGAAAAAAAGAAGACGGCAGGGACGAAAACGAGACTGTCGCCAAAATTTCGCAATCCGTCAAAAAGGATGTGTACTTTTCAAAGCAGTTCAGGGCTCAGACCCGTCCTGCGCGCCCTTTCACAAGCGCACCGGTACACGAGCTGGTCCCCGCCAACTGGCGGCAGCAGGCTGACGCCTCTACCTCCCTGATCTATTCCTGCCGAGTGTCCTAGACACAAGGCCACGGATCAGGTGATGTTCACTTGGTCGTTGGGCGTATATGTGTTTATCGAGAACAGCAACGCATGACACGTCGCCACACTGACAATTGCGGCAAGACGGGGAAGGTAAACTGTGGAACAAACGAAGAAACGTCAAAAAGATAAGCGGCACACGAGGCCGCCAATCGAACACGGCGTGGGACGCGGTCGTACAAACGGCCTGAGCCATAAACCGTTTCCGATTGGCCTTGCGCAATTGGGTACATTGGTCAGAATTGGCAACTTGGGAATTGTGACGCGCCCAACTTCTTCGGTCTTCGCATGGAATCAGCATCGTTCGATCATCTCGTCACAGCGTCACCATCACCCGCGTTTAACGCCGTTGACGTCAGCGTGTGGTGGATAAATGGTATTCATTGCGTCGTCAGCATTACGCTGGTATTCAACAGTGTTCAGTACAACCTATACATTAACCTAGGCCAAAACGTAAACAAGAAGAATGCGCCGCGGATCCATTGAAATCGGCGAGGTAAACGTTCATTGTAGGTGTGTTCACATTATTGTGGGTTTGTCCCTTAAAATGTTTCCCCAGATGTCTCACAAGCCACATTGTCAGAGAACCCTATCATCTAGAAGAGCAAGATAACAGCCAACACACACTTAGTTCCAGAAACCAGCGGACAACTTGGGTCAACGCGCACGTGAAAGGGACTAGATGCAACGAGTAAGGTGGCTGAAAATGTCACATAATGCCAATAACTTTGAAAGAAAAAGAACATGGCAGCGACGAAAACGAGGCTGTCACCAAAATTTCGCAATCCGTCAAAAAGGATGAGTACTTTCAAAGCAGTTCCGGGCTCTGACCTGACCTGCGCGCCCTTTCACAAGCGCAGCGGTACACAAGCTGGTCCCCGCCAACTGGCGGCAGCAGGCTGACGCCTCTACCTCCCTGATCCATTCCTGCCGAGTGTCCTAGACACGAGGGCACGGATCAGGTGATGTTCACTAGGTCGTTGGGCGTGTAAGTGTTTATCGCGAACAGCCACGCATGACACGTCGCCACACTGACAATTGCGGCACGGCGGGCAACGTAAACTGTGCAACAAAGGAAGAAACGTCAAAAAGATAAGCGGCACAGAAGGCCGGCAATCGAACACGGCGTGGCACGCGGTCGTACAAATAGCCTGAGCCATAAAGCATTACCGATTGGCCTTGTGCCACTGGGTACATTGGTGAGAATTGGCAACTTGGGAATTGTGACGCGCCCAACTTCTTCGGTCTTCGCATGGAATCCGCATCGTTCGATCGTCTCGTCACAGCGTCACCATCACCCGCGCTTCACCCCGTTGACGTCAGCGTGTGGTGGCTCCATGGTATTCATTGCGTCGTCACCATGACGCTGGTATTCAAGTCTTCAGTACAACCTATACATTAACCTAGGCCAAAACCTAAGCAAGAAGAATGCATCGCGGATCCATTGAAATCGGCGAGGTAAACCTGCATTGTAGGTGTGTTCACAATAATTGTGGCTTTGTCCCTTAAAATGATTCCCAAGATGTCTCACAAGCCACATTCTCAGAGAACCCTATCGTCTGCAGAGCAAGATAGCAGCCAACACACACTTAGTTCCAGAAGACAGCGGACATCTTGGGTGAACGCGCATGCCAATGGGACTAGATACACAGAGGAAGGTGGTTGAAAATGTCACAATGCCAATAACACTGAAAAAAAAGAAGACGGCAGCGACGAAAACGAGGCTGCCACCAAAATTTCACATCCGTCGAAAAGGGTGAGTTCTTTTTAAAGCAGTTCTGGGCTCTGACCCGACCTGCGCGCCCTTTCACAAGCGCACCGGTACACAAGCTGGTCCCCGCCAACCGCCGGCAGCAGGCGGACGCCTCTACCTCCCTGAACCATTCCTGCCGAGTGTCCTAGACACAAGGCCACGGATCAGGTGATGTTCACTAGGTCGTTGGGCGTATATGTGTTTATCGCGAAGAGCCACGAATGACACATCGCCACACTGACAATTGCGGCACGGCGGGCAACGTAAACTGTGGAACAAACGAAGAAACCTCAAAAAGATGAGCGGCACAGAAGGCCGGCAATCGAACACGGCGTGGCACGCGGTCGTACAAATAGCCTGAGCCGGAAACCGTTTCCGATTGGCCTTGCGTAATTGGGTACATTGGTCAGAATTGGCAACTTGGGAATTGTGACGCGCCCAACTTCTTCGGTCTTCGCATGGAATCAGCATCGTTCGATCGTCTCGTCACAGCGTGACCATCACCCGCGTTTCACGCTGTTGGCGTCAGCGTGTGGTGGTTCCATGGTATTCATTGCGTCGTCAGCATGACGCTGGTATTCAACAGTCTTCAGTACAACCTATACATTAACCTAGGCCAAAACGTAAGCAAGAAGAATGCCCTGCGGATCCATTGAAATCGGCGAGGTAAGCCTTCATTGTAGGTGTGTTCACATTAATTGTGGATTTGTCCCTTAAAATGATTCCCAAGATGTCTCACATGCCACATTCTCAAAGAACCCTATCGACTGCAGAGCAAGATAGCAGCCAACACACACTTAGTTCCAGAAGCACGCTGACAACTTGGGTCAACGCGCATGTGAATGGGACTAGATGCACCGAGGAAGGTCGCTGAAAATGTCACACAATGCCAATAAAATTCAAAAAAAGAAGACGGCAGCGACGAAAACGAGACTGTCACCAAAATTTCGCAATCCGTGAAAAAGGATGTGTACTTTTCAAAGCAGTTCAGGGCTCAGACCCGTCCTGCGCGCCCTTTCACAAGTGCACCGGTACACGAGCTGGTCCCCGCCAACTGGCGGCAGCAGGCTGACGCCTCTACCTCCCTGATCTATTCCTGCCGAGTGTCCTAGACACAAGGCCACGGATCAGGTGATGTTCACTTGGTCGTTGGGCGTATATGTGTTTATCGAGAACAGCAACGCATGACACGTCGCCACACTGACAATTGCGGCAAGACGGGCAAGGTAAACTGTGGAACAAACGAAGAAACGTCAAAAAGATAAGCGGCACACGAGGCCGCCAATCGAATACGGCGTGGGACGCGGTCGTACAAACGGCCTGAGCCGGAAACCGTTTCCGATTGGCCTTGCGTAATTGGGTACATTGGTCAGAATTGGCAACTTGGGAATTGTGACGCGCCCAACTTCTTCGGTCTTCGCATGGAATCAGCATCGTTCGATCGTCTCGTCACAGCGTGACCATCACCCGCGTTTCACGCTGTTGGCGTCAGCGTGTGGTGGTTCCATGGTATTCATTGCGTCGTCAGCATGACGCTGGTATTCAACAGTCTTCAGTACAACCTATACGTTAACCTAGGCCAAAACGTAAGCAAGAAGGAAGCGCCGCGGATCCATTGAAATGAGCGACGTAAGCGTTCATCGTAGGTGTGTTCACAGTGTTTGTGGGTTTGTCTCATAAATTTTTCCCAAGATGTCTCACATGCCACATTCTCAGAGAACCCTATCGTCTGCAGAGTAAGATAGCAGCCAACACACTATGAGTTCCAGAAGCCAGCGGACAACCTGGGTCAACGCGCATGTCAATGGCACTAGATACACAGAGGAAGGTGGCTGAAAATGTCACACAATGCTAATAACATTGGAAAATAGAAGACGGTAGGGACCAAAAACGAGGCTGTCACCAAAATTTCGCAATCCGTCAAAAAGGATGAGTATTCTTCAAAGCAGTTCCGGGCTCTGACCTGACCTGCGCGCCCTTTCGCAAGCGCACCGGTACGCAAGCTGGTCCCCGCCAACTGCCGTGAGCAGGCTGACTCTACCTCCCTGATCCATTCCTGCCGAGTGTCCTAGACACAAGGCCACGGATGAGGTGATGTTCATGAGGTCGTTGGGCGTATATGTGTTTATCGAGAACAGCCACGCGTGACATGTTGCCTCACTGACAATTGCGGCACGGCGGGCAACGTAAACTTTGGAACAAACGGAGAAACGTCAAAAAGATAAGCGGCAAAGAAGGCCGGCAATCGAACACGCCGTGGCGCGCGGTCGTACAAATGGCCTGAGCCATAAACAATTTCCGATTGGGCTTGTGCCATTGGGCACATTGGTCAGAATTAGCAACTAGGGAATTGTGACGCGCCCAACTTTCTCGGTCTTCGCTTGGAATCAGCATCGTTCGATCGTCTCGTCACAGCGTCACCATCACCCGCGTTTCACGCCGTTGACGTCAGCGTGTGGTGGCTCCATGGTATTCATTGCGTCGTCAGCATGACGCTGGTATTCAACAGTCTTCAGTACAACCTATACATTAACCTAGGCCAAAACGTAAGTAAGAAGAATGCGCCGTGGATCCATTGAAATCGGCGACGTAAGCCTTCATTGTAGGTGTGTTCACATTAATTGTGGGTTTGTCCCTTAAAATGTTTCCCAAGATGTCTCCCAAGCCACATTCTCAGAGAACCCTATCGTCTGCAGAGCAAGATAGCAGCCAACACACACTTAGTTACAGAATCAAGCGGACAACTTGGGTCAACGCGCAGGTGAATAGGACTAGATGCACAGAGGAAGGTCGCTGAAAATGTCACACATTGCCAATAACATTGAAAAAAGGAAGACGGCAGCGACGAAAACGAGGCTGCCACCAAAATTTCGCAATCCGTCAGAAAGGGTGAGTACTTTTCAAAGCAGTTCCGGGCTCTGACGCAACCTGCGCGCCCTTTCACAAGCGCACCGGTACACAAGCTGGTTCCCGCCAACGGCCACCACCAGGCTCACGCCTCTACTTCCCTGATCCATTCCTGCCGAGTGTCCTAGAAACAAGGCCACGGATCAGGTGATGTTCACTAGGTCGTTGGGCGTATATGTGTTTATCGCGAAGAGCCACGCATGACACGTCGCCACACTGACAATTGCGGAACGGCGGGCAACGTAAACTGTGGAACAAACGAAGAAACGTCAAAAAGATAAGCGGCACAGAAGGCCGGCAATCGAACACATCGTGGCACGCGGTCGTACAAATGGCCCGAGCCATTAACCATTTCCGGTTGGGCTTGTGCCATTGGGTACATTGGTCAGAATTCGCAAGTTGGCAATTGTGACGCGCCCAACTGTTTCGGTCTTCGCATGGAATCAGCATCGTTCGATCGTCTCGTCACAGCGTCACCATCACCCGCGTTTCACGCCGTTGACGTCAGCGTGTGGTGGCTCCATGGTATTCATTGCGTCGTCAGCATGACGCTGGTATTTAACAATCTTCAGTACAACCTATACATTAACCTATGCCAAAAGGTAAGCAAGAGCAATGCGCCGCGGATCCATTGAAATCGGCGAGGTAAACCTTCATTTATGTGTGTTCACATTAATTTTTGGCTTGTCCCTTAAAATGTTTCCCCAGATGTCTGACATGCCACATTCTCAGAGAACGCTATCGTCTGCAGAGCAAGATAGCAGCCAACACACTCTTAGTTCAAGAAGCCAGCGGAAAACATGGGTCAACGCGCACGTGAAAGGGATTAGATGCAATGAGTAAGGTGTCTCAAAATGTCACACAATGCCACTAACATTGAAAAAGAAGAAGACGGCAGCGACGAAAACGAGGCTGCCACCTAAATTTCGCAATCCGTCAAAAAGGGTGAGTTCTTTTCAAAGCAGTTCCAAGCTCTGACGCAACCTGCGCGCCCTTTCACAAGCGCACCGGTACACAAGCTGGTCCCCGCCAACTGCCGGCAGCAGGCTGACGCCTCTACTTCCCTGATCCATTCCTGCCGAGTGTCCTAGACTCAAGGCCACGGATCAGGTGATGTTCACTAGGTCGTTGGGCGTATATGTGTTTATCGCGAAGAGCCACGCATGACACGTCGCCACACTGACAATTGCGGCACGGCGGGCAACGTAAACTGTGGAACAAACGAAGAAACGTCAAAAAGATAAGCGGCACAGAAGGCCAGCAATCGAACACGGCGTGGCACGCGGTCGTACAAATGGCCTGAACCATTAACCATTTCCGATTGGGCTTGTGCCATTGGGTACATTGGTCAGAATTGGCAACTTGGCAATTGTGACGCGCCCAACTTTTTCGGTCTTCGCACGGAATCAGCATCGTTCGATCGTCTCTTTACAGCGTCACCATCACCCGCGTTTCACGCCGCTGACGTCAGCGTGTGGTGGCTCCATGGTATTCATTGCGTCGTCAGCAGGACGCTGGTATTCAACAATCTTCAGTACAACCTATACATTAACCTAGGCCAATAGGTAAGCAAGAAGAATGCGGCGCGGATACATTGAAATCGGCGAGGTAAACCTTCATTGCATGTGTGTTCACATTAATTTTTGGTTTGTCCCTTAAAATGTTTCCCCAGATGTCTCACATGCCACATTCTCAGAGAACCCTCTCGTCTGCAGAGCAAGATAGCAGCCAACACACTCTTAGGTCCATAAGCCAACGGAAAACATGGGTGAACGCGCACGTGAAAGGGACTAGATGCAAAGAGTAAGGTGGCTGAAAATGTCACCCAATACCAATAACATTGAAAAAAAAAGAAGACGGCAGCGACGAAAACGAGGCTGCCACCTAAATTTCGCAATCCGTCAAAAAGGGTGAGTACTTTTCAAAGCAGTTCCGGGCTCTGACGCAACCTGCGCGCCCTTTCACAAGCGCACCGGTACACAAGCTGGTGCCCGCCAACTGCTGGCAGCAGGCTCACGCCTCTACTTCCCTGATCCATTCCTGCCGAGTGTCCTAGACACAAGGCCACGGATCAGGTGATGTTCACTAGGTCGTTGGGCGTATATGTGTTTATCGCGAAGAGCCACGAATGACACGTCGCCACACTGACAATTGCGGAACGGCGGGCAACGTAAACTGTGGAACAAACGAAGAAACGTCAAAAGGATAAGCGGCACAGAAGGCCGGCAATCGAACACATCGTGGCACGCGGTCGTACAAATGGCCTGAACCATTAACCATTTCCGATGGGCTTGTGTCATTGGGTACATTGGTCAGAATTGGCAACTTGGCAATTGTGACGCGCCCAACTTTTTCGGTCTTCGCATGGAATCAGCATCGTTCGATCGTCTCGTCACAGCGTCACCATCACCCGCGTTTCACGCCGTTGACGTCAGCGTGTGGTGGCTCCATGGTATTCATTGCGTCGTCAGCATGACGCTCGTATTCAACAGTCTTCAGTACAACCTATACATTAACTTAGGCCAAAACGTAAGCAAGAAGAAAGCGCCGCGGATCCATTGAAATCGGCGAGGTAAGCCTTCATTGTAGGTGTGTTCACATTAATTGTGAGCTTGTCCCTTAGAATGTTTCCCAAGATGTCTCACAAGCCACATGCTCAGAGAACCCTATCGTCTGCAGAGCAAGATAGCAGCCAACACACTATGAGTTCCAGAAGCCAGCGGACAACCTGGGTCAACGCGCATGTTAATGGGACTAGATACACAGAGGAAGGTGGCTGAAAATATCACACAATGGCAATAACATTGAAAAAAGCGAGACGGCAGCGACCAAAAACGAAGCTGCCACCAAAATTTCGCAATCCGTCAAAAAGGATGAGTACTTTTCAAAGCAGTTCCGGGCTCTGACCTGACCTGCGCGCCCTTTCGCAAGCGCACCGGTACGCAAGCTGGTCCCCGCCAACTGCTGTCAGCAGGCTGACTCTACCTCCCTGATCCATTCCTGCCGAGTGTCCTAGACACAAGGCCACGGATGAGGTGATGTTCACGAGGTCGTTGGGCGTATATGTGTTTATCGAGAACAGCCACGCGTGACACGTTGCCTCACTGACAATTGCGGCACGGCGGGCAACGTAAACTGTGGAACAAACGAAGAAACGTCAAAAAGATAAGCGGCAAAGAAGGCCGGCAATCGAACACGCCGTGGCGCGCGGTCGTACAAATGGCCTGAGCCATAAACAATTTCCGATTGGGCTTGTGCCATTGGGCACATTGGTCAGAATTGGCAGCTTGGCAATTGTGACGCGCCCAATTTTTTCGGTCTTCGCATGGAATCAGCATCGTTCGATCGTCTCGTCACAGCGTGACCATCACCCGCGTTTCACGCTGTTGGCGTCAGCGTGTGGTGGTTCCATGGTATTCATTGCGTCGTCAGCATGACGCTGGTATTTAACAGTCTTCAGTACAACCTATACATTAACCTAGGCCAAAACATAAGCAAAAAGGAAGCGCCGCGGATCCATTGAAATGAGCGACGTAAGCCTTCATCGTAGGTGTGTTCACAGTGTTTGTGGGTTTGTCCCATAAATTTTTCCCAAGATGTCTCACATGCCACATTCTCGGAGAAGCCTATCGTCTGCAGAGCAAGATAGCAGCCAACACACTATGAGTTCCAGAAGCCAGCGGACAACCTGGGTCAACGCGCATGTCAATGGGACTAGATACACAGAGGAAGGTGGCTGAAAATGTCACACAATGGCAATAACATTGAAAAAAGCGAGACGGCAGCGACCAAAAACGAAGCTGCCACCAAAATTTAGCAATCCGTCAAAAAGGATGAGTACTTTTCAAAGCGGTTCCGGGCTCTGACCTGACCTGCATGCCCTTTCACAAGCGCACCGGTACGCAAACTGGTCCCCGCCAACCGCCGGCAGCAGGCTGACGCCTCTACCTCCCTGATTCATTCCTGCCGAGTGTCCTAGACACAAGGCCACGGATCAGGTGATGTTCACTAGGTCGTTGGGCGTATATGTGTTTATCGCGAACAGCCACGCATGACACGTCGCCACACTGATAATTGCGGCACGGCGGGCAACGTAAACAGTGGAACAAACGAAGAAACGTCAAAAAGATAAGCGGCGCAGAAGGCCGGCAATCGAACACGGCGTGGCACGCGGTCGTACAAATGGCCTGAACCATTAACCATTTCCGATTGGGCTTGTGCCATTGGGTACATTGGTCAGAATTGGCAACTTGGCAATTGTGACGCGCCCAACTTTTTCGGTCTTCGCATGGAATCAGCATCGTTCGATCGTCTCTTTACAGCGTCACCATCACCCGCGTTTCACGCCGCTGACGTCAGCGTGTGGTGGCTCCATGGTATTCATTGCGTCGTCAGCAGGACGCTGGTATTCAACAATCTTCAGTACAACCTATACATTAACCTAGGCCAAAAGGTAAGCAAGAAGAATGCGCCGCGGATCCATTGAAATCGGCGAGGTAAACCTTCATTGTATGTGTGTTCACATTAATTTTTGGTTTGTCCCTTAAAATGTTTCCCCAGATGTCTAACATGCCACACTCTCAGAGAACGCTATCGTCTGCAGAGCAAGATAGCAGCCAACACACTCCTAGTTCCAGAAGCCAGCGGAAAACATGGGTCAACGCGCACGTGAAAGGGACTAGATGCAAATAGTGAGGTGGCTGAAAATGTCACACAATGCCAATAACATTGAAAAAAAAAGAAGACGGCAGCGACGAAAACGAGGCTGCCACCTAAATTTCGCAATCCGTCAAAAATGGTGAGTACTTTTCAAAGCAGTTCCGGGCTCTGACGCAACCTGCGCGCCCTTTCACAAGCGCACCGGTACACAAGCTGGTTACCGCCAACTGCCGGCAGCAGGCTGACGCCTCTACTTCCCTGAACCATTCCTGCCGAGTGTCCTAGACACAAGGCCACGGATCAGGTGATGTTCACTAGGTCGTTGGGCGTATATGTGTTTATCGCGAAGAGCCACGAATGACACGTCGCCACACTGACAATTGCGGAACGGCGGGCAACGTAAACTGTGGAACAAACGAAGAAACGTCAAAAAGATAAGCGGCGCAGAAGGCCGGCAATCGAACACGGCGTGGCACGCGGTCGTACAAATGGCCTGAACCATTAACCATTTCCGATTGGGCTTGTGCCATTGGGTACATTGGTCAGAATTGGCAACTTGGCAATTGTGACGCGCCCAACTTTTTCGGTCTTCGCATGGAATCAGCATCGTTCGATCGTCTCTTTACAGCGTCACCATCACCCGCGTTTCACGCCATTGACATCAACGTGTGGTGGCTCCATGGTATTCATTGCGTCGTCAGCATGACGCTGGTATTCAACAGTCTTCAGTACAACCTATACATTAACCTAGGCGAAAACGTAAGCAAGAAGAATGCGCCGCGGATCCATTGAAATCGGCGAGGTAAGCCTTCATTGTAGGTGTGTTCAAATTAATTGTGAGCTTGTCCCTTAGAATGTTTCCCAAGATGTCTCACAAGCCACATTCTCAGAGAACCCTATCGTCTGCAGAGCAAGATAGCAGCCAACACACACTTAGTTCCAGAAGCAAGCGGACAACTTCAGTCAACGCGCATGTGAATAGGACTAGATGCACAGAGTAATGTGCCTGAAAATGCCACACAATGCCAATAAAATTGAAAAAAAGAAGACGGCAGCGACGAAAACGAGACTGTCACCAAAATTTCGCAATCCGTCAAAAAGGATGTGTACTTTCAAAGCAGTTCCGGGTTCTGACCTGACCTGCGCGCCCTTTCACAAGCGCACCGGTACACAAGCTGGTCCCCGCCAACTGGCGGCAGCAGGCTGACGCCTCTACCTCCCTGATCCATTCCTGCCGAGTGTCCTAGACACGAGGGCACGGATCAGGTGATGTTCACTAGGTCGTTCGGCGTATATGTGTTTATCGCGAACAGCCAGGCATGACACGTCGCCACACTGACAATTGCGGCACGGCGGGCAACGTAAACTGTGGAACAAAGGAAGAAAGGTCAAAAAGATAAGCGGCACAGAAGGCCGGCAATCGAACACGGCGTGGCACGCGGTCGTACAAATAGCCTGAGCCATAAAGCATTACCGATTGGCCTTGTGCCACTGGGTACATTGGTGAGAATTGGCAACTTGGGAATTGTGACGCGCCCAACTTCTTCGGTGTTCGCATGGAATCAGCATCGTTCGATCCTCTCGTCACAGCGTCACCATCTCCCGCGTTTCACGCCGTTGACGTCAGCGTGTGGTGGCTCCATGGTATGCATTGCGTCGTCACCATGACGCTGGAATTCAACAGTCTTCAGTACAACCTACACAATAACATAAGCTAAAACGTAAGCAAGAAGAATGCCCTGCGGATCCATCGAAATCGGCGACGTAAGCCTTCATTGTAGGTGTGTTCACATTAATTGTGGATTTGTCCCTTAAAATGATTCCCAAGATGTCTCACATGCCACATTCTCAATGAACCCTATCGACTGCAGAGCAAGATAGCAGCCAACACACACTTAGTTCCAGAAGCACGCTGACAACTTGGGTCAACGCGCATGTGAATGGGACTAGATGCACAGAGGAAGGTGGTTGAAAATGTCACACAATGCCAATAACACTGAAAAAAAAGAAGACGGCAGCGACGAAAACGAGGCTGCCACCAAAATTTCACAATCCGTCGAAAAGGGTGAGTACTTTTTAAAGCAGTTCTGGGCTCTGACTCGACCTGCGCGCCCTTTCACAAGCGCACCAGTACACAAGCTGCTTCCCGCCAACCGCCGGCAGCAGGCTGACGCCTCTACCTGCCTGATCCATTCCTGCCGAGTGTCCTAGACGCAACACCACGGATCAGGTGGTGTTCACTAGGTCGTTGGGCGCATATGTGTTCATCGAGAACAGCCACGCATGACACGTCGTCACACTGCCAATTGCCGCACGGCGGGCGACGTAAACTGTGGAACAAACGAAGAAACCTCAAAAAGATGAGCGGCACAGAAGGCCGGCAATCGAACACGGCGTGGCAAGCGGTCGTACAAATAGCCTGAGCCATAAACCACTTCCGATTGGCGTTGTGTCATTGGGTACATTGGTCAGAATAGGCAACTTGGAAATTGTGACGCGCCCAACTTCTTCGGTGTTCACATGGAATCAGCATCGTTCGATCCTCTCGTCACAGCGTCACCATCTCCCGCGTTTCACGCCGTTGACGTCAGCGTGTGGTGGCTCCATGGTATTCATTGCGTCGTCACCATGACGCTGGTATTCAACAGTCTTCAGTACAACCTACACAATAACATAAGCTAAAACGTAAGCAAGAAGACTGCCCTGCGGATGCATCGAAATCGGCGACGTAAGCCTTCATTGTAGGTTTGTTCACATTAATTGTGGATTTGTCCCTTAAAATGATTCCCAAGATGTCTGACATGCCACATTCTCAATGAACCCTATCGACTGCAGAGCAAGATAGCAGCCAACACACACTTAGTTCCAGAAGCACGCTGACAACTTGGGTCAACGCGCATGTGAATGGGACTAGATGCACAGAGGAAGGTCGCTGAAAATGTCACACAATGCCAATAACATTGAAAAATGGAAGACGGCAGCGACGAAAACGAGGCTGCCACCAAAGTTTCGCAATCCGTCGAAAAGGCTGAGTACTTTTCAAAGCATTTCTGGGCTCTGACCCGACCTGTGCGCCCTTTCACAAGCGCACCGGTACACAAGCTGGTCCCCGCCAACCGCCGGCAGCAGGCTGACGCCTCTACCTCCCTGATCCATTCCTGCCGAATGTCCTAGACGCAAGGCCACGGATCAGGTGATGTTCACTAGGTCGTTGGGCGTATATGTGTTTATAGAGAACAGCCACGCATGGCACGTCGTCACACTGACAATTGCGGCACGGCGGGCAACGTAAACTGTGGAACAAACGAAGAAACCTCAAAAAGATGAGCTGCACAGAAGGCCGGCAATCGAACACGGCGTGGCACGCGGTCGTACAAATAGCCTGAGCCATAAACCACTTCCGATTGGCCTTGTGTCATTGGGTACATTGGTCAGAATAGGCAACTTGGAAATTGTGACGCGCCCAACTTCTTCGGTGTTCGCATGGAATCAGCATCGTTCGATCCTCTCGTCACAGCGTCACCATCACCCGCGTTTCACGCCGTTGACGTCAGCGTGTGGTGGCTCCATGGTATTTATCGCGTCGTCACCATGACGCTGGTATTCAACAGTCTTCAGTACAACCTATACATTAACCTAGGCCAAAACGTAAGCAAGAAGAATGCCCTGCGGATCCATTGAAATCGGCGAGGTAAGCCTTCATTGTAGGTGTGTTCACATTAATTGTGGATTTGTCCCATAAAATGACTCCCAAGATGTCTCACATGCCACATTCTCAAAGAACCCTATCGACTGCAGAGCAAGATAGCAGCCAACACACACTTAGTTCCAGAAGCACGCTGACAACTTGGGTCAACGCGCATGTGAAAGGGACTAGATGCACAGAGGAAGGTCGCTGAAAATGTCACACAATGCCAATAACATTGAAAAAAGGAAGACGGCAGCGACGAAAACGAGGCTGCCACCAAAGTTTCGCAATCCGTCGAAAAGGGTGAGTACTTCTCAAAGCATTTCCGGGCTCTGACCCGACCTGTGCGCCCTTTCACAAGCGCACCGGTACACAAGCTGGTCCCCGCCAACCGCCGGCAGCAGGCTGACGTCTCTACCTCCCTGATCCATTCCTGCCGAATGTCCTAGACGCAAGGCCACGGATCAGGTGATGTTCACTAGGTCGTTGCGCGTATATGTGTTTATCGCGAAGAGCCACGCATGACACGTCGTCACACTGACAATTGCGGCACGGCGGGCAACGTAAACTGTGGAACAAACGAAGAAACCTCAAAAAGATGAGCTGCACAGAAGGCCGGCAATCGAACACATCGTGGCACGCGGTCGTACAAATGGCCTGAACCATTAACCATTTCCGATGGGCTTGTGCCATTGGGTACATTGGTCAGAATTGGCAACTTGGCAATTGTGACGCGCCCAACTTTTTCGGTCTTCGCATGGAATCAGCATCGTTCGATCGTCTCGTCACAGCGTCACCATCACCCGCGTTTCACGGCGTTGACGTCAGCGTGTGGTGGCTCCATGGTATTCATTGCGTCGTCAGCATGACGCTGGTATTCAACAGTCTTCAGTACAACCTATACATTAACCTAGGCCAAAACGTAAGCAAGAAGGAAGTGCCGCGGATCCATTGAAATGAGCGACGTAAGCGTTCATCGTAGGTGTGTTCACAGTGTTTGTGGGTTTGTCCCATAAATTTTTCCCAAGATGTCTCACATGCCACATTCTCAGAGAACCCTATCGTCTGCAGAGCAAGATAGCAGCCAACACACTATGAGTTCCAGAAGCCAGCGGACAACCTGGGTCAACGCGCATGTCAATGGGACTAGATACACAGAGGAAGGTGGCTGAAAATGTCACACAATGCCAATATTATTGGAAAATAGAAGACGGTAGCGACCAAAAACGAGGCTGCCACCAAAATTTCGCAATCCGTCAAAATGGATGAGTACTATTCAAAGCAGTTCCGGGCTCTGACCTGACCTGCGCGCCCTTTCGCAAGCGCACCGGTACGCAAGCTGGTCCCCGCCAACTGCCGTCAGCAGGCTGACTCTACTTCCCTGATCCATTCCTGCCGAGTGTCCTAGACACAAGGCCACGGATCAGGTGATGTTCACTAGGTCGTTGGGCGTATATGTGTTTATCGCGAACAGCCACGCATGACACGTCGCCACACTGATAATTGCGGCACGGCGGGCAACGTAAACTGTGGAACAAACGAAGAAACGTCAAAAAGATAAGCGGCACAGAAAGCCGGCAATGGAACACGGCGTGGCACGCGGTCGTGCAAATGGCCTGAGCCATAAACCATTTCCGATTGGCCTTGCGCTATTGGGTACATTGGTCAGAATTGGCAACTAGGGAATTGTGACGCGCCCAACTTTCTCGGTCTTCGCATGGAATCAGCATCGTTCGATCGTCTCGTCACAGCGTCACCATCACCCGCGTTTCACGCCGTTGACGTCAGCGTGTGGTGGCTCCATGGTATTCATTGCGTCGTCAGCATGACGCTGGTATTCAACAGTCTTCAGTACAACCTATACATTAACCTAGGCCAAAACGTAAGCAAGAAGAATGCCCTGCGGATCCATTGAAATCGGCGACGTAAGCCTTCATTGTAGGTGTGTTCACATTGTTTGTGGGTTTGTCCCTTAAAATGTTTCCCAAGATGTCTCACAAGCCACATTCTCATAGAACCCTATCGTCTGCAGAGCAAGATAGCAGCCAACACAGACTTAGTTCCAGAAGCAAGCGGACAACTTGGGTCAACGCGCAGGTCAATGGGACTAGATGCACAGAGGAAGGTCGCTGAAAATGTCACACAATGCAAATAACATTGAAAAAATGAAGACGCAAGCGACGGAAACGAGGCTGCCACCAAAATTTCGCAATCCGTCAAAAAGCGTGAGTACTTTTTAAAGCAGATCCGAGCTCTGACCCGACCTGCGCGCCCTTTGACAAGCGCACCGGTACACAAGCTGGTCTCCGCCAACCGCGTCAGCAGGCTGACGCCTCTACCTCCCTCATCCGTTCCTGCCGAGTGTCCTAGACGGAAGGCCACGGATCAGGTGATGTTCACTAGGCGGTTGGGCGTATATGTGTTTATCGAGAACAGCCACGCATGACACGTCGTCACACTGACAATTGCGGCACGGCGGGCAACGTTAACTGTGGAACAAACGAAGAAACGTCAAAAAGATGAGCGGCACAGAAGGCCGGCAATCGAACATGGCGTGGCAAGCGGTCGTACAAATAGCCTGAGCCATAAACCATTTCCGATTGGCCTTGTGCCATTGGGTACATTGGTCAGAATAGGCAACTTGGAAATTGTGCCCGCCAAACTTCTTCGGTCTTCGCATGGAGTCAGCATTGTTCGATCGTCTCGTCGCAGCGTCACCATCACCCGCGTTTCACGCCGTTGACGTCAGCGTGTGGTGGCTCCATGGTATTCATTGCGTCGTCATCATGACGCTGGTATTCAGCAGTCTTCAGTACAACCTATACATGAACCTAGGCCAAAACGTAAGTAAGAAGAATGCGCCGTGGATCCATTGAAATCGGCGACGTAAGCCTTCATTGTAGGTGTGTTCACATTAATTGTGGGTTTGTCCCTTAAAATGTTTCCCAAGATGTCTCACAAGCCACATTCTCAGAGAACCCTATCGTCTGCAGAGCAAGATAGCAGCCAACACAAACTTAGTTACAGAAGCAAGCGGACAACTTGGGTCAACGCGCAGGTGAATAGGACTAGATGCACAGAGGAAGGTCGCTGAAAATGTCACACATTGCCAATAACATTGAAAAAAGGAAGACGGCAGCGACGAAAACGAGGCTGCCACCAAAATTTCGCAATCCGTCAAAAAGGGTGAGTACTTTTCAAAGCAGTTCCGGGCTGTGACGCAACCTGCGCGCGCTTTCACAAGCGCACCGGTACACAAGCTGGTTCCCGCCAACTGCCGGCAGCAGGCTCACGCCTCTACTTCTCTGATCCATTCCTGCCGAGTGTCCTAGACACAAGGCCACGGATCAGGTGATGTTCACTAGGTCGTTGGGCGTATATGTGTTTATCGCGAAGAGCCACGCATGACACGTCGCCACACTGACAATTGCGGAACGGCGGGCAACGTAAACTGTGGAACAAACGAAGAAACGTCAAAAAGATAAGCGGCAGAGAAGGCCGGCAATCGAAAACATCGTGGCACGCGGTCGAACAAATGGCCTGAGCCATTAACCATTTCCGATTGGGCTTGTGCCATTGGGTACATTGGTCAGAATTGGCAAGTTGGCAATTGTGACGCGCCCAACTGTTTCGGTCTTCGCATGGAATGAGCATCGTTCCGTCGTCTCGTCACAGCGCAACCATCATCCGCGTTTCACGCCGTTAACGTCCGTGTGTAGTGGCTCCATGGTATACATTGCGTCGTCAGCATGACGCTGGTATTCATAGTCTTCAGTACAACCTATACATTAACACAGGCCAAAACACAAGCAAGATGAAAGCGCCGTGGATCCATTGATATCGGCGAGGTAAACCTTCATTGTATGTGTGTTCACATTAATTTTTGGTTTGTCCTTTAAAATGTTTCCCCAGATTTCTCACAAGCCACATTGTCAGAGAACCCTATCGTCTGCAGAGCAAGATAGCAGCCAACACACTCTTAGTTCCAGAAGCCAGCGGACAACTTGGGTCAGCGCGCATGTCAATGGGACTAGATGCAGAGAGGAAGGTGGCTGAAAATGTGACACAATGCCAATAACATTGGAAAAAAAGAATACGGCAGCGACCAAAAACGAGGCTGCCACCGAAATTTCGCTATCCGTCAAAAAGAATGAGTACTTTTTAAAGCAGTCCAGGGCTCTGACCTGACCTGCGCGCCCTTTCACAAGCGCACCGGTACACAAGCTGGTCCCCGCCAACTGCCGGCAGCAGGCTGACGCCTCCACCTCCCTGATTCATTCCTGCCGAGTGTCCCAGACACAAGGCCACGGATCACGTGATGTTCACTAGGTCCTTGGGCGTATATGTGTTTACCGAGAACAGCCACGCATGACACGTCGCCACACTGACCATTGTGGCACGGCGGGCAACGTAAACTGTGGCACAAACAAAGAAACGTCAAAAATATAGGCGGCATATGAGGCCGGCAATCGAACACGGCGTGGCACGCAGTCGTACAAACGGCCTTGGCCATAAACCATTTCCGATTGGGCTCGTGCCATTGGGTACATTGGTCAGAATTGGCAACTTGGCAATTGTGACACGCCACACTTTTTCGGTCTTCGCATGGAATCAGCATCGTTCGATCGTCTCGTCACAGCGTCACCATCACCCGGGTTTCACGCCGTTGACGTCAGCCGGTGGTGGCTCCATGGTATTCACTGCGTCGTCAGCATGACGCTGGTATAAATCAGTCTTCAGTAGAACCTATACATTAACCTAGGCCAAAACGTAAGCAAGAAGAATGCCCTGCGGATCCATTGAAATCGGCGACGTAAGCCTTCATTGTAGGTGTGTTCACATTGTTTTTGGGTTTGTCCCTTAAAATGTTTCCCAAGATGTCTCACAAGCCACATTCTCATAGAACCCTATCGTCTGCAGAGCAAGATAGCAGCCAACACACACTTAGTTACAGATGCAAGCGGTCAACTTGGGTCAACGCGCAGGTGAATAGGACTAGATGCACAGAGGAAGGTCGCTGAAAATGTTACACAATGTAAATAACATTGGAAAAAAAGAAGACGGCAGCGACCAAAAACGAGGCTGCCACCGAAATTTCGCAATCCATCAAAAAGGATGAGTACTTTTGAAAGCAGTTCCGGGCTCTGACCTGACCTGCGCGCCCTTTCACAAGCGCACTGGTCCACAAGCTGGTCCCCGCCAACCGCCGGCAGCAGGCTGACGCCTCTACCTCCCTGATCCATTTCTGCCGAGTGTCATAGACACAAGGCCAGGGATCAGGTGATGTTCACTAGGTCGTTGGGCGTATATGTGTTTATCGAGAACAGCCACGCATGACACGTCGCCACACTGACAATTGCGGCACGGCGGGCAACGTAAACTGTGGAACAAACGAAGAAACGTCAAAAAGATAAGCGGCACAGAAGGCCGGCAATGGAACACGGCGTGGCACGTGGTCGTACAAATGGCCTGAGCCATAAACCATTTCCGATTGGGCTTGTGCCATTGGGTACATTGGTCAGAATTGGCAAGTTGGCAATTGTGACGCGCCCAAATTTTCTGTCTTCGCATGGAATCAGCATCGTTCGATCGTCTCGTCAGCGCGTCACCATCCCCCGCGTTTCACGCCGTTGACGTCAGCGCGTGGTGGCTCCATGGTATGCATTGCGTCGTCAGCATGGCGCTGGTATTCAACAGTCTTCAGTACAACCTTTACATTAACCTATGCCAAAAGGTAAGCAAGAAGAATGCGCCGTGGATCCATTGAAATCGGCGAGGTAAACCTTCATTGTATGTGTGCTCACATTAATTTTTGGTTTGTCCCATAAAATGTTCCCCCAGATGTCTCACATGCCACATTCTCAGAGAACCCTCTCGTCTGCAGAGCAAGATAGCAGCCAACACACTCTTAGTTCCATAGGCCAACGGAAAACATGGGTGAACGCGTACGTGAAAGGGACTAGATGCAAAGAGTAAGGTGGCTGAAAATGTCACCCAATACCAATAACATTGAAAAAAAAAAGAAGACGCCAGCGACGAAAACGAGGCTGCCACCTAAATTTCGCAATCCGTCAAAAAGGGAGAGTACTTTTCAAAGCAGTTCCGGGCTCTGACGCAACCTGCGCGCCCTTTCACAAGCGCACCGGTACACAAGCTGGTTCCCGCCAACTGCCGGCAGCAGGCTCACGCCTCTACTTCCCTGATCCATTCCTGCCGAGTGTCCTAGACACAAGGCCACGGATCAGGTGATGTTCACTAGGTCGTTGGGCGTATATGTGTTTATCGCGAAGAGCCACGCATGACACGTCGCCACACTGACAATTGCGGAACGGCGGGCAACGTAAACTGTGGAACAAACGAAGAAACGTCAAAAAGATAAGCGGCACAGAAGGCCGGCAATCGAACACATCGTGGCACGCGGTCGTACAAATGGCCTGAGCCATTAACCATTTCCGATTGGGCTTGAGCCATTGGGTACATTGGTCAGAATTGGCAAGTTGGCAATTGTGACGCGCCCAACTGTTTCGGTCTTCGCATGGAATCAGCATCGTTCGATCGTCTCGTCACAGCGTCACCATCACCCGCGTTTCACGCCGTTGACGTCAGCGTGTGGTGGCTCCATGGTATTCATTGCGTCGTCAGCATGACGCTCGTATTCAACAATCTTCCGTACAACCTATACATTAACCTAGGCCAAAAGGTAAGCAAGAAGAATGCGCCGCGGATACATTGAAATCGGCGAGGTAAACCTTCATTGTATGTGTGTTCACATTAATTTTTGGTTTGTCCTTTAAAATGTTTCCCCAGATGTCTCACAAGCCACATTGTCAGAGAACCCTATCCTCTGCAGAGCACGATAGCAACCAACACACTCTTAGTTCCAGAAGCCAGCGGACAACTTGGGTTAACGCGCATGTCAATGGGACAAGATACACAGAGGAAGGTGGCTGAAAATGTCACACAATGCCAATAACATTGAAAAAAAAAGAAGACGGCAGCGACGAAAACGAGGCTGCCACCTAAATTTCGCAATCCGTCAAAATTGGTGAGTACTTTTCAAAGCAGTTCCGGGCTCTGACGCAACCTGCGCGCCCTTTCACAAGCGCACCGGTACACAAGCTGGTTACCGCCAACTGCCGGCAGCAGGCTGACGCCTCTACTTCCCTGAACCATTCCTGCCGAGTGTCCTAGACACAAGGCCACGGATCAGGTGATGTTCACTAGGTCGTTGGGCATATGTGTTTATCGCGAAGAGCCACGAATGACACGTCGCCACACTGACAATTGCGGAACGGCGGGCAACGTAAACTGTGGAACAAACGAAGAAACCTCAAAAAGATACGCGGCACACGAGGCCGCCAATCGAACACGGCGTGGGACGCGGTCGTACAAACGGCCGCGTCCATGACGCGCATGTGAAAGGGACTAGATGCACAGAGGAAGGTCGCTGAAAATGTCACACAATGCCAATAACATTGAAAAAAGGAAGACGGCAGCGACGAAAACGAGGCTGCCACCAAAGTTTCGCAATCCGTCGAAAAGGGTGAGTACTTCTCAAAGCATTTCCGGGCTCTGACCCGACCTGTGCGCCCTTTCACAAGCGCACCGGTACACAAGCTGGTCCCCGCCAACCGCCGGCAGCAGGCTGACGCCTCTACCTCCCTGATCCATTCCTGCCGAATGTCCTAGACGCAAGGCCACGGATCAGGTGATGTTCACTAGGTCGTTGCGCGTATATGTGTTTATCGCGAAGAGCCACGCATGACACGTCGTCACACTGACAATTGCGGCACGGCGGGCAACGTAAACTGTGGAACAAACGAAGAAACCTCAAAAAGATGAGCTGCACAGAAGGCCGGCAATCGAACACATCGTGGCACGCGGTCGTACAAATGGCCTGAACCATTAACCATTTCCGATGGGCTTGTGCCATTGGGTACATTGGTCAGAATTGGCAACTTGGCAATTGTGACGCGCCCAACTTTTTCGGTCTTCGCATGGAATCAGCATCGTTCGATCGTCTCGTCACAGCGTCACCATCACCCGCGTTTCACGGCGTTGACGTCAGCGTGTGGTGGCTCCATGGTATTCATTGCGTCGTCAGCATGACGCTGGTATTCAACAGTCTTCAGTACAACCTATACATTAACCTAGGCCAAAACGTAAGCAAGAAGGAAGTGCCGCGGATCCATTGAAATGAGCGACGTAAGCGTTCATCGTAGGTGTGTTCACAGTGTTTGTGGGTTTGTCCCATAAATTTTTCCCAAGATGTCTCACATGCCACATTCTCAGAGAACCCTATCGTCTGCAGAGCAAGATAGCAGCCAACACACTATGAGTTCCAGAAGCCAGCGGACAACCTGGGTCAACGCGCATGTCAATGGGACTAGATACACAGAGGAAGGTGGCTGAAAATGTCACACAATGCCAATATTATTGGAAAATAGAAGACGGTAGCGACCAAAAACGAGGCTGCCACCAAAATTTCGCAATCCGTCAAAATGGATGAGTACTATTCAAAGCAGTTCCGGGCTCTGACCTGACCTGCGCGCCCTTTCGCAAGCGCACCGGTACGCAAGCTGGTCCCCGCCAACTGCCGTCAGCAGGCTGACTCTACTTCCCTGATCCATTCCTGCCGAGTGTCCTAGACACAAGGCCACGGATCAGGTGATGTTCACTAGGTCGTTGGGCGTATATGTGTTTATCGCGAACAGCCACGCATGACACGTCGCCACACTGATAATTGCGGCACGGCGGGCAACGTAAACTGTGGAACAAACGAAGAAACGTCAAAAAGATAAGCGGCACAGAAAGCCGGCAATGGAACACGGCGTGGCACGCGGTCGTGCAAATGGCCTGAGCCATAAACCATTTCCGATTGGCCTTGCGCTATTGGGTACATTGGTCAGAATTGGCAACTAGGGAATTGTGACGCGCCCAACTTTCTCGGTCTTCGCATGGAATCAGCATCGTTCGATCGTCTCGTCACAGCGTCACCATCACCCGCGTTTCACGCCGTTGACGTCAGCGTGTGGTGGCTCCATGGTATTCATTGCGTCGTCAGCATGACGCTGGTATTCAACAGTCTTCAGTACAACCTATACATTAACCTAGGCCAAAACGTAAGCAAGAAGAATGCCCTGCGGATCCATTGAAATCGGCGACGTAAGCCTTCATTGTAGGTGTGTTCACATTGTTTGTGGGTTTGTCCCTTAAAATGTTTCCCAAGATGTCTCACAAGCCACATTCTCATAGAACCCTATCGTCTGCAGAGCAAGATAGCAGCCAACACAGACTTAGTTCCAGAAGCAAGCGGACAACTTGGGTCAACGCGCAGGTCAATGGGACTAGATGCACAGAGGAAGGTCGCTGAAAATGTCACACAATGCAAATAACATTGAAAAAATGAAGACGCAAGCGACGGAAACGAGGCTGCCACCAAAATTTCGCAATCCGTCAAAAAGCGTGAGTACTTTTTAAAGCAGATCCGAGCTCTGACCCGACCTGCGCGCCCTTTGACAAGCGCACCGGTACACAAGCTGGTCTCCGCCAACCGCGTCAGCAGGCTGACGCCTCTACCTCCCTCATCCGTTCCTGCCGAGTGTCCTAGACGGAAGGCCACGGATCAGGTGATGTTCACTAGGCGGTTGGGCGTATATGTGTTTATCGAGAACAGCCACGCATGACACGTCGTCACACTGACAATTGCGGCACGGCGGGCAACGTTAACTGTGGAACAAACGAAGAAACGTCAAAAAGATGAGCGGCACAGAAGGCCGGCAATCGAACATGGCGTGGCAAGCGGTCGTACAAATAGCCTGAGCCATAAACCATTTCCGATTGGCCTTGTGCCATTGGGTACATTGGTCAGAATAGGCAACTTGGAAATTGTGCCCGCCAAACTTCTTCGGTCTTCGCATGGAGTCAGCATTGTTCGATCGTCTCGTCGCAGCGTCACCATCACCCGCGTTTCACGCCGTTGACGTCAGCGTGTGGTGGCTCCATGGTATTCATTGCGTCGTCATCATGACGCTGGTATTCAGCAGTCTTCAGTACAACCTATACATGAACCTAGGCCAAAACGTAAGTAAGAAGAATGCGCCGTGGATCCATTGAAATCGGCGACGTAAGCCTTCATTGTAGGTGTGTTCACATTAATTGTGGGTTTGTCCCTTAAAATGTTTCCCAAGATGTCTCACAAGCCACATTCTCAGAGAACCCTATCGTCTGCAGAGCAAGATAGCAGCCAACACAAACTTAGTTACAGAAGCAAGCGGACAACTTGGGTCAACGCGCAGGTGAATAGGACTAGATGCACAGAGGAAGGTCGCTGAAAATGTCACACATTGCCAATAACATTGAAAAAAGGAAGACGGCAGCGACGAAAACGAGGCTGCCACCAAAATTTCGCAATCCGTCAAAAAGGGTGAGTACTTTTCAAAGCAGTTCCGGGCTGTGACGCAACCTGCGCGCCCTTTCACAAGCGCACCGGTACACAAGCTGGTTCCCGCCAACTGCCGGCAGCAGGCTCACGCCTCTACTTCTCTGATCCATTCCTGCCGAGTGTCCTAGACACAAGGCCACGGATCAGGTGATGTTCACTAGGTCGTTGGGCGTATATGTGTTTATCGCGAAGAGCCACGCATGACACGTCGCCACACTGACAATTGCGGAACGGCGGGCAACGTAAACTGTGGAACAAACGAAGAAACGTCAAAAAGATAAGCGGCAGAGAAGGCCGGCAATCGAAAACATCGTGGCACGCGGTCGAACAAATGGCCTGAGCCATTAACCATTTCCGATTGGGCTTGTGCCATTGGGTACATTGGTCAGAATTGGCAAGTTGGCAATTGTGACGCGCCCAACTGTTTCGGTCTTCGCATGGAATGAGCATCGTTCCGTCGTCTCGTCACAGCGCAACCATCATCCGCGTTTCACGCCGTTAACGTCCGTGTGTAGTGGCTCCATGGTATACATTGCGTCGTCAGCATGACGCTGGTATTCATAGTCTTCAGTACAACCTATACATTAACACAGGCCAAAACACAAGCAAGATGAAAGCGCCGTGGATCCATTGATATCGGCGAGGTAAACCTTCATTGTATGTGTGTTCACATTAATTTTTGGTTTGTCCTTTAAAATGTTTCCCCAGATTTCTCACAAGCCACATTGTCAGAGAACCCTATCGTCTGCAGAGCAAGATAGCAGCCAACACACTCTTAGTTCCAGAAGCCAGCGGACAACTTGGGTCAGCGCGCATGTCAATGGGACTAGATGCAGAGAGGAAGGTGGCTGAAAATGTGACACAATGCCAATAACATTGGAAAAAAAGAATACGGCAGCGACCAAAAACGAGGCTGCCACCGAAATTTCGCTATCCGTCAAAAAGAATGAGTACTTTTTAAAGCAGTCCAGGGCTCTGACCTGACCTGCGCGCCCTTTCACAAGCGCACCGGTACACAAGCTGGTCCCCGCCAACTGCCGGCAGCAGGCTGACGCCTCCACCTCCCTGATTCATTCCTGCCGAGTGTCCCAGACACAAGGCCACGGATCACGTGATGTTCACTAGGTCCTTGGGCGTATATGTGTTTACCGAGAACAGCCACGCATGACACGTCGCCACACTGACCATTGTGGCACGGCGGGCAACGTAAACTGTGGCACAAACAAAGAAACGTCAAAAATATAGGCGGCATATGAGGCCGGCAATCGAACACGGCGTGGCACGCAGTCGTACAAACGGCCTTGGCCATAAACCATTTCCGATTGGGCTCGTGCCATTGGGTACATTGGTCAGAATTGGCAACTTGGCAATTGTGACACGCCACACTTTTTCGGTCTTCGCATGGAATCAGCATCGTTCGATCGTCTCGTCACAGGGTCACCATCACCCGGGTTTCACGCCGTTGACGTCAGCCGGTGGTGGCTCCATGGTATTCACTGCGTCGTCAGCATGACGCTGGTATAAATCAGTCTTCAGTAGAACCTATACATTAACCTAGGCCAAAACGTAAGCAAGAAGAATGCCCTGCGGATCCATTGAAATCGGCGACGTAAGCCTTCATTGTAGGTGTGTTCACATTGTTTTTGGGTTTGTCCCTTAAAATGTTTCCCAAGATGTCTCACAAGCCACATTCTCATAGAACCCTATCGTCTGCAGAGCAAGATAGCAGCCAACACACACTTAGTTACAGATGCAAGCGGTCAACTTGGGTCAACGCGCAGGTGAATAGGACTAGATGCACAGAGGAAGGTCGCTGAAAATGTTACACAATGTAAATAACATTGGAAAAAAAGAAGACGGCAGCGACCAAAAACGAGGCTGCCACCGAAATTTCGCAATCCATCAAAAAGGATGAGTACTTTTGAAAGCAGTTCCGGGCTCTGACCTGACCTGCGCGCCCTTTCACAAGCGCACTGGTCCACAAGCTGGTCCCCGCCAACCGCCGGCAGCAGGCTGACGCCTCTACCTCCCTGATCCATTTCTGCCGAGTGTCATAGACACAAGGCCAGGGATCAGGTGATGTTCACTAGGTCGTTGGGCGTATATGTGTTTATCGAGAACAGCCACGCATGACACGTCGCCACACTGACAATTGCGGCACGGCGGGCAACGTAAACTGTGGAACAAACGAAGAAACGTCAAAAAGATAAGCGGCACAGAAGGCCGGCAATGGAACACGGCGTGGCACGTGGTCGTACAAATGGCCTGAGCCATAAACCATTTCCGATTGGGCTTGTGCCATTGGGTACATTGGTCAGAATTGGCAAGTTGGCAATTGTGACGCGCCCAAATTTTCTGTCTTCGCATGGAATCAGCATCGTTCGATCGTCTCGTCAGCGCGTCACCATCCCCCGCGTTTCACGCCGTTGACGTCAGCGCGTGGTGGCTCCATGGTATGCATTGCGTCGTCAGCATGGCGCTGGTATTCAACAGTCTTCAGTACAACCTTTACATTAACCTATGCCAAAAGGTAAGCAAGAAGAATGCGCCGTGGATCCATTGAAATCGGCGAGGTAAACCTTCATTGTATGTGTGCTCACATTAATTTTTGGTTTGTCCCATAAAATGTTCCCCCAGATGTCTCACATGCCACATTCTCAGAGAACCCTCTCGTCTGCAGAGCAAGATAGCAGCCAACACACTCTTAGTTCCATAGGCCAACGGAAAACATGGGTGAACGCGTACGTGAAAGGGGCTAGATGCAAAGAGTAAGGTGGCTGAAAATGTCACCCAATACCAATAACATTGAAAAAAAAAAGAAGACGCCAGCGACGAAAACGAGGCTGCCACCTAAATTTCGCAATCCGTCAAAAAGGGAGAGTACTTTTCAAAGCAGTTCCGGGCTCTGACGCAACCTGCGCGCCCTTTCACAAGCGCACCGGTACACAAGCTGGTTCCCGCCAACTGCCGGCAGCAGGCTCACGCCTCTACTTCCCTGATCCATTCCTGCCGAGTGTCCTAGACACAAGGCCACGGATCAGGTGATGTTCACTAGGTCGTTGGGCGTATATGTGTTTATCGCGAAGAGCCACGCATGACACGTCGCCACACTGACAATTGCGGAACGGCGGGCAACGTAAACTGTGGAACAAACGAAGAAACGTCAAAAAGATAAGCGGCACAGAAGGCCGGCAATCGAACACATCGTGGCACGCGGTCGTACAAATGGCCTGAGCCATTAACCATTTCCGATTGGGCTTGAGCCATTGGGTACATTGGTCAGAATTGGCAAGTTGGCAATTGTGACGCGCCCAACTGTTTCGGTCTTCGCATGGAATCAGCATCGTTCGATCGTCTCGTCACAGCGTCACCATCACCCGCGTTTCACGCCGTTGACGTCAGCGTGTGGTGGCTCCATGGTATTCATTGCGTCGTCAGCATGACGCTCGTATTCAACAATCTTCCGTACAACCTATACATTAACCTAGGCCAAAAGGTAAGCAAGAAGAATGCGCCGCGGATACATTGAAATCGGCGAGGTAAACCTTCATTGTATGTGTGTTCACATTAATTTTTGGTTTGTCCTTTAAAATGTTTCCCCAGATGTCTCACAAGCCACATTGTCAGAGAACCCTATCGTCTGCAGAGCACGATAGCAACCAACACACTCTTAGTTCCAGAAGCCAGCGGACAACTTGGGTTAACGCGCATGTCAATGGGACAAGATACACAGAGGAAGGTGGCTGAAAATGTCACACAATGCCAATAACATTGAAAAAAAAAGAAGACGGCAGCGACGAAAACGAGGCTGCCACCTAAATTTCGCAATCCGTCAAAATTGGTGAGTACTTTTCAAAGCAGTTCCGGGCTCTGACGCAACCTGCGCGCCCTTTCACAAGCGCACCGGTACACAAGCTGGTTACCGCCAACTGCCGGCAGCAGGCTGACGCCTCTACTTCCCTGAACCATTCCTGCCGAGTGTCCTAGACACAAGGCCACGGATCAGGTGATGTTCACTAGGTCGTTGGGCATATGTGTTTATCGCGAAGAGCCACGAATGACACGTCGCCACACTGACAATTGCGGAACGGCGGGCAACGTAAACTGTGGAACAAACGAAGAAACCTCAAAAAGATACGCGGCACACGAGGCCGCCAATCGAACACGGCGTGGGACGCGGTCGTACAAACGGCCTGAGCCATAAACCATTTCCGATTGGGCTTGTGCCATTGGCTACATTGGTCAGAATTGGCAACTTGGCAATTGTGACGCGCCCAACTTTTTCGGTCTTCGCATGGAATCAGCATCGTTCGATCGTCTCGTCACAGCGTCACCATCACCCGCGTTTCACGCCGTTGACATCAACGTGTGGTGGCTCCATGGTATTCATTGCGTCGTCAGCATGACGCTGGTATTCAACAGTCTTCAGTACAACCTATACATTAACTTAGGCCAAAACGTAAGCAAGAAGAATGCGCCGCGGATCCATTGAAATCGGCGAGGTAAGCCTTCATTGTAGGTGTGTTCACATTAATTGTGAGCTTGTCCCTTAGAATATTTCCCAAGATGTCTCACAAGCCACATTCGCAGAGAACCCTATCGTCTGCAGAGCAAGATAGCAGCCAACACACAATTAGTTCCAGAAGCAAGCGGACAAACAACTTCGGTCAACGCGCATGTGAATTGGACTAGATGCACAGAGTAATGTGGCTGAAAATGCCACACAATGCCAATAAAATTGAAAAAAAGAAGACGGCAGCGACGAAAACGAGGCTGCCACCAAAATTTCGCAATCCGTCAAAAAGGATGAGTACTTTCAAAGCAGTTCCGGGCTCTGACCTGACTTGCGCGCCCTTTCACAAGCGCACCGGTACACAAGCTGGTCCCCGCCAAGTGGCGGCAGCAGGCTGACGCCTCTACCTCCCTGATCCATTCCTGCCGAGTGTCCTAGACACGAGGGCACGGATCAGGTGATGTTCACTAGGTCGTTGGGCGTATATGTGTTTATCGCGAACAGCCACGCATGACACGTCGCCACACTGACAATTGCGGCACGGCCGGCAACGTAAACTGTGGAACAAAGGAAGAAACGTCAAAAAGATAGGCGGCACAGAAGGCCGGCAATCGAACACGGCGTGGCACGCGGTCGTACAAATAGCCTGAGCCATAAAGCATTACCGATTGGCCTTGTGCCACTGGGTACATTGGTGAGAATTGGCAACTTGGGAATTGTGACGCGCCCAACTTCTTCGGTCTTCGCATGCAATCCGCATCGTTCGATCGTCTCGTCACAGCGTCACCATCACCCGCGCTTCACCCCGTTGACGTCAGCGTGTGGTGGCTCCATGGTATTCATTGCGTCGTCACCATGACGCTGGTATTCAACAGTCTTCAGTACAACCTATACATTAACCTAGGCCAAAACCTAAGCAAGAAGAATGCACCGCGGATCCATTGAAATCGGCGAGGTAAACCTTCATTGTAGGTGTGTTCACATTAATTGTGGCTTTGTCCCTTAAAATGATTCCCAAGATGTCTCACAAGCCACATTCTCAGAGAACCCTATCGTCTGCAGAGCAACATAGCAGCCAACACACACTTAGTTCCAGAAGACAGCGGACATCTTGGGTGAACGCGCATGCCAATGGGACTAGATACACAGAGGAAGGTGGTTGAAAATGTCACACAATGCCGATAACACTGAAAAAAAAGAAGACGGCAGCGACGAAAACGAGGCTGCCACCAAAATTTCACAATCCGTCGAAAAGGGTGAGTACTTTTTAAAGCAGTTCTGGGCTCTGACCCGACCTGCGCGCCCTTTCACAAGCGCACCAGTACACAAGCTGCTTCCCGCCAACCGCCGGCAGCAGGCTCACGCCTCTACCTGCCTGATCCATTCCTGCCGAGTGTCCTAGACGCAAGGTCACGGATCAGGTGATGTTTACTAGGTCGTTGGACGTATATGTGTTTGTCGAAAACAGCCACGCATGACTAGTCGTCACACTGACAACTGCGGCACGGCGGGCAACGTAAACTGTGGAACAAACGAAGAAACGTCAAAAAGATGAGCGGCACAGAAGGCCGGCAATCGAACACGGCGTGGCACGCGGTCGTACAAATAGCCTGAGCTAGAAACCACTTCCGATAGACCTTGTGCCATTGGGTACATTGGCGAGAATTGGCAACTTGGGAATTGTGACGCGCCCAACTTCTTTGGTCTTCGCATGGAATCAGCATCGTTCGATCGTCTCGTCACAGCGTCCCCATCACCCGCGTTTCACGCCGTTGACGTCAGCGTGTGGTGGCTCCATGGTATTCATCGCGTCGTCACCATGACGCTGGTATTCAACAGTCTTCAGTACAACCTATACATTAACCTAGGCCAAAACGTAAGCAAGAAGAATGCCCTGCGGATCCATTGAAATCGGCGAGGTAAGCCTTCATTGTAGGTGTGTTCACATTAATTGTGAGCTTGTCCCTTAGAATATTTCCCAAGATGTCTCACAAGCCACATTCTCAGAGAACCCTACCGTCTGCAGAGCAAGATAGCAGCCAACACACACTTAGTTCCAGAAGCAAGCGGACAACTTCGGTCAACGCGCATGTGAATAGGACTAGATGCACAGAGTAATGTGGCTGAAAATGCCACACAATGCCAATAAAATTGAAAAAAAGAAGGCGGCAGCGACGAAAACGAGACTGTCACCAAAATTTCGCAATCCGTCAAAAAGGATGTGTACTTTTCAAAGCAGTTCAGGGCTCAGACCCGACCTGCGCGCCCTTTCACAACCGCACCGGTACACGAGCTGGTCCCCGCCAACTGGCGGCAGCAGGCTGACGCCTCTACCTCCCTGATCTATTCTTGCCGAGTGTCCTAGACACAAGGCCACGGATCAGGTGATGTTCACTTCGTCGTTGGGCGTATATGTGTTTATCGAGAACAGCAACGCATGACACGTCGCCACACTGACAACTGCGGCACGGCGGGCAACGTAAACTGTGGAACAAACGAAGAAACGTCAAAAAGATGAGCGGCACAGAAGGCCGGCAATCGAACACGGCGTGGCACGCGGTCGTACAAATAGCCTGAGCTAGAAACCACTTCCGATAGACCTTGTTCCATTGGGTACATTGGCGAGAATTGGCAACTTGGGAATTGTGACGCGCCCAACTTCTTTGGTCTTCGCATGGAATCAGCATCGTTCGATCGTCTCGTCACAGCGTCCCCATCACGCGCGTTTCACGCCGTTGACGTCAGCGTGTGGTGGCCCCATGGTATTCATCGCGTCGTCACCATGACGCTGGTATTCAACAGTCTTCAGTACAACCTATACATTAACATAAGCCAAAACCTAAGCAACGAGGATGCGCCGCGGATCCATTGAAATCGGCGAGGTAAGCCTTCATTGTAGGTGTGTTCACTGTAATTGTGGCTTTGTCCCTTAAAATGTCTCCCCAGATGTCTCACAAGCCACATTGTCAGAGAACCCTATCGTCTGCAGAGCAAGATAGCAGCCAACACACACTTAGTTCCAGAAGCACGCGGACAACTTGGGTCAACGCGCAGGTCAATGAGACTAGATGCACAGAGGAAGGTCGCTGAAAATGTCGCACAATGCCAATAACATTGAAAAAAGGAAGACGGCAGCTACGAAAACGAGGCTGCCACCAAAGTTTCGCAATCCGTCAAAAAGGGTAATTTTTAAAGCAGTTCCGGGCTCTGACCCGACCTGCGCGCCCTTTCACAAGCGCACCGGTACACAAGCTGGTCCCCGCCAACCGCCGGCAGCAGGCTGACGCCTCTACCTCCCTGATCCATTCCTGCCGAATGTCCTAGACGCAAGGCCACGGATCAGGTGATGTTCACTAGGTCGTTGGGCGTATATGTGTTTATAGAGAACAGCCACGCATGACACGTCGTCACACTGACAATTGCGGCACGGCGGGCAACGTAAACTGTGGAACAAACGAAGAAACCTCAAAAAGATGAGCTGCACAGAAGGCCGGCAATCGAACACGGCGTGGCACGCGGTCGTACAAATAGCCTGAGCCATAAACCACTTCCGATTGGCCTTGTGTCATTGGGTACATTGGTCAGAATAGGCAACTTGGAAATTGTGACGCGCCCAACTTCTTCGGTGTTCGCATGGAATCAGCATCGTTCGATCCTCTCGTCACAGCGTCACCATCACCCGCGTTTCACGCCGTTGACGTCAGCGTGTGGTGGCTCCATGGTATTTATCGCGTCGTCACCATGACGCTGGTATTCAACAGTCTTCAGTACAACCTATACATTAACCTAGGCCAAAACGTAAGCAAGAAGAATGCCCTGCGGATCCATTGAAATCGGCGAGGTAAGCCTTCATTGTAGGTGTGTTCAGATTAATTGTGGATTTGTCCCATAAAATGACTCCCAAGATGTCTCACATGCCACATTCTCAAAGAACCCTATCGACTGCAGAGCAAGATAGCAGCCAACACACACTTAGTTCCAGAAGCACGCTGACAACTTGGGTCAACGCGCATGTGAAAGGGACTAGATGCACAGAGGAAGGTCGCTGAAAATGTCACACAATGCCAATAACATTGAAAAAAGGAAGACGGCAGCGACGAAAACGAGGCTGCCACCAAAGTTTCGCAATCCGTCGAAAAGGGTGAGTACTTTTCAAAGCATTTCCGGGCTCTGACCCGACCTGTGCGCCCTTTCACAAGCGCACCGGTACACAAGCTGGTCCCCGCCAACCGCCGGCAGCAGGCTGACGCCTCTACCTCCCTGATCCATTCCTGCCGAATGTCCTAGACGCAAGGCCACGGATCAGGTGATGTTCACTAGGTCGTTGGGCGTATATGTGTTTATCGCGAAGAGCCACGCATGACACGTCGTCACACTGACAATTGCGGCACGGCGGGCAACGTAAACTGTGGAACAAACGAAGAAACCTCAAAAAGATGAGCTGCACAGAAGTCCGGCAATCGAACACATCGTGGCACGCGGTCGTACAAATGGCCTGAACCATTAACCATTTCCGATGTTCTTGTGCCATTGGGTACATTGGTCAGAATTGGCAACTTGGCAATTTTGACGCGCCCAACTTTTTCGGTCTTCGCATGGAATCAGCATCGTTCGATCGTCTCGTCACAGCGTCACCATCACCCGCGTTTCACGGCGTTGACGTCAGCGTGTGGTGGCTCCATGGTATTCATTGCGTCGTCAGCATGACGCTGGTATTCAACAGTCTTCAGTACAACCTATACATTAACCTAGGCCAAAACGTAAGCAAGAAGGAAGCGCCGCGGATCCATTGAAATGAGCGACGTAAGCGTTCATCGTAGGTGTGTTCACAGTGTTTGTGGGTTTGTCCCATAAATTTTTCCCAAGATGTCTCACATGCCACATTCTCAGAGAACCCTATCGTCTGCAGAGCAAGATAGCAGCCAACACACTATGAGTTCCAGAAGCCAGCGGACAACCTGGGTCAACGCGCATGTCAATGGGACTAGATACACAGAGGAAAGGTGGCTGAAAATGTCACACAATGCCAATATTATTGGAAAATAGAAGACGGTAGCGACCAAAAACGAGGCTGCCACCAAAATTTCGCAATCCGTCAAAATGGATGAGTACTATTCAAAGCAGTTCGGGGCTCTGACCTGACCTGCGCGCCCTTTCGCAAGCGCACCGGTACGCAAGCTGGTCCCCGCCAACTGCCGTCAGCAGGCTGACTCTACTTCCCTGATCCATTCCTGCCGAGTGTCCTAGACACAAGGCCACGGATCAGGTGATGTTCACTAGGTCGTTGGGCGTATATGTGTTTATCGCGAACAGCCACGCATGACACGTCGCCACACTGATAATTGCGGCACGGCGGGCAACGTAAACTGTGGAACAAACGAAGAAACGTCAAAAAGATAAGCGGCACAGAAAGCCGGCAATGGAACACGGCGTGGCACGCCGTCGTGCAAATGGCCTGAGCCATAAACCATTTCCGATTGGCCTTGCGCTATTGGGTACATTGGTCAGAATTGGCAACTAGGGAATTGTGACGCGCCCAACTTTCTCGGTCTTCGCATGGAATCAGCATCGTTCGATCGTCTCGTCACAGCGTCACCATCACCCGCGTTTCACGCCGTTGACGTCAGCGTGTGGTGGCTCCATGGTATTCATTGCGTCGTCAGCATGACGCTGGTATTCAACAGTCTTCAGTACAACCTATACATTAACCTAGGCCAAAACGTAAGCAAGAAGAATGCCCTGCGGATCCATTGAAATCGGCGACGTAAGCCTTCATTGTAGGTGTGTTCACATTGTTTGTGGGTTTGTCCCTTAAAATGTTTCCCAAGATGTCTCACAAGCCACATTCTCATAGAACCCTATCGTCTGCAGAGCAAGATAGCAGCCAACACAGACTTAGTTCCAGAAGCAAGCGGACAACTTGGGTCAACGCGCAGGTCAATGGGACTAGATGCACAGAGGAAGGTCGCTGAAAATGTCACACAATGCAAATAACATTGAAAAAATGAAGACGCAAGCGACGGAAACGAGGCTGCCACCAAAATTTCGCAATCCGTCAAAAAGCGTGAGTACTTTTTAAAGCAGATCCGAGCTCTGACCCGACCTGCGCGCCCTTTGACAAGCGCACCGGTACACAAGCTGGTCTCCGCCAACCGCGTCAGCAGGCTGACGCCTCTACCTCCCTCATCCGTTCCTGCCGAGTGTCCTAGACGGAAGGCCACGGATCAGGTGATGTTCACTAGGCGGTTGGGCGTATATGTGTTTATCGAGAACAGCCACGCATGACACGTCGTCACACTGACAATTGCGGCACGGCGGGCAACGTTAACTGTGGAACAAACGAAGAAACGTCAAAAAGATGAGCGGCACAGAAGGCCGGCAATCGAACATGGCGTGGCAAGCGGTCGTACAAATAGCCTGAGCCATAAACCATTTCCGATTGGCCTTGTGCCATTGGGTACATTGGTCAGAATAGGCAACTTGGAAATTGTGCCCGCCAAACTTCTTCGGTCTTCGCATGGAGTCAGCATTGTTCGATCGTCTCGTCGCAGCGTCACCATCACCCGCGTTTCACGCCGTTGACGTCAGCGTGTGGTGGCTCCATGGTATTCATTGCGTCGTCATCATGACGCTGGTATTCAGCAGTCTTCAGTACAACCTATACATGAACCTAGGCCAAAACGTAAGTAAGAAGAATGCGCCGTGGATCCATTGAAATCGGCGACGTAAGCCTTCATTGTAGGTGTGTTCACATTAATTGTGGGTTTGTCCCTTAAAATGTTTCCCAAGATGTCTCACAAGCCACATTCTCAGAGAACCCTATCGTCTGCAGAGCAAGATAGCAGCCAACACAAACTTAGTTACAGAAGCAAGCGGACAACTTGGGTCAACGCGCAGGTGAATAGGACTAGATGCACAGAGGAAGGTCGCTGAAAATGTCACACATTGCCAATAACATTGAAAAAAGGAAGACGGCAGCGACGAAAACGAGGCTGCCACCAAAATTTCGCAATCCGTCAAAAAGGGTGAGTACTTTTCAAAGCAGTTCCGGGCTGTGACGCAACCTGCGCGCCCTTTCACAAGCGCACCGGTACACAAGCTGGTTCCCGCCAACTGCCGGCAGCAGGCTCACGCCTCTACTTCTCTGATCCATTCCTGCCGAGTGTCCTAGACACAAGGCCACGGATCAGGTGATGTTCACTAGGTCGTTGGGCGTATATGTGTTTATCGCGAAGAGCCACGCATGACACGTCGCCACACTGACAATTGCGGAACGGCGGGCAACGTAAACTGTGGAACAAACGAAGAAACGTCAAAAAGATAAGCGGCAGAGAAGGCCGGCAATCGAAAACATCGTGGCACGCGGTCGAACAAATGGCCTGAGCCATTAACCATTTCCGATTGGGCTTGTGCCATTGGGTACATTGGTCAGAATTGGCAAGTTGGCAATTGTGACGCGCCCAACTGTTTCGGTCTTCGCATGGAATGAGCATCGTTCCGTCGTCTCGTCACAGCGCAACCATCATCCGCGTTTCACGCCGTTAACGTCCGTGTGTAGTGGCTCCATGGTATACATTGCGTCGTCAGCATGACGCTGGTATTCATAGTCTTCAGTACAACCTATACATTAACACAGGCCAAAACACAGGCAAGATGAAAGCGCCGTGGATCCATTGATATCGGCGAGGTAAACCTTCATTGTATGTGTGTTCATATTAATTTTTGGTTTGTCCTTTAAAATGTTTCCCCAGATTTCTCACAAGCCACATTGTCAGAGAACCCTATCGTCTGCAGAGCAAGATAGCAGCCAACACACTCTTAGTTCCAGAAGCCAGCGGACAACTTGGGTCAGCGCGCATGTCAATGGGACTAGATGCAGAGAGGAAGGTGGCTGAAAATGTGACACAATGCCAATAACATTGGAAAAAAAGAATACGGCAGCGACCAAAAACGAGGCTGCCACCGAAATTTCGCTATCCGTCAAAAAGAATGAGTACTTTTTAAAGCAGTCCAGGGCTCTGACCTGACCTGCGCGCCCTTTCACAAGCGCACCGGTACACAAGCTGGTCCCCGCCAACTGCCGGCAGCAGGCTGACGCCTCCACCTCCCTGATTCATTCCTGCCGAGTGTCCTAGACACAAGGCCACGGATCACGTGATGTTCACTAGGTCCTTGGGCGTATATGTGTTTACCGAGAACAGCCACGCATGACACGTCGCCACACTGACCATTGTGGCACGGCGGGCAACGTAAACTGTGGCACAAACAAAGAAACGTCAAAAATATAGGCGGCATATGAGGCCGGCAATCGAACACGGCGTGGCACGCAGTCGTACAAACGGCCTTGGCCATAAACCATTTCCGATTGGGCTCGTGCCATTGGGTACATTGGTCAGAATTGGCAACTTGGCAATTGTGACACGCCAAACTTTTTCGGTCTTCGCATGGAATCAGCATCGTTCGATCGTCTCCTCACAGCGTCACCATCACCCGGGTTTCACGCCGTTGACGTCAGCGTGTGGTGGCTCCATGGTATTCACTGCGTCGTCAGCATGACGCTGGTATAAATCAGTCTTCAGTAGAACCTATACATTAACCTAGGCCAAAACGTAAGCAAGAAGAATGCCCTGCGGATCCATTGAAATCGGCGACGTAAGCCTTCATTGTAGGTGTGTTCACATTGTTTGTGGGTTTGTCCCTTAAAATGTTTCCCAAGATGTCTCACAAGCCACATTCTCATAGAACCCTATCGTCTGCAGAGCAAGATAGCAGCCAACACACACTTAGTTACAGATGCAAGCGGTCAACTTGGGTCAACGCGCAGGTGAATAGGACTAGATGCACAGAGGAAGGTCGCTGAAAATGTTACACAATGTAAATAACATTGGAAAAAAAGAAGACGGCAGCGACCAAAAACGAGGCTGCCACCGAAATTTCGCAATCCATCAAAAAGGATGAGTACTTTTGAAAGCAGTTCCGGGCTCTGACCTGACCTGCGCGCCCTTTCACAAGCGCACTGGTCCACAAGCTGGTCCCCGCCAACCGCCGGCAGCAGGCTGACGCCTCTACCTCCCTGATCCATTTCTGCCGAGTGTCATAGACACAAGGCCAGGGATCAGGTGATGTCCACTAGGTCGTTGGGCGTATATGTGTTTATCGAGAACAGCCACGCATGACACGTCGTCACACTGACAATTGCGGCACGGCGGGCAACGTAAACTGTGGAACAAACGAAGAAACGTCAAAAAGATGAGCGGACCAGAACGCCGGCAGTCGAACACGCGCGGTCGTACAAGTGGCCTGAGCCATAAACCATTTCCGATTGGGCTTGTGCCATTGGGTACATTGGTCAAAAGTGGCAATTGTGACGCGCTCAACTTTTTCGGTCTTCGCATGGAATCAGCATCGTTCGATCGTCTCGTTACAGCGTCACCATCACCCGCGTTTCACGCCGTTGACGTCAGCGTGTGGTGGCTCCATGGTATTCATTGCGTCGTCAGCATGGCGCTGGTATTCAAGAATCTTCAGTACAATCTATCCATTAACCTAGGCCAAAAGGTAAGCAAGAAGAATGCGCTGCGGATCCATTGAAATCGGCGAGGTAAACCTTCATTGTATGTGTGTTCACATTAATTTTGGGTTTGTCCCTTAAAATGTTTCCCCAGATGTCTCACAAGCCACATTGTCAGAGAACCCTATCGTCTGCAGAGCAAGATAGCAGCCAACACATTCTTAATTGCAGAAGCCAGCGGACAGCTTGGGTCAACGCGCATGTCAATGGGACTAGATGCAAAGAGTAAGGTGGCTGGAAATGTTACACAATGTAAATAACATTGGAAAAAAAGAAGACGGCAGCGACCAAAAACGAGGCTGCCACCGAAATTTCGCTATCCATCAAAAAGGATGAGTACTTTTGAAAGCAGTTCCGGGCTCTGACCTGACCTGCGCGCATTTTCACAAGCGCACTGATCCACAAGCTGGTCTCCGCCAACCGCGTCAGCAGGCTGACGCCTCTACCTCCCTCATCCGTTCCAGCCGAGTGTCCTAGACGGAAGGCCACGGATCAGGTGATGTTATCTAGGTCGTTGGGCGTATATGTGTTTATCGAGAACAGCGACGCATGACACGTCATCACACTGACAATTGCGGCACGGCGGGTAACGTAAACTGTGGAACAAACGAAGAAACGTCAAAAAGATGAGCGGCACAGAAGGCCGGCAATCGAACACGGCGTGGCAAGCGGTCGTACAAATAGCCTGAGCCATAAACCATTTCTGATTGGCCTTGTGCCATTGGGTACATTGGTCAGAATAGGCAACTTGGAAATTGTGACGCGCCAAACTTCTTCGGTCTTCGCATGGAATCAGCATCGTTCGATCGTCTCGTCGCAGCGTCACCATCACCCGCGTTTCACGCCGTTGACGTCAGCGTGTGGTGGCTCCATGGTATTCATTGCGTCGTCACCATGACGCTGGTATTCAGCAGTCTTCAGTGCAACCTATACATGAACCTAGGCCACATTGTATGCAAGAAGAATGCGCCGTGGATCCATTGAAATCGGCGACGTGAGCCTTCATTGTAGGTGTGTTCACATTAATTGTGGGTTTGTCCCTTAAAATGTTTCCCAAGATGTCTCACAAGCCACATTCTCAGAGAACCCTATCGTCTGCAGAGCAAGATAGCAGCCAACACACACTTAGTTACAGAAGCAAGCGGAGAACTTGGGTCAACGCGCAGGTGAATAGGACTAGATGCACAGAGGAAGGTCGCTGAAAATGTTACACAATGTAAATAACATTGGAAAAAAAGAAGACGGCAGCGACCAAAAACGAGGCTGCCACCGAAATTTCGCAATCCATCAAAAAGGATGAGTACTTTTGAAAGCAGTTCCGGGCTCTGACCTGACCTGCGCGCCCTTTCACAAGCGCACTGGTCCACAAGCTGGTCCCCGCCAACCGCCGGCAGCAGGCTGACGCCTCTGCCTCCCTGATCCATTTCTGCCGAGTGTCATAGACACAAGGCCAGGGATCAGGTGATGTTCACTAGGTCGTTGGGCGTATATGTGTTTATCGAGAACAGCCACGCATGACACGTCGCCACACTGACAATTGCGGCACGGCGGGCAACGTAAACTGTGGAACAAACGAAGAAACGTCAAAAAGATAAGCGGCACAGAAGGCCGGCAATGGAACACGGCGTGGCACGTGGTCGTACAAATGGCCTGAGCCATAAACCATTTCCGATTGGGCTTGTGCCATTGGGTACATTGGTCAGAATTGGCAAGTTGGCAATTGTGACGCGCCCAAATTTTCTGTCTTCGCATGGAATCAGCATCGTTCGATCGTCTCGTCAGCGCGTCACCATCCCCCGCGTTTCACGCCGTTGACGTCAGCGCGTGGTGGCTCCATAGTATGCATTGCGTCGTCAGCATGGCGCTGGTATTCAACAGTCTTCAGTACAACCTTTACATTAACCTATGCCAAAAGGTAAGCAAGAAGAATGCGCCGTGGATCCATTGAAATCGGCGAGGTAAACCTTCATTGTATGTGTGCTCACATTAATTTTTGGTTTGTCCCATAAAATGTTTCCCCAGATGTCTCACATGCCACATTCTCAGAGAACCCTCTCGTCTGCAGAGCAAGATAGCAGCCAACACACTCTTAGTTCCATAAGCCAACGGAAAACATGGGTGAACGCGCACGTGAAAGGGACTAGATGCAAAGAGTAAGGTGGCTGAAAATGTCACCCAATACCAATAACATTGAAAAAAAAAAGAAGACGCCAGCGACGAAAACGAGGCTGCCACCTAAATTTCGCAATCCGTCAAAAAGGGAGAGTACTTTTCAAAGCAGTTCCGGGCTCTGACGCAACCTGCGCGCCCTTTCACAAGCGCACCGGTACACAAGCTGGTTCCCGCCAACTGCCGGCAGCAGGCTCACGCCTCTACTTCCCTGATCCATTCCTGCCGAGTGTCCTAGACACAAGGCCACGGATCAGGTGATGTTCACTAGGTCGTTGGGCGTATATGTGTTTATCGCGAAGAGGCACGCATGACACGTCGCCACACTGACAATTGCGGAACGGCGGGCAACGTAAACTGTGGAACAAACGAAGAAACGTCAAAAAGATAAGCGGCACAGAAGGCCGGCAATCGAACACATCGTGGCACGCGGTCGTACAAATGGCCTGAGCCATAAACCATTTCCGATTGGGCTTGTGCCATTGGCTACATTGGTCAGAATTGGCAACTTGGCAATTGTGACGCGCCCAACTTTTTCGGTCTTCGCATGGAATCAGCATCGTTCGATCGTCTCGTCACAGCGTCACCATCACCCGCGTTTCACGCCGTTGACATCAACGTGTGGTGGCTCCATGGTATTCATTGCGTCGTCAGCATGACGCTGGTATTCAACAGTCTTCAGTACAACCTATACATTAACTTAGGCCAAAACGTAAGCAAGAAGAATGCGCCGCGGATCCATTGAAATCGGCGAGGTAAGCCTTCATTGTAGGTGTGTTCACATTAATTGTGAGCTTGTCCCTTAGAATATTTCCCAAGATGTCTCACAAGCCACATTCGCAGAGAACCCTATCGTCTGCAGAGCAAGATAGCACCCAACACACACTTAGTTCCAGAAGCAAGCGGACAACTTCGGTCAACGCGCATGTGAATTGGACTAGATGCACAGAGTAATGTGGCTGAAAATGCCACACAATGCCAATAAAATTGAAAAAAAGAAGACGGCAGCGACGAAAACGAGGCTGTCACCAAAATTTCGCAATCCGTCAAAAAGGATGAGTACTTTCAAAGCAGTTCCGGGCTCTGACCTGACCTGCGCGCCCTTTCACAAGCGCACCGGTACACAAGCTGGTCCCCGCCAAGTGGCGGCAGCAGGCTGACGCCTCTACCTCCCTGATCCATTCCTGCCGAGTGTCCTAGACACGAGGGCACGGATCAGGTGATGTTCACTAGGTCGTTGGGCGTATATGTGTTTATCGCGAACAGCCACGCATGACACGTCGCCACACTGACAATTGCGGCACGGCCGGCAACGTAAACTGTGGAACAAAGGAAGAAACGTCAAAAAGATAAGCGGCACAGAAGGCCGGCAATCGAACACGGCGTGGCACGCGGTCGTACAAATAGCCTGAGCCATAAAGCATTACCGATTGGCCTTGTGCCACTGGGTACATTGGTGAGAATTGGCAACTTGGGAATTGTGACGCGCCCAACTTATTCGGTCTTCGCATGCAATCCGCATCGTTCGATCGTCTCGTCACAGCGTCACCATCACCCGCGCTTCACCCCGTTGACGTCAGCGTGTGGTGGCTCCATGGTATTCATTGCGTCGTCACCATGACGCTGGTATTCAACAGTCTTCAGTACAACCTATACATTAACCTAGGCCAAAACCTAAGCAAGAAGAATGCACCGCGGATCCATTGAAATCGGCGAGGTAAACCTTCATTGTAGGTGTGTTCACATTAATTGTGGCTTTGTCCCTTAAAATGATTCCCAAGATGTCTCACAAGCCACATTCTCAGAGAACCCTATCGTCTGCAGAGCAACATAGCAGCCAACACACACTTAGTTCCAGAAGACAGCGGACATCTTGGGTGAACGCGCATGCCAATGGGACTAGATACACAGAGGAAGGTGGTTGAAAATGTCACACAATGCCGATAACACTGAAAAAAAAGAAGACGGCAGCGACGAAAACGAGGCTGCCACCAAAATTTCACAATCCGTCGAAAAGGGTGAGTACTTTTTAAAGCAGTTCTGGGCTCTGACCCGACCTGCGCGCCCTTTCACAAGCGCACCAGTACACAAGCTGCTTCCCGCCAACCGCCGGCAGCAGGCTGACGCCTCTACCTGCCTGATCCATTCCTGCCGAGTGTCCTAGACGCAAGGTCAAGGATCAGGTGATGTTTACTAGGTCGTTGGACGTATATGTGTTTGTCGAAAACAGCCACGCATGACTAGTCGTCACACTGACAACTGCGGCACGGCGGGCAACGTAAACTGTGGAACAAACGAAGAAACGTCAAAAAGATGAGCGGCACAGAAGGCCGGCAATCGAACACGGCGTGGCACGCGGTCGTACAAATAGCCTGAGCCATAAACCACTTCCGATTGGCCTTGTGTCATTGGGTACATTGGTCAGAATAGGCAACTTGGAAATTGTGACGCGCCCAACTTCTTCGGTGTTCGCATGGAAGCAGCATCGTTCGATCGTCTCGTCACAGCGTCCCCATCACCCGCGTTTCACGCCGTTGACGTCAGCGTGTGGTGGCTCCATGGTATTCATCGCGTCGTCACCATGACGCTGGTATTCAACAGTCTTCAGTACAACCTATACATTAACCTAGGCCAAAACGTAAGCAAGAAGAATGCCCTGCGGATCCATTGAAATCGGCGAGGTAAGCCTTCATTGTAGGTGTGTTCACATTAATTGTGAGCTTGTCCCTTAGAATATTTCCCAAGATGTCTCACAAGCCACATTCTCAGAGAACCCTATCGTCTGCAGAGCAAGATAGCAGCCAACACACACTTAGTTCCAGAAGCAAGCGGACAACTTCGGTCAACGCGCATGTGAATAGGACTAGATGCACAGAGTAATGTGGCTGAAAATGCCACACAATGCCAATAAAATTGAAAAAAAGAAGGCGGCAGCGACGAAAACGAGACTGTCACCAAAATTTCGCAATCCGTCAAAAAGGATGTGTACTTTTCAAAGCAGTTCAGGGCTCAGACCCGACCTGCGCGCCCTTTCACAACCGCACCGGTACACGAGCTGGTCCCCGCCAACTGGCGGCAGCAGGCTGACGCCTCTACCTCCCTGATCTATTCTTGCCGAGTGTCCTAGACACAAGGCCACGGATCAGGTGATGTTCACTTGGTCGTTGGGCGTATATGTGTTTATCGAGAACAGCAACGCATGACACGTCGCCACACTGACAACTGCGGCACGGCGGGCAACGTAAACTGTGGAACAAACGAAGAAACGTCAAAAAGATGAGCGGCACAGAAGGCCGGCAATCGAACACGGCGTGGCACGCGGTCGTACAAATAGCCTGAGCTAGAAACCACTTCCGATAGACCTTGTTCCATTGGGTACATTGGCGAGAATTGGCAACTTGGGAATTGTGACGCGCCCAACTTCTTTGGTCTTCGCATGGAATCAGCATCGTTCGATCGTCTCGTCACAGCGTCCCCATCACGCGCGTTTCACGCCGTTGACGTCAGCGTGTGGTGGCCCCATGGTATTCATCGCGTCGTCACCATGACGCTGGTATTCAACAGTCTTCAGTACAACCTATACATTAACATAAGCCAAAACCTAAGCAACGAGGATGCGCCGCGGATCCATTGAAATCGGCGAGGTAAGCCTTCATTGTAGGTGTGTTCACTGTAATTGTGGCTTTGTCCCTTAAAATGTCTCCCCAGATGTCTCACAAGCCACATTGTCAGAGAACCCTATCGTCTGCAGAGCAAGATAGCAGCCAACACACACTTAGTTCCAGAAGCACGCGGACAACTTGGGTCAACGCGCATGTGAATGGGACTAGATGCACAGAGGAAGGTCGCTGAAAATGTCGCACAATGCCAATAACATTGAAAAAAGGAAGACGGCAGCCACGAAAACGAGGCTGCCACCAAAGTTTCGCAATCCGTCAAAAAGGGTAATTTTTAAAGCAGTTCCGGGCTCTGACCCGACCTGCGCGCCCTTTCACAAGCGCACCGGTACACAAGCTGGTCCCCGCCAACCGCCGGCAGCAGGCTGACGCCTCTACCTCCCTGATCCATTCCTGCCGAATGTCCTAGACGCAAGGCCACGGATCAGGTGATGTTCACTAGGTCGTTGGGCGTATATGTGTTTATAGAGAACAGCCACGCATGACACGTCGTCACACTGACAATTGCGGCACGGCGGGCAACGTAAACTGTGGAACAAACGAAGAAACCTCAAAAAGATGAGCTGCACAGAAGGCCGGCAATCGAACACGGCGTGGCACGCGGTCGTACAAATAGCCTGAGCCATAAACCACTTCCGATTGGCCTTGTGTCATTGGGTACATTGGTCAGAATAGGCAACTTGGAAATTGTGACGTGCCCAACTTCTTCGGTGTTCGCATGGAAGCAGCATCGTTCGATCGTCTCGTCACAGCGTCCCCATCACCCGCGTTTCACGCCGTTGACGTCAGCGTGTGGTGGCTCCATGGTATTCATCGCGTCGTCACAATGACGCTGGTATTCAACAGTCTTCAGTACAAACTATACATTAACCTAGGCCAAAACCTAAGCAAGTAGAATGCATCGCGCATCCATTGAAATCGGCGAGGTAAACCTTCATTGTAGGTGTGTTCACATTAATTGTGGCTTTGTCCCTTAAAATGATTCCCAAGATGTCTCACAAGCCACATTCTCAGAGAACCCTATCGTCTGCAGAGCAAGATAGCAGCCAACACACACTTAGTTCCAGAAGACAGCGGACATCTTGGGTGAACGCGCATGCCAATGGGACTAGATACACAGAGGAAGGTGGTTGAAAGTGTCACACAATGCCAATAACACTGAAAAAAAAGAAGACGGCAGCGACGAAAACGAGGCTGCCACCAAAATTTCACAATCCGTCGAAAAGGGTGAGTACTTTTTAAAGCAGTTCTGGGCTCTGACCCGACCTGCGCGCCCTTTCACAAGCGCACCAGTACACAAGCTGCTTCCCGCCAACCGCCGGCAGCAGGCTGACGCCTCTACCTGCCTCATCCATTCCTGCCGAGTGTCCTAGACGCAAGACCACGGATCAGGTGGTGTTCACTAGGTCGTTGGGCGCATGTGTGTTTATCGAGAACAGCCACGCATGACACGTCGTCACACTGCCAATTGCGGCACGGCGGGCGACGTAAACTGTGGAATAAACGAAGAAACGTCAAAAAGATGCGCGGCACAGAAGGCCGGCAATCGAACACGGCGTGTAACGCGGTCGTACAAATAGCCTCAGCCATAAACCATTTCCCATTCGCCTTGTGCCAGCAGGTACATTGGTCAGAATAGGCAACTTGGGAATTGTGACGCGCCCAACTTCTTCGGTCTTCGCATGGAATCAGCATCGTTCGATCGTCTCGTCACAGCGTCACCATCACCCGCGCTTCACCCCGTTGACGTCAGCGTGTGGTGGCTCCGTGGTATTCACTGCGTCGTCACCATGACGCTGGTATTCAACAGTCTTCAGTACAAGCTATACATTAACATATGCCAAAACCTAAGCAACGAGGATGCGCCGCGGATCCATTCAAATCGGCGAGGTAAGCCTTCATTGTAGGTGTGTTCACATTAATTGTGGGTTTGTCCCTTAAAATGTCTCCCCAGATGTCTCACAAGTCATATTGTCAGAGAACCCTATCGTCTGCAGAGCAAGATAGCAGCCAACACACACTTAGTTACAGAAGCCAGCGGACATCTTGGGTCAACGCGCATGTCAATGGGACTAGATACCAGAGGAAGGTGGTTGAAAATGTCACACAATGCCAATAACATTAAAAAAAAAGAAGACGGCAGCGACGAAAACGAGGCTGCCACCAAAATTTCACAATCCGTCAAAAAGGGTGAGTACTTTTCAAAGCAGTTCCAGGCTCTGAGCCGACCTGCGCGCCCTTTCACAAGCGCACCAGTACACAAGCTGCTTCCCGCCAACCGCCGGCAGCAGGCTGACGCCTCTACCTGCCTCATCCATTCCTGCCGAGTGTCCTAGACGCAAGACCACGGATCAGGTGGTGTTCACTAGGTCGTTGGGCGCATGTGTGTTTATCGAGAACAGCCACGCATGACACGTCGTCACACTGCCAATTGGGGCACGGCGGGCGACGTAATTTGTGGAATAAACGAAGAAACGTCAAAAAGATGCGCGGCACAGAAGGCCGGCAATCGAACACGGCGTGTAACGCGGTCGTACAAATAGCCTCAGCCATAAACCATTTCCCATTCGCCTTGTGCCAGCAGGTACATTGGTCAGAATAGGCAACTTGGGAATTGTGACGCGCCCAACTTCTTCGGTCTTCGCATGGAATCAGCATCGTTCGATCGTCTCGTCACAGCGTCACCATCACCCGCGCTTCACCCCGTTGACGTCAGCGTGTGGTGGCTCCGTGGTATTCACTGCGTCGTCACCATGACGCTGGTATTCAACAGTCTTCAGTACAAGCTATACATTAACATATGCCAAAACCTAAGCAACGAGGATGCGCCGCGGATCCATTCAAATCGGCGAGGTAAGCCTTCATTGTAGGTGTGTTCACATTAATTGTGGGTTTGTCCCTTAAAATGTCTCCCCAGATGTCTCACAAGTCATATTGTCAGAGAACCCTATCGTCTGCAGAGCAAGATAGCAGCCAACACACACTTAGTTACAGAAGCCAGCGGACATCTTGGGTCAACGCGCATGTCAATGGGACTAGATACCAGAGGAAGGTGGTTGAAAATGTCACACAATGCCAATAACATTAAAAAAAAAGAAGACGGCAGCGACGAAAACGAGGCTGCCACCAAAATTTCACAATCCGTCAAAAAGGGTGAGTACTTTTCAAAGCAGTTCCAGGCTCTGAGCCGACCTGCGCGCCCTTTCACAAACGCACCGGTACACAGGCTAGTCCCCGCCAACCGCCGGCAGCGGGCTGACGCCTCTACCTCCCTGATCCATTCCTGCCGAGTGTCCTAGACGCAAGGTCACGGATCAGGTGATGTTTACTAGGTCGTTGGGCGTATATGTGTTTGTCGAAAACAGCCACGCATGACTAGTCGTCACACTGACAACTGCGGCACGGCGGGCAACGTAAACTGTGGAACAAACGAAGAAACGTCAAAAAGATGAGCGGCACAGAAGGCCGGCAATCGAATACGGCGTGGCACGCGGTCGTACAAATAGCCTGAGCTAGAAACCACTTCCGATAGACCTTGTGCCATTGGGTACATTGGCGAGAATTGGCAACTTGGGAATTGTGACGCGCCCAACTTCTTTGGTCTTCGCATGGAATCAGCATCGTTCGATCGTCTCGTCACAGCGTCCCCATCACGCGGGTTTCACGCCGTTGACGTCAGCGTGTGGTGGCCCCATGGTATTCATCGCGTCGTCACCATGACGCTGGTATTCAACAGTCTTCAGTACAACCCATACATTAACATAAGCCAAAACCTAAGCAACGAGGATGCGCCGCGGATCCATTGAAATCGGCGAGGTAAGCCTTCATTGTAGGTGTGTTCACTGTAATTGTGGCTTTGTCCCTTAAAATGTCTCCCCAGATGTCTCACAAGCCACATTGTCAGAGAACCCTATCGTCTGCAGAGCAAGATAGCAGCCAACACACACTTAGTTCCAGAAGCACGCGGACAACTTGGGTCAACGCGCATGTGAATGGGACTAGATGCACAGAGGAAGGTCGCTGAAAATGTCACACAATGCCAATAACATTGAAAAAAGGAAGACGGCAGCGACGAAAACGAGGCTGCCACCAAAGTTTCGCAATCCGTCGAAAAGGGTGAGTACTTTTTAAAGCATTTCCGGGCTCTGACCCGACCTGTGCGCCCTTTCACAAGCGCACCGGTACACAAGCTGGTCCCCGCCAACCGCCGGCAGCAGGCTGACGCCTCTACCTCCCTGATCCATTCCTGCCGAATGTCCTAGATGGAAGGCCACGGATCAGGTGATGTTCACTAGGTCGTTGGGCGTATATGTGTTTATAGAGAACAGCCACGCATGACACGTCGTCACACTGACAACTGCGGCACGGCGGGCAACGTAAACTGTGGAACAAACGAAGAAACGTCAAAAAGATGAGCGGCACAGAAGGCCGGCAATCGAACACGGCGTGGCACGCGGTCGTACAAATAGCCTGAGCCATAAACCACTTCCGATTGGCCTTGTGTCATTGGGTACATTGGTCAGAATAGGCAACTTGGAAATTGTGACGCGCCCAACTTCTTCGGTGTTCGCATGGAATCAGCATCGTTCGATCCTCTCGTCACAGCGTCACCATCACCCGCGTTTCACGCCGTTGACGTCAGCGTGTGGTGGCTCCATGGTATTCATCGCGTCGTCACCATGACGCTGGTATTCAACAGTCTTCAGTACAACCTATACATTAACCTAGGCCAAAACGTAAGCAAGAAGAATGCCCTGCGGATATATTGAAATCGGCGAGGTAAGCCTTCATTGTAGGTGTGTTCACATTAATTGTGGGTTCGTCCCTTAAAATGTCTCCCCAGATGTCTCACAAGCTATATTGTCAGAGAACCCTATCGTCTGCAGAGCAAGATAGCAGCCAAAACACACTTAGTTCCAGAAGCACGCGGACAACTTGGGTCAACGCGAAAGGCAATGGAACTAGATGCACAGAGGAAGGTCGCTGAAAATGTCGCACAATGCCAATAACATTGAAAAAGGAAGACGGCAGCGACGAAAACGAGGCTGCCACCAAAGTTTCGCAATCCGTCAAAAAGGATGAGTACTTGTCAAAGCAGCTGCTGGCTCTGACCCGACCTGCGCGCCCTTTCACAAGCGCACCGCTACACAAGCTGGTCCCCGCCAACTTCCGGCAGCAGGCTGACTCCTCTACCTCCCTGATCCATTCCTGCCCAGTGTCCTAGACACAAGGCCACGGATCATATGATGGTCACGAGGTCGTTGGGCGTATATGTGTTTATCGCGAACAGCCACGCATGACACGTCGCCACACTGACAATTGCGGCACGGCAGGCAACGTAAACTGTGGAACAAACGAAGAAACGTCAAAAAGATGAGCGGCACAGAAGGCCGGCAATCGAACACGGCGTGGAACGCGGTCGTACAAATAGCCTGAGATATAAACCACTTCCGATAGACCTTGTGCCATTGGGTACATTGGTGAGAATTGGCAACTTGGGAATTCTGACGCGCCCAACTTCTTCGGTCTTCGTATGGAATCAGCATCGTTCGATCATCTCGTCACAGCGTCCCCATCACCCGCGTTTCAAGCCGTTGACATCAGCGTGTGGTAGCTCCATGGTATTCATTGCGTCGTCACCATGACGCTGGTATTCAACTGTCTTCAGTACAACCTATACATTAACTTAGGCCAAAACGTAAGCAAGAAGAATGCGCCGCCGATCCACTGAAATCGGCGAGGTAAGCCTTCATTGTAGGTGTGTTCACAATAATTGTGAGCTTGTCCCTTTGAATGTTTCCCAAGATGTCTCACAAGCCACATTCTCAGAGAACCCTATCGTCTGCAGAGCAAGATAGCAGCCAACACATTCTTAGTTCCGGAAGCCAGCGGACAATTTGGGTCAGCGCGCATGTCAATGGGACTAGATGCACAAAGGAAGGTGGCTGAAAATGTGACACAATGCCAATAACATTGAAAAAAAAAAGAATACGGCAGCGACGAAGAACGAGGCTGCCACCAAAATTTCGCAATCCGTCAAAAAGGATGAGTACTTGTCAAAGCAGCTGCGGGCTCTGACCCGACCTGCGCGCCCTTTCACAAGCGCACCGGTACACAGGCTGGTCCCCGCCAACCGCCGGCTGTAGGCTGACGCCTCTACCTCCCTGATCCATTCCTGCCGAGTGTCCTAGAAACAAGGCCACGGATCAGGTGATGTTCACTAGGTCGTTGGGCGTATATGCGTTTATCGAGAACAGCCACGCATGACACGTCGCCACACTGACCATTGCGGCACGGCGGGCAACGTAAACTGTGGAATAAACGAAGAAACGTCAAAAGATAAGCGGCACAGAAGGCCGGCAATCGAACACGGCGTGGCACGCGGTCGTACAAATAGCCTGAGCCATAAACCACTTCCGATTGGCCTTGTGTCATTGGGTACATTGGTCAGAATAGGCAACTTGGAAATTGTGACGCGCCCAACTTCTTCGGTGTTCGCATGGAATCAGCATCGTTCGATCCTCTCGTCACAGCGTCACCATCACCCGCGTTTCACGCCGTTGACGTCAGCGTGTGGTGGCTCCATGGTATTCATCGCGTCGTCACCATGACGCTGGTATTCAACAGTCTTCAGTACAACCTATACATTAACCTAGGCCAAAACGTAAGCAAGAAGAATGCCCTGCGGATATATTGAAATCGGCGAGGTAAGCCTTCATTGTAGGTGTGTTCACATTAATTGTGGGTTCGTCCCTTAAAATGTCTCCCCAGATGTCTCACAAGCTATATTGTCAGAGAACCCTATCGTCTGCAGAGCAAGATAGCAGCCAACACACACTTAGTTCCAGAAGCACGCGGACAACTTGGGTCAACGCGAAAGGCAATGGAACTAGATGCACAGAGGAAGGTCGCTGAAAATTTCGCACAATGCCAATAACATTTAAAAAGGAAGACGGCAGCGACGAAAACGAGGCTGCCACCAAAGTTTCGCAATCCGTCAAAAAGGATGAGTACTTGTCAAAGCAGCTGCGGGCTCTGACCCGACCTGCGCGCCCTTTCACAAGCGCACCGCTACACAAGCTGGTCCCCGCCAACTTCCGGCAGCAGGCTGACTCCTCTACCTCCCTGATCCATTCCTGCCCAGTGTCCTAGACACAAGGCCACGGATCAGGTGATGCTCACGAGGTCGTTGGGCGTATATGTGTTTATCGCGAACAGCCACGCATGACACGTCGCCACACTGACAATTGCGGCACGGCGGGCAACGTAAACTGTGGAACAAACGAAGAAACGTCAAAAAGATGAGCGGCACAGAAGGCCGGCAATCGAACACGGCGTGGAACGCGGTCGTACAAATAGCCTGAGATATAAACCACTTCCGATAGACCTTGTGCCATTGGGTACATTGGTGAGAATTGGCAACTTGGGAATTCTGACGCGCCCAACTTCTTCGGTCTTCGTATGGAATCAGCATCGTTCGATCATCTCGTCACAGCGTCCCCATCACCCGCGTTTCAAGCCGTTGACGTCAGCGTGTGGTAGCTCCATGGTATTCATTGCGTCGTCACCATGACGCTGGTATTCAACTGTCTTCAGTACAACCTATACATTAACTTAGGCCAAAACGTAAGCAAGAAGAATGCGCCGCCGATCCACTGAAATCGGCGAGGTAAGCCTTCATTGTAGGTGTGTTCAGAATAATTGTGAGCTTGTCCCTTTGAATGTTTCCCAAGATGTCTCACAAGCCACATTCTCAGAGAACCCTATCGTCTGCAGAGCAAGATAGCAGCCAACACATTCTTAGTTCCGGAAGCCAGCGGACAATTTGGGTCAGCGCGCATGTCAATGGGACTAGATGCACAAAGGAAGGTGGCTGAAAATGTGACACAATGCCAATAACATTGAAAAAAAAAAGAATACGGCAGCGACGAAGAACGAGGCTGCCACCAAAATTTCGCAATCCGTCAAAAAGGATGAGTACTTGCCAAAGCAGCTGCGGGCTCTGACCCGACCTGCGCGCCCTTTCACAAGCGCACCGGTACACAGGCTGGTCCCCGCCAACCGCCGGCTGTAGGCTGACGCCTCTACCTCCCTGATCCATTCCTGCCGAGTGTCCTAGAAACAAGGCCACGGATCAGGTGATGTTCACTAGGTCGTTGGGCGTATATGCGTTTATCGAGAACAGCCACGCATGACACGTCGCCACACTGACCATTGCGGCACGGCGGGCAACGTAAACTGTGGAATAAACGAAGAAACGTCAAAAGATAAGCGGCACAGAAGGCCGGCAATCGAACACGGCGTGGCACGCGGTCGTACAAATAGCCTGAGCCATAAACCACTTCCGATTGGCCTTGTGTCATTGGGTACATTGGTCAGAATAGGCAACTTGGAAATTGTGACGCGCCCAACTTCTTCGGTGTTCGCATGGAATCAGCATCGTTCGATCCTCTCGTCACAGCGTCACCATCACCCGCGTTTCACGCCGTTGACGTCAGCGTGTGGTGGCTCCATGGTATTCATCGCGTCGTCACCATGACGCTGGTATTCAACAGTCTTCAGTACAACCTATACATTAACCTAGGCCAAAACGTAAGCAAGAAGAATGCCCTGCGGATATATTGAAATCGGCGAGGTAAGCCTTCATTGTAGGTGTGTTCACATTAATTGTGGGTTCGTCCCTTAAAATGTCTCCCCAGATGTCTCACAAGCTATATTGTCAGAGAACCCTATCGTCTGCAGAGCAAGATAGCAGCCAACACACACTTAGTTCCAGAAGCACGCGGACAACTTGGGTCAACGCGAAAGGCAATGGAACTAGATGCACAGAGGAAGGTCGCTGAAAATTTCGCACAATGCCAATAACATTGAAAAAGGAAGACGGCAGCGACGAAAACGAGGCTGCCACCAAAGTTTCGCAATCCGTCAAAAAGGATGAGTACTTGTCAAAGCAGCTGCGGGCTCTGACCCGACCTGCGCGCCCTTTCACAAGCGCACCGCTACACAAGCTGGTCCCCGCCAACTTCCGGCAGCAGGCTGACTCCTCTACCTCCCTGATCCATTCCTGCCCAGTGTCCTAGACACAAGGCCACGGATCAGGTGATGCTCACGAGGTCGTTGGGCGTATATGTGTTTATCGCGAACAGCCACGCATGACACGTCGCCACACTGACAATTGCGGCACGGCGGGCAACGTAAACTGTGGAACAAACGAAGAAACGTCAAAAAGATGAGCGGCACAGAAGGCCGGCAATCGAACACGGCGTGGAACGCGGTCGTACAAATAGCCTGAGATATAAACCACTTCCGATAGACCTTGTGCCATTGGGTACATTGGTGAGAATTGGCAACTTGGGAATTCTGACGCGCCCAACTTCTTCGGTCTTCGTATGGAATCAGCATCGTTCGATCATCTCGTCACAGCGTCCCCATCACCCGCGTTTCAAGCCGTTGACGTCAGCGTGTGGTAGCTCCATGGTATTCATTGCGTCGTCACCATGACGCTGGTATTCAACTGTCTTCAGTACAACCTATACATTAACTTAGGCCAAAACGTAAGCAAGAAGAATGCGCCGCCGATCCACTGAAATCGGCGAGGTAAGCCTTCATTGTAGGTGTGTTCAGAATAATTGTGAGCTTGTCCCTTTGAATGTTTCCCAAGATGTCTCACAAGCCACATTCTCAGAGAACCCTATCGTCTGCAGAGCAAGATAGCAGCCAACACATTCTTAGTTCCGGAAGCCAGCGGACAATTTGGGTCAGCGCGCATGTCAATGGGACTAGATGCACAAAGGAAGGTGGCTGAAAATGTGACACAATGCCAATAACATTGAAAAAAAAAAGAATACGGCAGCGACGAAGAACGAGGCTGCCACCAAAATTTCGCAATCCGTCAAAAAGGATGAGTACTTGTCAAAGCAGCTGCGGGCTCTGACCCGACCTGCGCGCCTTTCACAAGCGCACCGGTACACAGGCTGGTCCCCGCCAACCGCCGGCTGTAGGCTGACGCCTCTACCTCCCTGATCCATTCCTGCCGAGTGTCCTAGAAACAAGGCCACGGATCAGGTGATGTTCACTAGGTCGTTGGGCGTATATGCGTTTATCGAGAACAGCCACGCATGACACGTCGCCACACTGACCATTGCGGCACGGCGGGCAACGTAAACTGTGGAATAAACGAAGAAACGTCAAAAGATAAGCGGCACAGAAGGCCGGCAATCGAACACGGCGTGGCACGCGGTCGTACAAATAGCCTGAGCCATAAACCACTTCCGATTGGCCTTGTGTCATTGGGTACATTGGTCAGAATAGGCAACTTGGAAATTGTGACGCGCCCAACTTCTTCGGTGTTCGCATGGAATCAGCATCGTTCGATCCTCTCGTCACAGCGTCACCATCACCCGCGTTTCACGCCGTTGACGTCAGCGTGTGGTGGCTCCATGGTATTCATCGCGTCGTCACCATGACGCTGGTATTCAACAGTCTTCAGTACAACCTATACATTAACCTAGGCCAAAACGTAAGCAAGAAGAATGCCCTGCGGATATATTGAAATCGGCGAGGTAAGCCTTCATTGTAGGTGTGTTCACATTAATTGTGGGTTCGTCCCTTAAAATGTCTCCCCAGATGTCTCACAAGCTATATTGTCAGAGAACCCTATCGTCTGCAGAGCAAGATAGCAGCCAACACACACTTAGTTCCAGAAGCACGCGGACAACTTGGGTCAACGCGAAAGGCAATGGAACTAGATGCACAGAGGAAGGTCGCTGAAAATTTCGCACAATGCCAATAACATTGAAAAAGGAAGACGGCAGCGACGAAAACGAGGCTGCCACCAAAGTTTCGCAATCCGTCAAAAAGGATGAGTACTTGTCAAAGCAGCTGCGGGCTCTGACCCGACCTGCGCGCCCTTTCACAAGCGCACCGCTACACAAGCTGGTCCCCGCCAACTTCCGGCAGCAGGCTGACTCCTCTACCTCCCTGATCCATTCCTGCCCAGTGTCCTAGACACAAGGCCACGGATCAGGTGATGCTCACGAGGTCGTTGGGCGTATATGTGTTTATCGCGAACAGCCACGCATGACACGTCGCCACACTGACAATTGCGGCACGGCGGGCAACGTAAACTGTGGAACAAACGAAGAAACGTCAAAAAGATGAGCGGCACAGAAGGCCGGCAATCGAACACGGCGTGGAACGCGGTCGTACAAATAGCCTGAGATATAAACCACTTCCGATAGACCTTGTGCCATTGGGTACATTGGTGAGAATTGGCAACTTGGGAATTCTGACGCGCCCAACTTCTTCGGTCTTCGTATGGAATCAGCATCGTTCGATCATCTCGTCACAGCGTCCCCATCACCCGCGTTTCAAGCCGTTGACGTCAGCGTGTGGTAGCTCCATGGTATTCATTGCGTCGTCACCATGACGCTGGTATTCAACTGTCTTCAGTACAACCTATACATTAACTTAGGCCAAAACGTAAGCAAGAAGAATGCGCCGCCGATCCACTGAAATCGGCGAGGTAAGCCTTCATTGTAGGTGTGTTCAGAATAATTGTGAGCTTGTCCCTTTGAATGTTTCCCAAGATGTCTCACAAGCCACATTCTCAGAGAACCCTATCGTCTGCAGAGCAAGATAGCAGCCAACACATTCTTAGTTCCGGAAGCCAGCGGACAATTTGGGTCAGCGCGCATGTCAATGGGACTAGATGCACAAAGGAAGGTGGCTGAAAATGTGACACAATGCCAATAACATTGAAAAAAAAAAGAATACGGCAGCGACGAAGAACGAGGCTGCCACCAAAATTTCGCAATCCGTCAAAAAGGATGAGTACTTGTCAAAGCAGCTGCGGGCTCTGACCCGACCTGCGCGCCCTTTCACAAGCGCACCGGTACACAGGCTGGTCCCCGCCAACCGCCGGCTGTAGGCTGACGCCTCTACCTCCCTGATCCATTCCTGCCGAGTGTCCTAGAAACAAGGCCACGGATCAGGTGATGTTCACTAGGTCGTTGGGCGTATATGCGTTTATCGAGAACAGCCACGCATGACACGTCGCCACACCGACCATTGCGGCACGGCGGGCAACGTAAACTGTGGAACAAACAAAGAAACGTCAAAAGATAAGCGGCACAGAAGGCCGGCAATCGAACACATCGTGGCACGCGGTCGTGCAAATGGCCTGAGCCATTAACCATTTCCGATTGGGCTTGTGCCATTGGGTACATTGGTCAGAATTGGCAAGTTGGCAATTGTGACGCGCCCAACTGTTTCGCTCTTCGCATGGAATCAGCATCGTTCGATCGTCTCGTCACAGCGTCACCATCACCCGCGTTTCACGCCGTTGACGTCAGCGTGTGGTGGCTCCATGGTATTCATTGCGTCGTCAGCATGACGCTCGTATTCAACAATCTTCCGTACAACCTATGCATTAACCTAGGCCAAAAGGTAAGCAAGAAGAATGCGCCGCGGATACATTGAAATCGGCGAGGTAATCCTTCATTGTATGTGTGTTCACATTAATTTTTGGTTTGTCCTTTAAAATGTTTCCCCAGATGTCTCACAAGCCAGATTGTCAGAGAACCCTATCGTCTGCAGAGCAAGATAGCAGCCAACACACTCTTAGTTCCAGAAGGCAGCGGACAACTTGGATTAACGCGCATGTCAATGGGACTAGATACACAGAGGAAGGTGGCTGAAGATGTCACACAATGCCAATAACATTGGAAAAAAAGAAGACGGCAGCGACCAAAAAAGAGGCTGACACCAAAATTTCGCAATCCGTCGAAAAGGATGAGTACCTTTCAACGCAGTTCCGGACTCTGACCTGATCTGCGCGCCCTTTCACAAGCGCACCGGTACACAAGCTGGTCCCCGCCAACTGCCTGCAGTAGGCTGACGCCTCTACCTCCCTGATCCATTCCTGCCGAGTGTCCTAGACACAAGGCCACGGATCAGGCGATGTTCACTAGGTCGTTGGGCGTATGTGTTTATCGCGAACATCCACGCGTTACACGTCGCCACACTGACAATTGCGGCACGGCGGGCAACGTAAACTGTGGAACAAACGAAGAAACGTCATAAAGATAAGCGGCGCAGAAGGCCGGCAATCAAACACGGCGTGGCACGCGGTCGTACAAATGGCCTGAGCTATACACCATTTCCGATTGGCCTTGTGCCATTGGGTACATTGGTCAGAATTGGCAAGTTGCCAATTGTGACGCGCCCAACCTTTTCGGTCTTCGCATGGAATCAGCATCGTTCGATCGTCTCGTCACAGCGTCACCATCACCCGCGTTTCACGCCGTTGACGTCAGCGTGTGGTGGCTCCATGGTATTCATTGCGTCGTCAGCATGGCGCTGGTATTCAACAGTCTTCAGTACAACCTTTACATTAACCTATGCCAAAAGGTAAGCAAGAATAATGCGCCGTGGATCCATTCAAATCGGCGAGGTAAACCTTCATTGTATGTGTGCTCACATTAATTTTTGGTTTGTCCCTTAAAATGTTTCCCCAGATGTCTCACATGCCACATTCTCAGCGAACCCTCTCGTCTGCAGAGCAATATAGCAGCCAACACACTCTTAGTTCCATAAGCCAACGGAAAACATGGGTGAACGCGCACGTGAAAGGGACTAGATGCAAAGAGTAAGGTGGCTGAAAATGTCACCCAATACCAATAACATTGAAAAAAAAAGAAGACGGCAGCGACGAAAACGAGGCTGCCACCTAAATTTCGCAATCCGTCAAAAAGGGTGAGTACTTTTCAAAGCAGTTCCGGGCTCCGACGCAACCTGCGCGCCCTTTCACAAGCGCACCGGTACACAAGCTGTTTCCCGCCAACTGCCGGCAGCAGGCTCACGCCTCTACTTCCCTGATCCATTCCTGCCGAGTGTCCTAGACACAAGGCCACGGATCAGGTGATGTTCACTAGGTCGTTGGGCGTATATGTGTTTATCGCGAAGAGCCACGCATGACACGTCGCCACACTGACAATTGCGGAACGGCGGGCAACGTAAACTGTGGAACAAACGAAGAAACGTCAAAAAGATAAGCGGCACAGAAGGCCGGCAATCGAACACATCGTGGCACGCGGTCGTGCAAATGGCCTGAGCCATTAACCATTTCCGATTGGGCTTGTGCCATTGGGTACATTGGTCAGAATTGGCAAGTTGGCAATTGTGACGCGCCCAACTGTTTCGGTCTTCGCATGGAATCAGCATCGTTCGATCGTCTCGTCACAGCGTCACCATCACCCGCGTTTCACGCCGTTGACGTCAGCGTGTGGTGGCTCCATGGTATTCATTGCGTCGTCAGCATGACGCTCGTATTCAACAATCTTCCGTACAACCTATGCATTAACCTAGGCCAAAAGGTAAGCAAGAAGAATGCGCCGCGGATACATTGAAATCGGCGAGGTAATCCTTCATTGTATGTGTGTTCACATTAATTTTTGGTTTGTCCTTTAAAATGTTTCCCCAGATGTCTCACAAGCCACATTGTCAGAGAACCCTATCGTCTGCAGAGCAAGATAGCAGCCAACACACTCTTAGTTCCAGAAGGCAGCGGACAACTTGGATTAACGCGCATGTCAATGGGACTAGATACACAGAGGAAGGTGGCTGAAAATGTCACACAATGCCAATAACATTGGAAAAAAAGAAGACGGCAGCGACCAAAAAAGAGGCTGACACCAAAATTTCGCAATCCGTCGAAAAGGATGAGTACCTTTCAAAGCAGTTCCGGACTCTGACCTGATCTGCGCGCCCTTTCACAAGCGCACCGGTACACAAGCTGGTCCCCGCCAACTGCCTGCAGTAGGCTGACGCCTCTACCTCCCTGATCCATTCCTGCCGAGTGTCCTAGACACAAGGCCACGGATCAGGTGATGTTCACTAGGTCGTTGGGCGTATATGTGTTTATCGCGAACATCCACGCGTTACACGTCGCCACACTGACAATTGCGGCACGGTGGGCAACGTAAACTGTGGAACAAACGAAGAAACGTCAAAAAGAGAAGCGGCGCAGAAGGCCGGCAATCAAACACGGCGTGGCACGCGGTCGTACAAATGGCCTGAGCTATACACCATTTCCGATTGGCCTTGTGCCATTGGGTACATTGGTCAGAATTGGCAAGTTGGCAATTGTGACGCGCCCAACCTTTTCGGTCTTCGCATGGAATCAGCATCGTTCGATCGTCTCGTCACAGCGTCACCATCACCCGCGTTTCACGCCGTTGACGTCAGCGTGTGGTGGCTCCATGGTATTCATTGCGTCGTCAGCATGACGCTGGTATTCAAAAATCTTCAGTAAAACCTATACATTAACCTAGGCCAAAAGGTAAGCAAGAGCAATGCGCCGCGGATACATTGAAATCGGCGAGGTAAACCTTCATTAATGTGTGTTCACATTAATTTTTGGTTTGTCCCTTAAAATGTTTCCCCAGATGTCTCACATGCCACATTCTCAGAGAACGCTATCGTCTGCAGAGCAAGATAGCAGCCAACACACTCTTAGTTCCAGAAGCCAGCGGAAAACATTGGTCAACGCGCACGTGAAAGGGACTAGATGCAAATAGTGAGGTGGCTGAAAATGTCACACAATGCCAATAACATTGAAAAAAAAAGAAAACGGCAGCGACGAAAACGAGGCTTCCACCTAAATTTCGCTATCCATCAAAAATGGTGAGTACTTTTGAAAGCAGTTCCAGGCTCTGACCTGACCTGCGCGCATTTTCACAAGCGCACTGGTCCACAAGCTGGTCTCCGCGAACCGCGTCAGCAGGCTGACGCCTCTACCTCCCTCATCCGTTCCAGCCGAGTGTCCTAGACGGAAGGCCACGGATCAGGTGATGTTATCTAGGTCGTTGGGCGTATATGTGTTTATCGAGAACAGCCACGCATGTCACGTCGTCACACTGACAATTGTGGCACGGCGGGTAACGTAAACTGTGGAACAAACGAAGAAACGTCAAAAAGATGAGCGGCACAGAAGGCCGGCAATCGAACACGGCGTGGCAAGCGGTCGTACAAATAGCCTGAGCCATAAACCATTTCTGATTGGCCTTGTGCCATTGGGTACATTGGTCAGAATAGGCAACTTGGAAATTGTGACGCGCCAAACTTTTTCGGTCTTCGCATGGAATTAGCATCGTTCGATCGTCTCGTCGCAGCGTCACCATCACCCGCGTTTCACGCCGTTGACGTCAGCGTCTGGTGGCTCCATGGTATTCGTTGCGTCGTCACCATGACGCTGGTATTCAGCAGTCTTCAGTGCAACCTATACATGAACCTAGGCCAAATTGTATGTAAGAAGAATGCGCCGTGGATCCATTGAAATCGGCGACATAAGCCTTCATTGTAGGTGTGTTCACATTAATTGTGGGTTTGTCCCTTAAAATGTTTCCCAAGATGTCTCACAAGCCACATTCTCAGAGAACCCTATCGTCTGCAGAGCAAGATAGCAGCCAACACACACTTAGTTACAGAAGCAAGCGGACAACTTGGGTCAACGCGCAGGTGAATATGAGTAGATGCACAGAGGAAGGTCGCTGAAAATGTTACACAATGTAAATAACATTGGAAAAAAAGAAGACGGCAGCGACCAAAAACGAGGCTGCCACCGAAATTTCGCAATCCATCAAAAAGGATGAGTACTTTTGAAAGCAGTTCCGGGCTCTGACCTGACCTGCGCGCCCTTTCACAAGCGCACTGGTCCACAAGCTGGTCCCCGCCAACCGCCGGCAGCAGGCTGACGCCTCTACCTCCCTGATCCATTTCTGCCGAGTGTCATAGACACAAGGCCAGGGATCAGGTGATGTTCACTAGGTCGTTGGGCGTATATGTGTTTATCGAGAACAGCCACGCATGACACGTCGCCACACTGACAATTGCGGCACGGCGGGCAACGTAAACTGTGGAACAAACGAAGAAACGTCAAAAAGATAAGCGGCACAGAAGGCCGGCAATGGAACACGGCGTGGCACGTGGTCGTACAAATGGCCTGAGCCATAAACCATTTCCGATTGGGCTTGTGCCATTGGGTACATTGGTCAGAATTGGCAAGTTGGCAATTGTGACGCGCCCAACTTTTTCTGTCTTCGCATGGAATCAGCATCGTTCGATCGTCTCGTCAGCGCGTCACCATCCCCCGCGTTTCACTCCGTTGAAGTCAGCGCGTGGTGGCTCCATGGTATGCATTGCGTCGTCAGCATGGCGCTGGTATTCAACAGTCTTCAGTACAACCTTTACATTAACCTATGCCAAAAGGTAAGCAAGAATAATGCGCCGTGGATCCATTCAAATCGGCGAGGTAAACCTTCATTGTATGTGTGCTCACATTAATTTTTGGTTTGTCCCTTAAAATGTTTCCCCAGATGTCTCACATGCCACATTCTCAGCGAACCCTCTCGTCTGCAGAGCAATATAGCAGCCAACACACTCTTAGTTCCATAAGCCAACGGAAAACATGGGTGAACGCGCACGTGAAAGGGACTAGATGCAAAGAGTAAGGTGGCTGAAAATGTCACCCAATACCAATAACATTGAAAAAAAAAGAAGACGGCAGCGACGAAAACGAGGCTGCCACCTAAATTTCGCAATCCGTCAAAAAGGGTGAGTACTTTTCAAAGCAGTTCCGGGCTCCGACGCAACCTGCGCGCCCTTTCACAAGCGCACCGGTACACAAGCTGTTTCCCGCCAACTGCCGGCAGCAGGCTCACGCCTCTACTTCCCTGATCCATTCCTGCCGAGTGTCCTAGACACAAGGCCACGGATCAGGTGATGTTCACTAGGTCGTTGGGCGTATATGTGTTTATCGCGAAGAGCCACGCATGACACGTCGCCACACTGACAATTGCGGAACGGCGGGCAACGTAAACTGTGGAACAAACGAAGAAACGTCAAAAAGATAAGCGGCACAGAAGGCCGGCAATCGAACACATCGTGGCACGCGGTCGTGCAAATGGCCTGAGCCATTAACCATTTCCGATTGGGCTTGTGCCATTGGGTACATTGGTCAGAATTGGCAAGTTGGCAATTGTGACGCGCCCAACTGTTTCGGTCTTCGCATGGAATCAGCATCGTTCGATCGTCTCGTCACAGCGTCACCATCACCCGCGTTTCACGCCGTTGACGTCAGCGTGTGGTGGCTCCATGGTATTCATTGCGTCGTCAGCATGACGCTCGTATTCAACAATCTTCCGTACAACCTATGCATTAACCTAGGCCAAAAGGTAAGCAAGAAGAATGCGCCGCGGATACATTGAAATCGGCGAGGTAATCCTTCATTGTATGTGTGTTCACATTAATTTTTGGTTTGTCCTTTAAAATGTTTCCCCAGATGTCTCACAAGCCACATTGTCAGAGAACCCTATCGTCTGCAGAGCAAGATAGCAGCCAACACACTCTTAGTTCCAGAAGGCAGCGGACAACTTGGATTAACGCGCATGTCAATGGGACTAGATACACAGAGGAAGGTGGCTGAAAATGTCACACAATGCCAATAACATTGGAAAAAAAGAAGACGGCAGCGACCAAAAAAGAGGCTGACACCAAAATTTCGCAATCCGTCGAAAAGGATGAGTACCTTTCAAAGCAGTTCCGGACTCTGACCTGATCTGCGCGCCCTTTCACAAGCGCACCGGTACACAAGCTGGTCCCCGCCAACTGCCTGCAGTAGGCTGACGCCTCTACCTCCCTGATCCATTCCTGCCGAGTGTCCTAGACACAAGGCCACGGATCAGGTGATGTTCACTAGGTCGTTGGGCGTATATGTGTTTATCGCGAACATCCACGCGTTACACGTCGCCACACTGACAATTGCGGCACGGTGGGCAACGTAAACTGTGGAACAAACGAAGAAACGTCAAAAAGAGAAGCGGCGCAGAAGGCCGGCAATCAAACACGGCGTGGCACGCGGTCGTACAAATGGCCTGAGCTATACACCATTTCCGATTGGCCTTGTGCCATTGGGTACATTGGTCAGAATTGGCAAGTTGGCAATTGTGACGCGCCCAACCTTTTCGGTCTTCGCATGGAATCAGCATCGTTCGATCGTCTCGTCACAGCGTCACCATCACCCGCGTTTCACGCCGTTGACGTCAGCGTGTGGTGGCTCCATGGTATTCATTGCGTCGTCAGCATGACGCTGGTATTCAAAAATCTTCAGTAAAACCTATACATTAACCTAGGCCAAAAGGTAAGCAAGAGCAATGCGCCGCGGATACATTGAAATCGGCGAGGTAAACCTTCATTAATGTGTGTTCACATTAATTTTTGGTTTGTCCCTTAAAATGTTTCCCCAGATGTCTCACATGCCACATTCTCAGAGAACGCTATCGTCTGCAGAGCAAGATAGCAGCCAACACACTCTTAGTTCCAGAAGCCAGCGGAAAACATTGGTCAACGCGCACGTGAAAGGGACTAGATGCAAATAGTGAGGTGGCTGAAAATGTCACACAATGCCAATAACATTGAAAAAAAAAGAAAACGGCAGCGACGAAAACGAGGCTTCCACCTAAATTTCGCTATCCATCAAAAATGGTGAGTACTTTTGAAAGCAGTTCCAGGCTCTGACCTGACCTGCGCGCATTTTCACAAGCGCACTGGTCCACAAGCTGGTCTCCGCGAACCGCGTCAGCAGGCTGACGCCTCTACCTCCCTCATCCGTTCCAGCCGAGTGTCCTAGACGGAAGGCCACGGATCAGGTGATGTTATCTAGGTCGTTGGGCGTATATGTGTTTATCGAGAACAGCCACGCATGTCACGTCGTCACACTGACAATTGTGGCACGGCGGGTAACGTAAACTGTGGAACAAACGAAGAAACGTCAAAAAGATGAGCGGCACAGAAGGCCGGCAATCGAACACGGCGTGGCAAGCGGTCGTACAAATAGCCTGAGCCATAAACCATTTCTGATTGGCCTTGTGCCATTGGGTACATTGGTCAGAATAGGCAACTTGGAAATTGTGACGCGCCAAACTTTTTCGGTCTTCGCATGGAATTAGCATCGTTCGATCGTCTCGTCGCAGCGTCACCATCACCCGCGTTTCACGCCGTTGACGTCAGCGTCTGGTGGCTCCATGGTATTCGTTGCGTCGTCACCATGACGCTGGTATTCAGCAGTCTTCAGTGCAACCTATACATGAACCTAGGCCAAATTGTATGTAAGAAGAATGCGCCGTGGATCCATTGAAATCGGCGACATAAGCCTTCATTGTAGGTGTGTTCACATTAATTGTGGGTTTGTCCCTTAAAATGTTTCCCAAGATGTCTCACAAGCCACATTCTCAGAGAACCCTATCGTCTGCAGAGCAAGATAGCAGCCAACACACACTTAGTTACAGAAGCAAGCGGACAACTTGGGTCAACGCGCAGGTGAATATGAGTAGATGCACAGAGGAAGGTCGCTGAAAATGTTACACAATGTAAATAACATTGGAAAAAAAGAAGACGGCAGCGACCAAAAACGAGGCTGCCACCGAAATTTCGCAATCCATCAAAAAGGATGAGTACTTTTGAAAGCAGTTCCGGGCTCTGACCTGACCTGCGCGCCCTTTCACAAGCGCACTGGTCCACAAGCTGGTCCCCGCCAACCGCCGGCAGCAGGCTGACGCCTCTACCTCCCTGATCCATTTCTGCCGAGTGTCATAGACACAAGGCCAGGGATCAGGTGATGTTCACTAGGTCGTTGGGCGTATATGTGTTTATCGAGAACAGCCACGCATGACACGTCGCCACACTGACAATTGCGGCACGGCGGGCAACGTAAACTGTGGAACAAACGAAGAAACGTCAAAAAGATAAGCGGCACAGAAGGCCGGCAATGGAACACGGCGTGGCACGTGGTCGTACAAATGGCCTGAGCCATAAACCATTTCCGATTGGGCTTGTGCCATTGGGTACATTGGTCAGAATTGGCAAGTTGGCAATTGTGACGCGCCCAACTTTTTCTGTCTTCGCATGGAATCAGCATCGTTCGATCGTCTCGTCAGCGCGTCACCATCCCCCGCGTTTCACTCCGTTGAAGTCAGCGCGTGGTGGCTCCATGGTATGCATTGCGTCGTCAGCATGGCGCTGGTATTCAACAGTCTTCAGTACAACCTTTACATTAACCTATGCCAAAAGGTAAGCAAGAAGAATGCGCCGTGGATCCATTGAAATGGGCTAGGTAAACCTTCATTGTATGTGTGCTCACAATAATTTTTGGTTTGTCCCTTAAAATGTTTCCCCAGATGTCTCACATGCCACATTCTCAGAGAACCCTCTCGTCTGCAGAGCAAGATAGCAGCCAACACACTCTTAGTTCCGTAAGCCAACGGAAAAGATGGGTGAACGCGCACGTGAAATAGACTAGATGCAAAGAGTAAGGTGGCTGAAAATGTCACCCAATACCAATAACATTGAAAAAAAAAGAAGACGGCAGCGACGAAAACGAGGCTGCCACCTAAATTTCGCAATCCGTCAAAAAGGGTGAGTACTTTTCAAAGCAGTTCCGGGCTCTGACGCAACCTGCGCGCCCTTTCACAAGCGCACCGGTACACAAGCTGGTTCCCGCCAACTGCCGGCAGCAGGCTCACGCCTCTACTTCCCTGATCCATTCCTGCCGAGTGTCCTAGACACAAGGCCACGGATCAGGTGATGTTCACTAGGTCGTTGGGCGTATATGTGTTTATCGCGAAGAGCCACGCATGACACGTCGCCACACTGACAATTGCGGAACGGCGGGCAACGTAAACTGTGGAACAAACGAAGAAACGTCAAAAAGATAAGCGGCACAGAAGGCCGGCAATCGAACACATCGTGGCACGCGGTCGTGCAAATGGCCTGAGCCATTAACCATTTCCGATTGGGCTTGTGCCATTGGGTACATTGGTCAGAATTGGCAAGTTGGCAATTGTGACGCGCCCAACTGTTTCGGTCTTCGCATGGAATCAGCATCGTTCGATCGTCTCGTCACAGCGTCACCATCACCCGCGTTTCACGCCGTTGACGTCAGCGTGTGGTGGCTCCATGGTATTCATTGCGTCGTCAGCATGACGCTCGTATTCAACAATCTTCCGTACAACCTATGCATTAACCTAGGCCAAAAGGTAAGCAAGAAGAATGCGCCGCGGATACATTGAAATCGGCGAGGTAATCCTTCATTGTATGTGTGTTCACATTAATTTTTGGTTTGTCCTTTAAAATGTTTCCCCAGATGTCTCACAAGCCACATTGTCAGAGAACCCTATCGTCTGCAGAGCAAGATAGCAGCCAACACACTCTTAGTTCCAGAAGGCAGCGGACAACTTGGATTAACGCGCATGTCAATGGGACTAGATACACAGAGGAAGGTGGCTGAAAATGTCACACAATGCCAATAACATTGGAAAAAAAGAAGACGGCAGCGACCAAAAAAGAGGCTGACACCAAAATTTCGCAATCCGTCGAAAAGGATGAGTACCTTTCAAAGCAGTTCCGGACTCTGACCTGATCTGCGCGCCCTTTCACAAGCGCACCGGTACACAAGCTGGTCCCCGCCAACTGCCTGCAGTAGGCTGACGCCTCTACCTCCCTGATCCATTCCTGCCGAGTGTCCTAGACACAAGGCCACGGATCAGGTGATGTTCACTAGGTCGTTGGGCGTATGTGTTTATCGCGAACATCCACGCGTTACACGTCGCCACACTGACAATTGCGGCACGGCGGGCAACGTAAACTGTGGAACAAACGAAGAAACGTCATAAAGATAAGCGGCGCAGAAGGCCGGCAATCAAACACGGCGTGGCACGCGGTCGTACAAATGGCCTGAGCTATACACCATTTCCGATTGGCCTTGTGCCATTGGGTACATTGGTCAGAATTGGCAAGTTGGCAATTGTGACGCGCCCAACCTTTTCGGTCTTCGCATGGAATCAGCATCGTTCGATCGTCTCGTCACAGCGTCACCATCACCCGCGTTTCACGCCGTTGACGTCAGCGTGTGGTGGCTCCATGGTATTCATTGCGTCGTCAGCATGACGCTGGTATTCAGCAGTCTTCAGTGCAACCTATACATGAACCTAGGCCAAATTGCATGTAAGAAGAATGCGCCGTGGATCCATTGAAATCGGCGACATAAGCCTTCATTGTAGGTGTGTTCACATTAATTGTGGGTTTGTCCCTTAAAATGTTTCCCAAGATGTCTCACAAGCCACATTCTCAGAGAACCCTATCGTCTGCAGAGCAAGATAGCAGCCAACACACACTTAGTTACAGAAGCAAGCGGACAACTTGGGTCAACGCGCAGGTGAATATGAGTAGATGCACAGAGGAAGGTCGCTGAAAATGTTACACAATGTAAATAACATTGGAAAAAAAGAAGACGGCAGCGACCAAAAACGAGGCTGCCACCGAAATTTCGCAATCCATCAAAAAGGATGAGTACTTTTGAAAGCAGTTCCGGGCTCTGACCTGACCTGCGCGCCCTTTCACAAGCGCACTGGTCCACAAGCTGGTCCCCGCCAACCGCCGGCAGCAGGCTGACGCCTCTACCTCCCTGATCCATTTCTGCCGAGTATCATAGACACAAGGCCAGGGATCAGGTGATGTTCACTAGGTCGTTGGGCGTATATGTGTTTATCGAGAACAGCCACGCATGACACGTCGTCACACTGACAATTGCGGCACGGCGGGCAACGTAAACTGTGGAACAAACGAAGAAACGTCAAAAAGATAAGCGGCACAGAAGGCCGGCAATGGAACACGGCGTGGCACGTGGTCGTGCAAATGGCCTGAGCCATTAACCATTTCCGATTGGGCTTGTGCCATTGGGTACATTGGTCAGAATTGGCAAGTTGGCAATTGTGACGCGCCCAACTGTTTCGCTCTTCGCATGGAATCAGCATCGTTCGATCGTCTCGTCACAGCGTCACCATCACCCGCGTTTCACGCCGTTGACGCCAGCGTGTGGTGGCTCCATGGTATTCATTGCGTCGTCAGCATGACGCTCGTATTCAACAATCTTCCGTACAACCTATGCATTAACCTAGGCCAAAAGGTAAGCAAGAAGAATGCGCCGCGGATACATTGAAATCGGCGAGGTAATCCTTCATTGTATGTGTGTTCACATTAATTTTTGGTTTGTCCTTTAAAATGTTTCCCCAGATGTCTCACAAGCCAGATTGTCAGAGAACCCTATCGTCTGCAGAGCAAGATAGCAGCCAACACACTCTTAGTTCCAGAAGGCAGCGGACAACTTGGATTAACGCGCATGTCAATGGGACTAGATACACAGAGGAAGGTGGCTGAAAATGTCACACAATGCCAATAACATTGGAAAAAAAGAAGACGGCAGCGACCAAAAAAGAGGCTGACACCAAAATTTCGCAATCCGTCGAAAAGGATGAGTACCTTTCAACGCAGTTCCGGACTCTGACCTGATCTGCGCGCCCTTTCACAAGCGCACCGGTACACAAGCTGGTCCCCGCCAACTGCCTGCAGTAGGCTGACGCCTCTACCTCCCTGATCCATTCCTGCCGAGTGTCCTAGACACAAGGCCACGGATCAGGCGATGTTCACTAGGTCGTTGGGCGTATGTGTTTATCGCGAACATCCACGCGTTACACGTCGCCACACTGACAATTGCGGCACGGCGGGCAACGTAAACTGTGGAACAAACGAAGAAACGTCATAAAGATAAGCGGCGCAGAAGGCCGGCAATCAAACACGGCGTGGCACGCGGTCGTACAAATGGCCTGAGCTATACACCATTTCCGATTGGCCTTGTGCCATTGGGTACATTGGTCAGAATTGGCAAGTTGCCAATTGTGACGCGCCCAACCTTTTCGGTCTTCGCATGGAATCAGCATCGTTCGATCGTCTCGTCACAGCGTCACCATCACCCGCGTTTCACGCCGTTGACGTCAGCGTGTGGTGGCTCCATGGTATTCATTGCGTCGTCAGCATGGCGGTGGTATTCAACAGTCTTCAGTACAACCTTTACATTAACCTATGCCAAAAGGTAAGCAAGAATAATGCGCCGTGGATCCATTCAAATCGGCGAGGTAAACCTTCATTGTATGTGTGCTCACATTAATTTTTGGTTTGTCCCTTAAAATGTTTCCCCAGATGTCTCACATGCCACATTCTCAGCGAACCCTCTCGTCTGCAGAGCAATATAGCAGCCAACACACTCTTAGTTCCATAAGCCAACGGAAAACATGGGTGAACGCGCACGTGAAAGGGACTAGATGCAAAGAGTAAGGTGGCTGAAAATGTCACCCAATACCAATAACATTGAAAAAAAAAGAAGACGGCAGCGACGAAAACGAGGCTGCCACCTAAATTTCGCAATCCGTCAAAAAGGGTGAGTACTTTTCAAAGCAGTTCCGGGCTCCGACGCAACCTGCGCGCCCTTTCACAAGCGCACCGGTACACAAGCTGGTTCCCGCCAACTGCCGGCAGCAGGCTCACGCCTCTACTTCCCTGATCCATTCCTGCCGAGTGTCCTAGACACAAGGCCACGGATCAGGTGATGTTCACTAGGTCGTTGGGCGTATATGTGTTTATCGCGAAGAGCCACGCATGACACGTCGCCACACTGACAATTGCGGAACGGCGGGCAACGTAAACTGTGGAACAAACGAAGAAACGTCAAAAAGATAAGCGGCACAGAAGGCCGGCAATCGAACACATCGTGGCACGCGGTCGTGCAAATGGCCTGAGCCATTAACCATTTCCGATTGGGCTTGTGCCATTGGGTACATTGGTCAGAATTGGCAAGTTGGCAATTGTGACGCGCCCAACTGTTTCGGTCTTCGCATGGAATCAGCATCGTTCGATCGTCTCGTCACAGCGTCACCATCACCCGCGTTTCACGCCGTTGACGTCAGCGTGTGGTGGCTCCATGGTATTCATTGCGTCGTCAGCATGACGCTCGTATTCAACAATCTTCCGTACAACCTATGCATTAACCTAGGCCAAAAGGTAAGCAAGAAGAATGCGCCGCGGATACATTGAAATCGGCGAGGTAATCCTTCATTGTATGTGTGTTCACATTAATTTTTGGTTTGTCCTTTAAAATGTTTCCCCAGATGTCTCACAAGCCACATTGTCAGAGAACCCTATCGTCTGCAGAGCAAGATAGCAGCCAACACACTCTTAGTTCCAGAAGGCAGCGGACAACTTGGATTAACGCGCATGTCAATGGGACTAGATACACAGAGGAAGGTGGCTGAAAATGTCACACAATGCCAATAACATTGGAAAAAAAGAAGACGGCAGCGACCAAAAAAGAGGCTGACACCAAAATTTCGCAATCCGTCGAAAAGGATGAGTACCTTTCAAAGCAGTTCCGGACTCTGACCTGATCTGCGCGCCCTTTCACAAGCGCACCGGTACACAAGCTGGTCCCCGCCAACTGCCTGCAGTAGGCTGACGCCTCTACCTCCCTGATCCATTCCTGCCGAGTGTCCTAGACACAAGGCCACGGATCAGGTGATGTTCACTAGGTCGTTGGGCGTATATGTGTTTATCGCGAACATCCACGCGTTACACGTCGCCACACTGACAATTGCGGCACGGTGGGCAACGTAAACTGTGGAACAAACGAAGAAACGTCAAAAAGAGAAGCGGCGCAGAAGGCCGGCAATCAAACACGGCGTGGCACGCGGTCGTACAAATGGCCTGAGCTATACACCATTTCCGATTGGCCTTGTGCCATTGGGTACATTGGTCAGAATTGGCAAGTTGGCAATTGTGACGCGCCCAACCTTTTCGGTCTTCGCATGGAATCAGCATCGTTCGATCGTCTCGTCACAGCGTCACCATCACCCGCGTTTCACGCCGTTGACGTCAGCGTGTGGTGGCTCCATGGTATTCATTGCGTCGTCAGCATGACGCTGGTATTCAAAAATCTTCAGTAAAACCTATACATTAACCTAGGCCAAAAGGTAAGCAAGAGCAATGCGCCGCGGATACATTGAAATCGGCGAGGTAAACCTTCATTAATGTGTGTTCACATTAATTTTTGGTTTGTCCCTTAAAATGTTTCCCCAGATGTCTCACATGCCACATTCTCAGAGAACGCTATCGTCTGCAGAGCAAGATAGCAGCCAACACACTCTTAGTTCCAGAAGCCAGCGGAAAACATTGGTCAACGCGCACGTGAAAGGGACTAGATGCAAATAGTGAGGTGGCTGAAAATGTCACACAATGCCAATAACATTGAAAAAAAAAAGAAAACGGCAGCGACGAAAACGAGGCTTCCACCTAAATTTCGCTATCCATCAAAAATGGTGAGTACTTTTGAAAGCAGTTCCAGGCTCTGACCTGACCTGCGCGCATTTTCACAAGCGCACTGGTCCACAAGCTGGTCTCCGCGAACCGCGTCAGCAGGCTGACGCCTCTACCTCCCTCATCCGTTCCAGCCGAGTGTCCTAGACGGAAGGCCACGGATCAGGTGATGTTATCTAGGTCGTTGGGCGTATATGTGTTTATCGAGAACAGCCACGCATGTCACGTCGTCACACTGACAATTGTGGCACGGCGGGTAAAGTAAACTGTGGAACAAACGAAGAAACGTCAAAAAGATGAGCGGCACAGAAGGCCGGCAATCGAACACGGCGTGGCAAGCGGTCGTACAAATAGCCTGAGCCATAAACCATTTCTGATTGGCCTTGTGCCATTGGGTACATTGGTCAGAATAGGCAACTTGGAAATTGTGACGCGCCAAACTTTTTCGGTCTTCGCATGGAATTAGCATCGTTCGATCGTCTCGTCGCAGCGTCACCATCACCCGCGTTTCACGCCGTTGACGTCAGCGTCTGGTGGCTCCATGGTATTCGTTGCGTCGTCACCATGACGCTGGTATTCAGCAGTCTTCAGTGCAACCTATACATGAACCTAGGCCAAATTGTATGTAAGAAGAATGCGCCGTGGATCCATTGAAATCGGCGACATAAGCCTTCATTGTAGGTGTGTTCACATTAATTGTGGGTTTGTCCCTTAAAATGTTTCCCAAGATGTCTCACAAGCCACATTCTCAGAGAACCCTATCGTCTGCAGAGCAAGATAGCAGCCAACACACACTTAGTTACAGAAGCAAGCGGACAACTTGGGTCAACGCGCAGGTGAATATGAGTAGATGCACAGAGGAAGGTCGCTGAAAATGTTACACAATGTAAATAACATTGGAAAAAAAGAAGACGGCAGCGACCAAAAACGAGGCTGCCACCGAAATTTCGCAATCCATCAAAAAGGATGAGTACTTTTGAAAGCAGTTCCGGGCTCTGACCTGACCTGCGCGCCCTTTCACAAGCGCACTGGTCCACAAGCTGGTCCCCGCCAACCGCCGGCAGCAGGCTGACGCCTCTACCTCCCTGATCCATTTCTGCCGAGTGTCATAGACACAAGGCGAGGGATCAGGTGATGTTCACTAGGTCGTTGGGCGTATATGTGTTTATCGAGAACAGCCACGCATGACACGTCGCCACACTGACAATTGCGGCACGGCGGGCAACGTAAACTGTGGAACAAACGAAGAAACGTCAAAAAGATAAGCGGCACAGAAGGCCGGCAATGGAACACGGCGTGGCACGTGGTCGTACAAATGGCCTGAGCCATAAACCATTTCCGATTGGGCTTGTGCCATTGGGTACATTGGTCAGAATTGGCAAGTTGCCAATTGTGACGCGCCCAACCTTTTCGGTCTTCGCATGGAATCAGCATCGTTCGATCGTCTCGTCAGCGCGTCACCATCCCCCGCGTTTCACTCCGTTGAAGTCAGCGCGTGGTGGCTCCATGGTATGCATTGCGTCGTCAGCATGGCGCTGGTATTCAACAGTCTTCAGTACAACCTTTACATTAACCTATGCCAAAAGGTAAGCAAGAAGAATGCGCCGTGGATCCATTGAAATGGGCTAGGTAAACCTTCATTGTATGTGTGCTCACAATAATTTTTGGTTTGTCCCTTAAAATGTTTCCCCAGATGTCTCACATGCCACATTCTCAGAGAACCCTCTCGTCTGCAGAGCAAGATAGCAGCCAACACACTCTTAGTTCCGTAAGCCAACGGAAAAGATGGGTGAACGCGCACGTGAAATAGACTAGATGCAAAGAGTAAGGTGGCTGAAAATGTCACCCAATACCAATAACATTGAAAAAAAAAGAAGACGGCAGCGACGAAAACGAGGCTGCCACCTAAATTTCGCAATCCGTCAAAAAGGGTGAGTACTTTTCAAAGCAGTTCCGGGCTCTGACGCAACCTGCGCGCCCTTTCACAAGCGCACCGGTACACAAGCTGGTTCCCGCCAACTGCCGGCAGCAGGCTCACGCCTCTACTTCCCTGATCCATTCCTGCCGAGTGTCCTAGACACAAGGCCACGGATCAGGTGATGTTCAGTAGGTCGTTGGGCGTATATGTGTTTATCGCGAAGAGCCACGCATGACACGTCGCCACACTGACAATTGCGGAACGGCGGGCAACGTAAACTGTGGAACAAACGAAGAAACGTCAAAAAGATAAGCGGCACAGAAGGCCGGCAATCGAACACATCGTGGCACGCGGTCGTGCAAATGGCCTGAGCCATTAACCATTTCCGATTGGGCTTGTGCCATTGGGTACATTGGTCAGAATTGGCAAGTTGGCAATTGTGACGCGCCCAACTGTTTCGGTCTTCGCATGGAATCAGCATCGTTCGATCGTCTCGTCACAGCGTCACCATCACCCGCGTTTCACGCCGTTGACGTCAGCGTGTGGTGGCTCCATGGTATTCATTGCGTCGTCAGCATGACGCTCGTATTCAACAATCTTCCGTACAACCTATGCATTAACCTAGGCCAAAAGGTAAGCAAGAAGAATGCGCCGCGGATACATTGAAATCGGCGAGGTAATCCTTCATTGTATGTGTGTTCACATTAATTTTTGGTTTGTCCTTTAAAATGTTTCCCCAGATGTCTCACAAGCCACATTGTCAGAGAACCCTATCGTCTGCAGAGCAAGATAGCAGCCAACACACTCTTAGTTCCAGAAGGCAGCGGACAACTTGGATTAACGCGCATGTCAATGGGACTAGATACACAGAGGAATGTGGCTGAAAATGTCACACAATGCCAATAACATTGGAAAAAAAGAAGACGGCAGCGACCAAAAAAGAGGCTGACACCAAAATTTCGCAATCCGTCGAAAAGGATGAGTACCTTTCAAAGCAGTTCCGGACTCTGACCTGATCTGCGCGCCCTTTCACAAGCGCACCGGTACACAAGCTGGTCCCCGCCAACTGCCTGCAGTAGGCTGACGCCTCTACCTCCCTGATCCATTCCTGCCGAGTGTCCTAGACACAAGGCCACGGATCAGGTGATGTTCACTAGGTCGTTGGGCGTATATGTGTTTATCGCGAACATCCACGCGTTACACGTCGCCACACTGACAATTGCGGCACGGTGGGCAACGTAAACTGTGGAACAAACGAAGAAACGTCATAAAGATAAGCGGCGCAGAAGGCCGGCAATCAAACACGGCGTGGCACGCGGTCGTACAAATGGCCTGAGCTATACACCATTTCCGATTGGCCTTGTGCCATTGGGTACATTGGTCAGAATAGGCAAGTTGGCAATTGTGACGCGCCCAACCTTTTCGGTCTTCGCATGGAATCAGCATCGTTCGATCGTCTCGTCACAGCGTCACCATCACCCGCGTTTCACGCCGTTGACGTCAGCGTGTGGTGGCTCCATGGTATTCATTGCGTCGTCAGCATGGCGCTGGTATTCAACAGTCTTCAGTACAACCTTTACATTAACCTATGCCAAAAGGTAAGCAAGAATAATGCGCCGTGGATCCATTCAAATCGGCGAGGTAAACCTTCATTGTATGTGTGCTCACATTAATTTTTGGTTTGTCCCTTAAAATGTTTCCCCAGATGTCTCACATGCCACATTCTCAGCGAACCCTCTCGTCTGCAGAGCAATATAGCAGCCAACACACTCTTAGTTCCATAAGCCAACGGAAAACATGGGTGAACGCGCACGTGAAAGGGACTAGATGCAAAGAGTAAGGTGGCTGAAAATGTCACCCAATACCAATAACATTGAAAAAAAAAGAAGACGGCAGCGACGAAAACGAGGCTGCCACCTAAATTTCGCAATCCGTCAAAAAGGGTGAGTACTTTTCAAAGCAGTTCCGGGCTCCGACGCAACCTGCGCGCCCTTTCACAAGCGCACCGGTACACAAGCTGGTTCCCGCCAACTGCCGGCAGCAGGCTCACGCCTCTACTTCCCTGATCCATTCCTGCCGAGTGTCCTAGACACAAGGCCACGGATCAGGTGATGTTCACTAGGTCGTTGGGCGTATATGTGTTTATCGCGAAGAGCCACGCATGACACGTCGCCACACTGACAATTGCGGAACGGCGGGCAACGTAAACTGTGGAACAAACGAAGAAACGTCAAAAAGATAAGCGGCACAGAAGGCCGGCAATCGAACACATCGTGGCACGCGGTCGTGCAAATGGCCTGAGCCATTAACCATTTCCGATTGGGCTTGTGCCATTGGGTACATTGGTCAGAATTGGCAAGTTGGCAATTGTGACGCGCCCAACTGTTTCGGTCTTCGCATGGAATCAGCATCGTTCGATCGTCTCGTCACAGCGTCACCATCACCCGCGTTTCACGCCGTTGACGTCAGCGTGTGGTGGCTCCATGGTATTCATTGCGTCGTCAGCATGACGCTCGTATTCAACAATCTTCCGTACAACCTATGCATTAACCTAGGCCAAAAGGTAAGCAAGAAGAATGCGCCGCGGATACATTGAAATCGGCGAGGTAATCCTTCATTGTATGTGTGTTCACATTAATTTTTGGTTTGTCCTTTAAAATGTTTCCCCAGATGTCTCACAAGCCACATTGTCAGAGAACCCTATCGTCTGCAGAGCAAGATAGCAGCCAACACACTCTTAGTTCCAGAAGGCAGCGGACAACTTGGATTAACGCGCATGTCAATGGGACTAGATACACAGAGGAAGGTGGCTGAAAATGTCACACAATGCCAATAACATTGGAAAAAAAGAAGACGGCAGCGACCAAAAAAGAGGCTGACACCAAAATTTCGCAATCCGTCGAAAAGGATGAGTACCTTTCAAAGCAGTTCCGGACTCTGACCTGATCTGCGCGCCCTTTCACAAGCGCACCGGTACACAAGCTGGTCCCCGCCAACTGCCTGCAGTAGGCTGACGCCTCTACCTCCCTGATCCATTCCTGCCGAGTGTCCTAGACACAAGGCCACGGATCAGGTGATGTTCACTAGGTCGTTGGGCGTATATGTGTTTATCGCGAACATCCACGCGTTACACGTCGCCACACTGACAATTGCGGCACGGTGGGCAACGTAAACTGTGGAACAAACGAAGAAACGTCATAAAGATAAGCGGCGCAGAAGGCCGGCAATCAAACACGGCGTGGCACGCGGTCGTACAAATGGCCTGAGCTATACACCATTTCCGATTGGCCTTGTGCCATTGGGTACATTGGTCAGAATAGGCAAGTTGGCAATTGTGACGCGCCCAACCTTTTCGGTCTTCGCATGGAATCAGCATCGTTCGATCGTCTCGTCACAGCGTCACCATCACCCGCGTTTCACGCCGTTGACGTCAGCGTGTGGTGGCTCCATGGTATTCATTGCGTCGTCAGCATGGCGCTGGTATTCAACAGTCTTCAGTACAACCTTTACATTAACCTATGCCAAAAGGTAAGCAAGAATAATGCGCCGTGGATCCATTCAAATCGGCGAGGTAAACCTTCATTGTATGTGTGCTCACATTAATTTTTGGTTTGTCCCTTAAAATGTTTCCCCAGATGTCTCACATGCCACATTCTCAGCGAACCCTCTCGTCTGCAGAGCAATATAGCAGCCAACACACTCTTAGTTCCATAAGCCAACGGAAAACATGGGTGAACGCGCACGTGAAAGGGACTAGATGCAAAGAGTAAGGTGGCTGAAAATGTCACCCAATACCAATAACATTGAAAAAAAAAGAAGACGGCAGCGACGAAAACGAGGCTGCCACCTAAATTTCGCAATCCGTCAAAAAGGGTGAGTACTTTTCAAAGCAGTTCCGGGCTCCGACGCAACCTGCGCGCCCTTTCACAAGCGCACCGGTACACAAGCTGGTTCCCGCCAACTGCCGGCAGCAGGCTCACGCCTCTACTTCCCTGATCCATTCCTGCCGAGTGTCCTAGACACAAGGCCACGGATCAGGTGATGTTCACTAGGTCGTTGGGCGTATATGTGTTTATCGCGAAGAGCCACGCATGACACGTCGCCACACTGACAATTGCGGAACGGCGGGCAACGTAAACTGTGGAACAAACGAAGAAACGTCAAAAAGATAAGCGGCACAGAAGGCCGGCAATCGAACACATCGTGGCACGCGGTCGTGCAAATGGCCTGAGCCATTAACCATTTCCGATTGGGCTTGTGCCATTGGGTACATTGGTCAGAATTGGCAAGTTGGCAATTGTGACGCGCCCAACTGTTTCGGTCTTCGCATGGAATCAGCATCGTTCGATCGTCTCGTCACAGCGTCACCATCACCCGCGTTTCACGCCGTTGACGTCAGCGTGTGGTGGCTCCATGGTATTCATTGCGTCGTCAGCATGACGCTCGTATTCAACAATCTTCCGTACAACCTATGCATTAACCTAGGCCAAAAGGTAAGCAAGAAGAATGCGCCGCGGATACATTGAAATCGGCGAGGTAATCCTTCATTGTATGTGTGTTCACATTAATTTTTGGTTTGTCCTTTAAAATGTTTCCCCAGATGTCTCACAAGCCACATTGTCAGAGAACCCTATCGTCTGCAGAGCAAGATAGCAGCCAACACACTCTTAGTTCCAGAAGGCAGCGGACAACTTGGATTAACGCGCATGTCAATGGGACTAGATACACAGAGGAAGGTGGCTGAAAATGTCACACAATGCCAATAACATTGGAAAAAAAGAAGACGGCAGCGACCAAAAAAGAGGCTGACACCAAAATTTCGCAATCCGTCGAAAAGGATGAGTACCTTTCAAAGCAGTTCCGGACTCTGACCTGATCTGCGCGCCCTTTCACAAGCGCACCGGTACACAAGCTGGTCCCCGCCAACTGCCTGCAGTAGGCTGAAGCCTCTACCTCCCTGATCCATTCCTGCCGAGTGTCCTAGACACAAGGCCACGGATCAGGTGATGTTCACTAGGTCGTTGGGCGTATATGTGTTTATCGCGAACATCCACGCGTTACACGTCGCCACACTGACAATTGCGGCACGGTGGGCAACGTAAACTGTGGAACAAACGAAGAAACGTCATAAAGATAAGCGGCGCAGAAGGCCGGCAATCAAACACGGCGTGGCACGCGGTCGTACAAATGGCCTGAGCTATACACCATTTCCGATTGGCCTTGTGCCATTGGGTACATTGGTCAGAATAGGCAAGTTGGCAATTGTGACGCGCCCAACCTTTTCGGTCTTCGCATGGAATCAGCATCGTTCGATCGTCTCGTCACAGCGTCACCATCACCCGCGTTTCACGCCGTTGACGTCAGCGTGTGGTGGCTCCATGGTATTCATTGCGTCGTCAGCATGGCGCTGGTATTCAACAGTCTTCAGTACAACCTTTACATTAACCTATGCCAAAAGGTAAGCAAGAATAATGCGCCGTGGATCCATTCAAATCGGCGAGGTAAACCTTCATTGTATGTGTGCTCACATTAATTTTTGGTTTGTCCCTTAAAATGTTTCCCCAGATGTCTCACATGCCACATTCTCAGCGAACCCTCTCGTCTGCAGAGCAATATAGCAGCCAACACACTCTTAGTTCCATAAGCCAACGGAAAACATGGGTGAACGCGCACGTGAAAGGGACTAGATGCAAAGAGTAAGGTGGCTGAAAATGTCACCCAATACCAATAACATTGAAAAAAAAAGAAGACGGCAGCGACGAAAACGAGGCTGCCACCTAAATTTCGCAATCCGTCAAAAAGGGTGAGTACTTTTCAAAGCAGTTCCGGGCTCCGACGCAACCTGCGCGCCCTTTCACAAGCGCACCGGTACACAAGCTGGTTCCCGCCAACTGCCGGCAGCAGGCTCACGCCTCTACTTCCCTGATCCATTCCTGCCGAGTGTCCTAGACACAAGGCCACGGATCAGGTGATGTTCACTAGGTCGTTGGGCGTATATGTGTTTATCGCGAAGAGCCACGCATGACACGTCGCCACACTGACAATTGCGGAACGGCGGGCAACGTAAACTGTGGAACAAACGAAGAAACGTCAAAAAGATAAGCGGCACAGAAGGCCGGCAATCGAACACATCGTGGCACGCGGTCGTGCAAATGGCCTGAGCCATTAACCATTTCCGATTGGGCTTGTGCCATTGGGTACATTGGTCAGAATTGGCAAGTTGGCAATTGTGACGCGCCCAACTGTTTCGGTCTTCGCATGGAATCAGCATCGTTCGATCGTCTCGTCACAGCGTCACCATCACCCGCGTTTCACGCCGTTGACGTCAGCGTGTGGTGGCTCCATGGTATTCATTGCGTCGTCAGCATGACGCTGGTATTCAAAAATCTTCAGTAAAACCTATACATTAACCTAGGCCAAAAGGTAAGCAAGAGCAATGCGCCGCGGATACATTGAAATCGGCGAGGTAAACCTTCATTAATGTGTGTTCACATTAATTTTTGGTTTGTCCGTTAAAATGTTTCCCCAGATGTCTCACATGCCACATTCTCAGAGAACGCTATCGTCTGCAGAGCAAGATAGCAGCCAACACACTCTTAGTTCCAGAAGCCAGCGGAAAACATTGGTCAACGCGCACGTGAAAGGGACTAGATGCAAATAGTGAGGTGGCTGAAAATGTCACACAATGCCAATAACATTGAAAAAAAAAGAAAACGGCAGCGACGAAAACGAGGCTTCCACCTAAATTTCGCTATCCATCAAAAATGGTGAGTACTTTTGAAAGCAGTTCCAGGCTCTGACCTGACCTGCGCGCATTTTCACAAGCGCACTGGTCCACAAGCTGGTCTCCGCGAACCGCGTCAGCAGGCTGACGCCTCTACCTCCCTCATCCGTTCCAGCCGAGTGTCCTAGACGGAAGGCCACGGATCAGGTGATGTTATCTAGGTCGTTGGGCGTATATGTGTTTATCGAGAACAGCCACGCATGTCACGTCGTCACACTGACAATTGTGGCACGGCGGGTAACGTAAACTGTGGAACAAACGAAGAAACGTCAAAAAGATGAGCGGCACAGAAGGCCGGCAATCGAACACGGCGTGGCAAGCGGTCGTACAAATAGCCTGAGCCATAAACCATTTCTGATTGGCCTTGTGCCATTGGGTACATTGGTCAGAATAGGCAACTTGGAAATTGTGACGCGCCAAACTTTTTCGGTCTTCGCATGGAATTAGCATCGTTCGATCGTCTCGTCGCAGCGTCACCATCACCCGCGTTTCACGCCGTTGACGTCAGCGTCTGGTGGCTCCATGGTATTCGTTGCGTCGTCACCATGACGCTGGTATTCAGCAGTCTTCAGTGCAACCTATACATGAACCTAGGCCAAATTGTATGTAAGAAGAATGCGCCGTGGATCCATTGAAATCGGCGACATAAGCCTTCATTGTAGGTGTGTTCACATTAATTGTGGGTTTGTCCCTTAAAATGTTTCCCAAGATGTCTCACAAGCCACATTCTCAGAGAACCCTATCGTCTGCAGAGCAAGATAGCAGCCAACACACACTTAGTTACAGAAGCAAGCGGACAACTTGGGTCAACGCGCAGGTGAATATGAGTAGATGCACAGAGGAAGGTCGCTGAAAATGTTACACAATGTAAATAACATTGGAAAAAAAGAAGACGGCAGCGACCAAAAACGAGGCTGCCACCGAAATTTCGCAATCCATCAAAAAGGATGAGTACTTTTGAAAGCAGTTCCGGGCTCTGACCTGACCTGCGCGCCCTTTCACAAGCGCACTGGTCCACAAGCTGGTCCCCGCCAACCGCCGGCAGCAGGCTGACGCCTCTACCTCCCTGATCCATTTCTGCCGAGTGTCATAGACACAAGGCCAGGGATCAGGTGATGTTCACTAGGTCATTGGGCGTATATGTGTTTATCGAGAACAGCCACGCATGACACGTCGCCACACTGACAATTGCGGCACGGCGGGCAACGTAAACTGTGGAACAAACGAAGAAACGTCAAAAAGATAAGCGGCACAGAAGGCCGGCAATGGAACACGGCGTGGCACGTGGTCGTACAAATGGCCTGAGCCATAAACCATTTCCGATTGGGCTTGTGCCATTGGGTACATTGGTCAGAATTGGCAAGTTGGCAATTGTGACGCGCCCAACTTTTTCTGTCTTCGCATGGAATCAGCATCGTTCGATCGTCTCGTCAGCGCGTCACCATCCCCCGCGTTTCACTCCGTTGAAGTCAGCGCGTGGTGGCTCCATGGTATGCATTGCGTCGTCAGCATGGCGCTGGTATTCAACAGTCTTCAGTACAACCTTTACATTAACCTATGCCAAAAGGTAAGCAAGAAGAATGCGCCGTGGATCCATTGAAATGGGCTAGGTAAACCTTCATTGTATGTGTGCTCACAATAATTTTTGGTTTGTCCCTTAAAATGTTTCCCCAGATGTCTCACATGCCACATTCTCAGAGAACCCTCTCGTCTGCAGAGCAAGATAGCAGCCAACACACTCTTAGTTCCGTAAGCCAACGGAAAAGATGGGTGAACGCGCACGTGAAATAGACTAGATGCAAAGAGTAAGGTGGCTGAAAATGTCACCCAATACCAATAACATTGAAAAAAAAAGAAGACGGCAGCGACGAAAACGAGGCTGCCACCTAAATTTCGCAATCCGTCAAAAAGGGTGAGTACTTTTCAAAGCAGTTCCGGGCTCTGACGCAACCTGCGCGCCCTTTCACAAGCGCACCGGTACACAAGCTGGTTCCCGCCAACTGCCGGCAGCAGGCTCACGCCTCTACTTCCCTGATCCATTCCTGCCGAGTGTCCTAGACACAAGGCCACGGATCAGGTGATGTTCACTAGGTCGTTGGGCGTATATGTGTTTATCGCGAAGAGCCACGCATGACACGTCGCCACACTGACAATTGCGGAACGGCGGGCAACGTAAACTGTGGAACAAACGAAGAAACGTCAAAAAGATAAGCGGCACAGAAGGCCGGCAATCGAACACATCGTGGCACGCGGTCGTGCAAATGGCCTGAGCCATTAACCATTTCCGATTGGGCTTGTGCCATTGGGTACATTGGTCAGAATTGGCAAGTTGGCAATTGTGACGCGCCCAACTGTTTCGGTCTTCGCATGGAATCAGCATCGTTCGATCGTCTCGTCACAGCGTCACCATCACCCGCGTTTCACGCCGTTGACGTCAGCGTGTGGTGGCTCCATGGTATTCATTGCGTCGTCAGCATGACGCTCGTATTCAACAATCTTCCGTACAACCTATGCATTAACCTAGGCCAAAAGGTAAGCAAGAAGAATGCGCCGCGGATACATTGAAATCGGCGAGGTAATCCTTCATTGTATGTGTGTTCACATTAATTTTTGGTTTGTCCTTTAAAATGTTTCCCCAGATGTCTCACAAGCCACATTGTCAGAGAACCCTATCGTCTGCAGAGCAAGATAGCAGCCAACACACTCTTAGTTCCAGAAGGCAGCGGACAACTTGGATTAACGCGCATGTCAATGGGACTAGATACACAGAGGAAGGTGGCTGAAAATGTCACACAATGCCAATAACATTGGAAAAAAAGAAGACGGCAGCGACCAAAAAAGAGGCTGACACCAAAATTTCGCAATCCGTCGAAAAGGATGAGTACCTTTCAAAGCAGTTCCGGACTCTGACCTGATCTGCGCGCCCTTTCACAAGCGCACCGGTACACAAGCTGGTCCCCGCCAACTGCCTGCAGTAGGCTGACGCCTCTACCTCCCTGATCCATTCCTGCCGAGTGTCCTAGACACAAGGCCACGGATCAGGTGATGTTCACTAGGTCGTTGGGCGTATGTGTTTATCGCGAACATCCACGCGTTACACGTCGCCACACTGACAATTGCGGCACGGCGGGCAACGTAAACTGTGGAACAAACGAAGAAACGTCATAAAGATAAGCGGCGCAGAAGGCCGGCAATCAAACACGGCGTGGCACGCGGTCGTACAAATGGCCTGAGCTATACACCATTTCCGATTGGCCTTGTGCCATTGGGTACATTGGTCAGAATTGGCAAGTTGGCAATTGTGACGCGCCCAACCTTTTCGGTCTTCGCATGGAATCAGCATCGTTCGATCGTCTCGTCACAGCGTCACCATCACCCGCGTTTCACGCCGTTGACGTCAGCGTGTGGTGGCTCCATGGTATTCATTGCGTCGTCAGCATGACGCTGGTATTCAGCAGTCTTCAGTGCAACCTATACATGAACCTAGGCCAAATTGCATGTAAGAAGAATGCGCCGTGGATCCATTGAAATCGGCGACATAAGCCTTCATTGTAGGTGTGTTCACATTAATTGTGGGTTTGTCCCTTAAAATGTTTCCCAAGATGTCTCACAAGCCACATTCTCAGAGAACCCTATCGTCTGCAGAGCAAGATAGCAGCCAACACACACTTAGTTACAGAAGCAAGCGGACAACTTGGGTCAACGCGCAGGTGAATATGAGTAGATGCACAGAGGAAGGTCGCTGAAAATGTTACACAATGTAAATAACATTGGAAAAAAAGAAGACGGCAGCGACCAAAAACGAGGCTGCCACCGAAATTTCGCAATCCATCAAAAAGGATGAGTACTTTTGAAAGCAGTTCCGGGCTCTGACCTGACCTGCGCGCCCTTTCACAAGCGCACTGGTCCACAAGCTGGTCCCCGCCAACCGCCGGCAGCAGGCTGACGCCTCTACCTCCCTGATCCATTTCTGCCGAGTGTCATAGACACAAGGCCAGGGATCAGGTGATGTTCACTAGGTCGTTGGGCGTATATGTGTTTATCGAGAACAGCCACGCATGACACGTCGTCACACTGACAATTGCGGCACGGCGGGCAACGTAAACTGTGGAACAAACGAAGAAACGTCAAAAAGATAAGCGGCACAGAAGGCCGGCAATGGAACACGGCGTGGCACGTGGTCGTACAAATGGCCTGAGCCATAAACCATTTCCGATTGGGCTTGTGCCATTGGGTACATTGGTCAGAATTGGCAAGTTGGCAATTGTGACGCGCCCAACTTTTTCTGTCTTCGCATGGAATCAGCATCGTTCGATCGTCTCGTCTGCGCGTCACCATCCCCCGCGTTTCACGCCGTTGAAGTCAGCGCGTGGTGGCTCCATGGTATGCATTGCGTCGTCAGCATGGCGCTGGTATTCAACACTCTTCAGTACAACCTTTACATTAACCTATGCCAAAAGGTAAGCAAGAAGAATGCGCCGTGGATCCATTGAAATGGGCTAGGTAAACCTTCATTGTATGTGTGCTCACAATAATTTTTGGTTTGTCCCTTAAAATGTTTCCCCAGATGTCTCACATGCCACATTCTCAGAGAACCCTCTCGTCTGCAGAGCAAGATAGCAGCCAACACACTCTTAGTTCCGTAAGCCAACGGAAAAGATGGGTGAACGCGCACGTGAAATAGACTAGATGCAAAGAGTAAGGTGGCTGAAAATGTCACCCAATACCAATAACATTGAAAAAAAAAGAAGACGGCAGCGACGAAAACGAGGCTGCCACCTAAATTTCGCAATCCGTCAAAAAGGGTGAGTACTTTTTAAAGCAGTTCCGGGCTCTGACGCAACCTGCGCGCCCTTTCACAAGCGCACCGGTACACAAGCTGGTTCCCGCCAACTGCCGGCAGCAGTCTCACGCCTCTACTTCCCTGATCCATTCCTGCCGAGTGTCCTAGACACAAGGCCACGGATCAGGTGATGTTCACTAGGTCGTTGGGCGTATATGTGTTTATCGCGAAGAGCCACGCATGACACGTCGCCACACTGACAATTGCGGAACGGCGGGCAACGTAAACTGTGGAACAAACGAAGAAACGTCAAAAAGATAAGCGGCACAGAAGGCCGGCAATCGAACACATCGTGGCACGCGGTCGTGCAAATGGCCTGAGCCATTAACCATTTCCGATTGGGCTTGTGCCATTGGGTACATTGGTCAGAATTGGCAAGTTGGCAATTGTGACGCGCCCAACTGTTTCGGTCTTCGCATGGAATCAGCATCGTTCGATCGTCTCGTCACAGCGTCACCATCACCCGCGTTTCACGCCGTTGACGTCAGCGTGTGGTGGCTCCATGGTATTCATTGCGTCGTCAGCATGACGCTCGTATTCAACAATCTTCCGTACAACCTATGCATTAACCTAGGCCAAAAGGTAAGCAAGAAGAATGCGCCGCGGATACATTGAAATCGGCGAGGTAATCCTTCATTGTATGTGTGTTCACATTAATTTTTGGTTTGTCCTTTAAAATGTTTCCCCAGATGTCTCACAAGCCAGATTGTCAGAGAACCCTATCGTCTGCAGAGCAAGATAGCAGCCAACACACTCTTAGTTCCAGAAGGCAGCGGACAACTTGGATTAACGCGCATGTCAATGGGACTAGATACACAGAGGAAGGTGGCTGAAAATGTCACACAATGCCAATAACATTGGAAAAAAAGAAGACGGCAGCGACCAAAAAAGAGGCTGGCACCAAAATTTCGCAATCCGTCGAAAAGGATGAGTACCTTTCAAAGCAGTTCCGGACTCTGACCTGATCTGCGCGCCCTTTCACAAGCGCACCGGTACACAAGCTGGTCCCCGCCAACTGCCTGCAGTAGGCTGACGCCTCTACCTCCCTGATCCATTCCTGCCGAGTGTCCTAGACACAAGGCCACGGATCAGGTGATGTTCACTAGGTCGTTGGGCGTATGTGTTTATCGCGAACATCCACGCGTTACACGTCGCCACACTGACAATTGCGGCACGGCGGGCAACGTAAACTGTGGAACAAACGAAGAAACGTCATAAAGATAAGCGGCGCAGAAGGCCGGCAATCAAACACGGCGTGGCACGCGGTCGTACAAATGGCCTGAGCTATACACCATTTCCGATTGGCCTTGTGCCATTGGGTACATTGGTCAGAATTGGCAAGTTGGCAATTGTGACGCGCCCAACCTTTTCGGTCTTCGCATGGAATCAGCATCGTTCGATCGTCTCGTCACAGCGTCACCATCACCCGCGTTTCACGCCGTTGACGTCAGCGTGTGGTGGCTCCATGGTATTCATTGCGTCGTCAGCATGACGCTGGTATTCAGCAGTCTTCAGTGCAACCTATACATGAACCTAGGCCAAATTGCATGTAAGAAGAATGCGCCGTGGATCCATTGAAATCGGCGACATAAGCCTTCATTGTAGGTGTGTTCACATTAATTGTGGGTTTGTCCCTTAAAATGTTTCCCAAGATGTCTCACAAGCCACATTCTCAGAGAACCCTATCGTCTGCAGAGCAAGATAGCAGCCAACACACACTTAGTTACAGAAGCAAGCGGACAACTTGGGTCAACGCGCAGGTGAATATGAGTAGATGCACAGAGGAAGGTCGCTGAAAATGTTACACAATGTAAATAACATTGGAAAAAAAGAAGACGGCAGCGACCAAAAACGAGGCTGCCACCGAAATTTCGCAATCCATCAAAAAGGATGAGTACTTTTGAAAGCAGTTCCGGGCTCTGACCTGACCTGCGCGCCCTTTCACAAGCGCACTGGTCCACAAGCTGGTCCCCGCCAACCGCCGGCAGCAGGCTGACGCCTCTACCTCCCTGATCCATTTCTGCCGAGTGTCATAGACACAAGGCCAGGGATCAGGTGATGTTCACTAGGTCGTTGGGCGTATATGTGTTTATCGAGAACAGCCACGCATGACACGTCGTCACACTGACAATTGCGGCACGGCGGGCAACGTAAACTGTGGAACAAACGAAGAAACGTCAAAAAGATAAGCGGCACAGAAGGCCGGCAATGGAACACGGCGTGGCACGTGGTCGTACAAATGGCCTGAGCCATAAACCATTTCCGATTGGGCTTGTGCCATTGGGTACATTGGTCAGAATTGGCAAGTTGGCAATTGTGACGCGCCCAACTTTTTCTGTCTTCGCATGGAATCAGCATCGTTCGATCGTCTCGTCTGCGCGTCACCATCCCCCGCGTTTCACGCCGTTGAAGTCAGCGCGTGGTGGCTCCATGGTATGCATTGCGTCGTCAGCATGGCGCTGGTATTCAACAGTCTTCAGTACAACCTTTACATTAACCTATGCCAAAAGGTAAGCAAGAAGAATGCGCCGTGGATCCATTGAAATGGGCTAGGTAAACCTTCATTGTATGTGTGCTCACAATAATTTTTGGTTTGTCCCTTAAAATGTTTCCCCAGATGTCTCACATGCCACATTCTCAGAGAACCCTCTCGTCTGCAGAGCAAGATAGCAGCCAACACACTCTTAGTTCCGTAAGCCAACGGAAAAGATGGGTGAACGCGCACGTGAAATAGACTAGATGCAAAGAGTAAGGTGGCTGAAAATGTCACCCAATACCAATAACATTGAAAAAAAAAGAAGACGGCAGCGACGAAAACGAGGCTGCCACCTAAATTTCGCAATCCGTCAAAAAGGGTGAGTACTTTTTAAAGCAGTTCCGGGCTCTGACGCAACCTGCGCGCCCTTTCACAAGCGCACCGGTACACAAGCTGGTTCCCGCCAACTGCCGGCAGCAGTCTCACGCCTCTACTTCCCTGATCCATTCCTGCCGAGTGTCCTAGACACAAGGCCACGGATCAGGTGATGTTCACTAGGTCGTTGGGCGTATATGTGTTTATCGCGAAGAGCCACGCATGACACGTCGCCACACTGACAATTGCGGAACGGCGGGCAACGTAAACTGTGGAACAAACGAAGAAACGTCAAAAAGATAAGCGGCACAGAAGGCCGGCAATCGAACACATCGTGGCACGCGGTCGTGCAAATGGCCTGAGCCATTAACCATTTCCGATTGGGCTTGTGCCATTGGGTACATTGGTCAGAATTGGCAAGTTGGCAATTGTGACGCGCCCAACTGTTTCGCTCTTCGCATGGAATCAGCATCGTTCGATCGTCTCGTCACAGCGTCACCATCACCCGCGTTTCACGCCGTTGACGTCAGCGTGTGGTGGCTCCATGGTATTCATTGCGTCGTCAGCATGACGCTCGTATTCAACAATCTTCCGTACAACCTATGCATTAACCTAGGCCAAAAGGTAAGCAAGAAGAATGCGCCGCGGATACATTGAAATCGGCGAGGTAATCCTTCATTGTATGTGTGTTCACATTAATTTTTGGTTTGTCCTTTAAAATGTTTCCCCAGATGTCTCACAAGCCAGATTGTCAGAGAACCCTATCGTCTGCAGAGCAAGATAGCAGCCAACACACTCTTAGTTCCAGAAGGCAGCGGACAACTTGGATTAACGCGCATGTCAATGGGACTAGATACACAGAGGAAGGTGGCTGAAAATGTCACACAATGCCAATAACATTGGAAAAAAAGAAGACGGCAGCGACCAAAAAAGAGGCTGACACCAAAATTTCGCAATCCGTCGAAAAGGATGAGTACCTTTCAACGCAGTTCCGGACTCTGACCTGATCTGCGCGCCCTTTCACAAGCGCACCGGTACACAAGCTGGTCCCCGCCAACTGCCTGCAGTAGGCTGACGCCTCTACCTCCCTGATCCATTCCTGCCGAGTGTCCTAGACACAAGGCCACGGATCAGGTGATGTTCACTAGGTCGTTGGGCGTATGTGTTTATCGCGAACATCCACGCGTTACACGTCGCCACACTGACAATTGCGGCACGGCGGGCAACGTAAACTGTGGAACAAACGAAGAAACGTCATAAAGATAAGCGGCGCAGAAGGCCGGCAATCAAACACGGCGTGGCACGCGGTCGTACAAATGGCCTGAGCTATACACCATTTCCGATTGGCCTTGTGCCATTGGGTACATTGGTCAGAATAGGCAAGTTGGCAATTGTGACGCGCCCAACCTTTTCGGTCTTCGCATGGAATCAGCATCGTTCGATCGTCTCGTCACAGCGTCACCATCACCCTCGTTTCACGCCGTTGACGTCAGCGTGTGGTGGCTCCATGGTATTCATTGCGTCGTCAGCATGACGCTGGTATTCAGCAGTCTTCAGTGCAACCTATACATGAACCTAGGCCAAATTATATGTAAGAAGAATGCGCCGTGGATCCATTGAAATCGGCGACATAAGCCTTCATTGTAGGTGTGTTCACATTAATTGTGGGTTTGTCCCTTAAAATGTTTCCCAAGATGTCTCACAAGCCACATTCTCAGAGAACCCTATCGTCTGCAGAGCAAGATAGCAGCCAACACACACTTAGTTACAGAAGCAAGCGGACAACTTGGGTCAACGCGCAGGTGAATATGAGTAGATGCACAGAGGAAGGTCGCTGAAAATGTTACACAATGTAAATAACATTGGAAAAAAAGAAGACGGCAGCGACCAAAAACGAGGCTGCCACCGAAATTTCGCAATCCATCAAAAAGGATGAGTACTTTTGAAAGCAGTTCCGGGCTCTGACCTGACCTGCGCGCCCTTTCACAAGCGCACTGGTCCACAAGCTGGACCCCGCCAACCGCCGGCAGCAGGCTGACGCCTCTACCTCCCTGATCCGTTGCTGCCGAGTGTCATAGACACAAGGCCAGGGATCAGGTGATGTTCACTAGGTCGTTGGGCGTATATGTGTTTATCGAGAACAGCCACGCATGACACGTCGCCACACTGACAATTGCGGCACGGCGGGCAACGTAAACTGTGGAACAAACGAAGAAACGTCATAAAGATAAGCGGCGCAGAAGGCCGGCAATCAAACACGGCGTGGCACGCGGTCGTACAAATGGCCTGAGCTATACACCATTTCCGATTGGCCTTGTGCCATTGGGTACATTGGTCAGAATTGGCAAGTTGCCAATTGTGACGCGCCCAACCTTTTCGGTCTTCGCATGGAATCAGCATCGTTCGATCGTCTCGTCACAGCGTCACCATCACCCGCGTTTCACGCCGTTGACGTCAGCGTGTGGTGGCTCCATGGTATTCATTGCGTCGTCAGCATGGCGCTGGTATTCAACAGTCTTCAGTACAACCTTTACATTAACCTATGCCAAAAGGTAAGCAAGAATAATGCGCCGTGGATCCATTGAAATCGGCGAGGTAAACCTTCATTGTATGTGTGCTCACATTAATTTTTGGTTTGTCCCTTAAAATGTTTCCCCAGATGTCTCACATGCCACATTCTCAGCGAACCCTCTCGTCTGCAGAGCAATATAGCAGCCAACACACTCTTAGTTCCATAAGCCAACGGAAAACATGGGTGAACGCGCACGTGAAAGGGACTAGATGCAAAGAGTAAGGTGGCTGAAAATGTCACCCAATACCAATAACATTGAAAAAAAAAAGAAGACGGCAGCGAGGAAAACGAGGCTGCCACCTAAATTTCGCAATCCGTCGAAAAGGATGAGTACCTTTCAAAGCAGTTCCGGACTCTGACCTGATCTGCGCACCCTTTCACAAGCGCCCCGGTACACAAGCTGGTCCCCGCCAACTGCCGGCAGCAGGCTGACGCCTCTACTTCCCTGATCCATTCCTGCCGAGTGTCCTAGACACAAGGCCACGGATCAGGTGATGTTCACTAGGTCGTTGGGCGTATATGTGTTTATCGCGAAGAGCCACGCATGACACGTCGCCACACTGACAATTGCGGCACGGCGGGCAACGTAAACTGTGGAACAAACGAAGAAACGTCAAAAAGATAAGCGGCACAGAAGGCCGGCAATCGAACACGGCGTGGCACGCGGTCGTACAAATGGCCTGAACCATTAACCATTTCCGATTGGGCTTGTGCCATTGGGTACATTGGTCAGAATTGGCAACTTGGCAATTGTGACGCGCTTAACTTTTTCGGTCTTCGCATGGAATGAGCATCGTTCGATCGTCTCTTTACAGCGTCACCATCACCCGCGTTTCACGCCGCTGACGTCAGCGTGTGGTGGCTCCATGGTATTCATTGCGTCGTCAGCAGGACGCTGGTATTTCAACAATCTTCTGTACAACCTATACATTAACCTAGGCCAAAAGGTAAGCAAGAAGAATGCGCCGCGGATGCATTGAAATCGGCGAGGTAAACCTTCATTGTATGTGTGTTCACATTAATTTTTGGTTTGTCCCTTAAAATGTTTCCCCAGATGTCTCACATGCCACATTCTCAGAGAACGCTATCGTCTACAGAGCAAGATAGCAGCCAACACACTCTTAGTTCCAGAAGCCAGCGGAAAACATGGGTCAACGCGCACGTGAAAGGGACTAGATGCAAATAGTGAGGTGGCTGAAAATGTCACAATATGCCAATAACATTGAAAAAAAAAAGAAGACGGCAGCGACGAAAACGAGGCTGCCACCTAAATTTCGCAATCCGTCAAAAATGGTGAGTACTTTTCAAAGCAGTTCCGGGCTCTGACGCAACCTGCGCGCCCTTTGACAAGCGCACCGGTACACAAGCTGGTTACCGCCAACTGCCGGCAGCAGGCTGACGCCTCTACTTCCCTGAACCATTCCTGCCGAGTGTCCTAGACACAAGGCCACGGATCAGGTGATGTTCACTAGGTCGTTGGGCGTATATGTGTTTATCGCGAAGAGCCACGAATGTCACGTCGCCACACTGACAATTGCGGAACGGCGGGCAACGTAAACTGTGGAACAAACGAAGAAACGTCAAAAAGATAAGCGGCACACGAGGCCGCCAATCGAACACGGCGTGGGACGCGGTCGTACAAACGGCCTGAGCCATAAACCATTTCCGATTGGGCTTGTGCCATTGGGTACATTGGTCAGAATTGGCAACTTGGCAGTTGTGACGCGCCCAAATTTTCGGTCTTCGCATGGAATCAGCATCGTTCGATCGTCTCGTCACAGCGTCACCATCACCCGCGTTTCACGCCGTTGACATCAACGTGTGGTGGCTCCATGGTATTCATTGCGTCGTCAGCATGACGCTGGTATTCAACAGTCTTCAGTACAACCTATACATTAACTTAGGCCAAAACGTAAGCAAGAAGAATGCGCCGCGGATCCATTGAAATCGGCGAGGTAAGCCTTCATTGTAGGTGTGTTCACATTAATTGTGAGCTTGTCCCTTAGAATGTTTCCCAAGATGTCTCACAAGCCACATTCTCAGAGAACCCTATCGTCTGCAGAGCAAGATAGCAGCCAACACACACTTAGTTCCAGAAGCAAGCGGACAACTTCGGTCAACGCGCATGTGAATAGGACTAGATGCACAGAGTAATGTGGCTGAAAATGCCACACAATGCCAATAAAATTGAAAAAAAGAAGACGGCAGCGACGAAAACGAGACTGTCACCAAAATTTCGCAATCCGTCAAAAAGGATGTGTACTTTTCAAAGCAGTTCAGGGCTCAGACCCGACCTGCGCGCCCTTTCACAAGCGCACCGGTACACGAGCTGGTCCCCGCCAACTGGCGGCAGCAGGCTGACGCCTCTACCTCCCTGATCTATTCCTGCCGAGTGTCCTAGACACAAGGCCAGGGATCAGGTGATGTTCACTAGGTCGTTGGGCGTATATGTGTTTATCGAGAATAGCCACGCATGACACGTCGCCACACTGACAATTGCGGCACGGCGGGCAACGTAAACAGTGGAACAAACGAAGAAACGTCAAAAAGATAAACGGCACAGAAGGCCGGCAATGGAACACGGCGTGGCACGCGGTCGTACAAATGGCCTGAGCCATAAACCATTTCCGATTGGGCTTGTGCCATTGGGTACATTGGTCAGAATTGGCAAGGTGAATTGTGACGCGCCCAACTTCTTCGGTCTTCGCATGGAATCAGCATCGTTCGATCGTCTCGTCACAGCGTCACCATCACCCGCGTTTAACGCCGTTGACGTCAGCGTGTGGTGGATAAATGGTATTCATTGCGTCGTCTGCATTACGCTGGTATTCAACAGTCTTCAGTACAACCTATACATTAACCTAGGCCAAAACGTAAACAAGAAGAATGCGCCGTGGATCCATTGAAATCGGCGAGGTAAACGTTCATTGTAGGTGTGTTCACATTAATTGTGAGCTTGTCCCTTAGAATATTTCCCAAGATGTCTCACAAGCCACATTGTCAGAGAACCCTATCATCTAGAAGAGCAAGATAACAGCCAACACACACTTAGTTCCAGAAACCAGCGGACAACTTGGGTCAACGCGCACGTGAAAGGGACTAGATGCAACGAGTAAGGTGGCTGAAAATGTCACATAATGCCAATAACTTTGAAAGAAAAAGAAGATGGCAGCGACGAAAACGAGGCTGTCACCAAAATTTCGCAATCCGTCAAAAAGGATGAGTACTTTCAAAGCAGTTCCGGGCTCTGACCTGACCTGCGCGCCCTTTCACAAGCGCACCGGTACACAAGCTGGTCCCCGCCAACTGGCGGCAGCAGGCTGACGCCTCTACCTCCCTGATCCATTCCTGCCGAGTGTCCTAGACACGAGGGCACGGATCAGGTGATGTTCACTAGGTCGTTGGGCGTATATGTGTTTTTCGCGAACAGCCACGCATGACACGTCGCCACACTGACAATTGCGGCACGGCGGGCAACGTAAACTGTGGAACAAAGGAAGAAACGTCAAAAAGATAAGCGGCACAGAAGGCCGGCAATCGAACACGGCGTGGCACGCGGTCGTACAAATAGCCTAAGCCATAAAGCATTACCGATTGGCCTTGTGCCACTGGGTACATTGGTGAGAATTGGCAACTTGGGAATTGTGACGCGCCCAACTTTTTCGGTCTTCGCATGGAATCCTCATCGTTCGATCGTCTCGTCACAGCGTCACCATCACCCGCGCTTCACCCCGTTGACGTCAGCGTGTGGTGGCTCCATGGTATTCAATGCGTCGTCACCCTGACGCTGGTATTCAACAGTCTTCAGTACAACCTATACATTAACCTAGGCCAAAACCTAAGCAAGAAGAATGCATCGCGGATCCATTGAAATCGGCGAGGTAAACCTTCATTGTAGGTGTGTTCACATTAATTGTGGCTTTGTCCCTGTTGGAATCGCACCGCTGGCACGAGTTGTTGGAACCTCAGTGCTGACGCCCGTTGTTGCAAATGGGTCGCAAGCCCCAAGGGTAGCGTTGGCCTGGCGGCCTGGGGCACTGGAAGCATCCGAAGGTCCCGGCAAAGCATGAGTCGACTGGTAACAGAACAACTGGTTTATTCTAACATCGCAAAAGAGCGGGCGGTCAGGTCGACCGAAGTGAGAGACGGGAGAGCACGTAACTCGACAGAAGAAATCGGAGCCTCTCTCCTGGCGTCCGGGGGCAGCTGCTCTTATACTCTCGGCGTCGCGGGCAAGAAGGAAGGTCACGGGATGAGACCACGTGACGGCGGAGCTCGGACGAGCTGAGAGACAAGTTGAGACGAGTGTAGTGACGCATCGCCTGGCCGGCGCCTGTCAGACCTCCTCGCTTCACACTTGGGGAGCTCCTCTCCCCGGCTGCTGCGCTTTGACAAGCGTGGCACACACACACACACACACACGCACACACGAAGACACGTGGCACTGAAACACGCCTGGACGCGCTTGGCGGAGAGGCGTATCGGCGGCGCTGAACGGGCCAAAATGTCCGCTGCTTGGAACGAAGCCCCGGCGTCCGTTGCATCCGCGCCGGCTATACCGCGCGTCGTAGGCGAAACGTAACAGACCGCCCCGCCGGGGGAAGGAGATCCCGATGGTCAGGGGACTGCATCCGCTGTCCGGAGGGATGTCGCTTGATGATGCTCATAACCGAAGACGGTCGTCCTTCGGCGTTTCTTGAGCGCAGCGCACAGAGAAGGCCTCGTTCTCTCGTTCAGGTTCATACAGGACACTGCAAAGTGACTTAGGGAGAGTTGACATTTTTGTTCTCGTTCCCGGCAAGCGTTAGAACTACGCCGAAACTCAACCGCTCAGTCAGCAAGCACGAAACAACCCTCACTAAGCCCTGCCAGGCTCTTTCCCCTTTTATACTACTGCCTAGTTCCTTACAGTAGTTTAGCAGCACTCAGAACACGTCCACAAATTGGAAAATTGCACGAGAAAGCACATCATCACTTTGAAACACTACACAAAAGCAATGCTAAAAATCCTGCCTCAGGAAGAAAAACATCAGTAACAAACAATTTTGAGGCTGATTCCCACGTTAGGGGCTTCGACTTAAGCCATCGGCGTTACCGTTGAGACTCCCCTTTTTGTAACGCACCTCAAAGGAATATTGTTGCAAAGCGAGGCTCCAGCGCAGGAGGCGGCCATTTGTGGAAGAGATAGTCTGCAGCCATTGGAGAGGGCAGTGATCCGTCTCGAAGCATGCGAAGCGGAGATCGCAGCGAGCGACCGTACACTAGCTCAGCTGGCGAAAACCCCGTAGCCGCATGCGGCGCGGTCCTCAATGCAAACATCACCCCAGGCAGACACAGCTCCCAGTCAGTTTCGTGTACAAAACACAATGCTCTAAACACGCGCTTCATGACGGAGTGGAGCTTCTCAACGGAATTCGACTGTGGGTGGTGCACTGAGCTGTGTAACAGCTTTACCCCGCACCTTTCGAGAAAGGCTGTCGTCAAAGCGCTAGTAAACACTGTGCCCTGATCTGATTGGATTTCCGCAGGAAAACCAACTCGCGCAAATATGGACAGTAGTGCATTGACTATCTTAACTGAGCTGAGTTCTTTAAGCGGCACTGCTTCAGGGAACTTTGTCGCTGGGCAGATCACAGTCAAAATGTGTCTGTACCCCGTGGCTGTTACCGGCAGAGGTCCCACTGTATCAATAACGAGCCGTCTTAAAGGCTCCGTAATGATAGGTACCAACTTCAACGGCGCCCTCGATTTGTCCCCTGGTTTGCCCACCCGCTGACAGGTGTCACATGTCTTCACAAAGTGGTCTGCGTCCCGAAAACACCCTGGCCAATAGTACTCTTGCAAGAGACGGTCCTTCGTTTTCTTAACTCCTAGGTGTTCGGACCACGAACCCCCATGCGACAAGCGCAACAGATCCTGACGATAGCATTGAGGCACGATCAGCTGATCGAACTCCACTCCTCTGCGGTCTAGATACTTCCGGTACAGGACCCCACCTCTTTCCACAAAGCGAGCATTTTTCTTGGCGATACCTTCCTTGACAATGCAGCGTATGTTTTCTAGGCTGCCATCCTTCTTTTGCTCGGCTATCAAAGCCGACCGGCTGACTTTTAGCAACCTATTAAGTCCGTCTGACGTAGGCGCGATGAGCAAATCTGCAGATAGCTCTTCTAACTTTCCCGCATCGGGAATTTCCTCTCCAGTATCTGGCGCCTTTAACGCTACAGGCTCAATTTTATTCAGTTCGGGCGTGCTCTGAATATCGGCTTGCTGCGCCTCTGACCCTTTTTCATTGTTCGACAACGTCGGTCCCGCAACTACCGCCTTTGCAGCGAGCTCCCGAACCTTCGATCTGGTTAAGGCCTGAACGCTAGCCTCACCAAACAAAAGCCCCTTCTCGCGCAGGAGGTGATCGGACCTGTTCGAAAATAGGTACGGGTACTGGGGGGGCAGCATAGATGACACTGCGGCCTCCGTCTCAAGCGCTCCGAAAGGTCCTTCAATAAGCACTTTTGCTACGGGCAGACACACGCTGTGAGCTTCCACGGCTTGCTTGATCCATGCGCACTCGCCCGTGAACATATCGGGTTCTACGTAGGAGGGGTGAACTACATCCATCGTAGCTGCGGAATCGCGAAGCACTCGGCACTCTTTCCCGTTCACGAGGAGGTCTCGCATGTAAGGCTCGAGAAGCTTCATGTTCTCGTCAGTGCTGCATAAGGACAAAAACACGACTTTTGTTTTTGTTTCTGGACACTGCGCCGAAAAGTGACCCGGCTTCTGGCACGTATAACAAACGCGCGCTTGCCTCGTCTCGAACCGCTTTCTGCGTTCGGCTTCGGCTGCCGCCGTCTCCTTACGTTCGGTCGGACTGCTTTCACTTGCATCCGAACTACGTGTTTCCCCCTTTGCTCTCATGGGCGTGAACTTCGGCCTCTCAAACTTGGAGCCAAATTCACCCTTTTGACCGTCCTTAGCTCCGCGAGCCCGACGCGTCACAAACTCCTCGGCTAGCTCGGCGGCTCTAGCCACCGTACTAACGTCTGGCCTATCCAAGACCCAATACCGCACGTTCTCAGGTAACCGACTATAAAACTGTTCTAGCCCGAAACACTGCAGAACTTTCTCGTGGTCACCAAACGCTTTCTCTTCTTTGAGCCACTCCTCCATGTTTGACATAAGCCTGTACGCAAACTCTGTATATGACTCACTTCTGCCTTTCTCGTTTTCCCGAAACTTCCGACGGAAAGCCTCCGCTGACAGCCTGTACTTTTTTAGCAGACTCGATTTCACTTTGTCGAAATCCTCTGCCTCCTCTCTATTCAAGCGAGCGACTACGTCGGCCGCCTCGCCGGGTAACAAAGTGAGCAAGCGCTGTGGCCACGTTTCCCGAGAGAACCCCTGCTTCTCGCACGTTCGCTCAAAGTTAACCAGGAACAAACCAATGTCCTCTCCAAGCTTAAACGGCCGCATCAGGTCAGTCATTTTGAACGATACTCGTTCTCCTGCACCGTGTGCCTGACTTCCATTACGAGCGCGTTCCATCTCTACCTCGAGACGCTTCATTTCCAAAGCGTGTTCGCGCTCTTCTTTTTCTTTCTGTTCTTTTCGTTCACGCTCATCTTTCTCTTTCTGTTCTTTAAGTTCACGCTCCTGTCTCTCTTTCTGTTCTTTAAGTTCGCGCTCCTGTCTTTTTGCCGTCTCCCTCTCCTCAATGGTCTCAAGGCATTCCGACAGCTCGTCATCCTCAGCTTCTAACTCAAGAATAGCCCTTAGCAGTTCTGGTTTTCTGAGTTTGTCTGAGACATCCAGACCCAACTCTCTTGCAAGCTCCAGCAATTTCGGTTTGCGCAACGACTTCAAATCCATGGCTGCTCTGAATGCTGCTTTCTCTACTGCCTACTATTGTCTTGCCGCAAACTAACCCGGCAGCAACGACAACCACAATTACCAGCTCTGTTTCTGACACTAACAAAACCCTGGCAAAACTCAGTAGAAGAAAGTCCCGCACTCACCAAACCTCGCAGCCAAGAATTCAGCGCAGTCGTTCCGCTGCAGGCAACCAGTCATCACACAGGGCTCGTTGCACTGCTCCCGGATGGTCGTTGTGCTGCTCAGCATACAGTCAACCGCATATCTTCGCTGCTGGCCTCCGTTGTCGCGATCTCACCGCTGGCAACCAGCTGTTGGGTATCGCACCACTGGCACGAGTTGTTGCAAACTCAGCGCTGACACCCGTTGTTGCAAATGGGTCGCAAGCCCCAAGGGTAGCGGCGGCCTGGGGCACTGGAAGCATCCGAAGGTCCCGGCAAAGCATGAGTCGACTGGTAACAGAACAACTGGTTTATTCTAACATCGCAAAAGAGCGGGCGGTCAGGTCGACCGAAGTGAGAGACGGGAGAGCACGTAACTCGACAGAAGAAATCGGAGCCTCTCTCCTGGCGTCCGGGGGCAGCTGCTCTTATACTCTCGGCGTCGCGGGCAAGAAGGAAGGTCACGGGATGAGACCACGTGACGGCGGAGCTCGGACGAGCTGAGAGACAAGTTGAGACGAGTGTAGTGACGCATCGCCTGGCCGGCGCCTGTCAGACCTCCTCGCTTCACACTTGGGGAGCTCCTCTCCCCGGCTGCTGCGCTTTGACAAGCGTGGCACACACACACACACGCACACACGAAGACACGTGGCACTGAAACACGCCTGGACGCGCTTGGCGGGGAGGCGTATCGGCGGCGCTGAACGGGCCAAAATGTCCGCTGCTTGGAACGAAGCCCCGGCGTCCGTTGCATCCGTGCCGGCTATACCGCGCGTCGTAGGCGAAACGTAACATCCCTTAAAGTGATTCCCAAGATGTCTCACAAGCCACATTCTCAGAGAACCCTATCGTCTGCAGAGCAAGATAGCAGCCAACACACACTTAGTTCCAGAAGACAGCGGACATCTTGGGTGAACGCGCATGCCAATGGGACTAGATACACAGAGGAAGGTGGTTGAAAATGTCACACAATGCCAATAACACTGAAAAAAAAGAAGACGGCAGCGACGAAAACGAGGCTGCCACCAAAATTTCACAATCCGCCAAAAAGGGTGAGTACTTTTTAAAGCAGTTCTGGGCTCTGACCCGACCTGCGCGCCCTTTCACTAGCGCACCAGTACACAAGCTGCTTCCCGCCAACCGCCGGCAGCAGGCTGACGCCTCTACCTGCCTGATCCATTCCTGCCGAGTGTCCTAGACGCAAGACCACGGATCAGGTGGTGTTCAATAGGTCGTTGGGCGCATGTGTGTTTATCGAGAACAGCCACGCATGACACGTCGTCACACTGCCAATTGCGGCACGGCGGGCGACGTAAACTGTGGAACAAACAAAGAAACGTCAAAAAGATGCGCGGCACAGAAGGCCGGCAATCGAACACGGCGTGTAACGCGGTCGTACAAATAGCCTGAGCCATAAACCATTTCCCATTCGCCTTGTGCCAGCAGGTACATTGGTCAGAATAGGCAACTTGGGAATTGTGACGCGCCCAACTTCTTCGGTCTTCGCATGGAATCAGCATCGTTCGATCGTCTCGTCACAGCGTCACCATCACCCGCGCTTCACCCCGTTGACGTCAGCGTGTGGTGGCTCCATGGTATTCATTGCGTCGTCATCATGACGCTGGTATTCAACAGTCTTCAGTACAAGCTATACATTAACATATGCCAAAACCTAAGCAACGAGGATGCGCCGCGGATCCATTGAAATCGGCGAGGAAAGCCTTCATTGTAGGTGTGTTCAGATTAATTGTGGGTTTGTCCCTTAAAATGTCTCCCCAGATGTCTCACAAGCCATATTGTCAGAGAACCCTATCGTCTGCAGAGCAAGATAGCAGCCAACACACTCTTAGTTCCAGAAGCCAGCGGACAACTTGGGTTAACGCGCATGTCAATGGGACTAGATACACAGAGGAAGGTGGCTGAAAATGTCACACAATGCCAATAACATTGGAAAAAAAGAAGACGGCAGTGACCAAAAACAGGCTGACACCAAAATTTCGCAATCCGTCGAAAAGGATGAGTACCTTTCAAAGCAGTTCCGGACTCTGACCTGATCTGCGCGCCCTTTCACAAGCGCACCGGTACACAAGCTGGTCCCCGCCAACTGCCTGCAGCAGGCTGACGCCTCTACCTCCCTGATCCATTCCTGCCGAGTGTCCTAGACACAAGGCCACGGATCAGGTGATATTCACTAGGTCGTTGGGCGTATATGTGTTTATCGCGAACATCCACGCGTTACACGCCGCCACACTGACAATTGCGGCACGGCGGGCAACGTAAACTGTGGAACAAACGAAGAAACGTCAAAAAGATAAGCGGCGCAGAAGGCCGGCAATCAAACACGGCGTGGCACGCGGTCGTACAAATGGCCTGAGCTATACACCATTTCCGATTGGCCTTGTGCCATTGGGTACATTGGTCAGAATTGGCAAGTTGGCAATTGTGACGCGCCCAACCTTTTCGGTCTTCGCATGGAATCAGCATCGTTCGATCGTCTCGTCACAGCGTCACCATCACCCGCGTTTCACGCCGTTGACGTCAGCGTGTGGTGGCTCCATGGTATTCATTGCGTCGTCAGCATGACGCTGGTATTCAGCAGTCTTCAGTGCAACCTATACATGAACCTAGGCCAAATTGCATGTAAGAAGAATGCGCCGTGGATCCATTGAAATCGGCGACATAAGCCTTCATTGTAGGTGTGTTCACATTAATTGTGGGTTTGTCCCTTAAAATGTTTCCCAAGATGTCTCACAAGCCACATTCTCAGAGAACCCTATCGTCTGCAGAGCAAGATAGCAGCCAACACACACTTAGTTACAGAAGCAAGCGGACAACTTGGGTCAACGCGCAGGTGAATATGAGTAGATGCACAGAGGAAGGTCGCTGAAAATGTTACACAATGTAAATAACATTGGAAAAAAAGAAGACGGCAGCGACCAAAAACGAGGCTGCCACCGAAATTTCGCAATCCATCAAAAAGGATGAGTACTTTTGAAAGCAGTTCCGGGCTCTGACCTGACCTGCGCGCCCTTTCACAAGCGCACTGGTCCACAAGCTGGTCCCCGCCAACCGCCGGCAGCAGGCTGACGCCTCTACCTCCCTGATCCATTTCTGCCGAGTGTCATAGACACAAGGCCAGGGATCAGGTGATGTTCACTAGGTCGTTGGGCGTATATGTGTTTATCGAGAACAGCCACGCATGACACGTCGTCACACTGACAATTGCGGCACGGCGGGCAACGTAAACTGTGGAACAAACGAAGAAACGTCAAAAAGATAAGCGGCACAGAAGGCCGGCAATGGAACACGGCGTGGCACGTGGTCGTACAAATGGCCTGAGCCATAAACCATTTCCGATTGGGCTTGTGCCATTGGGTACATTGGTCAGAATTGGCAAGTTGGCAATTGTGACGCGCCCAACTTTTTCTGTCTTCGCATGGAATCAGCATCGTTCGATCGTCTCGTCTGCGCGTCACCATCCCCCGCGTTTCACGCTGTTGAAGTCAGCGCGTGGTGGCTCCATGGTATGCATTGCGTCGTCAGCATGGCGCTGGTATTCAACAGTCTTCAGTACAACCTTTACATTAACCTATGCCAAAAGGTAAGCAAGAAGAATGCGCCGTGGATCCATTGAAATGGGCTAGGTAAACCTTCATTGTATGTGTGCTCACAATAATTTTTGGTTTGTCCCTTAAAATGTTTCCCCAGATGTCTCACATGCCACATTCTCAGAGAACCCTCTCGTCTGCAGAGCAAGATAGCAGCCAACACACTCTTAGTTCCGTAAGCCAACGGAAAAGATGGGTGAACGCGCACGTGAAATAGACTAGATGCAAAGAGTAAGGTGGCTGAAAATGTCACCCAATACCAATAACATTGAAAAAAAAAGAAGACGGCAGCGACGAAAACGAGGCTGCCACCTAAATTTCGCAATCCGTCAAAAAGGGTGAGTACTTTTTAAAGCAGTTCCGGGCTCTGACGCAACCTGCGCGCCCTTTCACAAGCGCACCGGTACACAAGCTGGTTCCCGCCAACTGCCGGCAGCAGTCTCACGCCTCTACTTCCCTGATCCATTCCTGCCGAGTGTCCTAGACACAAGGCCACGGATCAGGTGATGTTCACTAGGTCGTTGGGCGTATATGTGTTTATCGCGAAGAGCCACGCATGACACGTCGCCACACTGACAATTGCGGAACGGCGGGCAACGTAAACTGTGGAACAAACGAAGAAACGTCAAAAAGATAAGCGGCACAGAAGGCCGGCAATCGAACACATCGTGGCACGCGGTCGTGCAAATGGCCTGAGCCATTAACCATTTCCGATTGGGCTTGTGCCATTGGGTACATTGGTCAGAATTGGCAAGTTGGCAATTGTGACGCGCCCAACTGTTTCGCTCTTCGCATGGAATCAGCATCGTTCGATCGTCTCGTCACAGCGTCACCATCACCCGCGTTTCACGCCGTTGACGTCAGCGTGTGGTGGCTCCATGGTATTCATTGCGTCGTCAGCATGACGCTCGTATTCAACAATCTTCCGTACAACCTATGCATTAACCTAGGCCAAAAGGTAAGCAAGAAGAATGCGCCGCGGATACATTGAAATCGGCGAGGTAATCCTTCATTGTATGTGTGTTCACATTAATTTTTGGTTTGTCCTTTAAAATGTTTCCCCAGATGTCTCACAAGCCAGATTGTCAGAGAACCCTATCGTCTGCAGAGCAAGATAGCAGCCAACACACTCTTAGTTCCAGAAGGCAGCGGACAACTTGGATTAACGCGCATGTCAATGGGACTAGATACACAGAGGAAGGTGGCTGAAAATGTCACACAATGCCAATAACATTGGAAAAAAAGAAGACGGCAGCGACCAAAAAAGAGGCTGACACCAAAATTTCGCAATCCGTCGAAAAGGATGAGTACCTTTCAACGCAGTTCCGGACTCTGACCTGATCTGCGCGCCCTTTCACAAGCGCACCGGTACACAAGCTGGTCCCCGCCAACTGCCTGCAGTAGGCTGACGCCTCTACCTCCCTGATCCATTCCTGCCGAGTGTCCTAGACACAAGGCCACGGATCAGGTGATGTTCACTAGGTCGTTGGGCGTATGTGTTTATCGCGAACATCCACGCGTTACACGTCGCCAAGCTGACAATTGCGGCACGGCGGGCAACGTAAACTGTGGAACAAACGAAGAAACGTCATAAAGATAAGCGGCGCAGAAGGCCGGCAATCAAACACGGCGTGGCACGCGGTCGTACAAATGGCCTGAGCTATACACCATTTCCGATTGGCCTTGTGCCATTGGGTACATTGGTCAGAATAGGCAAGTTGGCAATTGTGACGCGCCCAACCTTTTCGGTCTTCGCATGGAATCAGCATCGTTCGATCGTCTCGTCACAGCGTCACCATCACCCTCGTTTCACGCCGTTGACGTCAGCGTGTGGTGGCTCCATGGTATTCATTGCGTCGTCAGCATGACGCTGGTATTCAGCAGTCTTCAGTGCAACCTATACATGAACCTAGGCCAAATTATATGTAAGAAGAATGCGCCGTGGATCCATTGAAATCGGCGACATAAGCCTTCATTGTAGGTGTGTTCACATTAATTGTGGGTTTGTCCCTTAAAATGTTTCCCAAGATGTCTCACAAGCCACATTCTCAGAGAACCCTATCGTCTGCAGAGCAAGATAGCAGCCAACACACACTTAGTTACAGAAGCAAGCGGACAACTTGGGTCAACGCGCAGGTGAATATGAGTAGATGCACAGAGGAAGGTCGCTGAAAATGTTACACAATGTAAATAACATTGGAAAAAAAGAAGACGGCAGCGACCAAAAACGAGGCTGCCACCGAAATTTCGCAATCCATCAAAAAGGATGAGTACTTTTGAAAGCAGTTCCGGGCTCTGACCTGACCTGCGCGCCCTTTCACAAGCGCACTGGTCCACAAGCTGGTCCCCGCCAACCGCCGGCAGCAGGCTGACGCCTCTACCTCCCTGATCCATTTCTGCCGAGTGTCATAGACACAAGGCCAGGGATCAGGTGATGTTCACTAGGTCGTTGGGCGTATATGTGTTTATCGAGAACAGCCACGCATGACACGTCGCCACACTGACAATTGCGGCACGGCGGGCAACGTAAACTGTGGAACAAACGAAGAAACGTCATAAAGATAAGCGGCGCAGAAGGCCGGCAATCAAACACGGCGTGGCACGCGGTCGTACAAATGGCCTGAGCTATACACCATTTCCGATTGGCCTTGTGCCATTGGGTACATTGGTCAGAATTGGCAAGTTGCCAATTGTGACGCGCCCAACCTTTTCGGTCTTCGCATGGAATCAGCATCGTTCGATCGTCTCGTCACAGCGTCACCATCACCCGCGTTTCACGCCGTTGACGTCAGCGTGTGGTGGCTCCATGGTATTCATTGCGTCGTCAGCATGGCGCTGGTATTCAACAGTCTTCAGTACAACCTTTACATTAACCTATGCCAAAAGGTAAGCAAGAATAATGCGCCGTGGATCCATTGAAATCGGCGAGGTAAACCTTCATTGTATGTGTGCTCACATTAATTTTTGGTTTGTCCCTTAAAATGTTTCCCCAGATGTCTCACATGCCACATTCTCAGCGAACCCTCTCGTCTGCAGAGCAATATAGCAGCCAACACACTCTTAGTTCCATAAGCCAACGGAAAACATGGGTGAACGCGCACGTGAAAGGGACTAGATGCAAAGAGTAAGGTGGCTGAAAATGTCACCCAATACCAATAACATTGAAAAAAAAAAGAAGACGGCAGCGAGGAAAACGAGGCTGCCACCTAAATTTCGCAATCCGTCGAAAAGGATGAGTACCTTTCAAAGCAGTTCCGGACTCTGACCTGATCTGCGCACCCTTTCACAAGCGCCCCGGTACACAAGCTGGTCCCCGCCAACTGCCGGCAGCAGGCTGACGCCTCTACTTCCCTGATCCATTCCTGCCGAGTGTCCTAGACACAAGGCCACGGATCAGGTGATGTTCACTAGGTCGTTGGGCGTATATGTGTTTATCGCGAAGAGCCACGCATGACACGTCGCCACACTGACAATTGCGGCACGGCGGGCAACGTAAACTGTGGAACAAACGAAGAAACGTCAAAAAGATAAGCGGCACAGAAGGCCGGCAATCGAACACGGCGTGGCACGCGGTCGTACAAATGGCCTGAACCATTAACCATTTCCGATTGGGCTTGTGCCATTGGGTACATTGGTCAGAATTGGCAACTTGGCAATTGTGACGCGCTTAACTTTTTCGGTCTTCGCATGGAATGAGCATCGTTCGATCGTCTCTTTACAGCGTCACCATCACCCGCGTTTCACGCCGCTGACGTCAGCGTGTGGTGGCTCCATGGTATTCATTGCGTCGTCAGCAGGACGCTGGTATTTCAACAATCTTCTGTACAACCTATACATTAACCTAGGCCAAAAGGTAAGCAAGAAGAATGCGCCGCGGATGCATTGAAATCGGCGAGGTAAACCTTCATTGTATGTGTGTTCACATTAATTTTTGGTTTGTCCCTTAAAATGTTTCCCCAGATGTCTCACATGCCACATTCTCAGAGAACGCTATCGTCTACAGAGCAAGATAGCAGCCAACACACTCTTAGTTCCAGAAGCCAGCGGAAAACATGGGTCAACGCGCACGTGAAAGGGAATAGATGCAAATAGTGAGGTGGCTGAAAATGTCACAATATGCCAATAACATTGAAAAAAAAAGAAGACGGCAGCGACGAAAACGAGGCTGCCACCTAAATTTCGCAATCCGTCAAAAATGGTGAGTACTTTTCAAAGCAGTTCCGGGCTCTGACGCAACCTGCGCGCCCTTTGACAAGCGCACCGGTACACAAGCTGGTTACCGCCAACTGCCGGCAGCAGGCTGACGCCTCTACTTCCCTGAACCATTCCTGCCGAGTGTCCTAGACACAAGGCCAAGGATCAGGTGATGTTCACTAGGTCGTTGGGCGTATATGTGTTTATCGCGAAGAGCCACGAATGTCACGTCGCCACACTGACAATTGCGGAACGGCGGGCAACGTAAACTGTGGAACAAACGAAGAAACGTCAAAAAGATAAGCGGCACACGAGGCCGCCAATCGAACACGGCGTGGGACGCGGTCGTACAAACGGCCTGAGCCATAAACCATTTCCGATTGGGCTTGTGCCATTGGGTACATTGGTCAGAATTGGCAACTTGGCAGTTGTGACGCGCCCAAATTTTCGGTCTTCGCATGGAATCAGCATCGTTCGATCGTCTCGTCACAGCGTCACCATCACCCGCGTTTCACGCCGTTGACATCAACGTGTGGTGGCTCCATGGTATTCATTGCGTCGTCAGCATGACGCTGGTATTCAACAGTCTTCAGTACAACCTATACATTAACTTAGGCCAAAACGTAAGCAAGAAGAATGCGCCGCGGATCCATTGAAATCGGCGAGGTAAGCCTTCATTGTAGGTGTGTTCACATTAATTGTGAGCTTGTCCCTTAGAATGTTTCCCAAGATGTCTCACAAGCCACATTCTCAGAGAACCCTATCGTCTGCAGAGCAAGATAGCAGCCAACACACACTTAGTTCCAGAAGCAAGCGGACAACTTCGGTCAACGCGCATGTGAATAGGACTAGATGCACAGAGTAATGTGGCTGAAAATGCCACACAATGCCAATAAAATTGAAAAAAAGAAGACGGCAGCGACGAAAACGAGACTGTCACCAAAATTTCGCAATCCGTCAAAAAGGATGTGTACTTTTCAAAGCAGTTCAGGGCTCAGACCCGACCTGCGCGCCCTTTCACAAGCGCACCGGTACACGAGCTGGTCCCCGCCAACTGGCGGCAGCAGGCTGACGCCTCTACCTCCCTGATCTATTCCTGCCGAGTGTCCTAGACACAAGGCCAGGGATCAGGTGATGTTCACTAGGTCGTTGGGCGTATATGTGTTTATCGAGAATAGCCACGCATGACACGTCGCCACACTGACAATTGCGGCACGGCGGGCAACGTAAACAGTGGAACAAACGAAGAAACGTCAAAAAGATAAACGGCACAGAAGGCCGGCAATGGAACACGGCGTGGCACGCGGTCGTACAAATGGCCTGAGCCATAAACCATTTCCGATTGGGCTTGTGCCATTGGGTACATTGGTCAGAATTGGCAAGGTGAATTGTGACGCGCCCAACTTCTTCGGTCTTCGCATGGAATCAGCATCGTTCGATCGTCTCGTCACAGCGTCACCATCACCCGCGTTTAACGCCGTTGACGTCAGCGTGTGGTGGATAAATGGTATTCATTGCGTCGTCTGCATTACGCTGGTATTCAACAGTCTTCAGTACAACCTATACATTAACCTAGGCCAAAACGTAAACAAGAAGAATGCGCCGTGGATCCATTGAAATCGGCGAGGTAAACGTTCATTGTAGGTGTGTTCACATTAATTGTGAGCTTGTCCCTTAGAATATTTCCCAAGATGTCTCACAAGCCACATTGTCAGAGAACCCTATCATCTAGAAGAGCAAGATAACAGCCAACACACACTTAGTTCCAGAAACCAGCGGACAACTTGGGTCAACGCGCACGTGAAAGGGACTAGATGCAACGAGTAAGGTGGCTGAAAATGTCACATAATGCCAATAACTTTGAAAGAAAAAGAAGATGGCAGCGACGAAAACGAGGCTGTCACCAAAATTTCGCAATCCGTCAAAAAGGATGAGTACTTTCAAAGCAGTTCCGGGCTCTGACCTGACCTGCGCGCCCTTTCACAAGCGCACCGGTACACAAGCTGGTCCCCGCCAACTGGCGGCAGCAGGCTGACGCCTCTACCTCCCTGATCCATTCCTGCCGAGTGTCCTAGACACGAGGGCACGGATCAGGTGATGTTCACTAGGTCGTTGGGCGTATATGTGTTTTTCGCGAACAGCCACGCATGACACGTCGCCACACTGACAATTGCGGCACGGCGGGCAACGTAAACTGTGGAACAAAGGAAGAAACGTCAAAAAGATAAGCGGCACAGAAGGCCGGCAATCGAACACGGCGTGGCACGCGGTCGTACAAATAGCCTAAGCCATAAAGCATTACCGATTGGCCTTGTGCCACTGGGTACATTGGTGAGAATTGGCAACTTGGGAATTGTGACGCGCCCAACTTTTTCGGTCTTCGCATGGAATCCTCATCGTTCGATCGTCTCGTCACAGCGTCACCATCACCCGCGCTTCACCCCGTTGACGTCAGCGTGTGGTGGCTCCATGGTATTCAATGCGTCGTCACCCTGACGCTGGTATTCAACAGTCTTCAGTACAACCTATACATTAACCTAGGCCAAAACCTAAGCAAGAAGAATGCATCGCGGATCCATTGAAATCGGCGAGGTAAACCTTCATTGTAGGTGTGTTCACATTAATTGTGGCTTTGTCCCTGTTGGAATCGCACCGCTGGCACGAGTTGTTGGAACCTCAGTGCTGACGCCCGTTGTTGCAAATGGGTCGCAAGCCCCAAGGGTAGCGTTGGCCTGGCGGCCTGGGGCACTGGAAGCATCCGAAGGTCCCGGCAAAGCATGAGTCGACTGGTAACAGAACAACTGGTTTATTCTAACATCGCAAAAGAGCGGGCGGTCAGGTCGACCGAAGTGAGAGACGGGAGAGCACGTAACTCGACAGAAGAAATCGGAGCCTCTCTCCTGGCGTCCGGGGGCAGCTGCTCTTATACTCTCGGCGTCGCGGGCAAGAAGGAAGGTCACGGGATGAGACCACGTGACGGCGGAGCTCGGACGAGCTGAGAGACAAGTTGAGACGAGTGTAGTGACGCATCGCCTGGCCGGCGCCTGTCAGACCTCCTCGCTTCACACTTGGGGAGCTCCTCTCCCCGGCTGCTGCGCTTTGACAAGCGTGGCACACACACACACACACACACGCACACACGAAGACACGTGGCACTGAAACACGCCTGGACGCGCTTGGCGGAGAGGCGTATCGGCGGCGCTGAACGGGCCAAAATGTCCGCTGCTTGGAACGAAGCCCCGGCGTCCGTTGCATCCGCGCCGGCTATACCGCGCGTCGTAGGCGAAACGTAACAGACCGCCCCGCCGGGGGAAGGAGATCCCGATGGTCAGGGGACTGCATCCGCTGTCCGGAGGGATGTCGCTTGATGATGCTCATAACCGAAGACGGTCGTCCTTCGGCGTTTCTTGAGCGCAGCGCACAGAGAAGGCCTCGTTCTCTCGTTCAGGTTCATACAGGACACTGCAAAGTGACTTAGGGAGAGTTGACATTTTTGTTCTCGTTCCCGGCAAGCGTTAGAACTACGCCGAAACTCAACCGCTCAGTCAGCAAGCACGAAACAACCCTCACTAAGCCCTGCCAGGCTCTTTCCCCTTTTATACTACTGCCTAGTTCCTTACAGTAGTTTAGCAGCACTCAGAACACGTCCACAAATTGGAAAATTGCACGAGAAAGCACATCATCACTTTGAAACACTACACAAAAGCAATGCTAAAAATCCTGCCTCAGGAAGAAAAACATCAGTAACAAACAATTTTGAGGCTGATTCCCACGTTAGGGGCTTCGACTTAAGCCATCGGCGTTACCGTTGAGACTCCCCTTTTTGTAACGCACCTCAAAGGAATATTGTTGCAAAGCGAGGCTCCAGCGCAGGAGGCGGCCATTTGTGGAAGAGATAGTCTGCAGCCATTGGAGAGGGCAGTGATCCGTCTCGAAGCATGCGAAGCGGAGATCGCAGCGAGCGACCGTACACTAGCTCAGCTGGCGAAAACCCCGTAGCCGCATGCGGCGCGGTCCTCAATGCAAACATCACCCCAGGCAGACACAGCTCCCAGTCAGTTTCGTGTACAAAACACAATGCTCTAAACACGCGCTTCATGACGGAGTGGAGCTTCTCAACGGAATTCGACTGTGGGTGGTGCACTGAGCTGTGTAACAGCTTTACCCCGCACCTTTCGAGAAAGGCTGTCGTCAAAGCGCTAGTAAACACTGTGCCCTGATCTGATTGGATTTCCGCAGGAAAACCAACTCGCGCAAATATGGACAGTAGTGCATTGACTATCTTAACTGAGCTGAGTTCTTTAAGCGGCACTGCTTCAGGGAACTTTGTCGCTGGGCAGATCACAGTCAAAATGTGTCTGTACCCCGTGGCTGTTACCGGCAGAGGTCCCACTGTATCAATAACGAGCCGTCTTAAAGGCTCCGTAATGATAGGTACCAACTTCAACGGCGCCCTCGATTTGTCCCCTGGTTTGCCCACCCGCTGACAGGTGTCACATGTCTTCACAAAGTGGTCTGCGTCCCGAAAACACCCTGGCCAATAGTACTCTTGCAAGAGACGGTCCTTCGTTTTCTTAACTCCTAGGTGTTCGGACCACGAACCCCCATGCGACAAGCGCAACAGATCCTGACGATAGCATTGAGGCACGATCAGCTGATCGAACTCCACTCCTCTGCGGTCTAGATACTTCCGGTACAGGACCCCACCTCTTTCCACAAAGCGAGCATTTTTCTTGGCGATACCTTCCTTGACAATGCAGCGTATGTTTTCTAGGCTGCCATCCTTCTTTTGCTCGGCTATCAAAGCCGACCGGCTGACTTTTAGCAACCTATTAAGTCCGTCTGACGTAGGCGCGATGAGCAAATCTGCAGATAGCTCTTCTAACTTTCCCGCATCGGGAATTTCCTCTCCAGTATCTGGCGCCTTTAACGCTACAGGCTCAATTTTATTCAGTTCGGGCGTGCTCTGAATATCGGCTTGCTGCGCCTCTGACCCTTTTTCATTGTTCGACAACGTCGGTCCCGCAACTACCGCCTTTGCAGCGAGCTCCCGAACCTTCGATCTGGTTAAGGCCTGAACGCTAGCCTCACCAAACAAAAGCCCCTTCTCGCGCAGGAGGTGATCGGACCTGTTCGAAAATAGGTACGGGTACTGGGGGGGCAGCATAGATGACACTGCGGCCTCCGTCTCAAGCGCTCCGAAAGGTCCTTCAATAAGCACTTTTGCTACGGGCAGACACACGCTGTGAGCTTCCACGGCTTGCTTGATCCATGCGCACTCGCCCGTGAACATATCGGGTTCTACGTAGGAGGGGTGAACTACATCCATCGTAGCTGCGGAATCGCGAAGCACTCGGCACTCTTTCCCGTTCACGAGGAGGTCTCGCATGTAAGGCTCGAGAAGCTTCATGTTCTCGTCAGTGCTGCATAAGGACAAAAACACGACTTTTGTTTTTGTTTCTGGACACTGCGCCGAAAAGTGACCCGGCTTCTGGCACGTATAACAAACGCGCGCTTGCCTCGTCTCGAACCGCTTTCTGCGTTCGGCTTCGGCTGCCGCCGTCTCCTTACGTTCGGTCGGACTGCTTTCACTTGCATCCGAACTACGTGTTTCCCCCTTTGCTCTCATGGGCGTGAACTTCGGCCTCTCAAACTTGGAGCCAAATTCACCCTTTTGACCGTCCTTAGCTCCGCGAGCCCGACGCGTCACAAACTCCTCGGCTAGCTCGGCGGCTCTAGCCACCGTACTAACGTCTGGCCTATCCAAGACCCAATACCGCACGTTCTCAGGTAACCGACTATAAAACTGTTCTAGCCCGAAACACTGCAGAACTTTCTCGTGGTCACCAAACGCTTTCTCTTCTTTGAGCCACTCCTCCATGTTTGACATAAGCCTGTACGCAAACTCTGTATATGACTCACTTCTGCCTTTCTCGTTTTCCCGAAACTTCCGACGGAAAGCCTCCGCTGACAGCCTGTACTTTTTTAGCAGACTCGATTTCACTTTGTCGAAATCCTCTGCCTCCTCTCTATTCAAGCGAGCGACTACGTCGGCCGCCTCGCCGGGTAACAAAGTGAGCAAGCGCTGTGGCCACGTTTCCCGAGAGAACCCCTGCTTCTCGCACGTTCGCTCAAAGTTAACCAGGAACAAACCAATGTCCTCTCCAAGCTTAAACGGCCGCATCAGGTCAGTCATTTTGAACGATACTCGTTCTCCTGCACCGTGTGCCTGACTTCCATTACGAGCGCGTTCCATCTCTACCTCGAGACGCTTCATTTCCAAAGCGTGTTCGCGCTCTTCTTTTTCTTTCTGTTCTTTTCGTTCACGCTCATCTTTCTCTTTCTGTTCTTTAAGTTCACGCTCCTGTCTCTCTTTCTGTTCTTTAAGTTCGCGCTCCTGTCTTTTTGCCGTCTCCCTCTCCTCAATGGTCTCAAGGCATTCCGACAGCTCGTCATCCTCAGCTTCTAACTCAAGAATAGCCCTTAGCAGTTCTGGTTTTCTGAGTTTGTCTGAGACATCCAGACCCAACTCTCTTGCAAGCTCCAGCAATTTCGGTTTGCGCAACGACTTCAAATCCATGGCTGCTCTGAATGCTGCTTTCTCTACTGCCTACTATTGTCTTGCCGCAAACTAACCCGGCAGCAACGACAACCACAATTACCAGCTCTGTTTCTGACACTAACAAAACCCTGGCAAAACTCAGTAGAAGAAAGTCCCGCACTCACCAAACCTCGCAGCCAAGAATTCAGCGCAGTCGTTCCGCTGCAGGCAACCAGTCATCACACAGGGCTCGTTGCACTGCTCCCGGATGGTCGTTGTGCTGCTCAGCATACAGTCAACCGCATATCTTCGCTGCTGGCCTCCGTTGTCGCGATCTCACCGCTGGCAACCAGCTGTTGGGTATCGCACCACTGGCACGAGTTGTTGCAAACTCAGCGCTGACACCCGTTGTTGCAAATGGGTCGCAAGCCCCAAGGGTAGCGGCGGCCTGGGGCACTGGAAGCATCCGAAGGTCCCGGCAAAGCATGAGTCGACTGGTAACAGAACAACTGGTTTATTCTAACATCGCAAAAGAGCGGGCGGTCAGGTCGACCGAAGTGAGAGACGGGAGAGCACGTAACTCGACAGAAGAAATCGGAGCCTCTCTCCTGGCGTCCGGGGGCAGCTGCTCTTATACTCTCGGCGTCGCGGGCAAGAAGGAAGGTCACGGGATGAGACCACGTGACGGCGGAGCTCGGACGAGCTGAGAGACAAGTTGAGACGAGTGTAGTGACGCATCGCCTGGCCGGCGCCTGTCAGACCTCCTCGCTTCACACTTGGGGAGCTCCTCTCCCCGGCTGCTGCGCTTTGACAAGCGTGGCACACACACACACACGCACACACGAAGACACGTGGCACTGAAACACGCCTGGACGCGCTTGGCGGGGAGGCGTATCGGCGGCGCTGAACGGGCCAAAATGTCCGCTGCTTGGAACGAAGCCCCGGCGTCCGTTGCATCCGTGCCGGCTATACCGCGCGTCGTAGGCGAAACGTAACATCCCTTAAAGTGATTCCCAAGATGTCTCACAAGCCACATTCTCAGAGAACCCTATCGTCTGCAGAGCAAGATAGCAGCCAACACACACTTAGTTCCAGAAGACAGCGGACATCTTGGGTGAACGCGCATGCCAATGGGACTAGATACACAGAGGAAGGTGGTTGAAAATGTCACACAATGCCAATAACACTGAAAAAAAAAGAAGACGGCAGCAACGAAAACGAGGCTGCCACCAAAATTTCACAATCCGCCAAAAAGGGTGAGTACTTTTTAAAGCAGTTCTGGGCTCTGACCCGACCTGCGCGCCCTTTCACTAGCGCACCAGTACACAAGCTGCTTCCCGCCAACCGCCGGCAGCAGGCTGACGCCTCTACCTGCCTGATCCATTCCTGCCGAGTGTCCTAGACGCAAGACCACGGATCAGGTGGTGTTCAATAGGTCGTTGGGCGCATGTGTGTTTATCGAGAACAGCCACGCATGACACGTCGTCACACTGCCAATTGCGGCACGGCGGGCGACGTAAACTGTGGAACAAACAAAGAAACGTCAAAAAGATGCGCGGCACAGAAGGCCGGCAATCGAACACGGCGTGTAACGCGGTCGTACAAATAGCCTGAGCCATAAACCATTTCCCATTCGCCTTGTGCCAGCAGGTACATTGGTCAGAATAGGCAACTTGGGAATTGTGACGCGCCCAACTTCTTCGGTCTTCGCATGGAATCAGCATCGTTCGATCGTCTCGTCACAGCGTCACCATCACCCGCGCTTCACCCCGTTGACGTCAGCGTGTGGTGGCTCCATGGTATTCATTGCGTCGTCATCATGACGCTGGTATTCAACAGTCTTCAGTACAAGCTATACATTAACATATGCCAAAACCTAAGCAACGAGGATGCGCCGCGGATCCATTGAAATCGGCGAGGAAAGCCTTCATTGTAGGTGTGTTCAGATTAATTGTGGGTTTGTCCCTTAAAATGTCTCCCCAGATGTCTCACAAGCCATATTGTCAGAGAACCCTATCGTCTGCAGAGCAAGATAGCAGCCAACACACTCTTAGTTCCAGAAGCCAGCGGACAACTTGGGTTAACGCGCATGTCAATGGGACTAGATACACAGAGGAAGGTGGCTGAAAATGTCACACAATGCCAATAACATTGGAAAAAAAGAAGACGGCAGTGACCAAAAACAGGCTGACACCAAAATTTCGCAATCCGTCGAAAAGGATGAGTACCTTTCAAAGCAGTTCCGGACTCTGACCTGATCTGCGCGCCCTTTCACAAGCGCACCGGTACACAAGCTGGTCCCCGCCAACTGCCTGCAGCAGGCTGACGCCTCTACCTCCCTGATCCATTCCTGCCGAGTGTCCTAGACACAAGGCCACGGATCAGGTGATATTCACTAGGTCGTTGGGCGTATATGTGTTTATCGCGAACATCCACGCGTTACACGCCGCCACACTGACAATTGCGGCACGGCGGGCAACGTAAACTGTGGAACAAACGAAGAAACGTCAAAAAGATAAGCGGCGCAGAAGGCCGGCAATCAAACACGGCGTGGCACGCGGTCGTACAAATGGCCTGAGCTATACACCATTTCCGATTGGCCTTGTGCCATTGGGTACATTGGTCAGAATTGGCAAGTTGGCAATTGTGACGCGCCCAACCTTTTCGGTCTTCGCATGGAATCAGCATCGTTCGATCGTCTCGTCACAGCGTCACCATCACCCGCGTTTCACGCCGTTGACGTCAGCGTGTGGTGGCTCCATGGTATTCATTGCGTCGTCAGCATGACGCTGGTATTCAACAATCTTCAGTACGACCTATACATTAACCTAGGCCAAAAGGTAAGCAAGAGCAATGCGCCGCGGATCCATTGAAATCGGCGAGGTAAACCTTCATTTATGTGTGTTCACATTAATTTTTGGTTTGTCCCTTAAAATGTTTCCCCAGATGTCTCACATGCCACATTCTCAGAGAACGCTATCGTCTCCAGAGCAAGATAGCAGCCAACACACTCTTAGTTCCAGAAGCCAGCGGAAAACATTGGTCAACGCGCACGTGAAAGGGACTAGATGCAAATAGTGAGGTGGCTGAAAATGTCACACAATGCCAATAACATTGAAAAAAAAAAGAAAACGGCAGCGACGAAAACGAGGCTGCCACCTAAATTTCGCTATCCATCAAAAATGGTGAGTACTTTTGAAAGCAGTTCCGGGCTCTGACCTGACCTGCGCGCATTTTCACAAGCGCACTGGTCCACAAGCTGGTCCCCGCCAACCGCCGGCAGCAGGCTGACGCCTCTACTTCCCTGATCCATTCCTGCCGAGTGTCCTAGACACAAGGCCACGGATCAGGTGATGTTCACTAGGTCGTTGGGCGTATATGTGTTCATCGCGAAGAGCCACGCATGACACGTCGCCACACTGACAATTGCGGCACGGCGGGCAACGTAAACTGTGGAACAAACGAAGAAACGTCAAAAAGATAAGCGGCACACGAGGCCGCCAATCGAACACGGCGTGGGACGCGGTCGTACAAACGGCCTGAGCCATAAACCATTTCCGATTGGGCTTGTGCCATTGGGTACATTGGTCAGAATTGGCAACTTGGCAATTGTGACGCGCCCAACTTTTTCGGTCTTCGCATGGAATCAGCATCGTTCGATCGTCTCGTCACAGCGTCACCATCACCCGCGTTTCACGCCGTTGACATCAACGTGTGGTGGCTCCATGGTATTCATTGCGTCGTCAGCATGACGCTGGTATTCAACAGTCTTCAGTACAACCTATACATTAACTTAGGCCAAAACGTAAGCAAGAAGAATGCGCCGCGGATCCATTGAAATCGGCGAGGTAAGCCTTCATTGTAGGTGTGTTCACATTAATTGTGAGCTTGTCCCTTAGAATATTTCCCAAGATGTCTCACAAGCCACATTCTCAGAGAACCCTATCGTCTGCAGAGCAAGATAGCAGCTAACACACACTTAGTTCCAGAAGCAACCGGACAACTTCGGTCAACGCGCATGTGAATAGGACTAGATGCACAGAGTAATGTGGCTGAAAATGCCACACAATGCCAATAAATTGAAAAAAAGAAGACGGCAGCGACGAAAACGAGACTGTCACCAAAATTTCGCAATCCGTCAAAAAGGATGTGTACTTTTCAAAGCAGTTCAGGGCTCAGACCCGACCTGCGCGCCCTTTCACAAGCGCACCGGTACACGAGCTGGTCCCCGCCAACTGGCGGCAGCAGGCTGACGCCTCTACCTCCCTGATCTATTCCTGCCGAGTGTCCTAGACACAAGGCCACGGATCAGGTGATGTTCACTTGGTCGTTGGGCGTATATGTGTTTATCGAGAACAGCAACGCATGACACGTCGCCACACTGACAATTGCGGCAAGACGGGCAAGGTAAACTGTGGAACAAACGAAGAAACGTCAAAAAGATAAGCGGCACACCAGGCCGCCAATCGAACACGGCGTGGGACGCGGTCATACAAATGGCCTGAGCCATAAACCATTTCCGATTGGCCTTGTGCCATTGGGTACATTGGTCAGAATTGGCAACTTGTGAATTGTGACGCGCCCAACTTCTTCGGTCTTCGCATGGAATCAGCATCGTTCGATTGTCTCGTCACAGCGTCACCATCACCCGCGTTTAACGCCGTTGACGTCAGCGTGTGGTGGATAAATGGTATTCATTGCGTCGTCAGCATTACGCTGGTATTCAACAGTCATCAGTACAACCTTTACATTAACCTAGGCCAAAACGTAAACAAGAAGAATGCGCCGCGGATCCATTGAAATCGGCGAGGTAAACGTTCATTGTAGGTGTGTTCACATTATTGTGGGTTTGTCCCTTAAAATGTTTCCCCAGATGTCTCACAAGCCACATTGTCAGAGAACCCTATCATCTAGAAGAGCAAGATAACAGCCAACACACACTTAGTTCCAGAAACCAGCGGACAACTTGGGTCAACGCGCACATGAAAGGGACTAGAAGCAACGAGTAAGGTGGCTGAAAATGTCACATAATGCCAATAGCTTTGAAAGAAAAAGAAGATGGCAGCGACGAAAACGAGGCTGTCACCAAAATTTCGCAATCCGTCAAAAAGGATGAGTACTTTCAAAGCAGTTCCGGGCTCTGACCTGACCTGCGCGCCCTTTCACAAGCGCACCAGTACACAAGCTGCTTCCCGCCAACCGCCGGCAGCAGGCTGACGCCTCTACCTGCCTGATCCATTCCTGCCGAGTGTCCTAGACGCAAGACCACGGATCAGGTGGTGTTCACTAGGTCGTTGGGCGCATGTGTGTTTATCGAGAACAGCCACGCATGACACGTCGTCACACTGCCAATTGCGGCACGGCGGGCGACGTAAACTGTGGAACAAACGAAGAAACGTCAAAAAGATGCGCGGCACAGGAGGCCGGCAATCGAACACGGCGTGTAACGCGGTCGTACAAATAGCCTGAGCCATAAACCATTTCCCATTCGCCTTGTGCCAGCAGGTACATTGGTCAGAATAGGCAACTTGGGAATTGTGACGCGCCCAACTTTTTCGGTCTTCGCATGGAATCAGCATCGTTCGATCGTCTCGTCACAGCGTCCCCATCACGCGCGTTTCACGCCGTTGACGTCAGCGTGTGGTGGCCCCATGGTATTCATCGCGTCGTCACCATGGCGCTGGTATTCAACAGTCTTCAGTACAACCTATACATTAACATAAGCCAAAACCTAAGCAACGAGTATGCGCCGCGGATCCATTGAAATCGGCGAGGTAAGCCTTCATTGTAGTTGTGTTCACTGTAATTGTGGCTTTGTCCCTTAAAATGTCTCCCCAGATGTCTCACAACCCATATTGTCAGAGAACCCTATCGTCTGCAGAGCAAGATAGCAGCACACACACTTAGTTACAGAAGCCAGCGGACATCTTGGGTCAACGCGCTTGTCAATGGGACTAGATACCAGAGGAAGGTGGTTGAAAATGTCACACAATGCCAATAACATTAAAAAAAAAGGAAGACGGCTGCTACGAAAACGAGGCTGCCACAAAAGTTTCGCAATCCGTCAAAAAGGGTAATTTTTAAAGCAGTTCCGGGCTCTGACCCGACCTGCGCGCCCTTTCACAAGCGCACCGGTACACAAGCTGGTCCCCGCCAACCGCCGGCAGCAGGCTGACGCCTCTACCTCCCTGATCCATTCCTGCCGAATGTCCTAGACGCAAGGCCACGGATCAGGTGATGTTCACTAGGTCGTTGGGCGTATATGTGTTTATAGAGAACAGCCACGCATGACACGTCGTCAGACTGACAATTGCGGCACGGCGGGCAACGTAAACTGTGGAACAAACGAAGAAACCTCAAAAAGATGACCGGCACAGAAGGCCGGCAATCGAACACGGCGTGGCACGCGGTCGTACAAATAGCCTGAGCCATAAACCACTTCCCATTGGCCTTGTGTCATTGGGTACATTGGTCAGAATAGGCAACTTGGAAATTGTGACGCGCCCAACTTCTTCGGTGTTCACATGGAATCAGCATCGTTCGATCCTCTCGTCACAGCGTCACCATCTCCCGCGTTTCACGCCGTTGACGTCAGCGTGTGGTGGCTCCATGGTATTCATTGCGTCATCACCATGACGCTGGTATTCAACAGTCTTCAGTACAACCTACACAATAACATAAGCTAAAACGTAAGCAAGAAGAATGCCCTGCGGATCCATCGAAATCGGCGACGTAAGCCTTCATTGTAGGTGTGTTCACATTAATTGTGGATTTGTCCCTTAAAATGATTCCCAAGATGTATCACATGCCACATTCTCAATGAACCCTATCGACTGCAGAGCAAGATAGCAGCCAACACACACTTAGTTCCAGAAGCACGCTGACAACTTGGGTCAACGCGCATGTGAATGGGACTAGATGCACAGAGGAAGGTCGCTGAAAATGTCACACAATGCCAACAACATTGAAAAAAGGAAGACGGCAGCGACGAAAACGAGGCTGCCACCAAAGTTTCGCAATCCGTCGAAAAGGCTGAGTACTTTACAAATCATTTCTGGGCTCTGACCCGACCTGTGCGCCCTTTCACAAGCGCACCGGTACACAAGCTGGTCCCCGCCAACCGCCGGCAGCAGGCTGACTCCTCTACCTCCCTGATCCATTCCTGCCCAGTGTCCTAGACACAAGGCCACGGATCAGGTGATGTTTACTAGGTCGTTGGGCGTATATGTGTTTGTCGAAAAAAGCCACGCATGACTAGTCGTCACACTGACAACTGCGGCACGGCGGGCAACGTAAACTGTGGAACAAACGAAGAAACGTCAAAAAGATGAGCGGCACAGAAGGCCGGCAATCGAACACGGCGTGGCACGCGGTCGTACAAATAGCCTGAGCTAGAAACCACTTCCGATAGACCTTGTGCCATTGGGTACATTGGTCAGAATTGGCAACTTGGCAATTGTGACGCGCCCAACTTTTTCGGTCTTCGCATGGAATCAGCATCGTTCGATCGTCTCGTCACAGCGTCCCCATCACGCGCGTTTCACGCCGTTGACGTCAGCGTGTGGTGGCCCCATGGTATTCATCGCGTCGTCACCATGGCGCTGGTATTCAACAGTCTTCAGTACAACCTATACATTAACATAAGCCAAAACCTAAGCAACGAGTATGCGCCGCGGATCCATTGAAATCGGCGAGGTAAGCCTTCATTGTAGTTGTGTTCACTGTAATTGTGGCTTTGTCCCTTAAAATGTCTCCCCAGATGTCTCACAACCCATATTGTCAGAGAACCCTATCGTCTGCAGAGCAAGATAGCAGCACACACACTTAGTTACAGAAGCCAGCGGACATCTTGGGTCAACGCGCTTGTCAATGGGACTAGATACCAGAGGAAGGTGGTTGAAAATGTCACACAATGCCAATAACATTAAAAAAAAAGGAAGACGGCTGCTACGAAAACGAGGCTGCCACAAAAGTTTCGCAATCCGTCAAAAAGGGTAATTTTTAAAGCAGTTCCGGGCTCTGACCCGACCTGCGCGCCCTTTCACAAGCGCACCGGTACACAAGCTGGTCCCCGCCAACCGCCGGCAGCAGGCTGACGCCTCTACCTCCCTGATCCATTCCTGCCGAATGTCCTAGACGCAAGGCCACGGATCAGGTGATGTTCACTAGGTCGTTGGGCGTATATGTGTTTATAGAGAACAGCCACGCATGACACGTCGTCACACTGACAATTGCGGCACGGCGGGCAACGTAAACTGTGGAACAAACGAAGAAACCTCAAAAAGATGAGCGGCACAGAAGGCCGGCAATCGAACACGGCGTGGCACGCGGTCGTACAAATAGCCTGAGCCATAAACCACTTCCCATTGGCCTTGTGTCATTGGGTACATTGGTCAGAATAGGCAACTTGGAAATTGTGACGCGCCCAACTTCTTCGGTGTTCACATGGAATCAGCATCGTTCGATCCTCTCGTCACAGCGTCACCATCTCCCGCGTTTCACGCCGTTGACGTCAGCGTGTGGTGGCTCCATGGTATTCATTGCGTCATCACCATGACGCTGGTATTCAACAGTCTTCAGTACAACCTACACAATAACATAAGCTAAAACGTAAGCAAGAAGAATGCCCTGCGGATCCATCGAAATCGGCGACGTAAGCCTTCATTGTAGGTGTGTTCACATTAATTGTGGATTTGTCCCTTAAAATGATTCCCAAGATGTCTCACATGCCACATTCTCAATGAACCCTATCGACTGCAGAGCAAGATAGCAGCCAACACACACTTAGTTCCAGAAGCACGCTGACAACTTGGGTCAACGCGCATGTGAATGGGACTAGATGCACAGAGGAAGGTCGCTGAAAATGTCACACAATGCCAACAACATTGAAAAAAGGAAGACGGCAGCGACGAAAACGAGGCTGCCACCAAAGTTTCGCAATCCGTCGAAAAGGCTGAGTACTTTTCAAATCATTTCTGGGCTCTGACCCGACCTGTGCGCCCTTTCACAAGCGCACCGGTACACAAGCTGGTCCCCGCCAACCGCCGGCAGCAGGCTGACTCCTCTACCTCCCTGATCCATTCCTGCCCAGTGTCCTAGACACAAGGCCACGGATCAGGTGATGTTTACTAGGTCGTTGGGCGTATATGTGTTTGTCGAAAAAAGCCACGCATGACTAGTCGTCACACTGACAACTGCGGCACGGCGGGCAACGTAAACTGTGGAACAAACGAAGAAACGTCAAAAAGATGAGCGGCACAGAAGGCCGGCAATCGAACACGGCGTGGCACGCGGTCGTACAAATAGCCTGAGCTAGAAACCACTTCCGATAGACCTTGTGCCATTGGGTACATTGGTCAGAATTGGCAACTTGGCAATTGTGACGCGCCCAACTTTTTCGGTCTTCGCATGGAATCAGCATCGTTCGATCGTCTCGTCACAGCTTCACCATCACCCGCGTTTCACGCCGCTGAGGTCAGCGTGTGGTGGCTCCATAGTATTCATTGCGTCGTCAGCAGGACGCTGGTATTCAACAATCTTCAGTACAACCTATACATTAACCTAGGCCAAAAGGTAAGCAAGAAGAATGCGCCGCGGATCCATTGAAATCGGCGAGGTAAACCTTCATTGTATGTGTGTTCACATTAATTTTTGGTTTGTCCCTTAGAATGTTTCCCAAGATGTCTCACAAGCCACATTCTCAGAGAACCCTATCGTCTGCAGAGCAAGATAGCAGCCAACACACACTTAGTTCCAGAAGCAAGCGGACAACTTCGGTCAACGCGCATGTGAATAGGACTAGATGCACAGAGTTATGTGGCTGAAAATGCCACACAATGCCAATAAAATTGAAAAAAAGAAGACGGCAGCGACGAAAACGAGACTGTCACCAAAATTTCGCAATCCGTCAAAAAGGATGTGTACTTTTCAAAGCAGTTCAGGGCTCAGACCCGTCCTGCGCGCCCTTTCACAAGCGCACCGGTACACGAGCTGGTCCCCGCCAACTGGCGGCAGCAGGCTGACGCCTCTACCTCCCTGATCGATTCCTGCCGAGTGTCCTAGACACAAGGCCACGGATCAGGTGATGTTCACTTGGTCGTTGGGCGTATATGTGTTTATCGAGAACAGCAACGCATGACACGTCGCCACACTGACAATTGCGGCAAGACGGGCAAGGTAAACTGTGGAACAAACGAAGAAACGTCAAAAAGATAAGCGGCACACGAGGCCGCCAATCGAACACGGCGTGGGACGCGGTCGTACAAACGGCCTGAGCCATCAACCGTTTCCGATTGGCCTTGCGCAATTGGGTACATTGGTCAGAATTGGCAACTTGGGAATTGTGACGCGCCCAACTTCTTCGGTCTTCGCATGGAATCAGCATCGTTCGATCGTCTCGTCACAGCGTGACCATCACCCACGTTTCACGCTGTTGGCGTCAGCGTGTGGTGGTTCCATGGTATTCATTGCGTCGTCGGCATGACGCTGGTATTCAACAGTCTTCAGTACAACCTATACATTAACCTAGGCCAAAACTTAAGCAAGAAGGAAGCGCCGCGGATCCATTGAAATGAGCGACGTAAGCGTTCATCGTAGGTGTGTTCACAGTGTTTGTGGGTTTGTCCCATAAATTTTTCCCAAGATGTCTCACATGCCACATTCTCAGAGAACCCTATCGTCTGCAGAGCAAGATAGCAGCCAACACACTATGAGTTCCAGAAGCCAGCGGACAACCTGGGTCAACGCGCATGTCAATGGGACTAGATACACAGAGGAAGGTGGCTGAAAATGTCACACAATGCCAATAACATTGGAAAATAGAAGACGGTAGGGACCAAAAACGAGGCTGCCACCAAAATTTCGCAATGCGTCAAAAAAGGATGAGTACTCTTCAAAGCAGTTCCGGGCTCTGACCCGTCCTGCGCGCCCTTTCACAAGCGCACCGGTACACGAGCTGGTCCCCGCCAACTGGCGGCAGCCTGCTGACGCCTCTACCTCCCTGATCTATTCCTGCCGAGTGTCCTAGACACAAGGCCACGGATCAGGTGATGTTCACTTGGTCGTTGGGCGTATATGTGTTTATCGAGAACAGCAACGCATGACACGTCGCCACACTGACAATTGCGGCAATACGGGCAAGGTAAACTGTGGAACAAACGAAGAAACGTCAAAAAGATAAGCGGCACACGAGGCCGCCAATCGAACAGGGCGTGGCACGCGGTCGTACAAATGGCCTGAACCATTAACCATTTCCGATTGGGCTTGTGCCATTGGGTACATTGGTCAGAATTGGCAACTTGGCAATTGTGACGCGCCCAACTTTTTCGGTCTTCGCATGGAATCAGCATCGTTCGATCGTCTCTTTACAGCGTCACCATCACCCGCGTTTCACGCCGCTGACGTCAGCGTGTGGTGGCTCCATGGTATTCATTGCGTCGTCAGCAGGACGCTGGTATTCAACAATCTTCAGTACAACCTATACATTAACCTCGGCCAAAAGGTAAGCAAGAAGAATGCGCCGCGGATCCATTGAAATCGGCGAGGTAAACCTTCGTTGTATGTGTGTTCACATTAATTTTTGGTTTGTCCCTTAAAATGTTTCCCCAGATGTCTCACATGCCACATTCTCAGAGAACGCTATCGTCTGCAGAGCAAGATAGCAGCCAACACACTCTTAGTTCCAGAAGCCAGCGGAAAACATGGGTCAACGCGCACGTGAAAGGGACTAGATGCAAATAGTGAGGTGGCTGAAAATGTCACACAATGCCAATAACATTGAAAAAAAAAGAAGACGTCAGCGACGAAAACGAGGCTGCCACCTAAATTTCGCTATCCATCAAAAATGGTGAGTACTTTTGAAAGCAGTTCCGGGCTCTGACCTGACCTGCGCGCATTTTCACAAGCGCACTGGTCCACAAGCTGGTCTCCGCCAACCGCGTCAGCAGGCTGACGCCTCTACCTCCCTCATCCGTTCCAGCCGAGTGTCCTAGACGGAAAGCCACGGATCAGGTGATGTTATCTAGGTCGTTGGGCGCATATGTGTTTATCGAGAACAGCCACGCATGACACGTCGTCACACTGACAATTGTGGCACGGCGGGTAACGTAAACTGTGGAACAAACGAAGAAACGTCAAAAAGATGAGTGGCACAGAAGGCCGGCAATCGAACACGGCGTGGCAAGCGGTCGTACAAATAGCCTGAGCCATAAACCATTTCTCATTGGCCTTGTGCCATTGGGTACATTGGTCAGAATAGGCAACTTGGAAATCGTGACGCGCCAAACTTCTTCGGTCTTCGCATGGAATTAGCATCGTTCGATCGTCTCGTCGCAGCGTCACCATCACCCGCGTTTCACGCCGTTGACGTCAGCGTGTGGTGGCTCCATGGTATTCATTGCGTCGTCACCATGACGCTGGTATTCAGCAGTCTTCAGTGCAACCTATACATGAACCTAGGCCAAATTGTATGTAAGAAGAATGCGCCGTGGATCCATTGAAATCGGCGACGTAAGCCTTCATTGTAGGTGTGTTCACATTAATTGTGGGTTTGTCCCTTAAAATGTTTCCCAAGATGTCTCACAAGCCACATTCTCAGAGAACCCTATCGTCTGCAGAGCAAGATAGCAGCCAACACACACTTAGTTACAGAAGCAAGCGGACAACTTGGGTCAACGCGCAGGTGAATAGGACTAGATGCACAGAGGAAGGTCGCTGAAAATGTTACACAATGTAAATAACATTGGAAAAAAAGAAGACGGCAGCGACCGAAACCGAGGCTGCCACCGAAATTTCCCAATCCATCAAAAAGGATGAGTACTTTTGAAAGCAGTTCCGGGCTCTGACCTGGCCTGCGCGCCCTTTCACAAGCGCACTGGTCCACAAGCTGGTCCCCGCCAACCGCCGGCAGCAGGCTGACGCCTCTACCTCCCTGATCCATTTCTGCCGAGTGTCATAGACACAAGGCCAGGGATCAGGTGATGTTCACTAGGTCGTTGGGCGTATATGTGTTTATCGAGAACAGCCACGCATGAAACGTCGCCACACTGACAATTGCGGCACGGCGGGCAACGTAAACTGTGGAACAAACTAAGAAACGTCAAAAAGATAAGCGGCAAAGAAGGCCGGCAATCGAACACGCCGTGGCGCGTGGTCGTACAAATGGCCTGAGCCATAAACAATTTCCGATTCGGCTTGTGCCATTGGGCACATTGGTCAGAATTGGCAGCTTGGCAATTGTGACGCGCCCAATTTTTTCGGTCTTCGCATGGAATCAGCATCGTTCGATCGTCTCGTCACAGCGTGACCATCACCCGCGTTTCACGCTGTTGGCGTCAGCGTGTGGTGGTTCCATGGTATTCATTGCGTCGTCAGCATGACGCTGGTATTTAACAGTCTTCAGTACAACCTATACATTAACCTAGGCCAAAACATAAGCAAGAAGGAAGCGCCGCGGATCCATTGAAATGAGCGACGTAAGCCTTCATCGTAGGTGTGTTCACAGTGTTTGTGGGTTTGTCCCATAAATTTTTCCCAAGATGTCTCACATGCCACATTCTCAGAGAAGCCTATCGTCTGCAGAGCAAGATAGCAGCCAACACACTATGAGTTCCAGAAGCCAGCGGACAACCTGGGTCAACGCGCATGTTAATGGGACTAGATACACAGAGGAAGGTGGCTGAAAATGTCACACAATGGCAATAACATTGAAAAAAGCGAGACGGCAGCGACCAAAAACGAAGCTGCCACCAAAATTTAGCAATCCGTCAAAAAGGATGAGTACTTTTCAAAGCGGTTCCGGGCTCTGACCTGACCTGCACGCCCTTTCACAAGCGCACCGGTACGCAAGCTGGTCCCCGCCAACCGCCGGCAGCAGGCTGACGCCTCTACCTCCCTGATTCATTCCTGCCGAGTGTCCTAGACACAAGGCCACGGATCAGGTGATGTTCACTAGGTCGTTGGGCGTATATGTGTTTATCGCGAACAGCCACGCATGACACGTCGCCACACTGATAATTGCGGCACGGCGGGCAACGTAAACTGTGGAACAAACGAAGAAACGTCAAAAAGATAAGCGGCACAGAAGGCCGGCAATGGAACACGGCGTGGCACGCGGTCGTGCAAATGGCCTGAGCCATAAACCATTTCCGATTGGCCTTGCGCTATTGGGTACATTGGTCAGAATTGGCAACTAGGGAATTGTGACGCGCCCAACTTTCTCGGTCTTCGCATGGAATCAGCATCGTTCGATCGTCTCGTCACAGCGTCACCATCACCCGCGTTTCACGCCGTTGACGTCAGCGTGTGGTGGCTCCATGGTATTCATTGCGTCGTCAGCATGACGCTGGTATTCAACAGTCTTCAGTACAACCTATACATTAACCTAGGCCAAAACGTAAGCAAGAAGAATGCCCTGCGGATCCATTGAAATCGGCGACGTAAGCCTTCATTGTAGGTGTGTTCACATTGTTTGTGGGTTTGTCCCTTAAAATGTTTCCCAAGATGTCTCACAAGCCACATTCTCATAGAACCCTATCGTCTGCAGAGCAAGATAGCAGCCAACACAGACTTAGTTCCAGAAGCAAGCGGACAACTTGGGTCAACGCGCAGGTCAATGGGACTAGATGCACAGAGGAAGGTCGCTGAAAATGTCACACAATGCAAATAACATTGAAAAAATGAAGACGCAAGCGACGGAAACGAGGCTGCCACCAAAATTTCGCAATCCGTCAAAAAGGGTGAGTACTTTTCAAAGCAGTTCCGGGCTGTGACGCAACCTGCGCGCCCTTTCACAAGCGCACCGGTACACAAGCTGGTTCCCGCCAACTGCCGGCAGCAGGCTCACGCCTCTACTTCCCTGATCCATTCCTGCCGAGTGTCCTAGACACAAGGCCACGGATCAGGTGATGTTCACTAGGTCGTTGGGCGTATATGTGTTTATCGCGAAGAGCCACGCATGACACGTCGCCACACTGACAATTGCGGAACGGCGGGCAACGTAAACTGTGGAACAAACGAAGAAACGTCAAAAACATAAGCGGCAGAGAAGGCCGGCAATCGAACACATCGTGGCACGCGGTCGAACAAATGGCCTGAGCCATTAACCATTTCCGATTGGGCTTGTGCCATTGATTACATTGGTCAGAATTGGCAAGTTGGCAATTGTGACGCGCCCAACTGTTTCGGTCTTCGCATGGAATCAGCATCGTTCCGTCGTCTCGTCACAGCGCAACCATCATCCGCGTTTCACGCCGTTAACGTCAGTGTGTAGTGGCTCCATGGTATACATTGCGTCGTCAGCCTGACGCTGGTATTCATAGTCTTCAGTACAACCTATACATTAACACAGGCCAAAACACAAGCAAGATGAAAGCGCCGTGGATCCATTGATATCGGCGAGGTAAACCTTCATTGTATGTGTGTTCACATTAATTTTTGGTTTGTCCTTTAAAATGTTTCCCCAGATTTCTCACAAGCCACATTGTCAGAGAACCCTATCGTCTGCAGAGCAAGATAGCAGCCAACACACTCTTAGTTCCAGAAACCAGCGGACAACTTGGGTCAACGCGCACGTGAAAGGGACTAGATGCAACGAGTAAGCTGGCTGAAAATGTCACATAATGCCAATAACTTTGAAAGAAAAAGAACATGGCAGCGACGAAAACGAGGCTGTCACCAAAATTTCGCAATCCGTCTAAAAGGATGAGTACTTTCAAAGCAGTTCCGGGCTCTGACCTGACCTGCGCGCCCTTTCACAAGCGCACCGGTACACAAGCTGGTCCCCGCCAACTGGCGGCAGCAGGCTGACGCCTCTACCTCCCTGATCCATTCCTGCCGAGTGTCCTAGACACGAGGGCACGGATCAGGTGATGTTCACTAGGTCGTTGGGCGTGTAAGTGTTTATCGCGAACAGCCACGCATGACACGTCGCCACACTGACAATTGCGGCACGGCGGGCAACGTAAACTGTGGAACAAAGGAAGAAACGTCAAAAAGATAAGCGGCACAGAAGGCCGGCAATCGAACACGGCGTGGCACGCGGTCGTACAAATAGCCTGAGCCATAAAGCATTACCGATTGGCCTTGTGCCACTGGGTACATTGGTGAGAATTGGCAACTGGGAATTGTGACGCGCCCAACTTCTTCGGTCTTCGCATGGAATCCGCATCGTTCGATCGTCTCGTCACAGCGTCACCATCACCCGCGCTTCACCCCGTTGACGTCAGCGTGTGGTGGCTCCATGGTATTCATTGCGTCGTCACCATGACGCTGGTATTCAACAGTCTTCAGTACAACCTATACATTAACCTAGGCCAAAACCTAAGCAAGAAGAATGCATCGCGGATCCATTGAAATCGGCGAGGTAAACCTTCATTATAGGTGTGTTCACACTAATTGTGGCTTTGTCCCTTAAAATGATTCCCAAGATGTCTCACAAGCCACATTCTCAGAGAACCCTATCGTCTGCAGAGCAAGATAGCAGCCAACACACACTTAGTTCCAGAAGACAGCGGACATCTTGGGTGAACGCGCATGCCAATGGGACTAGATACACAGAGGAAGGTGGTTGAAAATGTCACACAATGCCAATAACACTGAAAAAAAAGAAGACGGCAGCGACGAAAACGAGGCTGCCACCAAAATTTCACAATCCGTCGAAAAGGGTGAGTTCTTTTTAAAGCAGTTCTGGGTTTCTGACCCGACCTGCGCGCCCTTTCACAAGCGCACCGGTACACAAGCTGGTCCCCGCCAACCGCCGGCAGCAGGCGGACGCCTCTACCTCCCTGATCCATTCCTGCCGAATGTCCTAGACGCAAGGCCACGGATCAGGTGATGTTCACTAGGTCGTTGGGCGTATATGTGTTTATAGAGAACAGCCACGCATGACAGGTCGTCACACTGACAATTGCGGCACGGCGGGCACCGTAAACTGTGGAACAAACGAAGAAACCTCAAAAAGATGAGCGGCACAGAAGGCCGGCAATCGAACACGGCGTGGCACGCGGTCGTACAAATAGCCTGAGCCATAAACCACTTCCGATTGGCCTTGTGTCATTGGGTACATTGGTCAGAATAGGCAACTTGGAAATTGTGACGCGCCCAAATTCTTCGGTGTTCACATGGAATCAGCATCGTTCGATCCTCTCGTCACAGCGTCACCATCACCCGCGTTTCACGCCGTTGACGTCAGCGTGTGGTGGCTCCGTGGTATTCATCGCGTCGTCACCATGACGCTGGTATTCAACAGTCTTCAGTACAACCTATACATTAACCTAGGCCAAAACGTAAGCAAGAAGAATGCCCTGCGGATCCATTGAAATCGGCGAGGTAAGCCTTCATTGTAGGTGTGTTCACATTAATTGTGGATTTGTCCCTTAAAATGATTCCCAAGATGTCTCACATGCCACATTCTCAAAGAACCCTATCGACTGCAGAGCAAGATAGCAGCCAACACACACTTAGTTCCAGAAGCACGCTGACAACTTGGGTCAACGCGCATGTGAATGGGACTAGATGCACCGAGGAAGGTCGCTGAAAATGTCACACAATGCCAATAAAATTGAAAAAAAGAAGACGGCAGCGACGAAAACGAGACTGTCACCAAAATTTCGCAATCCGTGAAAAAGGATGTGTACTTTTCAAAGCGGTTCCGGGCTCTGACCTGACCTGCACGCCCTTTCACAAGCGCACCGGTACGCAAGCTGGTCCCCGCCAACCGCCGGCAGCAGGCTGACGCCTCTACCTCCCTGATTCATTCCTGCCGAGTGTCCTAGACACAAGGCCACGGATCAGGTGACGTTCACTAGGTCGTTGGGCGTATATGTGTTTATCGCGAACAGCCACGCATGACACGTCGCCACACTGATAATTGCGGCACGGCGGGCAACGTAAACTGTGGAACAAACGAAGAAACGTCAAAAAGATAAGCGGCACAGAAGGCCGGCAATGGAACACGGCGTGGCACGCGGTCGTGCAAATGGCCTGAGCCATAAACCATTTCCGATTGGCCTTGCGCTATTGGGTACATTGGTCAGAATTGGCAACTAGGGAATCGTGACGCGCCCAACTTTCTCGGTCTTCGCATGGAATCAGCATCGTTCGATCGTCTCGTCACAGCGTCACCATCACCCGCGTTTCACGCCGTTGACGTCAGCGTGTGGTGGCTCCATGGTATTCATTGCGTCGTCAGCATGACGCTGGTATTCAACAGTCTTCAGTACAACCTATACATTAACCTAGGCCAAAACGTAAGCAAGAAGAATGCCCTGCGGATCCATTGAAATCGGCGACGTAAGCCTTCATTGTAGGTGTGTTCACATTGTTTGTGGGTTTGTCCCTTAAATTGTTTCCCAAGATGTCTCACAAGCCACATTCTCATAGAACCCTATCGTCTGCAGAGCAAGATAGCAGCCAACACAGACTTAGTTCCAGAAGCAAGCGGACAACTTGGGTCAACGCGCAGGTCAATGGGACTAGATGCACAGAGGAAGGTCGCTGAAAATGTCACACAATGCAAATAACATTGAAAAAATGAAGACGCAAGCGACGGAAACGAGGCTGCCACCAAAATTTCGCAATCCGTCAAAAAGGGTGAGTACTTTTCAAAGCAGTTCCGGGCTGTGACGCAACCTGCGCGCCCTTTCACAAGCGCACCGGTACACAAGCTGGTTCCCGCCAACTGCCGGCAGCAGGCTCACGCCTCTACTTCCCTGATCCATTCCTGCCGAGTGTCCTAGACACAAGGCCACGGATCAGGTGATGTTCACTAGGTCGTTGGGCGTATATGTGTTTATCGCGAAGAGCCACGCATGACACGTCGCCACACTGACAATTGCGGAACGGCGGGCAACGTAAACTGTGGAACAAACGAAGAAACGTCAAAAACATAAGCGGCAGAGAAGGCCGGCAATCGAACACATCGTGGCACGCGGTCGAACAAATGGCCTGAGCCATTAACCATTTCCGATTGGGCTTGTGCCATTGATTACATTGGTCAGAATTGGCAAGTTGGCAATTGTGACGCGCCCAACTGTTTCGGTCTTCGCATGGAATCAGCATCGTTCCGTCGTCTCGTCACAGCGCAACCATCATCCGCGTTTCACGCCGTTAACGTCAGTGTGTAGTGGCTCCATGGTATACATTGCGTCGTCAGCATGACGCTGGTATTCATAGTCTTCAGTACAACCTATACATTAACACAGGCCAAAACACAAGCAAGATGAAAGCGCCGTGGATCCATTGATATCGGCGAGGTAAACCTTCATTGTATGTGTGTTCACATTAATTTTTGGTTTGTCCTTTAAAATGTTTCCCCAGATTTCTCACAAGCCACATTGTCAGAGAACCCTATCGTCTGCAGAGCAAGATAGCAGCCAACACACTCTTAGTTCCAGAAACCAGCGGACAACTTGGGTCAACGCGCACGTGAAAGGGACTAGATGCAACGAGTAAGCTGGCTGAAAATGTCACATAATGCCAATAACTTTGAAAGAAAAAGAACATGGCAGCGACGAAAACGAGGCTGTCACCAAAATTTCGCAATCCGTCTAAAAGGATGAGTACTTTCAAAGCAGTTCCGGGCTCTGACCTGACCTGCGCGCCCTTTCACAAGCGCACCGGTACACAAGCTGGTCCCCGCCAACTGGCGGCAGCAGGCTGACGCCTCTACCTCCCTGATCCATTCCTGCCGAGTGTCCTAGACACGAGGGCACGGATCAGGTGATGTTCACTAGGTCGTTGGGCGTGTAAGTGTTTATCGCGAACAGCCACGCATGACACGTCGCCACACTGACAATTGCGGCACGGCGGGCAACGTAAACTGTGGAACAAAGGAAGAAACGTCAAAAAGATAAGCGGCACAGAAGGCCGGCAATCGAACACGGCGTGGCACGCGGTCGTACAAATAGCCTGAGCCATAAAGCATTACCGATTGGCCTTGTGCCACTGGGTACATTGGTGAGAATTGGCAACTTGGGAATTGTGACGCGCCCAACTTCTTCGGTCTTCGCATGGAATCCGCATCGTTCGATCGTCTCGTCACAGCGTCACCATCACCCGCGCTTCACCCCGTTGACGTCAGCGTGTGGTGGCTCCATGGTATTCATTGCGTCGTCACCATGACGCTGGTATTCAACAGTCTTCAGTACAACCTATACATTAACCTAGGCCAAAACCTAAGCAAGAAGAATGCATCGCGGATCCATTGAAATCGGCGAGGTAAACCTTCATTGTATGTGTGTTCACATTAATTTTTGGTTTGTCCCTTAAAATGTTTCCCCAGATATCTCACATGCCACATTCTCAGAGAACGCTATCGTCTGCAGAGCAAGATAGCAGCCAACACACTCTTAGTTCCAGAATCCAGCGGAAAACATGGGTCAACGCGCACGTGAAAGGGACTAGATACACAGAGGAAGGTGGTTGAAAATGTCACACAATGCCAATAACACTGAAAAAAAAGAAGACGGCAGCGACGAAAACGAGGCTGCCACCAAAATTTCACAATCCGTCGAAAAGGGTGAGTTCTTTTTAAAGCAGTTCTGGGTTTCTGACCCGACCTGCGCGCCCTTTCACAAGCGCACCGGTACACAAGCTGGTCCCCGCCAACCGCCGGCAGCAGGCGGACGCCTCTACCTCCCTGATCCATTCCTGCCGAATGTCCTAGACGCAAGGCCACGGATCAGGTGATGTTCACTAGGTCGTTGGGCGTATATGTGTTTATAGAGAACAGCCACGCATGACAGGTCGTCACACTGACAATTGCGGCACGGCGGGCACCGTAAACTGTGGAACAAACGAAGAAACCTCAAAAAGATGAGCGGCACAGAAGGCCGGCAATCGAACACGGCGTGGCACGCGGTCGTACAAATAGCCTGAGCCATAAACCACTTCCGATTGGCCTTGTGTCATTGGGTACATTGGTCAGAATAGGCAACTTGGAAATTGTGACGCGCCCAAATTCTTCGGTGTTCACATGGAATCAGCATCGTTCGATCGCCTCGTCACAGCGTCACCATCACCCGCGCTTCACCCCGTTGACGTCAGCGTGTGGTGGCTCCGTGGTATTCATCGCGTCGTCACCATGACGCTGGTATTCAACAGTCTTCAGTACAACCTATACATTAACCTAGGCCAAAACGTAAGCAAGAAGAATGCCCTGCGGATCCATTGAAATCGGCGAGGTAAGCCTTCATTGTAGGTGTGTTCACATTAATTGTGGATTTGTCCCTTAAAATGATTCCCAAGATGTCTCACATGCCACATTCTCAAAGAACCCTATCGACTGCAGAGCAAGATAGCAGCCAACACACACTTAGTTCCAGAAGCACGCTGACAACTTGGGTCAACGCGCATGTGAATGGGACTAGATGCACCGAGGAAGGTCGCTGAAAATGTCACACAATGCCAATAAAATTGAAAAAAAGAAGACGGCAGCGACGAAAACGAGACTGTCACCAAAATTTCGCAATCCGTGAAAAAGGATGTGTACTTTTCAAAGCAGTTCAGGGCTCAGACCCGTCCTGCGCGCCCTTTCACAAGTGCACCGGTACACGAGCTGGTCCCCGCCAACTGGCGGCAGCAGGCTGACGCCTCTACCTCCCTGATCTATTCCTGCCGAGTGTCCTAGACACAAGGCCACGGATCAGGTGATGTTCACTTGGTCGTTGGGCGTATATGTGTTTATCGAGAACAGCCACGCGTGACACGTTGCCTCACTGACAATTGCGGCACGGCGGGCAACGTAAACTGTGGAACAAACGAAGAAACGTCAAAAAGATAAGCGGCAAAGAAGGCCGGCAATCGAACACGCCGTGGCGCGCGGTCGTACAAATGGCCTGAGCCATAAACAATTTCCGATTGGGCTTGTGCCATTGGGCACATTGGTCAGAATTGGCAATTAGGGAATTGTGACGCGCCCAACTTTCTCGGTCTTCGCTTGGAATCAGCATCGTTCGATCGTCTCGTCACAGCGTCACCATCACCCGCGTTTCACGCCGTTGACGTCAGCGTGTGGTGGCTCCATGGTATTCATTGCGTCGTCAGCATGACGCTGGTATTCAACAGTCTTCAGTACAACCTATACATTAACCTAGGCCAAAGCGTAAGTAAGAAGAATGCGCCGTGGATCCATTGAAATCGGCGACGTAAGCCTTCATTGTAGGTGTGTTCACATTAATTGTGGGTTTGTCCCTTAAAATGTTTCCCAAGATGTCTCACAAGCCACATTCTCAGAGAACCCTATCGTCTGCAGAGCAAGATAGCAGCCAACACACACTTAGTTACAGAAGCAAGCGGACAACTTGGGTCAACGCGCAGGTGAATAGGACTAGATGCACAGAGGAAGGTCGCTGAATATGTCACACATTGCCAATAACATTGAAAAAAGGAAGACGGCAGCGACGAAAACGAGGCTGCCACCAAAATTTCGCTATCCATCAAAAATGGTGCGTACTTTTGAAAGCAGTTCCGGGCTCTGACCTGACCTGCGCGCATTTTCACAAGCGCACTGGTCCACAAGCTGGTCTCCGCCAACCGCGTCAGCAGGCTGACGCCTCTACCTCCCTCATCCGTTCAAGCCGAGTGTCCTAGACGGAAGGCCACGGATCAGGTGATGTTATCTAGGTCGTTGGGCGTATATGTGTTTATCGAGAACAGCCATGCATGACACGTCGTCACACTGACAATTGTGGCACGGCGCGTAACGTAAACTGTGGAACAAACGAAGAAACGTCAAAAAGATGAGCGGCACCGAAGGCCGGCAATCGAACACATCGTGGCACGCGGTCGTACAAATGGCCTGAGCCATTAACCATTTCCGATTGGGCTTGTGCCATTGGGTACATTGGTCAGAATTGGCAAGTTGGCAATTGTGACTCGCCCAACTGTTTCGGTCTTCGCATGGAATCAGCATCGTTCGATCGTCTCGTCACAGCGTCACCATCACCCGCGTTTCACGCCGTTGACGTCAGCGTGTGGTGGCTCCATGGTATTCATTGCGTCGTCAGCATGACGCTGGTATTCAACAATCTTCAGTACAACCTATACATTAACCTATGCCAAAAGGTAAGCAAGAGCAATGCGCCGCGGATCCATTGAAATCGGCGAGGTAAACCTTCATTTATGTGTGTTCACATTAATTTTTGGTTTGTCCCTAAAAATGTTTCCCGAGATGTCTGACATGCCACATTCTCAGAGAACGCTATCGTCTGCAGAGCAAGATAGCAGCCAACACACTCTTAGTTCAAGAAGCCAGCGGAAAACATGGGTCAACGCGCACGTGAAAGGGATTAGATGCAAAGAGTAAGGTGTCTCAAAATGTCACACAATGCCACTAACATTGAAAAAAAAGAAGACGGCAGCGACGAAAACGAGGCTGCCACCTAAATTTCACAATCCGTCAAAAAGGGTGAGTTCTTTTCAAAGCAGTTCCAAGCTCTGACGCAACCTGCGCGCCCTTTCACAAGCGCACCGGTACACAAGCTGGTCCCCGCCAACTGCCGGCAGCAGGCTGACGCCTCTACTTCCCTGATCCATTCCTGCCGAGTGTCCTAGACACAAGGCCACGGATCAGGTGATGTTCACTAGGTCGTTGGGCGTATATGTGTTTATCGCGAAGAGCCACGCATGACACGTCGCCACACTGACAATTGCGGCACGGCGGGCAACGTAAACTGTGGAACAAACGAAGAAACGTCAAAAAGATAAGCGGCATAGAAGGCCAGCAATCGAACACGGCGTGGCACGCGGTCGTACAAATGGCCTGAACCATTAACCATTTCCGATTGGGCTTGTGCCATTGGGTACATTGGTCAGAATTGGCAACTTGGCAATTGTGACGCGCCCAACTTTTTCGGTCTTCGCATGGAATCAGCATCGTTCGATCGTCTCTTTACAGCGTCACCATCACCCGCGTTTCACGCCACTGACGTCAGCGTGTGGTGGCTCCATGGTATTCATTGCGTCGTCAGCAGGACGCTGGTATTCAACAATCTTCAGTACAACCTATACATTAACCTAGGCCAAAAGGTAAGCAAGAAGAATGCGCCGCGGATCCTTTGAAATCGGCGAGGTAAACCTTCATTGTATGTGTGTTCACATTAATTTTTGGTTTGTCCCTTAAAATGTTTCCCCAGATGTCTCACATGCCACATTCTCAGAGAACGCTATCGTCTGCAGAGCAAGATAGCAGCCAACACACTCTTAGTTCCAGAATCCAGCGGAAAACATGGGTCAACGCGCACGTGAAAGGGACTAGATGCAAATAGTGAGGTGGCTGAAAATGTCACACAATGCCAATAACATTGAAAAAAAAAGAAGACGGCAGCGACGAAAACGAGGCTGCCACCTAAATTTCGCTATCCATCAAAAATGGTGCGTACTTTTGAAAGCAGTTCCGGGCTCTGACCTGACCTGCGCGCATTTTCACAAGCGCACTGGTCCACAAGCTGGTCTCCGCCAACCGCGTCAGCAGGCTGACGCCTCTACCTCCCTCATCCGTTCAAGCCGAGTGTCCTAGACGGAAGGCCACGGATCAGGTGATGTTATCTAGGTCGTTGGGCGTATATGTGTTTATCGAGAACAGCCATGCATGACACGTCGTCACACTGACAATTGTGGCACGGCGCGTAACGTAAACTGTGGAACAAACGAAGAAACGTCAAAAAGATGAGCGGCACCGAAGGCCGGCAATCGAACACATCGTGGCACGCGGTCGTACAAATGGCCTGAGCCATTAACCATTTCCGATTGGGCTTGTGCCATTGGGTACATTGGTCAGAATTGGCAAGTTGGCAATTGTGACGCGCCCAACTGTTTCGGTCTTCGCATGGAATCAGCATCGTTCGATCGTCTCGTCACAGCGTCACGATCACCCGCGTTTCACGCCGTTGACGTCAGCGTGTGGTGGCTCCATGGTATTCATTGCGTCGTCAGCATGACGCTCGTATTCAACAATCTTCCGTACTACCTATACATTAACCTAGGCCAAAAGGTAAGCAAGAAGAATGCGCCGCGGATACATTGAAATCGGCGAGGTAAACCTTCATTGTATGTGTGTTCACATTAATTTTTGGTTTGTCCTTTAAAATGTTTCCCCACATGTCTCACAAGCCACATTGTCAGAGAACCCTATCGTCTGCAGAGCAAGATAGCAGCCAACACACTCTTCGTTCCAGAAGCCAGCGGACAACTTGGATTAACGCGCATGTCAATGGGACTAGATACACAGAGGAAGGTGGCTGAAAATGTCACACAATACCAATAACACTGGAAAAAAAGAAGACGGCAGCGACCAAAAAAGAGGCTGACACCAAAATTTCGCAATCCGTCGAAAAGGATGTGTACCTTTCAAAGCAGTTCCGGACTCTGACCTGATCTGCGCGCCCTTTCACAAGCGCACCGGTACACAAGCTGGTCCCCGCCAACTGCCTGCAGCAGGCTGACGCCTCTACCTCCCTGATCCATTCCTGCCGAGTGTCCTAGACACAAGGCCACGGATCAGGTGATGTTCACTAGGTCGTTGGGCGTATATGTGTTTATCGCGAACATCCACGCGTTACACGTCGCCACACTGACAATTGCGGCACGGCGGGCAACGTAAACAGTGGAACAAACGAAGAAACGTCAAAAAGATAAGCGGCGCAGAAGGCCGGCAATCAAACACGGCGTGGCACGCGGTCGTACAAATGGCCTGAGCTATACACCATTTCCGATTGGCCTTGTGCCATTGGGTACATTGGTCAGAATGGGCAAGTTGGCAATTGTGACGCGCCCAACTTTTTCGGTCTTCGCTTGGAATCAGCATCGTTCGATCGTCTCGTCACAGCGTCACCATCACCCGCGTTTCACGCCGTTGACGTCAGCGTGTGGTGGCTCCATGGTATTCATTGCGTCGTCAGCATGACGCTGGTATTCAACAGTCTTCAGTACAACCTATACATTAACCTAGGCCAAAGCGTAAGTAAGAAGAATGCGCCGTGGATCCATTGAAATCGGCGACGTAAGCCTTCATTGTAGGTGTGTTCACATTAATTGTGGGTTTGTCCCTTAAAATGTTTCCCAAGATGTCTCACAAGCCACATTCTCAGAGAACCCTATCGTCTGCAGAGCAAGATAGCAGCCAACACACACTTAGTTACAGAAGCAAGCGGACAACTTGGGTCAACGCGCAGGTGAATAGGACTAGATGCACAGAGGAAGGTCGCTGAAAATGTCACACATTGCCAATAACATTGAAAAAAGGAAGACGGCAGCGACGAAAACGAGGCTGCCACCAAAATTTCGCAATCCGTCAAAAAGGGTGAGTACTTTTCTAAGCAGTTCCGGGCTCTGACGCAACCTGCGCGCCCTTTCACAAGCGCACCGGTACACAAGCTGGTTCCCGCCAACTGCCGGCAGCAGGCTCACGCCTCTACTTCCCTGATCCATTCCTGCCGAGTGTCCTAGACACAAGGCCACGGATCAGGTGATGTTCACTAGGTCGTTGGGCGTATATGTGTTTATCGCGAAGAGCCACGCATGACACGTCGCCACACTGACAATTGCGGAACGGCGGGCAACGTAAACTGTGGAACAAACGAAGAAACGTCAAAAAGATAAGCGGCACAGAAGGCCGGCAATCGAACACATCGTGGCACGCGGTCGTACAAATGGCCCGAGCCATTAACCATTTCCGGTTGGGCTTGTGCCATTGGGTACATTGGTCAGAATTGGCAAGTTGGCAATTGTGACTCGCCCAACTGTTTCGGTCTTCGCATGGAATCAGCATCGTTCGATCGTCTCGTCACAGCGTCACCATCACCCGCGTTTCACGCCGTTGACGTCAGCGTGTGGTGGCTCCATGGTATTCATTGCGTCGTCAGCATGACGCTGGTATTCAACAATCTTCAGTACAACCTATACATTAACCTATGCCAAAAGGTAAGCAAGAGCAATGCGCCGCGGATCCATTGAAATCGGCGAGGTAAACCTTCATTTATGTGTGTTCACATTAATTTTTGGTTTGTCCCTAAAAATGTTTCCCGAGATGTCTGACATGCCACATTCTCAGAGAACGCTATCGTCTGCAGAGCAAGATAGCAGCCAACACACTCTTAGTTCAAGAAGCCAGCGGAAAACATGGGTCAACGCGCACGTGAAAGGGATTAGATGCAAAGAGTAAGGTGTCTCAAAATGTCACACAATGCCACTAACATTGAAAAAAAAGAAGACGGCAGCGACGAAAACGAGGCTGCCACCTAAATTTCGCAATCCGTCAAAAAGGGTGAGTTCTTTTCAAAGCAGTTCCAAGCTCTGACGCAACCTGCGCGCCCTTTCACAAGCGCACCGGTACACAAGCTGGTCCCCGCCAACTGCCGGCAGCAGGCTGACGCCTCTACTTCCCTGATCCATTCCTGCCGAGTGTCCTAGACACAAGGCCACGGATCAGGTGATGTTCACTAGGTCGTTGGGCGTATATGTGTTTATCGCGAAGAGCCACGCATGACACGTCGCCACACTGATAATTGCGGCACGGCGGGCAACGTAAACTGTGGAACAAACGAAGAAACGTCAAAAAGATAAGCGGCACAGAAGGCCAGCAATCGAACACGGCGTGGCACGCGGTCGTACAAATGGCCTGAACCATTAACCATTTCCGATTGGGCTTGTGCCATTGGGTACATTGGTCAGAATTGGCAACTTGGCAATTGTGACGCGCCCAACTTTTTCGGTCTTCGCATGGAATCAGCATCGTTCGATCGTCTCTTTACAGCGTCACCATCACCCGCGTTTCACGCCACTGACGTCAGCGTGTGGTGGCTCCATGGTATTCATTGCGTCGTCAGCAGGACGCTGGTATTCAACAATCTTCACTACAACCTATACATTAACCTAGGCCAAAAGGTAAGCAAGAAGAATGCGCCGCGGATCCTTTGAAATCGGCGAGGTAAACCTTCATTGTATGTGTGTTCACATTAATTTTTGGTTTGTCCCTTAAAATGTTTCCCCAGATGTCTCACATGCCACATTCTCAGAGAACGCTATCGTCTGCAGAGCAAGATAGCAGCCAACACACTCTTAGTTCAAGAAGCCAGCGGAAAACATGGGTCAACGCGCACGTGAAAGGGATTAGATGCAAAGAGTAAGGTGTCTCAAAATGTCACACAATGCCACTAACATTGAAAAAAAAGAAGACGGCAGCGACGAAAACGAGGCTGCCACCTAAATTTCGCAATCCGTCAAAAAGGGTGAGTTCTTTTCAAAGCAGTTCCAAGCTCTGACGCAACCTGCGCGCCCTTTCACAAGCGCACCGGTACACAAGCTGGTCCCCGCCAACTGCCGGCAGCAGGCTGACGCCTCTACTTCCCTGATCCATTCCTGCCGAGTGTCCTAGACACAAGGCCACGGATCAGGTGATGTTCACTAGGTCGTTGGGCGTATATGTGTTTATCGCGAAGAGCCACGCATGACACGTCGCCACACTGACAATTGCGGCACGGCGGGCAACGTAAACTGTGGAACAAACGAAGAAACGTCAAAAAGATAAGCGGCATAGAAGGCCAGCAATCGAACACGGCGTGGCACGCGGTCGTACAAATGGCCTGAACCATTAACCATTTCCGATTGGGCTTGTGCCATTGGGTACATTGGTCAGAATTGGCAACTTGGCAATTGTGACGCGCCCAACTTTTTCGGTCTTCGCATGGAATCAGCATCGTTCGATCGTCTCTTTACAGCGTCACCATCACCCGCGTTTCACGCCACTGACGTCAGCGTGTGGTGGCTCCATGGTATTCATTGCGTCGTCAGCAGGACGCTGGTATTCAACAATCTTCAGTACAACCTATACATTAACCTAGGCCAAAAGGTAAGCAAGAAGAATGCGCCGCGGATCCTTTGAAATCGGCGAGGTAAACCTTCATTGTATGTGTGTTCACATTAATTTTTGGTTTGTCCCTTAAAATGTTTCCCCAGATGTCTCACATGCCACATTCTCAGAGAACGCTATCGTCTGCAGAGCAAGATAGCAGCCAACACACTCTTAGTTCCAGAATCCAGCGGAAAACATGGGTCAACGCGCACGTGAAAGGGACTAGATGCAAATAGTGAGGTGGCTGAAAATGTCACACAATGCCAATAACATTGAAAAAAAAAGAAGACGGCAGCGACGAAAACGAGGCTGCCACCTAAATTTCGCTATCCATCAAAAATGGTGCGTACTTTTGAAAGCAGTTCCGGGCTCTGACCTGACCTGCGCGCATTTTCACAAGCGCACTGGTCCACAAGCTGGTCTCCGCCAACCGCCGGCAGCAGGCTGACGCCTCTACCTCCCTGATCCATTCCTGCCGAGTGTCCTAGACACAAGGCCACGGATCAGGTGATGTTCACTAGGTCGTTGGGCGTATATGTGTTTATCGCGAACATCCACGCGTTACACGTCGCCACACTGACAATTGTGGCACGGCGCGTAACGTAAACTGTGGAACAAACGAAGAAACGTCAAAAAGATGAGCGGCACCGAAGGCCGGCAATCGAACACATCGTGGCACGCGGTCGTACAAATGGCCTGAGCCATTAACCATTTCCGATTGGGCTTGTGCCATTGGGTACATTGGTCAGAATTGGCAAGTTGGCAATTGTGACGCGCCCAACTGTTTCGGTCTTCGCATGGAATCAGCATCGTTCGATCGTCTCGTCACAGCGTCACGATCACCCGCGTTTCACGCCGTTGACGTCAGCGTGTGGTGGCTCCATGGTATTCATTGCGTCGTCAGCATGACGCTCGTATTCAACAATCTTCCGTACTACCTATACATTAACCTAGGCCAAAAGGTAAGCAAGAAGAATGCGCCGCGGATACATTGAAATCGGCGAGGTAAACCTTCATTGTATGTGTGTTCACATTAATTTTTGGTTTGTCCTTTAAAATGTTTCCCCACATGTCTCACAAGCCACATTGTCAGAGAACCCTATCGTCTGCAGAGCAAGATAGCAGCCAACACACTCTTCGTTCCAGAAGCCAGCGGACAACTTGGATTAACGCGCATGTCAATGGGACTAGATACACAGAGGAAGGTGGCTGAAAATGTCACACAATACCAATAACACTGGAAAAAAAGAAGACGGCAGCGACCAAAAAAGAGGCTGACACCAAAATTTCGCAATCCGTCGAAAAGGATGTGTACCTTTCAAAGCAGTTCCGGACTCTGACCTGATCTGCGCGCCCTTTCACAAGCGCACCGGTACACAAGCTGGTCCCCGCCAACTGCCTGCAGCAGGCTGACGCCTCTACCTCCCTGATCCATTCCTGCCGAGTGTCCTAGACACAAGGCCACGGATCAGGTGATGTTCACTAGGTCGTTGGGCGTATATGTGTTTATCGCGAACATCCACGCGTTACACGTCGCCACACTGACAATTGCGGCACGGCGGGCAACGTAAACAGTGGAACAAACGAAGAAACGTCAAAAAGATAAGCGGCGCAGAAGGCCGGCAATCAAACACGGCGTGGCACGCGGTCGTACAAATGGCCTGAGCTATACACCATTTCCGATTGGCCTTGTGCCATTGGGTACATTGGTCAGAATGGGCAAGTTGGCAATTGTGACGCGCCCAACTTTTTCGGTCTTCGCATGGAATCAGCATCGTTCGATCGTCTCGTCACAGCGTCTCCATCACCCGCGTTTCACGCCGTTGACGTCAGCGTGTGGTGGCTCCATGGTATTCATTGCGTCGTCAGCATGACGCTGGTATTCAACAATCTTCAGTACAACCTATGCATTAACCTAGGCCAAAAGGTAAGCACGAGCAATGCGCCGCGGATCTTTGAAATCGGCGAGGTAAACCTTCATTTATGTGTGTTCACATTAATTTTTGGTTTGTCCCTTAAAATGTTTCCCCAGATGTGTAACTAGCCACACTCTCAGAGAACGCTATCGTCTGCAGAGCAAGATAGCAGCCAACACACTCTTAGTTCAAGAAGCCAGCGGAAAACATGGGTCAACGCGCACGTGAAAGGGATTAGATGCAAAGAGTAAGGTGTCTCAAAATGTCACACAATGCCACTAACATTGAAAAAAAAGAAGACGGCAGCGACGAAAACGAGGCTGCCACCAAAGTTTCGCAATCCGTCGAAAAGGGTGAGTACTTTTCAAAGCATTTCCGGGCTCTGACCCGACCTGTGCGCCCTTTCACAAGCGCACCGGTACACAAGCTGGTCCCCGCCAACCGCCGGCAGCAGGCTGACGCCTCTACCTCCCCGATCCATTCCTGCCGAATGTCCTAGACGCAAGGCCACGGATCAGGTGATGTTCACTAGGTCGTTGGGCGTATATGTGTTTATAGAGAACAGCCACGCATGACACGTCGTCACACTGACAATTGCGGCACGGCGGGCAACGTATACTGTGGAACAAACGAAGAAACCTCAAAAAGATGAGCTGCACAGAAGGCCGGCAATCGAACACGGCGTGGCACGCGGTCGTACAAATAGCCTGAGCCATAAACCACTTCCGATTGGCCTTGTGTCATTGGGTACATTGGTCAGAATAGGCAACTTGGAAATTGTGACACGCCAAACTTCTTCGGTGTTCGCATGGAATCAGCATCGTTCGATCGTCTCGTCACAGCTTCACCATTACCCGCGTTTCACGCCGCTGACGTCAGCGTGTGGTGGCTCCATAGTATTCATTGAGTCGTCAGCAGGACGCTGGTATTCAACAATCTTCAGTACAACCTATACATTAACCTAGGCCAAAAGGTAAGCAAGAAGAATGCACCGCGGATCCATTGAAATCGGCGAGGTAAACCTTCATTGTATGTGTGTTCACATTAATTTTTGGTTTGTCCCTTAAAATGTTTCCCCAGATGTCTCACATGCCACATTCTCAGAGAACGCTATCGTCTCCAGAGCAAGATAGCAGCCAACACACTCTTAGTTCCAGAAGCCAGCGGAAAACATGGGCCAACGCGCACGTGAAAGGGACTAGATGCAAATAGTGAGGTGGCTGAAAATGTCACACAATGCCAATAACATTGAAAAAAAAAAAGAAGACGGCAGCGACGAAAACGAGGCTGACACCAAAATTTCGCAATCCGTCGAAAAGGATGAGTACCTTTCAAAGCAGTTCCGGGCTCTGACGCAACCTGCGCGCCCTTTCACAAGCGCACCGGTACACAAGCTGGTTACCGCCAACTGCCGGCAGCAGGCTGACGCCTCTACTTCCCTGAACCATTCCTGCCGAGTGTCCTAGACACAAGGCCACGGATCAGGTGATGTTCACTAGGCCGTTGGGCGTATATGTGTTTATCGCGAAGAGCCACGAATGACACGTCGCCACACTGACAATTGCGGAACGGCGGGCAACGTAAACTGTGGAACAAACGAAGAAACGTCAAAAGGATAAGCGGCACAGAAGGCCGGCAATCGAACACATCGTGGCACGCGGTCGTACAAATGGCCTGAACCATTAACCATTTCCGATGGGCTTGTGTCATTGGGTACATTGGTCAGAATTGGCAACTTGGCAATTGTGACGCGCCCAACTTTTTCGGTCTTCGCATGGAATCAGCATCGTTCGATCGTCTCGTCACAGCGTCACCATCACCCGCGTTTCACGCCGTTGACGTCAGCGTGTGGTGTCTCCATGGTATTCATTGCGTCGTCAGCATGACGCTGGTATTCAACAGTCTTCAGTACAACCTATACATTAACTTAGGCCAAAACGTAAGCAAGAAGAAAGCGCCGCGGATCCATTGAAATCGGCGAGGTAAGCCTTCATTGTAGGTGTGTTCACATTAATTGTGAGCTTGTCCCTTAGAACGTTTCCCAAGATGTCTCACAAGCCACATTCTCAGAGAACCCTATCGTCTGCAGTGCAAGATAGCAGCCAACACACACTTAGTTCCAGAAGCAAGCGGACAACTTCGGTCAACGCGCATGTGAATAGGACTAGATGCACAGAGTAATGTGGCTGAAAATGCCACACAATGCCAATAAAATTGAAAAAAGGAAGACGGCAGCGACGAAAACGAGACTGTCACCAAAATTTCGCAATCCGTCAAAAAGGATGTGTACTTTTCAAAGCAGTTCAGGGCTCAGACCCGTCCTGCGCGCCCTTTCACAAGCGCACCGGTACACGAGCTGGTCCCCGCCAACTGGCGGCAGCACGCTGACGCCTCCACCTCCCTGATCTATTCCTGCCGAGTGTCCTAGACACAAGGCCACGTATCAGGTGATGTTCACTTGGTCGTTGGGCGTATATGTGTTTATCAAGAACAGCAACGCATGACACGTCGCCACACTGACAATTGCGGCAAGACGGGCAAGGTAAACTGTGGAACAAACGAAGAAACGTCAAAAAGATAAGCGGCACACGAGGCCGCCAATCGAACACGGCGTGGGACGCGGTCGTACAAACGTCCTGAGCCATAAACCATTTCCGATTGGCCTTGCGCAATTGGGTACATTGGTCAGAATTGGCAACTTGGGAATTGTGACGCGCCCAACTTCTTCGGTCTTCGCATGGAATCAGCATCGTTCGATCGTCTCGTCACAGCGTGACCATCACCCGCGTTTCAAGCTGTTGGCGTCAGCGTGTGGTGGTTCCATGGTATTCATTGCGTCGTCAGCATGACGCTGGTATTCAACAGTCTTCAGTACAACCTATACATTAACCTAGGCCAAAACATAAGCAAGAAGGAAGCGCCGCGGATCCATTGAAATGAGCGACGTAAGCCTTCATCGTAGGTGTGTTCACAGTGTTTGTGGGTTTGTCCCATAAATTTTTCCCAAGATGTCTCACATGCCACATTCTCAGAGAACCCTATCGTCTGCAGAGCAAGATAGCAGCCAACACACTATGAGTTCCAGAAGCCAGCGGACAACCTGGGTCAACGCGCATGTCAATGGGACTAGATACACAGAGGAAGGTGGCTGAAAATGTCACACAATGCCAATAACATTGGAAAATAGAAGACGGTAGCGACCAAAAACGAGGCTGCCACCAAAATTTCGCAATCCGTCAAAAAGGATGAGTACTTTTCAAAGCAGTTCCGGGCTCTGACCTGACCTGCGCGCCCTTTCGCAAGCGCACCGGTACGCAAGCTGGTGCCCGCCAACTGCCGTCAGCAGGCTGACTCTACCTCCCTGATCCATTCCTGCCGAGTGTCCTAGACACAAGGCCACGGATGAGGTGATGTTCACGAGGTCGTTGGGCGTATATGTGTTTATCGAGAACAGCCACGCGTGACACGTTGCCTCACTGACAATTGCGGCACGGCGGGAAACGTAAACTGTGGAACAAACGAAGAAACGTCAAAAAGACAAGCGGCAAAGAAGGCCGGCAATCGAACACGCCGTGGCGCGCGGTCGTACAAATGGCCTGAGCCATAAACAATTTCCGATTGGGCTTGTGCCATTGGGCACATTGGTCAGAATTGGCAGCTTGGCAATTGTGACGCGCCCAATTTTTTCGGTCTTCGCATGGAATCAGCATCGTTCGATCGTCTCGTCACAGCGTGACCATCACCCGCGTTTCACGCTGTTGGCGTCAGCGTGTGGTGGTTCCATGGTATTCATTGCGTCGTCAGCATGACGCTGGTATTTAACAGTCTTCAGTACAACCTATACATTAACCTAGGCCAAAACATAAGCAAGAAGGAAGCGCCGCGGATCCATTGAAATGAGCGACGTAAGCCTTCATTGTAGGTGTGTTCACATTAATTGTGGGTTTGTCCCTTAAAATGTTTCCCAAGATGTCTCACAAGCCACATTCTCAGAGAACCCTATCGTCTGCAGAGCAAGATAGCAGCCAACACACACTTAGTTACAGAAGCAAGCGGACAACTTGGGTCAACGCGCAGGTGAATAGGACTAGATGCACAGAGGAAGGTCGCTGAAAATGTCACACATTGCCAATAACATTGAAAAAAGGAAGACGGCAGCGACGAAAACGAGGCTGCCACCAAAATTTCGCAATCCGTCAAAAAGGGTGAGTACTTTTCAAAGCAGTTCCGGGCTGTGACGCAACCTGCGCGCCCTTTCACAAGCGCACCGGTACACAAGCTGGTTCCCGCCAACTGCCGGCAGCAGGCTCACGCCTCTACTTCCCTGATCCATTCCTGCCGAGTGTCCTAGACACAATGCCACGGATCAGGTGATGTTCACTAGGTCGTTGGGCGTATATGTGTTTATCGCGAAGAGCCACGCATGACACGTCGCCACACTGACAATTGCGGAACGGCGGGCAACGTAAACTGTGGAACAAACGAAGAAACGTCAAAAAGATAAGCGGCAGAGAAGGCCGGCAATCGAACACATCGTGGCACGCGGTCGTACAAATGGCCTGAGCCATTAACCATTTCCGATTGGGCTTGTGCCATTGGGTACATTGGTCAGAATTGGCAAGTTGGCAATTGTGACGCGCCCAACTGTTTCGGTCTTCGCATGGAATCAGCATCGTTCCATCGTCTCGTCACAGCGTCACCATCGCCCGCGTTTCACGCCGTTGACGTCAGCGTGAGGTGGGTCCATGGTATTCATTGTGTCGTCAGCATGACGCTGGTATTCAACAGTCTTCAGTACAACCTATATATTAACCTAGGCCAAAACGTAAGCAAGAAGAATGCGCCACGGATGCATTGAAATCGGCGAGGTAAGCCTTCATTGTAGGTGTGTTCACATTAATTTTTGGTTTGTCCTTTAAAATGTTTCCCCAGATTTCTCACAAGCCACATTGTCAGAGAACCCTATCGTCTGCAGAGCAAGATAGCAGCCAACACACTCTTAGTTCCAGAAGCCAGCGGACAACTTGGGTCAGCTCGCATGTCAATGGGACTAGTTGCAGAGAGGAAGGTGGCTGAAAATGTGACACAATGCCAATAACATTGGAAAAAAAGAATACGGCAGCGACCAAAAACGAGGCTGCCACCAAAAGTTCGCTATCCGTCAAAAAGAATGAGTACTTTTTAAAGCAGTCCAGGGCTCTGACCTGACCTGCGCGCCCTTTCACAAGCGCACCGGTACACAAGCTGGTCCCCGCCAACTGCCGGCAGCAGGCTGACGCCTCCACCTCCCTGATTCATTCCTGCCGAGTGTCCTAGACACAAGGCCACGGATCACGTGATGTTCACTAGGTCCTTGGGCGTATATGTGTTTACCGAGAACAGCCACGCATGACACGTCGCCACACTGACCATTGTGGCAAGGCGGGCAACGTAAACTGTGGCACAAACAAAGAAACGTCAAAAATATAGGCGGCATATGAGGCCGGCAATCGAACACGGCGTGGCACGCAGTCGTACAAACGGCCTTGGCCATAAACCATTTCCGATTGGGCTCGTGCCATTGGGTACATTGGTCAGAATTGGCAACTTGGCAATTGTGACACGCCACACTTTTCGGTCTTCGCATGGAATCAGCATCGTTCGATCGTCTCGTCACAGCGTCACCATCACCCGCGTTTCACGCCGTTGACGTCAGCGTGTGGTGGCTCCATGGTATTCACTGCGTCGTCAGCATGACGCTGGTATAAATCAGACTTCAGTAGAACCTATACATTAACCTAGGCCAAAACGTAAGCAAGAAGAATGCCCTGCGGATCCATTGAAATCGGCGACGTAAGCCTTCATTGTAGGTGTGTTCACATTGTTTGTGGGTTTGTCCCTTAAAATGTTTCCCAAGATGTCTCACAAGCCACATTCGCATAGAACCCTATCGTCTGCAGAGCAGGATAGCAGCCAACACACACTTAGTTACAGATGCAAGCGGACAACTTGGGTCAACGCGCAGGTGAATAGGACTAGATGCACAGAGGAAGGTCGCTGAAAATGTTACACAATGTAAATAACATTGGAAAAAAAGAAGACGGCAGCGACCAGAAACGAGGCTGCCACCGAAATTTCGCAATCCATCAAAAAGGATGAGTACTTTTGAAAGCAGTTCCGGGCTCTGACCTGACCTGCGCGCCCTTTCACAAGCGCACTGGTCCACAAGCAAGTCCCCGCCAACCGCCGGCAGCAGGCTGACGCCTCTACCTCCCTGATCCATTTCTGCCGAGTGTCATAGACACAAGGCCAGGGATCAGGTGATGTTCACTAGGTCGTTGGGCGTATATGTGTTTATCGAGAACAGCCACGCATGACACGTCGTCACACTGACAATTGCGGCACGGCGGGCAACGTAAACTGTGGAACAAACAAAGAAACGTCAAAAAGATGAGCGGACCAGAACGCCGGCAGTCGAACACGCGCCGTCGTACAAGTGGCCTGAGCCATAAACCATTTCCGATTGGGCTTGTGCCATTGGGTACATTGGTCAAAAGTGGCAATTGTGACGCGCTCAACTTTTTCGGTCTTCGCATGGAATCAGCATCGTTCGATCGTCTCGTCACAGCGTCACCATCACCCGCGTTTCACGCCGTTGACGTCAGCGTGTGGTGGCTCCATGGTATTCATTGCGTCGTCAGCATGGCGCTGGTATTCAAGAATCTTCAGTACAATCTATGCATTAACCTAGGCCAAAAGGTAAGCAAGAAGAATGCGCCGCGGATACATTGAAATCGGCGAGGTAAACCTTCATTGTATGTGTGTTCACATTAATTGTGGCTTTGTCCCTTAAAATGATTCCCAAGATGTCTCACAAGCCACATTCTCAGAGAACCCTATCGTCTGCAGAGCAAGATAGCAGCCAACACACACTTAGTTCCAGAAGACAGCGGTTATCTTGGGTGAACGCGCATGCCAATGGGACTAGATACACAGAGGAAGGTGGTTGAAAATGTCACACAATGCCAATAACACTGAAAAAAAAGAAGACGGCAGCGACGAAAACGAGGCTGCCACCAAAATTTCACAATCCGTCGAAAAGGGTGAGTACTTTTTAAAGCAGTTCTGGGCTCTGACCCGACCTGCGCGCCCTTTCACAAGCGCACCAGTACACAAGCTGCTTCCCGCCAACCGCCGGCAGCAGGCTGACGCCTCTACCTCCCTGATCCATTCCTGCCGAGTGTCCTAGACGCAAGGTCACGGATCAGGTGATGTTTACTAGGTCGTTGGGCGTATATGTGTTTGTCGAAAACAGAAACGCATGACTAGTCGTCACACTGACAACTGCGGCACGGCGGGCAACGTAAACTGTGGAACAAACAAAGAAACGTCAAAAAGATGAGCGGCACAGAAGGCCGGCAATCGAACACGGCGTGGCACGCGGTCGTACAAATAGCCTGAGCTAGAAACCACTTCCGATAGACCTTGTGCCATTGGGTACATTGGCGAGAATTGGCAACTTGGGAATTGTGACGCGCCCAACTTCTTTGGTCTTCGCATGGAATCAGCATCGTTTGATCGTCTCGTCACAGCGTCCCCATGACGCGCGTTTCACGCCGTTGACGTCAGCGTGTGGTGGCCCCATGGTATTCATCGCGTCGTCACCATGACGCTGGTATTCAACAGTCTTCAGTACAACCTATACATTAACATAAGCCAAAACCTAAGCAACGAGGATGCGCCGCGGATCCATTGAAATCGGCGAGGTAAGCCTTCATTGTAGGTGTGTTCACTGTAATTGTGGCTTTGTCCCTTAAAATGTCTCCCCAGATGTCTCACAAGCCACATTGTCAGAGAACCCTATCGTCTGCAGAGCAAGATAGCAGCCAACACACACTTAGTTCCAGAAGCACGCGGACAACTTGGGTCAACGCGCAGGTCAATGAGACTAGATGCACAGAGGAAGGTCGCTGAAAATGTCGCACAATGCCAATAACATTGAAAAAAGGAAGACGGCAGCTACGAAAACGAGGCTGCCACCAAAGTTTCGCAATCCGTCAAAAAGGGTAATTTTTAAAGCAGTTCCGGGCTCTGACCCGACCTGCGCGCCCTTTCACAAGCGCACCGGTACACAAGCTGGTCCCCGCCAACCGCCGGCAGCAGGCTGACGCCTCTACCTCCCTGATCCATTCCTGCCGAATGTCCTAGACGCAAGGCCACGGATCAGGTGATGTTCACTAGATCGTTGGGCGTATATGTGTTTATAGAGAACAGCCACGCATGACACGTCGTCACACTGACAATTGCGGCACGGCGGGCAACGTGAACTGTGGAACAAACGAAGAAACCTCAAAAAGATGAGCGGCACAGAAGGCCGGCAATCGAACACGGCGTGGCACGCGGTCGTACAAATAGCCTGAGCCATAAACCACTTCCGATTGGCCTTGTGTAATTGGGTACATTGGTCAGAATAGGCAACTTGGAAATTGTGACGCGCCCAACTTCTTCGGCGTTCACATGGAATCAGCATCGTTCGATCCTCTCGTCACAGCGTCACCATCTCCCGCGTTTCACGCCGTTGACGTCAGCGTGTGGTGGCTCCATGGTATTCATTGCGTCGTCACCATGACGCTGGTATTCAACAGTCTTCAGTACAACCTACACAATAACATAAGCTAAAACGTAAGCAAGAAGAATGCCCTGCGGATCCATCGAAATCGGCGACGTAAGCCTTCATTGTAGGTGTGTTCACATTAATTGTGGATTTGTCCCTTAAAATGATTCCCAAGATGTCTAACATGCCACATTCTCAAAGAACCCTATCGACTGCAGAGCAAGATAGCAGCCAACACACACTTAGTTCCAGAAGCACGCTGACAACTTGGGTCAACGCGCATGTGAATGGGACTAGATGCACAGAGGAAGGTCGCTGAAAATGTCACACAATGCCAATAACATTGAAAAAAGGAAGACGGCAGCGACGAAAACGAGGCTGCCACCAAAGTTTCGCAATCCGTCGAAAAGGGTGAGTACTTTTCAAAGCATTTCCGGGCTCTGACCCGACCTGTGCGCCCTTTCACAAGCGCACCGGTACACAAGCTGGTCCCCGCCAACCGCCGGCAGCAGGCTGACGCCTCTACCTCCCTGATCCATTCCTGCCGAATGTCCTAGATGGAAGGCCACGGATCAGGTGATGTTCACTAGGTCGTTGGGCGTATATGTGTTTATAGAGAACAGCCACGCATGACACGTCGTCACACTGACAACTGCGGCACGGCGGGCAACGTAAACTGTGGAACAAACGAAGAAACCTCAAAAAGATGAGCTGCACAGAAGGCCGGCAATCGAACACGGCGTGGCACGCGGTCGTACAAATAGCCTGAGCCATAAACCACTTCCGATTGGCCTTGTGTCATTGGGTACATTGGTCAGAATAGGCAACTTGGAAATTGTGACGCGCCCAACTTCTTCGGTGTTCGCATGGAATCAGCATCGTTCGATCCTCTCGTCACAGCGTCACCATCACCCGCTTTTCACGCCGTTGACGTCAGCGTGTGGTGGCTCCATGGTATTCATCGCGTCTTCACCATGACGCTGGTATTCAACAGTCTTCAGTACAACCTATACATTAACCTAGGCCAAAACGTAAGCAAGAAAAATGCCCTGCGGATCCATTGAAATCGGCGAGGTAAGCCTTCATTGTAGGTGTGTTCACATTAATTGTGGATTTGTCCCTTAAAATGATTCCCAAGATGTCTCACATGCCACATTCTCAAAGAACCCTATCGACTGCAGAGCAAGATAGCAGCCAACACACACTTAGTTCCAGAAGCACGCTGACAACTTGGGTCAACGCGCATGTGAATGGGACTAGATGCACAGAGGAAGGTCGCTGAAAATGTCACACAATGCCAATAACATTGAAAAAAGGAAGACGGCAGCGACGAAAACGAGGCTGCCACCAAAGTTTCGCAATCCGTCGAAAAGCGTGAGTACTTTTCAAAGCATTTCCGGGCTCTGACCCGACCTGTGCGCCCTTTCACAAGCGCACCGGTACACAAGCTGGTCCCCGCCAACCGCCGGCAGCAGGCTGACGCCTCTACCTCCCTGATCCATTCCTGCCGAATGTCCTAGATGGAAGGCCACGGATCAGGTGATGTTTACTAGGTCGTTGGGCGTATATGTGTTTGTCGAAAACAGAAACGCATGACTAGTCGTCACACTGACAACTGCGGCACGGCGGGCAACGTAAACTGTGGAACAAACAAAGGAACGTCAAAAAGATGAGTGGCACAGAAGGCCGGCAATCGAACACGGCGTGGCACGCGGTCGTACAAATAGCCTGAGCTAGAAACCACTTCCGATAGACCTTGTGCCATTGGGTACATTGGCGAGAATTGGCAACTTGGGAATTGTGACGCGCCCAACTTCTTTGGTCTTCGCATGGAATCAGCATCGTTTGATCGTCTCGTCACAGCGTCCCCATCACGCGCGTTTCACGCCGTTGACGTCAGCGTGTGGTGGCCCCATGGTATTCATCGCGTCGTCACCATGACGCTGGTATTCAACAGTCTTCAGTACAACCTATACATTAACATAAGCCAAAACCTAAGCAACGAGGATGCCCTGCGGATCCATTGAAATCGGCGAGGTAAGCCTTCATTGTAGGTGTGTTCACATTAATGGTGGATTTGTCCCTTAAAATGATTCCCAAGATGTCTCACATGCCACATTCTCAAAGAACCCTATCGAATGCAGAGCAAGATAGCAGCCAACACAGACTTAGTTCCAGAAGCACGCTGACAACTTGGGTCAACGCGCATGTGAATGGGACTAGATGCACAGAGGAAGGTCGCTGAAAATGTCACACAATGCCAATAACAATGAAAAAAGGAAGACGGCAGCGACGAAAACGAGGCTGCCACCAAAGTTTCGCAATCCGTCGAAAAGCGTGAGTACTTTTCAAAGCATTTCCGGGCTCTGACCCGACCTGTGCGCCCTTTCACAAGCGCACCGGTACACAAGCTGGTCCCCGCCAACTGCCGGCAGCAGGCTGACGCCTCTACCTCCCTGATCCATTCCTGCCGAATGTCCTAGATGGAAGGCCACGGATCAGGTGATGTTCACTAGGTCGTTGGGCGTATATGTGTTTATAGAGAACAGCCACGCATGACACGTCGTCACACTGACAATTGCGGCACGGCGGGCAACGTAAACTGTGGAACAAACGAAGAAACCTCAAAAAGATGAGCTGCACAGAAGGCCGGCAATCGAACACGCGCGGTCGTACAAGTGGCCTGAGCCATAAACCATTTCCGATTGGGCTTGTGCCATTGGGTACATTGGTCAAAAGTGGCAATTGTGACGCGCTCAACTTTTTCGGTCTTCGCATGGAATCAGCATCGTTCGATCGTCTCGTTACAGCGTCACCATCACCCGCGTTTCACGCCGTTGACGTCAGCGTGTGGTGGCTCCATGGTATTCATTGCGTCGTCAGCATGGCGCTGGTATTCAAGAATCTTCAGTACAATCTATCCATTAACCTAGGCCAAAAGGTAAGCAAGAAGAATGCGCTGCGGATCCATTGAAATCGGCGAGGTAAACCTTCATTGTATGTGTGTTCACATTAATTTTGGGTTTGTCCCTTAAAATGTTTCCCCAGATGTCTCACAAGCCACATTGTCAGAGAACCCTATCGTCTGCAGAGCAAGATAGCAGCCAACACATTCTTAATTGCAGAAGCCAGCGGACAGCTTGGGTCAACGCGCATGTCAATGGGACTAGATGCAAAGAGTAAGGTGGCTGGAAATGTTACACAATGTAAATAACATTGGAAAAAAAGAAGACGGCAGCGACCAAAAACGAGGCTGCCACCGAAATTTCGCTATCCATCAAAAAGGATGAGTACTTTTGAAAGCAGTTCCGGGCTCTGACCTGACCTGCGCGCATTTTCACAAGCGCACTGATCCACAAGCTGGTCTCCGCCAACCGCGTCAGCAGGCTGACGCCTCTACCTCCCTCATCCGTTCCAGCCGAGTGTCCTAGACGGAAGGCCACGGATCAGGTGATGTTATCTAGGTCGTTGGGCGTATATGTGTTTATCGAGAACAGCGACGCATGACACGTCATCACACTGACAATTGCGGCACGGCGGGTAACGTAAACTGTGGAACAAACGAAGAAACGTCAAAAAGATGAGCGGCACAGAAGGCCGGCAATCGAACACGGCGTGGCAAGCGGTCGTACAAATAGCCTGAGCCATAAACCATTTCTGATTGGCCTTGTGCCATTGGGTACATTGGTCAGAATAGGCAACTTGGAAATTGTGACGCGCCAAACTTCTTCGGTCTTCGCATGGAATCAGCATCGTTCGATCGTCTCGTCGCAGCGTCACCATCACCCGCGTTTCACGCCGTTGACGTCAGCGTGTGGTGGCTCCATGGTATTCATTGCGTCGTCACCATGACGCTGGTATTCAGCAGTCTTCAGTGCAACCTATACATGAACCTAGGCCACATTGTATGCAAGAAGAATGCGCCGTGGATCCATTGAAATCGGCGACGTGAGCCTTCATTGTAGGTGTGTTCACATTAATTGTGGGTTTGTCCCTTAAAATGTTTCCCAAGATGTCTCACAAGCCACATTCTCAGAGAACCCTATCGTCTGCAGAGCAAGATAGCAGCCAACACACACTTAGTTACAGAAGCAAGCGGAGAACTTGGGTCAACGCGCAGGTGAATAGGACTAGATGCACAGAGGAAGGTCGCTGAAAATGTTACACAATGTAAATAACATTGGAAAAAAAGAAGACGGCAGCGACCAAAAACGAGGCTGCCACCGAAATTTCGCAATCCATCAAAAAGGATGAGTACTTTTGAAAGCAGTTCCGGGCTCTGACCTGACCTGCGCGCCCTTTCACAAGCGCACTGGTCCACAAGCTGGTCCCCGCCAACCGCCGGCAGCAGGCTGACGCCTCTGCCTCCCTGATCCATTTCTGCCGAGTGTCATAGACACAAGGCCAGGGATCAGGTGATGTTCACTAGGTCGTTGGGCGTATATGTGTTTATCGAGAACAGCCACGCATGACACGTCGCCACACTGACAATTGCGGCACGGCGGGCAACGTAAACTGTGGAACAAACGAAGAAACGTCAAAAAGATAAGCGGCACAGAAGGCCGGCAATGGAACACGGCGTGGCACGTGGTCGTACAAATGGCCTGAGCCATAAACCATTTCCGATTGGGCTTGTGCCATTGGGTACATTGGTCAGAATTGGCAAGTTGGCAATTGTGACGCGCCCAAATTTTCTGTCTTCGCATGGAATCAGCATCGTTCGATCGTCTCGTCAGCGCGTCACCATCCCCCGCGTTTCACGCCGTTGACGTCAGCGCGTGGTGGCTCCATGGTATGCATTGCGTCGTCAGCATGGCGCTGGTATTCAACAGTCTTCAGTACAACCTTTACATTAACCTATGCCAAAAGGTAAGCAAGAAGAATGCGCCGTGGATCCATTGAAATCGGCGAGGTAAACCTTCATTGTATGTGTGCTCACATTAATTTTTGGTTTGTCCCATAAAATGTTTCCCCAGATGTCTCACATGCCACATTCTCAGAGAACCCTCTCGTCTGCAGAGCAAGATAGCAGCCAACACACTCTTAGTTCCATAAGCCAACGGAAAACATGGGTGAACGCGCACGTGAAAGGGACTAGATGCAAAGAGTAAGGTGGCTGAAAATGTCACCCAATACCAATAACATTGAAAAAAAAAAGAAGACGCCAGCGACGAAAACGAGGCTGCCACCTAAATTTCGCAATCCGTCAAAAAGGGAGAGTACTTTTCAAAGCAGTTCCGGGCTCTGACGCAACCTGCGCGCCCTTTCACAAGCGCACCGGTACACAAGCTGGTTCCCGCCAACTGCCGGCAGCAGGCTCACGCCTCTACTTCCCTGATCCATTCCTGCCGAGTGTCCTAGACACAAGGCCACGGATCAGGTGATGTTCACTAGGTCGTTGGGCGTATATGTGTTTATCGCGAAGAGGCACGCATGACACGTCGCCACACTGACAATTGCGGAACGGCGGGCAACGTAAACTGTGGAACAAACGAAGAAACGTCAAAAAGATAAGCGGCACAGAAGGCCGGCAATCGAACACATCGTGGCACGCGGTCGTACAAATGGCCTGAGCCATTAACCATTTCCGATTGGGCTTGAGCCATTGGGTACATTGGTCAGAATTGGCAAGTTGGCAATTGTGACGCGCCCAACTGTTTCGGTCTTCGCATGGAATCAGCATCGTTCGATCGTCTCGTCACAGCGTCACCATCACCCGCGTTTCACGCCGTTGACGTCAGCGTGTGGTGGCTCCATGGTATTCATTGCGTCGTCAGCATGACGCTCGTATTCAACAATCTTCCGTACAACCTATACATTAACCTAGGCCAAAAGGTAAGCAAGAAGAATGCGCCGCGGATACATTGAAATCGGCGAGGTAAACCTTCATTAATTGTATGTGTGTTCACATTAATTTTTGGTTTGTCCTTTAAAATGTTTCCCCAGATGTCTCACAAGCCACATTGTCAGAGAACCCTATCGTCTGCAGAGCACGATAGCAACCAACACACTCTTAGTTCCAGAAGCCAGCGGACAACTTGGGTTAACGCGCATGTCAATGGGACAAGATACACAGAGGAAGGTGGCTGAAAATGTCACACAATGCCAATAACATTGAAAAAAAAAGAAGACGGCAGCGACGAAAACGAGGCTGCCACCTAAATTTCGCAATCCGTCAAAATTGGTGAGTACTTTTCAAAGCAGTTCCGGGCTCTGACGCAACCTGCGCGCCCTTTCACAAGCGCACCGGTACACAAGCTGGTTACCGCCAACTGCCGGCAGCAGGCTGACGCCTCTACTTCCCTGAACCATTCCTGCCGAGTGTCCTAGACACAAGGCCACGGATCAGGTGATGTTCACTAGGTCGTTGGGCATATATGTGTTTATCGCGAAGAGCCACGAATGACACGTCGCCACACTGACAATTGCGGAACGGCGGGCAACGTAAACTGTGGAACAAACGAAGAAACCTCAAAAAGATACGCGGCACACGAGGCCGCCAATCGAACACGGCGTGGGACGCGGTCGTACAAACGGCCTGAGCCATAAACCATTTCCGATTGGGCTTGTGCCATTGGCTACATTGGTCAGAATTGGCAACTTGGCAATTGTGACGCGCCCAACTTTTTCGGTCTTCGCATGGAATCAGCATCGTTCGATCGTCTCGTCACAGCGTCACCATCACCCGCGTTTCACGCCGTTGACATCAACGTGTGGTGGCTCCATGGTATTCATTGCGTCGTCAGCATGACGCTGGTATTCAACAGTCTTCAGTACAACCTATACATTAACTTAGGCCAAAACGTAAGCAAGAAGAATGCGCCGCGGATCCATTGAAATCGGCGAGGTAAGCCTTCATTGTAGGTGTGTTCACATTAATTGTGAGCTTGTCCCTTAGAATATTTCCCAAGATGTCTCACAAGCCACATTCGCAGAGAACCCTATCGTCTGCAGAGCAAGATAGCACCCAACACACACTTAGTTCCAGAAGCAAGCGGACAACTTCGGTCAACGCGCATGTGAATTGGACTAGATGCACAGAGTAATGTGGCTGAAAATGCCACACAATGCCAATAAAATTGAAAAAAAGAAGACGGCAGCGACGAAAACGAGGCTGTCACCAAAATTTCGCAATCCGTCAAAAAGGATGAGTACTTTCAAAGCAGTTCCGGGCTCTGACCTGACCTGCGCGCCCTTTCACAAGCGCACCGGTACACAAGCTGGTCCCCGCCAAGTGGCGGCAGCAGGCTGACGCCTCTACCTCCCTGATCCATTCCTGCCGAGTGTCCTAGACACGAGGGCACGGATCAGGTGATGTTCACTAGGTCGTTGGGCGTATATGTGTTTATCGCGAACAGCCACGCATGACACGTCGCCACACTGACAATTGCGGCACGGCCGGCAACGTAAACTGTGGAACAAAGGAAGAAACGTCAAAAAGATAAGCGGCACAGAAGGCCGGCAATCGAACACGGCGTGGCACGCGGTCGTACAAATAGCCTGAGCCATAAAGCATTACCGATTGGCCTTGTGCCACTGGGTACATTGGTGAGAATTGGCAACTTGGGAATTGTGACGCGCCCAACTTATTCGGTCTTCGCATGCAATCCGCATCGTTCGATCGTCTCGTCACAGCGTCACCATCACCCGCGCTTCACCCCGTTGACGTCAGCGTGTGGTGGGTCCATGGTATTCATTGCGTCGTCACCATGACGCTGGTATTCAACAGTCTTCAGTACAACCTATACATTAACCTAGGCCAAAACCTAAGCAAGAAGAATGCACCGCGGATCCATTGAAATCGGCGAGGTAAACCTTCATTGTAGGTGTGTTCACATTAATTGTGGCTTTGTCCCTTAAAATGATTCCCAAGATGTCTCACAAGCCACATTCTCAGAGAACCCTATCGTCTGCAGAGCAACATAGCAGCCAACACACACTTAGTTCCAGAAGACAGCGGACATCTTGGGTGAACGCGCATGCCAATGGGACTAGATACACAGAGGAAGGTGGTTGAAAATGTCACACAATGCCGATAACACTGAAAAAAAAGAAGACGGCAGCGACGAAAACGAGGCTGCCACCAAAATTTCACAATCCGTCGAAAAGGGTGAGTACTTTTTAAAGCAGTTCTGGGCTCTGACCCGACCTGCGCGCCCTTTCACAAGCGCACCAGTACACAAGCTGCTTCCCGCCAACCGCCGGCAGCAGGCTGACGCCTCTACCTGCCTGATCCATTCCTGCCGAGTGTCCTAGACGCAAGGTCAAGGATCAGGTGATGTTTACTAGGTCGTTGGACGTATATGTGTTTGTCGAAAACAGCCACGCATGACTAGTCGTCACACTGACAACTGCGGCACGGCGGGCAACGTAAACTGTGGAACAAACGAAGAAACGTCAAAAAGATGAGCGGCACAGAAGGCCGGCAATCGAACACGGCGTGGCACGCGGTCGTACAAATAGCCTGAGCCATAAACCACTTCCGATTGGCCTTGTGTCATTGGGTACATTGGTCAGAATAGGCAACTTGGAAATTGTGACGCGCCCAACTTCTTCGGTGTTCGCATGGAAGCAGCATCGTTCGATCGTCTCGTCACAGCGTCCCCATCACCCGCGTTTCACGCCGTTGACGTCAGCGTGTGGTGGCTCCATGGTATTCATCGCGTCGTCACCATGACGCTGGTATTCAACAGTCTTCAGTACAACCTATACATTAACCTAGGCCAAAACGTAAGCAAGAAGAATGCCCTGCGGATCCATTGAAATCGGCGAGGTAAGCCTTCATTGTAGGTGTGTTCACATTAATTGTGAGCTTGTCCCTTAGAATATTTCCCAAGATGTCTCACAAGCCACATTCTCAGAGAACCCTATCGTCTGCAGAGCAAGATAGCAGCCAACACACACTTAGTTCCAGAAGCAAGCGGACAACTTCGGTCAACGCGCATGTGAATAGGACTAGATGCACAGAGTAATGTGGCTGAAAATGCCACACAATGCCAATAAAATTGAAAAAAAGAAGGCGGCAGCGACGAAAACGAGACTGTCACCAAAATTTCGCAATCCGTCAAAAAGGATGTGTACTTTTCAAAGCAGTTCAGGGCTCAGACCCGACCTGCGCGCCCTTTCACAACCGCACCGGTACACGAGCTGGTCCCCGCCAACTGGCGGCAGCAGGCTGACGCCTCTACCTCCCTGATCTATTCTTGCCGAGTGTCCTAGACACAAGGCCACGGATCAGGTGATGTTCACTTGGTCGTTGGGCGTATATGTGTTTATCGAGAACAGCAACGCATGACACGTCGCCACACTGACAACTGCGGCACGGCGGGCAACGTAAACTGTGGAACAAACGAAGAAACGTCAAAAAGATGAGCGGCACAGAAGGCCGGCAATCGAACACGGCGTGGCACGCGGTCGTACAAATAGCCTGAGCTAGAAACCACTTCCGATAGACCTTGTTCCATTGGGTACATTGGCGAGAATTGGCAACTTGGGAATTGTGACGCGCCCAACTTCTTTGGTCTTCGCATGGAATCAGCATCGTTCGATCGTCTCGTCACAGCGTCCCCATCACGCGCGTTTCACGCCGTTGACGTCAGCGTGTGGTGGCCCCATGGTATTCATCGCGTCGTCACCATGACGCTGGTATTCAACAGTCTTCAGTACAACCTATACATTAACATAAGCCAAAACCTAAGCAACGAGGATGCGCCGCGGATCCATTGAAATCGGCGAGGTAAGCCTTCATTGTAGGTGTGTTCACTGTAATTGTGGCTTTGTCCCTTAAAATGTCTCCCCAGATGTCTCACAAGCCACATTGTCAGAGAACCCTATCGTCTGCAGAGCAAGATAGCAGCCAACACACACTTAGTTCCAGAAGCACGCGGACAACTTGGGTCAACGCGCATGTGAATGGGACTAGATGCACAGAGGAAGGTCGCTGAAAATGTCGCACAATGCCAATAACATTGAAAAAAGGAAGACGGCAGCCACGAAAACGAGGCTGCCACCAAAGTTTCGCAATCCGTCAAAAAGGGTAATTTTTAAAGCAGTTCCGGGCTCTGACCCGACCTGCGCGCCCTTTCACAAGCGCACCGGTACACAAGCTGGTCCCCGCCAACCGCCGGCAGCAGGCTGACGCCTCTACCTCCCTGATCCATTCCTGCCGAATGTCCTAGACGCAAGGCCACGGATCAGGTGATGTTCACTAGGTCGTTGGGCGTATATGTGTTTATAGAGAACAGCCACGCATGACACGTCGTCACACTGACAATTGCGGCACGGCGGGCAACGTAAACTGTGGAACAAACGAAGAAACCTCAAAAAGATGAGCTGCACAGAAGGCCGGCAATCGAACACGGCGTGGCACGCGGTCGTACAAATAGCCTGAGCTAGAAACCACTTCCGATAGACCTTGTTCCATTGGGTACATTGGCGAGAATTGGCAACTTGGGAATTGTGACGCGCCCAACTTCTTTGGTCTTCGCATGGAATCAGCATCGTTCGATCGTCTCGTCACAGCGTCCCCATCACGCGCGTTTCACGCCGTTGACGTCAGCGTGTGGTGGCCCCATGGTATTCATCGCGTCGTCACCATGACGCTGGTATTCAACAGTCTTCAGTACAACCTATACATTAACATAAGCCAAAACCTAAGCAACGAGGATGCGCCGCGGATCCATTGAAATCGGCGAGGTAAGCCTTCATTGTAGGTGTGTTCACTGTAATTGTGGCTTTGTCCCTTAAAATGTCTCCCCAGATGTCTCACAAGCCACATTGTCAGAGAACCCTATCGTCTGCAGAGCAAGATAGCAGCCAACACACACTTAGTTCCAGAAGCACGCGGACAACTTGGGTCAACGCGCATGTGAATGGGACTAGATGCACAGAGGAAGGTCGCTGAAAATGTCGCACAATGCCAATAACATTGAAAAAAGGAAGACGGCAGCCACGAAAACGAGGCTGCCACCAAAGTTTCGCAATCCGTCAAAAAGGGTAATTTTTAAAGCAGTTCCGGGCTCTGACCCGACCTGCGCGCCCTTTCACAAGCGCACCGGTACACAAGCTGGTCCCCGCCAACCGCCGGCAGCAGGCTGACGCCTCTACCTCCCTGATCCATTCCTGCCGAATGTCCTAGACGCAAGGCCACGGATCAGGTGATGTTCACTAGGTCGTTGGGCGTATATGTGTTTATAGAGAACAGCCACGCATGACACGTCGTCACACTGACAATTGCGGCACGGCGGGCAACGTAAACTGTGGAACAAACGAAGAAACCTCAAAAAGATGAGCTGCACAGAAGGCCGGCAATCGAACACGGCGTGGCACGCGGTCGTACAAATAGCCTGAGCCATAAACCACTTCCGATTGGCCTTGTGTCATTGGGTACATTGGTCAGAATAGGCAACTTGGAAATTGTGACGTGCCCAACTTCTTCGGTGTTCGCATGGAAGCAGCATCGTTCGATCGTCTCGTCACAGCGTCCCCATCACCCGCGTTTCACGCCGTTGACGTCAGCGTGTGGTGGCTCCATGGTATTCATCGCGTCGTCACAATGACGCTGGTATTCAACAGTCTTCAGTACAAACTATACATTAACCTAGGCCAAAACCTAAGCAAGTAGAATGCATCGCGCATCCATTGAAATCGGCGAGGTAAACCTTCATTGTAGGTGTGTTCACATTAATTGTGGCTTTGTCCCTTAAAATGATTCCCAAGATGTCTCACAAGCCACATTCTCAGAGAACCCTATCGTCTGCAGAGCAAGATAGCAGCCAACACACACTTAGTTCCAGAAGACAGCGGACATCTTGGGTGAACGCGCATGCCAATGGGACTAGATACACAGAGGAAGGTGGTTGAAAGTGTCACACAATGCCAATAACACTGAAAAAAAAGAAGACGGCAGCGACGAAAACGAGGCTGCCACCAAAATTTCACAATCCGTCGAAAAGGGTGAGTACTTTTTAAAGCAGTTCTGGGCTCTGACCCGACCTGCGCGCCCTTTCACAAGCGCACCAGTACACAAGCTGCTTCCCGCCAACCGCCGGCAGCAGGCTGACGCCTCTACCTGCCTCATCCATTCCTGCCGAGTGTCCTAGACGCAAGACCACGGATCAGGTGGTGTTCACTAGGTCGTTGGGCGCATGTGTGTTTATCGAGAACAGCCACGCATGACACGTCGTCACACTGCCAATTGCGGCACGGCGGGCGACGTAAACTGTGGAATAAACGAAGAAACGTCAAAAAGATGCGCGGCACAGAAGGCCGGCAATCGAACACGGCGTGTAACGCGGTCGTACAAATAGCCTCAGCCATAAACCATTTCCCATTCGCCTTGTGCCAGCAGGTACATTGGTCAGAATAGGCAACTTGGGAATTGTGACGCGCCCAACTTCTTCGGTCTTCGCATGGAATCAGCATCGTTCGATCGTCTCGTCACAGCGTCACCATCACCCGCGCTTCACCCCGTTGACGTCAGCGTGTGGTGGCTCCGTGGTATTCACTGCGTCGTCACCATGACGCTGGTATTCAACAGTCTTCAGTACAAGCTATACATTAACATATGCCAAAACCTAAGCAACGAGGATGCGCCGCGGATCCATTCAAATCGGCGAGGTAAGCCTTCATTGTAGGTGTGTTCACATTAATTGTGGGTTTGTCCCTTAAAATGTCTCCCCAGATGTCTCACAAGTCATATTGTCAGAGAACCCTATCGTCTGCAGAGCAAGATAGCAGCCAACACACACTTAGTTACAGAAGCCAGCGGACATCTTGGGTCAACGCGCATGTCAATGGGACTAGATACCAGAGGAAGGTGGTTGAAAATGTCACACAATGCCAATAACATTAAAAAAAAAGAAGACGGCAGCGACGAAAACGAGGCTGCCACCAAAATTTCACAATCCGTCAAAAAGGGTGAGTACTTTTCAAAGCAGTTCCAGGCTCTGAGCCGACCTGCGCGCCCTTTCACAAGCGCACCAGTACACAAGCTGCTTCCCGCCAACCGCCGGCAGCAGGCTGACGCCTCTACCTGCCTCATCCATTCCTGCCGAGTGTCCTAGACGCAAGACCACGGATCAGGTGGTGTTCACTAGGTCGTTGGGCGCATGTGTGTTTATCGAGAACAGCCACGCATGACACGTCGTCACACTGCCAATTGGGGCACGGCGGGCGACGTAATTTGTGGAATAAACGAAGAAACGTCAAAAAGATGCGCGGCACAGAAGGCCGGCAATCGAACACGGCGTGTAACGCGGTCGTACAAATAGCCTCAGCCATAAACCATTTCCCATTCGCCTTGTGCCAGCAGGTACATTGGTCAGAATAGGCAACTTGGGAATTGTGACGCGCCCAACTTCTTCGGTCTTCGCATGGAATCAGCATCGTTCGATCGTCTCGTCACAGCGTCACCATCACCCGCGCTTCACCCCGTTGACGTCAGCGTGTGGTGGCTCCGTGGTATTCACTGCGTCGTCACCATGACGCTGGTATTCAACAGTCTTCAGTACAAGCTATACATTAACATATGCCAAAACCTAAGCAACGAGGATGCGCCGCGGATCCATTCAAATCGGCGAGGTAAGCCTTCATTGTAGGTGTGTTCACATTAATTGTGGGTTTGTCCCTTAAAATGTCTCCCCAGATGTCTCACAAGTCATATTGTCAGAGAACCCTATCGTCTGCAGAGCAAGATAGCAGCCAACACACACTTAGTTACAGAAGCCAGCGGACATCTTGGGTCAACGCGCATGTCAATGGGACTAGATACCAGAGGAAGGTGGTTGAAAATGTCACACAATGCCAATAACATTAAAAAAAAAGAAGACGGCAGCGACGAAAACGAGGCTGCCACCAAAATTTCACAATCCGTCAAAAAGGGTGAGTACTTTTCAAAGCAGTTCCAGGCTCTGAGCCGACCTGCGCGCCCTTTCACAAACGCACCGGTACACAGGCTAGTCCCCGCCAACCGCCGGCAGCGGGCTGACGCCTCTACCTCCCTGATCCATTCCTGCCGAGTGTCCTAGACGCAAGGTCACGGATCAGGTGATGTTTACTAGGTCGTTGGGCGTATATGTGTTTGTCGAAAACAGCCACGCATGACTAGTCGTCACACTGACAACTGCGGCACGGCGGGCAACGTAAACTGTGGAACAAACGAAGAAACGTCAAAAAGATGAGCGGCACAGAAGGCCGGCAATCGAATACGGCGTGGCACGCGGTCGTACAAATAGCCTGAGCTAGAAACCACTTCCGATAGACCTTGTGCCATTGGGTACATTGGCGAGAATTGGCAACTTGGGAATTGTGACGCGCCCAACTTCTTTGGTCTTCGCATGGAATCAGCATCGTTCGATCGTCTCGTCACAGCGTCCCCATCACGCGGGTTTCACGCCGTTGACGTCAGCGTGTGGTGGCCCCATGGTATTCATCGCGTCGTCACCATGACGCTGGTATTCAACAGTCTTCAGTACAACCCATACATTAACATAAGCCAAAACCTAAGCAACGAGGATGCGCCGCGGATCCATTGAAATCGGCGAGGTAAGCCTTCATTGTAGGTGTGTTCACTGTAATTGTGGCTTTGTCCCTTAAAATGTCTCCCCAGATGTCTCACAAGCCACATTGTCAGAGAACCCTATCGTCTGCAGAGCAAGATAGCAGCCAACACACACTTAGTTCCAGAAGCACGCGGACAACTTGGGTCAACGCGCATGTGAATGGGACTAGATGCACAGAGGAAGGTCGCTGAAAATGTCACACAATGCCAATAACATTGAAAAAAGGAAGACGGCAGCGACGAAAACGAGGCTGCCACCAAAGTTTCGCAATCCGTCGAAAAGGGTGAGTACTTTTTAAAGCATTTCCGGGCTCTGACCCGACCTGTGCGCCCTTTCACAAGCGCACCGGTACACAAGCTGGTCCCCGCCAACCGCCGGCAGCAGGCTGACGCCTCTACCTCCCTGATCCATTCCTGCCGAATGTCCTAGATGGAAGGCCACGGATCAGGTGATGTTCACTAGGTCGTTGGGCGTATATGTGTTTATAGAGAACAGCCACGCATGACACGTCGTCACACTGACAACTGCGGCACGGCGGGCAACGTAAACTGTGGAACAAACGAAGAAACGTCAAAAAGATGAGCGGCACAGAAGGCCGGCAATCGAACACGGCGTGGCACGCGGTCGTACAAATAGCCTGAGCCATAAACCACTTCCGATTGGCCTTGTGTCATTGGGTACATTGGTCAGAATAGGCAACTTGGAAATTGTGACGCGCCCAACTTCTTCGGTGTTCGCATGGAATCAGCATCGTTCGATCCTCTCGTCACAGCGTCACCATCACCCGCGTTTCACGCCGTTGACGTCAGCGTGTGGTGGCTCCATGGTATTCATCGCGTCGTCACCATGACGCTGGTATTCAACAGTCTTCAGTACAACCTATACATTAACCTAGGCCAAAACGTAAGCAAGAAGAATGCCCTGCGGATATATTGAAATCGGCGAGGTAAGCCTTCATTGTAGGTGTGTTCACATTAATTGTGGGTTCGTCCCTTAAAATGTCTCCCCAGATGTCTCACAAGCTATATTGTCAGAGAACCCTATCGTCTGCAGAGCAAGATAGCAGCCAAAACACACTTAGTTCCAGAAGCACGCGGACAACTTGGGTCAACGCGAAAGGCAATGGAACTAGATGCACAGAGGAAGGTCGCTGAAAATGTCGCACAATGCCAATAACATTGAAAAAGGAAGACGGCAGCGACGAAAACGAGGCTGCCACCAAAGTTTCGCAATCCGTCAAAAAGGATGAGTACTTGTCAAAGCAGCTGCGGGCTCTGACCCGACCTGCGCGCCCTTTCACAAGCGCACCGCTACACAAGCTGGTCCCCGCCAACTTCCGGCAGCAGGCTGACTCCTCTACCTCCCTGATCCATTCCTGCCCAGTGTCCTAGACACAAGGCCACGGATCATATGATGGTCACGAGGTCGTTGGGCGTATATGTGTTTATCGCGAACAGCCACGCATGACACGTCGCCACACTGACAATTGCGGCACGGCAGGCAACGTAAACTGTGGAACAAACGAAGAAACGTCAAAAAGATGAGCGGCACAGAAGGCCGGCAATCGAACACGGCGTGGAACGCGGTCGTACAAATAGCCTGAGATATAAACCACTTCCGATAGACCTTGTGCCATTGGGTACATTGGTGAGAATTGGCAACTTGGGAATTCTGACGCGCCCAACTTCTTCGGTCTTCGTATGGAATCAGCATCGTTCGATCATCTCGTCACAGCGTCCCCATCACCCGCGTTTCAAGCCGTTGACATCAGCGTGTGGTAGCTCCATGGTATTCATTGCGTCGTCACCATGACGCTGGTATTCAACTGTCTTCAGTACAACCTATACATTAACTTAGGCCAAAACGTAAGCAAGAAGAATGCGCCGCCGATCCACTGAAATCGGCGAGGTAAGCCTTCATTGTAGGTGTGTTCACAATAATTGTGAGCTTGTCCCTTTGAATGTTTCCCAAGATGTCTCACAAGCCACATTCTCAGAGAACCCTATCGTCTGCAGAGCAAGATAGCAGCCAACACATTCTTAGTTCCGGAAGCCAGCGGACAATTTGGGTCAGCGCGCATGTCAATGGGACTAGATGCACAAAGGAAGGTGGCTGAAAATGTGACACAATGCCAATAACATTGAAAAAAAAAAGAATACGGCAGCGACGAAGAACGAGGCTGCCACCAAAATTTCGCAATCCGTCAAAAAGGATGAGTACTTGTCAAAGCAGCTGCGGGCTCTGACCCGACCTGCGCGCCCTTTCACAAGCGCACCGGTACACAGGCTGGTCCCCGCCAACCGCCGGCTGTAGGCTGACGCCTCTACCTCCCTGATCCATTCCTGCCGAGTGTCCTAGAAACAAGGCCACGGATCAGGTGATGTTCACTAGGTCGTTGGGCGTATATGCGTTTATCGAGAACAGCCACGCATGACACGTCGCCACACTGACCATTGCGGCACGGCGGGCAACGTAAACTGTGGAATAAACGAAGAAACGTCAAAAGATAAGCGGCACAGAAGGCCGGCAATCGAACACGGCGTGGCACGCGGTCGTACAAATAGCCTGAGCCATAAACCACTTCCGATTGGCCTTGTGTCATTGGGTACATTGGTCAGAATAGGCAACTTGGAAATTGTGACGCGCCCAACTTCTTCGGTGTTCGCATGGAATCAGCATCGTTCGATCCTCTCGTCACAGCGTCACCATCACCCGCGTTTCACGCCGTTGACGTCAGCGTGTGGTGGCTCCATGGTATTCATCGCGTCGTCACCATGACGCTGGTATTCAACAGTCTTCAGTACAACCTATACATTAACCTAGGCCAAAACGTAAGCAAGAAGAATGCCCTGCGGATATATTGAAATCGGCGAGGTAAGCCTTCATTGTAGGTGTGTTCACATTAATTGTGGGTTCGTCCCTTAAAATGTCTCCCCAGATGTCTCACAAGCTATATTGTCAGAGAACCCTATCGTCTGCAGAGCAAGATAGCAGCCAACACACACTTAGTTCCAGAAGCACGCGGACAACTTGGGTCAACGCGAAAGGCAATGGAACTAGATGCACAGAGGAAGGTCGCTGAAAATTTCGCACAATGCCAATAACATTGAAAAAGGAAGACGGCAGCGACGAAAACGAGGCTGCCACCAAAGTTTCGCAATCCGTCAAAAAGGATGAGTACTTGTCAAAGCAGCTGCGGGCTCTGACCCGACCTGCGCGCCCTTTCACAAGCGCACCGCTACACAAGCTGGTCCCCGCCAACTTCCGGCAGCAGGCTGACTCCTCTACCTCCCTGATCCATTCCTGCCCAGTGTCCTAGACACAAGGCCACGGATCAGGTGATGCTCACGAGGTCGTTGGGCGTATATGTGTTTATCGCGAACAGCCACGCATGACACGTCGCCACACTGACAATTGCGGCACGGCGGGCAACGTAAACTGTGGAACAAACGAAGAAACGTCAAAAAGATGAGCGGCACAGAAGGCCGGCAATCGAACACGGCGTGGAACGCGGTCGTACAAATAGCCTGAGATATAAACCACTTCCGATAGACCTTGTGCCATTGGGTACATTGGTGAGAATTGGCAACTTGGGAATTCTGACGCGCCCAACTTCTTCGGTCTTCGTATGGAATCAGCATCGTTCGATCATCTCGTCACAGCGTCCCCATCACCCGCGTTTCAAGCCGTTGACGTCAGCGTGTGGTAGCTCCATGGTATTCATTGCGTCGTCACCATGACGCTGGTATTCAACTGTCTTCAGTACAACCTATACATTAACTTAGGCCAAAACGTAAGCAAGAAGAATGCGCCGCCGATCCACTGAAATCGGCGAGGTAAGCCTTCATTGTAGGTGTGTTCAGAATAATTGTGAGCTTGTCCCTTTGAATGTTTCCCAAGATGTCTCACAAGCCACATTCTCAGAGAACCCTATCGTCTGCAGAGCAAGATAGCAGCCAACACATTCTTAGTTCCGGAAGCCAGCGGACAATTTGGGTCAGCGCGCATGTCAATGGGACTAGATGCACAAAGGAAGGTGGCTGAAAATGTGACACAATGCCAATAACATTGAAAAAAAAAAGAATACGGCAGCGACGAAGAACGAGGCTGCCACCAAAATTTCGCAATCCGTCAAAAAGGATGAGTACTTGCCAAAGCAGCTGCGGGCTCTGACCCGACCTGCGCGCCCTTTCACAAGCGCACCGGTACACAGGCTGGTCCCCGCCAACCGCCGGCTGTAGGCTGACGCCTCTACCTCCCTGATCCATTCCTGCCGAGTGTCCTAGAAACAAGGCCACGGATCAGGTGATGTTCACTAGGTCGTTGGGCGTATATGCGTTTATCGAGAACAGCCACGCATGACACGTCGCCACACTGACCATTGCGGCACGGCGGGCAACGTAAACTGTGGAATAAACGAAGAAACGTCAAAAGATAAGCGGCACAGAAGGCCGGCAATCGAACACGGCGTGGCACGCGGTCGTACAAATAGCCTGAGCCATAAACCACTTCCGATTGGCCTTGTGTCATTGGGTACATTGGTCAGAATAGGCAACTTGGAAATTGTGACGCGCCCAACTTCTTCGGTGTTCGCATGGAATCAGCATCGTTCGATCCTCTCGTCACAGCGTCACCATCACCCGCGTTTCACGCCGTTGACGTCAGCGTGTGGTGGCTCCATGGTATTCATCGCGTCGTCACCATGACGCTGGTATTCAACAGTCTTCAGTACAACCTATACATTAACCTAGGCCAAAACGTAAGCAAGAAGAATGCCCTGCGGATATATTGAAATCGGCGAGGTAAGCCTTCATTGTAGGTGTGTTCACATTAATTGTGGGTTCGTCCCTTAAAATGTCTCCCCAGATGTCTCACAAGCTATATTGTCAGAGAACCCTATCGTCTGCAGAGCAAGATAGCAGCCAACACACACTTAGTTCCAGAAGCACGCGGACAACTTGGGTCAACGCGAAAGGCAATGGAACTAGATGCACAGAGGAAGGTCGCTGAAAATTTCGCACAATGCCAATAACATTGAAAAAGGAAGACGGCAGCGACGAAAACGAGGCTGCCACCAAAGTTTCGCAATCCGTCAAAAAGGATGAGTACTTGTCAAAGCAGCTGCGGGCTCTGACCCGACCTGCGCGCCCTTTCACAAGCGCACCGCTACACAAGCTGGTCCCCGCCAACTTCCGGCAGCAGGCTGACTCCTCTACCTCCCTGATCCATTCCTGCCCAGTGTCCTAGACACAAGGCCACGGATCAGGTGATGCTCACGAGGTCGTTGGGCGTATATGTGTTTATCGCGAACAGCCACGCATGACACGTCGCCACACTGACAATTGCGGCACGGCGGGCAACGTAAACTGTGGAACAAACGAAGAAACGTCAAAAAGATGAGCGGCACAGAAGGCCGGCAATCGAACACGGCGTGGAACGCGGTCGTACAAATAGCCTGAGATATAAACCACTTCCGATAGACCTTGTGCCATTGGGTACATTGGTGAGAATTGGCAACTTGGGAATTCTGACGCGCCCAACTTCTTCGGTCTTCGCATGGAATCAGCATCGTTCGATCATCTCGTCACAGCGTCCCCATCACCCGCGTTTCAAGCCGTTGACGTCAGCGTGTGGTAGCTCCATGGTATTCATTGCGTCGTCACCATGACGCTGGTATTCAACTGTCTTCAGTACAACCTATACATTAACTTAGGCCAAAACGTAAGCAAGAAGAATGCGCCGCCGATCCACTGAAATCGGCGAGGTAAGCCTTCATTGTAGGTGTGTTCAGAATAATTGTGAGCTTGTCCCTTTGAATGTTTCCCAAGATGTCTCACAAGCCACATTCTCAGAGAACCCTATCGTCTGCAGAGCAAGATAGCAGCCAACACATTCTTAGTTCCGGAAGCCAGCGGACAATTTGGGTCAGCGCGCATGTCAATGGGACTAGATGCACAAAGGAAGGTGGCTGAAAATGTGACACAATGCCAATAACATTGAAAAAAAAAGAATACGGCAGCGACGAAGAACGAGGCTGCCACCAAAATTTCGCAATCCGTCAAAAAGGATGAGTACTTGTCAAAGCAGCTGCGGGCTCTGACCCGACCTGCGCGCCCTTTCACAAGCGCACCGGTACACAGGCTGGTCCCCGCCAACCGCCGGCTGTAGGCTGACGCCTCTACCTCCCTGATCCATTCCTGCCGAGTGTCCTAGAAACAAGGCCACGGATCAGGTGATGTTCACTAGGTCGTTGGGCGTATATGCGTTTATCGAGAACAGCCACGCATGACACGTCGCCACACTGACCATTGCGGCACGGCGGGCAACGTAAACTGTGGAATAAACGAAGAAACGTCAAAAGATAAGCGGCACAGAAGGCCGGCAATCGAACACGGCGTGGCACGCGGTCGTACAAATAGCCTGAGCCATAAACCACTTCCGATTGGCCTTGTGTCATTGGGTACATTGGTCAGAATAGGCAACTTGGAAATTGTGACGCGCCCAACTTCTTCGGTGTTCGCATGGAATCAGCATCGTTCGATCCTCTCGTCACAGCGTCACCATCACCCGCGTTTCACGCCGTTGACGTCAGCGTGTGGTGGCTCCATGGTATTCATCGCGTCGTCACCATGACGCTGGTATTCAACAGTCTTCCGTACAACCTATGCATTAACCTAGGCCAAAAGGTAAGCAAGAAGAATGCGCCGCGGATACATTGAAATCGGCGAGGTAATCCTTCATTGTATGTGTGTTCACATTAATTTTTGGTTTGTCCTTTAAAATGTTTCCCCAGATGTCTCACAAGCCAGATTGTCAGAGAACCCTATCGTCTGCAGAGCAAGATAGCAGCCAACACACTCTTAGTTCCAGAAGGCAGCGGACAACTTGGATTAACGCGCATGTCAATGGGACTAGATGCACAGAGGAAGGTGGCTGAAGATGTCGCACAATGCCAATAACATTGAAAAAGGAAGACGGCAGCGACCAAAAAAGAGGCTGACACCAAAGTTTCGCAATCCGTCGAAAAGGATGAGTACCTTTCAACGCAGTTCCGGGCTCTGACCTGATCTGCGCGCCCTTTCACAAGCGCACCGGTACACAAGCTGGTCCCCGCCAACTGCCTGCAGTAGGCTGACGCCTCTACCTCCCTGATCCATTCCTGCCGAGTGTCCTAGACACAAGGCCACGGATCAGGCGATGTTCACTAGGTCGTTGGGCGTATGTGTTTATCGCGAACATCCACGCGTTACACGTCGCCACACTGACAATTGCGGCACGGCGGGCAACGTAAACTGTGGAACAAACGAAGAAACGTCATAAAGATGAGCGGCGCAGAAGGCCGGCAATCGAACACGGCGTGGCACGCGGTCGTACAAATGGCCTGAGCTATACACCATTTCCGATTGGCCTTGTGCCATTGGGTACATTGGTCAGAATTGGCAAGTTGCCAATTGTGACGCGCCCAACCTTTTCGGTCTTCGCATGGAATCAGCATCGTTCGATCATCTCGTCACAGCGTCCCCATCACCCGCGTTTCAAGCCGTTGACGTCAGCGTGTGGTAGCTCCATGGTATTCATTGCGTCGTCACCATGACGCTGGTATTCAACTGTCTTCAGTACAACCTATACATTAACTTAGGCCAAAACGTAAGCAAGAAGAATGCGCCGCCGATCCACTGAAATCGGCGAGGTAAGCCTTCATTGTAGGTGTGTTCAGAATAATTGTGAGCTTGTCCCTTTGAATGTTTCCCAAGATGTCTCACAAGCCACATTCTCAGAGAACCCTATCGTCTGCAGAGCAAGATAGCAGCCAACACATTCTTAGTTCCGGAAGCCAGCGGACAATTTGGGTCAGCGCGCATGTCAATGGGACTAGATGCACAAAGGAAGGTGGCTGAAAATGTGACACAATGCCAATAACATTGAAAAAAAAAAGAATACGGCAGCGACGAAGAACGAGGCTGCCACCAAAATTTCGCAATCCGTCAAAAAGGATGAGTACTTGTCAAAGCAGCTGCGGGCTCTGACCCGACCTGCGCGCCCTTTCACAAGCGCACCGGTACACAGGCTGGTCCCCGCCAACCGCCGGCTGTAGGCTGACGCCTCTACCTCCCTGATCCATTCCTGCCGAGTGTCCTAGAAACAAGGCCACGGATCAGGTGATGTTCACTAGGTCGTTGGGCGTATATGCGTTTATCGAGAACAGCCACGCATGACACGTCGCCACACCGACCATTGCGGCACGGCGGGCAACGTAAACTGTGGAACAAACAAAGAAACGTCAAAAGATAAGCGGCACAGAAGGCCGGCAATCGAACACATCGTGGCACGCGGTCGTGCAAATGGCCTGAGCCATTAACCATTTCCGATTGGGCTTGTGCCATTGGGTACATTGGTCAGAATTGGCAAGTTGGCAATTGTGACGCGCCCAACTGTTTCGCTCTTCGCATGGAATCAGCATCGTTCGATCGTCTCGTCACAGCGTCACCATCACCCGCGTTTCACGCCGTTGACGTCAGCGTGTGGTGGCTCCATGGTATTCATTGCGTCGTCAGCATGACGCTCGTATTCAACAATCTTCCGTACAACCTATGCATTAACCTAGGCCAAAAGGTAAGCAAGAAGAATGCGCCGCGGATACATTGAAATCGGCGAGGTAATCCTTCATTGTATGTGTGTTCACATTAATTTTTGGTTTGTCCTTTAAAATGTTTCCCCAGATGTCTCACAAGCCAGATTGTCAGAGAACCCTATCGTCTGCAGAGCAAGATAGCAGCCAACACACTCTTAGTTCCAGAAGGCAGCGGACAACTTGGATTAACGCGCATGTCAATGGGACTAGATACACAGAGGAAGGTGGCTGAAGATGTCACACAATGCCAATAACATTGGAAAAAAAGAAGACGGCAGCGACCAAAAAAGAGGCTGACACCAAAATTTCGCAATCCGTCGAAAAGGATGAGTACCTTTCAACGCAGTTCCGGACTCTGACCTGATCTGCGCGCCCTTTCACAAGCGCACCGGTACACAAGCTGGTCCCCGCCAACTGCCTGCAGTAGGCTGACGCCTCTACCTCCCTGATCCATTCCTGCCGAGTGTCCTAGACACAAGGCCACGGATCAGGCGATGTTCACTAGGTCGTTGGGCGTATGTGTTTATCGCGAACATCCACGCGTTACACGTCGCCACACTGACAATTGCGGCACGGCGGGCAACGTAAACTGTGGAACAAACGAAGAAACGTCATAAAGATAAGCGGCGCAGAAGGCCGGCAATCAAACACGGCGTGGCACGCGGTCGTACAAATGGCCTGAGCTATACACCATTTCCGATTGGCCTTGTGCCATTGGGTACATTGGTCAGAATTGGCAAGTTGCCAATTGTGACGCGCCCAACCTTTTCGGTCTTCGCATGGAATCAGCATCGTTCGATCGTCTCGTCACAGCGTCACCATCACCCGCGTTTCACGCCGTTGACGTCAGCGTGTGGTGGCTCCATGGTATTCATTGCGTCGTCAGCATGGCGCTGGTATTCAACAGTCTTCAGTACAACCTTTACATTAACCTATGCCAAAAGGTAAGCAAGAATAATGCGCCGTGGATCCATTCAAATCGGCGAGGTAAACCTTCATTGTATGTGTGCTCACATTAATTTTTGGTTTGTCCCTTAAAATGTTTCCCCAGATGTCTCACATGCCACATTCTCAGCGAACCCTCTCGTCTGCAGAGCAATATAGCAGCCAACACACTCTTAGTTCCATAAGCCAACGGAAAACATGGGTGAACGCGCACGTGAAAGGGACTAGATGCAAAGAGTAAGGTGGCTGAAAATGTCACCCAATACCAATAACATTGAAAAAAAAAGAAGACGGCAGCGACGAAAACGAGGCTGCCACCTAAATTTCGCAATCCGTCAAAAAGGGTGAGTACTTTTCAAAGCAGTTCCGGGCTCCGACGCAACCTGCGCGCCCTTTCACAAGCGCACCGGTACACAAGCTGTTTCCCGCCAACTGCCGGCAGCAGGCTCACGCCTCTACTTCCCTGATCCATTCCTGCCGAGTGTCCTAGACACAAGGCCACGGATCAGGTGATGTTCACTAGGTCGTTGGGCGTATATGTGTTTATCGCGAAGAGCCACGCATGACACGTCGCCACACTGACAATTGCGGAACGGCGGGCAACGTAAACTGTGGAACAAACGAAGAAACGTCAAAAAGATAAGCGGCACAGAAGGCCGGCAATCGAACACATCGTGGCACGCGGTCGTGCAAATGGCCTGAGCCATTAACCATTTCCGATTGGGCTTGTGCCATTGGGTACATTGGTCAGAATTGGCAAGTTGGCAATTGTGACGCGCCCAACTGTTTCGGTCTTCGCATGGAATCAGCATCGTTCGATCGTCTCGTCACAGCGTCACCATCACCCGCGTTTCACGCCGTTGACGTCAGCGTGTGGTGGCTCCATGGTATTCATTGCGTCGTCAGCATGACGCTCGTATTCAACAATCTTCCGTACAACCTATGCATTAACCTAGGCCAAAAGGTAAGCAAGAAGAATGCGCCGCGGATACATTGAAATCGGCGAGGTAATCCTTCATTGTATGTGTGTTCACATTAATTTTTGGTTTGTCCTTTAAAATGTTTCCCCAGATGTCTCACAAGCCACATTGTCAGAGAACCCTATCGTCTGCAGAGCAAGATAGCAGCCAACACACTCTTAGTTCCAGAAGGCAGCGGACAACTTGGATTAACGCGCATGTCAATGGGACTAGATACACAGAGGAAGGTGGCTGAAAATGTCACACAATGCCAATAACATTGGAAAAAAAAGAAGACGGCAGCGACCAAAAAAGAGGCTGACACCAAAATTTCGCAATCCGTCGAAAAGGATGAGTACCTTTCAAAGCAGTTCCGGACTCTGACCTGATCTGCGCGCCCTTTCACAAGCGCACCGGTACACAAGCTGGTCCCCGCCAACTGCCTGCAGTAGGCTGACGCCTCTACCTCCCTGATCCATTCCTGCCGAGTGTCCTAGACACAAGGCCACGGATCAGGTGATGTTCACTAGGTCGTTGGGCGTATATGTGTTTATCGCGAACATCCACGCGTTACACGTCGCCACACTGACAATTGCGGCACGGTGGGCAACGTAAACTGTGGAACAAACGAAGAAACGTCAAAAAGAGAAGCGGCGCAGAAGGCCGGCAATCAAACACGGCGTGGCACGCGGTCGTACAAATGGCCTGAGCTATACACCATTTCCGATTGGCCTTGTGCCATTGGGTACATTGGTCAGAATTGGCAAGTTGGCAATTGTGACGCGCCCAACCTTTTCGGTCTTCGCATGGAATCAGCATCGTTCGATCGTCTCGTCACAGCGTCACCATCACCCGCGTTTCACGCCGTTGACGTCAGCGTGTGGTGGCTCCATGGTATTCATTGCGTCGTCAGCATGACGCTGGTATTCAAAAATCTTCAGTAAAACCTATACATTAACCTAGGCCAAAAGGTAAGCAAGAGCAATGCGCCGCGGATACATTGAAATCGGCGAGGTAAACCTTCATTAATGTGTGTTCACATTAATTTTTGGTTTGTCCCTTAAAATGTTTCCCCAGATGTCTCACATGCCACATTCTCAGAGAACGCTATCGTCTGCAGAGCAAGATAGCAGCCAACACACTCTTAGTTCCAGAAGCCAGCGGAAAACATTGGTCAACGCGCACGTGAAAGGGACTAGATGCAAATAGTGAGGTGGCTGAAAATGTCACACAATGCCAATAACATTGAAAAAAAAAGAAAACGGCAGCGACGAAAACGAGGCTTCCACCTAAATTTCGCTATCCATCAAAAATGGTGAGTACTTTTGAAAGCAGTTCCAGGCTCTGACCTGACCTGCGCGCATTTTCACAAGCGCACTGGTCCACAAGCTGGTCTCCGCGAACCGCGTCAGCAGGCTGACGCCTCTACCTCCCTCATCCGTTCCAGCCGAGTGTCCTAGACGGAAGGCCACGGATCAGGTGATGTTATCTAGGTCGTTGGGCGTATATGTGTTTATCGAGAACAGCCACGCATGTCACGTCGTCACACTGACAATTGTGGCACGGCGGGTAACGTAAACTGTGGAACAAACGAAGAAACGTCAAAAAGATGAGCGGCACAGAAGGCCGGCAATCGAACACGGCGTGGCAAGCGGTCGTACAAATAGCCTGAGCCATAAACCATTTCTGATTGGCCTTGTGCCATTGGGTACATTGGTCAGAATAGGCAACTTGGAAATTGTGACGCGCCAAACTTTTTCGGTCTTCGCATGGAATTAGCATCGTTCGATCGTCTCGTCGCAGCGTCACCATCACCCGCGTTTCACGCCGTTGACGTCAGCGTCTGGTGGCTCCATGGTATTCGTTGCGTCGTCACCATGACGCTGGTATTCAGCAGTCTTCAGTGCAACCTATACATGAACCTAGGCCAAATTGTATGTAAGAAGAATGCGCCGTGGATCCATTGAAATCGGCGACATAAGCCTTCATTGTAGGTGTGTTCACATTAATTGTGGGTTTGTCCCTTAAAATGTTTCCCAAGATGTCTCACAAGCCACATTCTCAGAGAACCCTATCGTCTGCAGAGCAAGATAGCAGCCAACACACACTTAGTTACAGAAGCAAGCGGACAACTTGGGTCAACGCGCAGGTGAATATGAGTAGATGCACAGAGGAAGGTCGCTGAAAATGTTACACAATGTAAATAACATTGGAAAAAAAGAAGACGGCAGCGACCAAAAACGAGGCTGCCACCGAAATTTCGCAATCCATCAAAAAGGATGAGTACTTTTGAAAGCAGTTCCGGGCTCTGACCTGACCTGCGCGCCCTTTCACAAGCGCACTGGTCCACAAGCTGGTCCCCGCCAACCGCCGGCAGCAGGCTGACGCCTCTACCTCCCTGATCCATTTCTGCCGAGTGTCATAGACACAAGGCCAGGGATCAGGTGATGTTCACTAGGTCGTTGGGCGTATATGTGTTTATCGAGAACAGCCACGCATGACACGTCGCCACACTGACAATTGCGGCACGGCGGGCAACGTAAACTGTGGAACAAACGAAGAAACGTCAAAAAGATAAGCGGCACAGAAGGCCGGCAATGGAACACGGCGTGGCACGTGGTCGTACAAATGGCCTGAGCCATAAACCATTTCCGATTGGGCTTGTGCCATTGGGTACATTGGTCAGAATTGGCAAGTTGGCAATTGTGACGCGCCCAACTTTTTCTGTCTTCGCATGGAATCAGCATCGTTCGATCGTCTCGTCAGCGCGTCACCATCCCCCGCGTTTCACTCCGTTGAAGTCAGCGCGTGGTGGCTCCATGGTATGCATTGCGTCGTCAGCATGGCGCTGGTATTCAACAGTCTTCAGTACAACCTTTACATTAACCTATGCCAAAAGGTAAGCAAGAAGAATGCGCCGTGGATCCATTGAAATGGGCTAGGTAAACCTTCATTGTATGTGTGCTCACAATAATTTTTGGTTTGTCCCTTAAAATGTTTCCCCAGATGTCTCACATGCCACATTCTCAGAGAACCCTCTCGTCTGCAGAGCAAGATAGCAGCCAACACACTCTTAGTTCCGTAAGCCAACGGAAAAGATGGGTGAACGCGCACGTGAAATAGACTAGATGCAAAGAGTAAGGTGGCTGAAAATGTCACCCAATACCAATAACATTGAAAAAAAAAGAAGACGGCAGCGACGAAAACGAGGCTGCCACCTAAATTTCGCAATCCGTCAAAAAGGGTGAGTACTTTTCAAAGCAGTTCCGGGCTCTGACGCAACCTGCGCGCCCTTTCACAAGCGCACCGGTACACAAGCTGGTTCCCGCCAACTGCCGGCAGCAGGCTCACGCCTCTACTTCCCTGATCCATTCCTGCCGAGTGTCCTAGACACAAGGCCACGGATCAGGTGATGTTCACTAGGTCGTTGGGCGTATATGTGTTTATCGCGAAGAGCCACGCATGACACGTCGCCACACTGACAATTGCGGAACGGCGGGCAACGTAAACTGTGGAACAAACGAAGAAACGTCAAAAAGATAAGCGGCACAGAAGGCCGGCAATCGAACACATCGTGGCACGCGGTCGTGCAAATGGCCTGAGCCATTAACCATTTCCGATTGGGCTTGTGCCATTGGGTACATTGGTCAGAATTGGCAAGTTGGCAATTGTGACGCGCCCAACTGTTTCGGTCTTCGCATGGAATCAGCATCGTTCGATCGTCTCGTCACAGCGTCACCATCACCCGCGTTTCACGCCGTTGACGTCAGCGTGTGGTGGCTCCATGGTATTCATTGCGTCGTCAGCATGACGCTCGTATTCAACAATCTTCCGTACAACCTATGCATTAACCTAGGCCAAAAGGTAAGCAAGAAGAATGCGCCGCGGATACATTGAAATCGGCGAGGTAATCCTTCATTGTATGTGTGTTCACATTAATTTTTGGTTTGTCCTTTAAAATGTTTCCCCAGATGTCTCACAAGCCACATTGTCAGAGAACCCTATCGTCTGCAGAGCAAGATAGCAGCCAACACACTCTTAGTTCCAGAAGGCAGCGGACAACTTGGATTAACGCGCATGTCAATGGGACTAGATACACAGAGGAAGGTGGCTGAAAATGTCACACAATGCCAATAACATTGGAAAAAAAGAAGACGGCAGCGACCAAAAAAGAGGCTGACACCAAAATTTCGCAATCCGTCGAAAAGGATGAGTACCTTTCAAAGCAGTTCCGGACTCTGACCTGATCTGCGCGCCCTTTCACAAGCGCACCGGTACACAAGCTGGTCCCCGCCAACTGCCTGCAGTAGGCTGACGCCTCTACCTCCCTGATCCATTCCTGCCGAGTGTCCTAGACACAAGGCCACGGATCAGGTGATGTTCACTAGGTCGTTGGGCGTATGTGTTTATCGCGAACATCCACGCGTTACACGTCGCCACACTGACAATTGCGGCACGGCGGGCAACGTAAACTGTGGAACAAACGAAGAAACGTCATAAAGATAAGCGGCGCAGAAGGCCGGCAATCAAACACGGCGTGGCACGCGGTCGTACAAATGGCCTGAGCTATACACCATTTCCGATTGGCCTTGTGCCATTGGGTACATTGGTCAGAATTGGCAAGTTGGCAATTGTGACGCGCCCAACCTTTTCGGTCTTCGCATGGAATCAGCATCGTTCGATCGTCTCGTCACAGCGTCACCATCACCCGCGTTTCACGCCGTTGACGTCAGCGTGTGGTGGCTCCATGGTATTCATTGCGTCGTCAGCATGACGCTGGTATTCAGCAGTCTTCAGTGCAACCTATACATGAACCTAGGCCAAATTGCATGTAAGAAGAATGCGCCGTGGATCCATTGAAATCGGCGACATAAGCCTTCATTGTAGGTGTGTTCACATTAATTGTGGGTTTGTCCCTTAAAATGTTTCCCAAGATGTCTCACAAGCCACATTCTCAGAGAACCCTATCGTCTGCAGAGCAAGATAGCAGCCAACACACACTTAGTTACAGAAGCAAGCGGACAACTTGGGTCAACGCGCAGGTGAATATGAGTAGATGCACAGAGGAAGGTCGCTGAAAATGTTACACAATGTAAATAACATTGGAAAAAAAGAAGACGGCAGCGACCAAAAACGAGGCTGCCACCGAAATTTCGCAATCCATCAAAAAGGATGAGTACTTTTGAAAGCAGTTCCGGGCTCTGACCTGACCTGCGCGCCCTTTCACAAGCGCACTGGTCCACAAGCTGGTCCCCGCCAACCGCCGGCAGCAGGCTGACGCCTCTACCTCCCTGATCCATTTCTGCCGAGTGTCATAGACACAAGGCCAGGGATCAGGTGATGTTCACTAGGTCGTTGGGCGTATATGTGTTTATCGAGAACAGCCACGCATGACACGTCGTCACACTGACAATTGCGGCACGGCGGGCAACGTAAACTGTGGAACAAACGAAGAAACGTCAAAAAGATAAGCGGCACAGAAGGCCGGCAATGGAACACGGCGTGGCACGTGGTCGTGCAAATGGCCTGAGCCATTAACCATTTCCGATTGGGCTTGTGCCATTGGGTACATTGGTCAGAATTGGCAAGTTGGCAATTGTGACGCGCCCAACTGTTTCGCTCTTCGCATGGAATCAGCATCGTTCGATCGTCTCGTCACAGCGTCACCATCACCCGCGTTTCACGCCGTTGACGCCAGCGTGTGGTGGCTCCATGGTATTCATTGCGTCGTCAGCATGACGCTCGTATTCAACAATCTTCCGTACAACCTATGCATTAACCTAGGCCAAAAGGTAAGCAAGAAGAATGCGCCGCGGATACATTGAAATCGGCGAGGTAATCCTTCATTGTATGTGTGTTCACATTAATTTTTGGTTTGTCCTTTAAAATGTTTCCCCAGATGTCTCACAAGCCAGATTGTCAGAGAACCCTATCGTCTGCAGAGCAAGATAGCAGCCAACACACTCTTAGTTCCAGAAGGCAGCGGACAACTTGGATTAACGCGCATGTCAATGGGACTAGATACACAGAGGAAGGTGGCTGAAAATGTCACACAATGCCAATAACATTGGAAAAAAAGAAGACGGCAGCGACCAAAAAAGAGGCTGACACCAAAATTTCGCAATCCGTCGAAAAGGATGAGTACCTTTCAACGCAGTTCCGGACTCTGACCTGATCTGCGCGCCCTTTCACAAGCGCACCGGTACACAAGCTGGTCCCCGCCAACTGCCTGCAGTAGGCTGACGCCTCTACCTCCCTGATCCATTCCTGCCGAGTGTCCTAGACACAAGGCCACGGATCAGGCGATGTTCACTAGGTCGTTGGGCGTATGTGTTTATCGCGAACATCCACGCGTTACACGTCGCCACACTGACAATTGCGGCACGGCGGGCAACGTAAACTGTGGAACAAACGAAGAAACGTCATAAAGATAAGCGGCGCAGAAGGCCGGCAATCAAACACGGCGTGGCACGCGGTCGTACACATGGCCTGAGCTATACACCATTTCCGATTGGCCTTGTGCCATTGGGTACATTGGTCAGAATTGGCAAGTTGCCAATTGTGACGCGCCCAACCTTTTCGGTCTTCGCATGGAATCAGCATCGTTCGATCGTCTCGTCACAGCGTCACCATCACCCGCGTTTCACGCCGTTGACGTCAGCGTGTGGTGGCTCCATGGTATTCATTGCGTCGTCAGCATGGCGCTGGTATTCAACAGTCTTCAGTACAACCTTTACATTAACCTATGCCAAAAGGTAAGCAAGAATAATGCGCCGTGGATCCATTCAAATCGGCGAGGTAAACCTTCATTGTATGTGTGCTCACATTAATTTTTGGTTTGTCCCTTAAAATGTTTCCCCAGATGTCTCACATGCCACATTCTCAGCGAACCCTCTCGTCTGCAGAGCAAGATAGCAGCCAACACACTCTTAGTTCCATAAGCCAACGGAAAACATTGGTCAACGCGCACGTGAAAGGGACTAGATGCAAATAGTGAGGTGGCTGAAAATGTCACACAATGCCAATAACATTGAAAAAAAAAGAAAACGGCAGCGACGAAAACGAGGCTTCCACCTAAATTTCGCTATCCATCAAAAATGGTGAGTACTTTTGAAAGCAGTTCCAGGCTCTGACCTGACCTGCGCGCATTTTCACAAGCGCACTGGTCCACAAGCTGGTCTCCGCGAACCGCGTCAGCAGGCTGACGCCTCTACCTCCCTCATCCGTTCCAGCCGAGTGTCCTAGACGGAAGGCCACGGATCAGGTGATGTTATCTAGGTCGTTGGGCGTATATGTGTTTATCGAGAACAGCCACGCATGTCACGTCGTCACACTGACAATTGTGGCACGGCGGGTAACGTAAACTGTGGAACAAACGAAGAAACGTCAAAAAGATGAGCGGCACAGAAGGCCGGCAATCGAACACGGCGTGGCAAGCGGTCGTACAAATAGCCTGAGCCATAAACCATTTCTGATTGGCCTTGTGCCATTGGGTACATTGGTCAGAATAGGCAACTTGGAAATTGTGACGCGCCAAACTTTTTCGGTCTTCGCATGGAATTAGCATCGTTCGATCGTCTCGTCGCAGCGTCACCATCACCCGCGTTTCACGCCGTTGACGTCAGCGTCTGGTGGCTCCATGGTATTCGTTGCGTCGTCACCATGACGCTGGTATTCAGCAGTCTTCAGTGCAACCTATACATGAACCTAGGCCAAATTGTATGTAAGAAGAATGCGCCGTGGATCCATTGAAATCGGCGACATAAGCCTTCATTGTAGGTGTGTTCACATTAATTGTGGGTTTGTCCCTTAAAATGTTTCCCAAGATGTCTCACAAGCCACATTCTCAGAGAACCCTATCGTCTGCAGAGCAAGATAGCAGCCAACACACACTTAGTTACAGAAGCAAGCGGACAACTTGGGTCAACGCGCAGGTGAATATGAGTAGATGCACAGAGGAAGGTCGCTGAAAATGTTACACAATGTAAATAACATTGGAAAAAAAGAAGACGGCAGCGACCAAAAACGAGGCTGCCACCGAAATTTCGCAATCCATCAAAAAGGATGAGTACTTTTGAAAGCAGTTCCGGGCTCTGACCTGACCTGCGCGCCCTTTCACAAGCGCACTGGTCCACAAGCTGGTCCCCGCCAACCGCCGGCAGCAGGCTGACGCCTCTACCTCCCTGATCCATTTCTGCCGAGTGTCATAGACACAAGGCGAGGGATCAGGTGATGTTCACTAGGTCGTTGGGCGTATATGTGTTTATCGAGAACAGCCACGCATGACACGTCGCCACACTGACAATTGCGGCACGGCGGGCAACGTAAACTGTGGAACAAACGAAGAAACGTCAAAAAGATAAGCGGCACAGAAGGCCGGCAATGGAACACGGCGTGGCACGTGGTCGTACAAATGGCCTGAGCCATAAACCATTTCCGATTGGGCTTGTGCCATTGGGTACATTGGTCAGAATTGGCAAGTTGCCAATTGTGACGCGCCCAACCTTTTCGGTCTTCGCATGGAATCAGCATCGTTCGATCGTCTCGTCAGCGCGTCACCATCCCCCGCGTTTCACTCCGTTGAAGTCAGCGCGTGGTGGCTCCATGGTATGCATTGCGTCGTCAGCATGGCGCTGGTATTCAACAGTCTTCAGTACAACCTTTACATTAACCTATGCCAAAAGGTAAGCAAGAAGAATGCGCCGTGGATCCATTGAAATGGGCTAGGTAAACCTTCATTGTATGTGTGCTCACAATAATTTTTGGTTTGTCCCTTAAAATGTTTCCCCAGATGTCTCACATGCCACATTCTCAGAGAACCCTCTCGTCTGCAGAGCAAGATAGCAGCCAACACACTCTTAGTTCCGTAAGCCAACGGAAAAGATGGGTGAACGCGCACGTGAAATAGACTAGATGCAAAGAGTAAGGTGGCTGAAAATGTCACCCAATACCAATAACATTGAAAAAAAAAGAAGACGGCAGCGACGAAAACGAGGCTGCCACCTAAATTTCGCAATCCGTCAAAAAGGGTGAGTACTTTTCAAAGCAGTTCCGGGCTCTGACGCAACCTGCGCGCCCTTTCACAAGCGCACCGGTACACAAGCTGGTTCCCGCCAACTGCCGGCAGCAGGCTCACGCCTCTACTTCCCTGATCCATTCCTGCCGAGTGTCCTAGACACAAGGCCACGGATCAGGTGATGTTCACTAGGTCGTTGGGCGTATATGTGTTTATCGCGAAGAGCCACGCATGACACGTCGCCACACTGACAATTGCGGAACGGCGGGCAACGTAAACTGTGGAACAAACGAAGAAACGTCAAAAAGATAAGCGGCACAGAAGGCCGGCAATCGAACACATCGTGGCACGCGGTCGTGCAAATGGCCTGAGCCATTAACCATTTCCGATTGGGCTTGTGCCATTGGGTACATTGGTCAGAATTGGCAAGTTGGCAATTGTGACGCGCCCAACTGTTTCGGTCTTCGCATGGAATCAGCATCGTTCGATCGTCTCGTCACAGCGTCACCATCACCCGCGTTTCACGCCGTTGACGTCAGCGTGTGGTGGCTCCATGGTATTCATTGCGTCGTCAGCATGACGCTCGTATTCAACAATCTTCCGTACAACCTATGCATTAACCTAGGCCAAAAGGTAAGCAAGAAGAATGCGCCGCGGATACATTGAAATCGGCGAGGTAATCCTTCATTGTATGTGTGTTCACATTAATTTTTGGTTTGTCCTTTAAAATGTTTCCCCAGATGTCTCACAAGCCACATTGTCAGAGAACCCTATCGTCTGCAGAGCAAGATAGCAGCCAACACACTCTTAGTTCCAGAAGGCAGCGGACAACTTGGATTAACGCGCATGTCAATGGGACTAGATACACAGAGGAAGGTGGCTGAAAATGTCACACAATGCCAATAACATTGGAAAAAAAGAAGACGGCAGCGACCAAAAAAGAGGCTGACACCAAAATTTCGCAATCCGTCGAAAAGGATGAGTACCTTTCAAAGCAGTTCCGGACTCTGACCTGATCTGCGCGCCCTTTCACAAGCGCACCGGTACACAAGCTGGTCCCCGCCAACTGCCTGCAGTAGGCTGACGCCTCTACCTCCCTGATCCATTCCTGCCGAGTGTCCTAGACACAAGGCCACGGATCAGGTGATGTTCACTAGGTCGTTGGGCGTATATGTGTTTATCGCGAACATCCACGCGTTACACGTCGCCACACTGACAATTGCGGCACGGTGGGCAACGTAAACTGTGGAACAAACGAAGAAACGTCATAAAGATAAGCGGCGCAGAAGGCCGGCAATGAAACACGGCGTGGCACGCGGTCGTACAAATGGCCTGAGCTATACACCATTTCCGATTGGCCTTGTGCCATTGGGTACATTGGTCAGAATAGGCAAGTTGGCAATTGTGACGCGCCCAACCTTTTTGGTCTTCGCATGGAATCAGCATCGTTCGATCGTCTCGTCACAGCGTCACCATCACCCGCGTTTCACGCCGTTGACGTCAGCGTGTGGTGGCTCCATGGTATTCATTGCGTCGTCAGCATGGCGCTGGTATTCAACAGTCTTCAGTACAACCTTTACATTAACCTATGCCAAAAGGTAAGCAAGAATAATGCGCCGTGGATCCATTCAAATCGGCGAGGTAAACCTTCATTGTATGTGTGCTCACATTAATTTTTGGTTTGTCCCTTAAAATGTTTCCCCAGATGTCTCACATGCCACATTCTCAGCGAACCCTCTCGTCTGCAGAGCAATATAGCAGCCAACACACTCTTAGTTCCATAAGCCAACGGAAAACATGGGTGAACGCGCACGTGAAAGGGACTAGATGCAAAGAGTAAGGTGGCTGAAAATGTCACCCAATACCAATAACATTGAAAAAAAAAGAAGACGGCAGCGACGAAAACGAGGCTGCCACCTAAATTTCGCAATCCGTCAAAAAGGGTGAGTACTTTTCAAAGCAGTTCCGGGCTCCGACGCAACCTGCGCGCCCTTTCACAAGCGCACCGGTACACAAGCTGGTTCCCGCCAACTGCCGGCAGCAGGCTCACGCCTCTACTTCCCTGATCCATTCCTGCCGAGTGTCCTAGACACAAGGCCACGGATCAGGTGATGTTCACTAGGTCGTTGGGCGTATATGTGTTTATCGCGAAGAGCCACGCATGACACGTCGCCACACTGACAATTGCGGAACGGCGGGCAACGTAAACTGTGGAACAAACGAAGAAACGTCAAAAAGATAAGCGGCACAGAAGGCCGGCAATCGAACACATCGTGGCACGCGGTCGTGCAAATGGCCTGAGCCATTAACCATTTCCGATTGGGCTTGTGCCATTGGGTACATTGGTCAGAATTGGCAAGTTGGCAATTGTGACGCGCCCAACTGTTTCGGTCTTCGCATGGAATCAGCATCGTTCGATCGTCTCGTCACAGCGTCACCATCACCCGCGTTTCACGCCGTTGACGTCAGCGTGTGGTGGCTCCATGGTATTCATTGCGTCGTCAGCATGACGCTCGTATTCAACAATCTTCCGTACAACCTATGCATTAACCTAGGCCAAAAGGTAAGCAAGAAGAATGCGCCGCGGATACATTGAAATCGGCGAGGTAATCCTTCATTGTATGTGTGTTCACATTAATTTTTGGTTTGTCCTTTAAAATGTTTCCCCAGATGTCTCACAAGCCACATTGTCAGAGAACCCTATCGTCTGCAGAGCAAGATAGCAGCCAACACACTCTTAGTTCCAGAAGGCAGCGGACAACTTGGATTAACGCGCATGTCAATGGGACTAGATACACAGAGGAAGGTGGCTGAAAATGTCACACAATGCCAATAACATTGGAAAAAAAGAAGACGGCAGCGACCAAAAAAGAGGCTGACACCAAAATTTCGCAATCCGTCGAAAAGGATGAGTACCTTTCAAAGCAGTTCCGGACTCTGACCTGATCTGCGCGCCCTTTCACAAGCGCACCGGTACACAAGCTGGTCCCCGCCAACTGCCTGCAGTAGGCTGAAGCCTCTACCTCCCTGATCCATTCCTGCCGAGTGTCCTAGACACAAGGCCACGGATCAGGTGATGTTCACTAGGTCGTTGGGCGTATATGTGTTTATCGCGAACATCCACGCGTTACACGTCGCCACACTGACAATTGCGGCACGGTGGGCAACGTAAACTGTGGAACAAACGAAGAAACGTCATAAAGATAAGCGGCGCAGAAGGCCGGCAATCAAACACGGCGTGGCACGCGGTCGTACAAATGGCCTGAGCTATACACCATTTCCGATTGGCCTTGTGCCATTGGGTACATTGGTCAGAATAGGCAAGTTGGCAATTGTGACGCGCCCAACCTTTTCGGTCTTCGCATGGAATCAGCATCGTTCGATCGTCTCGTCACAGCGTCACCATCACCCGCGTTTCACGCCGTTGACGTCAGCGTGTGGTGGCTCCATGGTATTCATTGCGTCGTCAGCATGGCGCTGGTATTCAACAGTCTTCAGTACAACCTTTACATTAACCTATGCCAAAAGGTAAGCAAGAATAATGCGCCGTGGATCCATTCAAATCGGCGAGGTAAACCTTCATTGTATGTGTGCTCACATTAATTTTTGGTTTGTCCCTTAAAATGTTTCCCCAGATGTCTCACATGCCACATTCTCAGCGAACCCTCTCGTCTGCAGAGCAATATAGCAGCCAACACACTCTTAGTTCCATAAGCCAACGGAAAACATGGGTGAACGCGCACGTGAAAGGGACTAGATGCAAAGAGTAAGGTGGCTGAAAATGTCACCCAATACCAATAACATTGAAAAAAAAAGAAGACGGCAGCGACGAAAACGAGGCTGCCACCTAAATTTCGCAATCCGTCAAAAAGGGTGAGTACTTTTCAAAGCAGTTCCGGGCTCCGACGCAACCTGCGCGCCCTTTCACAAGCGCACCGGTACACAAGCTGGTTCCCGCCAACTGCCGGCAGCAGGCTCACGCCTCTACTTCCCTGATCCATTCCTGCCGAGTGTCCTAGACACAAGGCCACGGATCAGGTGATGTTCACTAGGTCGTTGGGCGTATATGTGTTTATCGCGAAGAGCCACGCATGACACGTCGCCACACTGACAATTGCGGAACGGCGGGCAACGTAAACTGTGGAACAAACGAAGAAACGTCAAAAAGATAAGCGGCACAGAAGGCCGGCAATCGAACACATCGTGGCACGCGGTCGTGCAAATGGCCTGAGCCATTAACCATTTCCGATTGGGCTTGTGCCATTGGGTACATTGGTCAGAATTGGCAAGTTGGCAATTGTGACGCGCCCAACTGTTTCGGTCTTCGCATGGAATCAGCATCGTTCGATCGTCTCGTCACAGCGTCACCATCACCCGCGTTTCACGCCGTTGACGTCAGCGTGTGGTGGCTCCATGGTATTCATTGCGTCGTCAGCATGACGCTGGTATTCAAAAATCTTCAGTAAAACCTATACATTAACCTAGGCCAAAAGGTAAGCAAGAGCAATGCGCCGCGGATACATTGAAATCGGCGAGGTAAACCTTCATTAATGTGTGTTCACATTAATTTTTGGTTTGTCCGTTAAAATGTTTCCCCAGATGTCTCACATGCCACATTCTCAGAGAACGCTATCGTCTGCAGAGCAAGATAGCAGCCAACACACTCTTAGTTCCAGAAGCCAGCGGAAAACATTGGTCAACGCGCACGTGAAAGGGACTAGATGCAAATAGTGAGGTGGCTGAAAATGTCACACAATGCCAATAACATTGAAAAAAAAAGAAAACGGCAGCGACGAAAACGAGGCTTCCACCTAAATTTCGCTATCCATCAAAAATGGTGAGTACTTTTGAAAGCAGTTCCAGGCTCTGACCTGACCTGCGCGCATTTTCACAAGCGCACTGGTCCACAAGCTGGTCTCCGCGAACCGCGTCAGCAGGCTGACGCCTCTACCTCCCTCATCCGTTCCAGCCGAGTGTCCTAGACGGAAGGCCACGGATCAGGTGATGTTATCTAGGTCGTTGGGCGTATATGTGTTTATCGAGAACAGCCACGCATGTCACGTCGTCACACTGACAATTGTGGCACGGCGGGTAACGTAAACTGTGGAACAAACGAAGAAACGTCAAAAAGATGAGCGGCACAGAAGGCCGGCAATCGAACACGGCGTGGCAAGCGGTCGTACAAATAGCCTGAGCCATAAACCATTTCTGATTGGCCTTGTGCCATTGGGTACATTGGTCAGAATAGGCAACTTGGAAATTGTGACGCGCCAAACTTTTTCGGTCTTCGCATGGAATTAGCATCGTTCGATCGTCTCGTCGCAGCGTCACCATCACCCGCGTTTCACGCCGTTGACGTCAGCGTCTGGTGGCTCCATGGTATTCGTTGCGTCGTCACCATGACGCTGGTATTCAGCAGTCTTCAGTGCAACCTATACATGAACCTAGGCCAAATTGTATGTAAGAAGAATGCGCCGTGGATCCATTGAAATCGGCGACATAAGCCTTCATTGTAGGTGTGTTCACATTAATTGTGGGTTTGTCCCTTAAAATGTTTCCCAAGATGTCTCACAAGCCACATTCTCAGAGAACCCTATCGTCTGCAGAGCAAGATAGCAGCCAACACACACTTAGTTACAGAAGCAAGCGGACAACTTGGGTCAACGCGCAGGTGAATATGAGTAGATGCACAGAGGAAGGTCGCTGAAAATGTTACACAATGTAAATAACATTGGAAAAAAAGAAGACGGCAGCGACCAAAAACGAGGCTGCCACCGAAATTTCGCAATCCATCAAAAAGGATGAGTACTTTTGAAAGCAGTTCCGGGCTCTGACCTGACCTGCGCGCCCTTTCACAAGCGCACTGGTCCACAAGCTGGTCCCCGCCAACCGCCGGCAGCAGGCTGACGCCTCTACCTCCCTGATCCATTTCTGCCGAGTGTCATAGACACAAGGCCAGGGATCAGGTGATGTTCACTAGGTCATTGGGCGTATATGTGTTTATCGAGAACAGCCACGCATGACACGTCGCCACACTGACAATTGCGGCACGGCGGGCAACGTAAACTGTGGAACAAACGAAGAAACGTCAAAAAGATAAGCGGCACAGAAGGCCGGCAATGGAACACGGCGTGGCACGTGGTCGTACAAATGGCCTGAGCCATAAACCATTTCCGATTGGGCTTGTGCCATTGGGTACATTGGTCAGAATTGGCAAGTTGGCAATTGTGACGCGCCCAACTTTTTCTGTCTTCGCATGGAATCAGCATCGTTCGATCGTCTCGTCAGCGCGTCACCATCCCCCGCGTTTCACTCCGTTGAAGTCAGCGCGTGGTGGCTCCATGGTATGCATTGCGTCGTCAGCATGGCGCTGGTATTCAACAGTCTTCAGTACAACCTTTACATTAACCTATGCCAAAAGGTAAGCAAGAAGAATGCGCCGTGGATCCATTGAAATGGGCTAGGTAAACCTTCATTGTATGTGTGCTCACAATAATTTTTGGTTTGTCCCTTAAAATGTTTCCCCAGATGTCTCACATGCCACATTCTCAGAGAACCCTCTCGTCTGCAGAGCAAGATAGCAGCCAACACACTCTTAGTTCCGTAAGCCAACGGAAAAGATGGGTGAACGCGCACGTGAAATAGACTAGATGCAAAGAGTAAGGTGGCTGAAAATGTCACCCAATACCAATAACATTGAAAAAAAAAGAAGACGGCAGCGACGAAAACGAGGCTGCCACCTAAATTTCGCAATCCGTCAAAAAGGGTGAGTACTTTTCAAAGCAGTTCCGGGCTCTGACGCAACCTGCGCGCCCTTTCACAAGCGCACCGGTACACAAGCTGGTTCCCGCCAACTGCCGGCAGCAGGCTCACGCCTCTACTTCCCTGATCCATTCCTGCCGAGTGTCCTAGACACAAGGCCACGGATCAGGTGATGTTCACTAGGTCGTTGGGCGTATATGTGTTTATCGCGAAGAGCCACGCATGACACGTCGCCACACTGACAATTGCGGAACGGCGGGCAACGTAAACTGTGGAACAAACGAAGAAACGTCAAAAAGATAAGCGGCACAGAAGGCCGGCAATCGAACACATCGTGGCACGCGGTCGTGCAAATGGCCTGAGCCATTAACCATTTCCGATTGGGCTTGTGCCATTGGGTACATTGGTCAGAATTGGCAAGTTGGCAATTGTGACGCGCCCAACTGTTTCGGTCTTCGCATGGAATCAGCATCGTTCGATCGTCTCGTCACAGCGTCACCATCACCCGCGTTTCACGCCGTTGACGTCAGCGTGTGGTGGCTCCATGGTATTCATTGCGTCGTCAGCATGACGCTCGTATTCAACAATCTTCCGTACAACCTATGCATTAACCTAGGCCAAAAGGTAAGCAAGAAGAATGCGCCGCGGATACATTGAAATCGGCGAGGTAATCCTTCATTGTATGTGTGTTCACATTAATTTTTGGTTTGTCCTTTAAAATGTTTCCCCAGATGTCTCACAAGCCACATTGTCAGAGAACCCTATCGTCTGCAGAGCAAGATAGCAGCCAACACACTCTTAGTTCCAGAAGGCAGCGGACAACTTGGATTAACGCGCATGTCAATGGGACTAGATACACAGAGGAAGGTGGCTGAAAATGTCACACAATGCCAATAACATTGGAAAAAAAGAAGACGGCAGCGACCAAAAAAGAGGCTGACACCAAAATTTCGCAATCCGTCGAAAAGGATGAGTACCTTTCAAAGCAGTTCCGGACTCTGACCTGATCTGCGCGCCCTTTCACAAGCGCACCGGTACACAAGCTGGTCCCCGCCAACTGCCTGCAGTAGGCTGACGCCTCTACCTCCCTGATCCATTCCTGCCGAGTGTCCTAGACACAAGGCCACGGATCAGGTGATGTTCACTAGGTCGTTGGGCGTATGTGTTTATCGCGAACATCCACGCGTTACACGTCGCCACACTGACAATTGCGGCACGGCGGGCAACGTAAACTGTGGAACAAACGAAGAAACGTCATAAAGATAAGCGGCGCAGAAGGCCGGCAATCAAACACGGCGTGGCACGCGGTCGTACAAATGGCCTGAGCTATACACCATTTCCGATTGGCCTTGTGCCATTGGGTACATTGGTCAGAATTGGCAAGTTGGCAATTGTGACGCGCCCAACCTTTTCGGTCTTCGCATGGAATCAGCATCGTTCGATCGTCTCGTCACAGCGTCACCATCACCCGCGTTTCACGCCGTTGACGTCAGCGTGTGGTGGCTCCATGGTATTCATTGCGTCGTCAGCATGACGCTGGTATTCAGCAGTCTTCAGTGCAACCTATACATGAACCTAGGCCAAATTGCATGTAAGAAGAATGCGCCGTGGATCCATTGAAATCGGCGACATAAGCCTTCATTGTAGGTGTGTTCACATTAATTGTGGGTTTGTCCCTTAAAATGTTTCCCAAGATGTCTCACAAGCCACATTCTCAGAGAACCCTATCGTCTGCAGAGCAAGATAGCAGCCAACACACACTTAGTTACAGAAGCAAGCGGACAACTTGGGTCAACGCGCAGGTGAATATGAGTAGATGCACAGAGGAAGGTCGCTGAAAATGTTACACAATGTAAATAACATTGGAAAAAAAGAAGACGGCAGCGACCAAAAACGAGGCTGCCACCGAAATTTCGCAATCCATCAAAAAGGATGAGTACTTTTGAAAGCAGTTCCGGGCTCTGACCTGACCTGCGCGCCCTTTCACAAGCGCACTGGTCCACAAGCTGGTCCCCGCCAACCGCCGGCAGCAGGCTGACGCCTCTACCTCCCTGATCCATTTCTGCCGAGTGTCATAGACACAAGGCCAGGGATCAGGTGATGTTCACTAGGTCGTTGGGCGTATATGTGTTTATCGAGAACAGCCACGCATGACACGTCGTCACACTGACAATTGCGGCACGGCGGGCAACGTAAACTGTGGAACAAACGAAGAAACGTCAAAAAGATAAGCGGCACAGAAGGCCGGCAATGGAACACGGCGTGGCACGTGGTCGTACAAATGGCCTGAGCCATAAACCATTTCCGATTGGGCTTGTGCCATTGGGTACATTGGTCAGAATTGGCAAGTTGGCAATTGTGACGCGCCCAACTTTTTCTTTCCTCGCATGGAATCAGCATCGTTCGATCGTCTCGTCTGCGCGTCACCATCCCCCGCGTTTCACGCCGTTGAAGTCAGCGCGTGGTGGCTCCATGGTATGCATTGCGTCGTCAGCATGGCGCTGGTATTCAACACTCTTCAGTACAACCTTTACATTAACCTATGCCAAAAGGTAAGCAAGAAGAATGCGCCGTGGATCCATTGAAATGGGCTAGGTAAACCTTCATTGTATGTGTGCTCACAATAATTTTTGGTTTGTCCCTTAAAATGTTTCCCCAGATGTCTCACATGCCACATTCTCAGAGAACCCTCTCGTCTGCAGAGCAAGATAGCAGCCAACACACTCTTAGTTCCGTAAGCCGACGGAAAAGATGGGTGAACGCGCACGTGAAATAGACTAGATGCAAAGAGTAAGGTGGCTGAAAATGTCACCCAATACCAATAACATTGAAAAAAAAAGAAGACGGCAGCGACGAAAACGAGGCTGCCACCTAAATTTCGCAATCCGTCAAAAAGGGTGAGTACTTTTTAAAGCAGTTCCGGGCTCTGACGCAACCTGCGCGCCCTTTCACAAGCGCACCGGTACACAAGCTGGTTCCCGCCAACTGCCGGCAGCAGTCTCACGCCTCTACTTCCCTGATCCATTCCTGCCGAGTGTCCTAGACACAAGGCCACGGATCAGGTGATGTTCACTAGGTCGTTGGGCGTATATGTGTTTATCGCGAAGAGCCACGCATGACACGTCGCCACACTGACAATTGCGGAACGGCGGGCAACGTAAACTGTGGAACAAACGAAGAAACGTCAAAAAGATAAGCGGCACAGAAGGCCGGCAATCGAACACATCGTGGCACGCGGTCGTGCAAATGGCCTGAGCCATTAACCATTTCCGATTGGGCTTGTGCCATTGGGTACATTGGTCAGAATTGGCAAGTTGGCAATTGTGACGCGCCCAACTGTTTCGGTCTTCGCATGGAATCAGCATCGTTCGATCGTCTCGTCACAGCGTCACCATCACCCGCGTTTCACGCCGTTGACGTCAGCGTGTGGTGGCTCCATGGTATTCATTGCGTCGTCAGCATGACGCTCGTATTCAACAATCTTCCGTACAACCTATGCATTAACCTAGGCCAAAAGGTAAGCAAGAAGAATGCGCCGCGGATACATTGAAATCGGCGAGGTAATCCTTCATTGTATGTGTGTTCACATTAATTTTTGGTTTGTCCTTTAAAATGTTTCCCCAGATGTCTCACAAGCCAGATTGTCAGAGAACCCTATCGTCTGCAGAGCAAGATAGCAGCCAACACACTCTTAGTTCCAGAAGGCAGCGGACAACTTGGATTAACGCGCATGTCAATGGGACTAGATACACAGAGGAAGGTGGCTGAAAATGTCACACAATGCCAATAACATTGGAAAAAAAGAAGACGGCAGCGACCAAAAAAGAGGCTGGCACCAAAATTTCGCAATCCGTCGAAAAGGATGAGTACCTTTCAAAGCAGTTCCGGACTCTGACCTGATCTGCGCGCCCTTTCACAAGCGCACCGGTACACAAGCTGGTCCCCGCCAACTGCCTGCAGTAGGCTGACGCCTCTACCTCCCTGATCCATTCCTGCCGAGTGTCCTAGACACAAGGCCACGGATCAGGTGATGTTCACTAGGTCGTTGGGCGTATGTGTTTATCGCGAACATCCACGCGTTACACGTCGCCACACTGACAATTGCGGCACGGCGGGCAACGTAAACTGTGGAACAAACGAAGAAACGTCATAAAGATAAGCGGCGCAGAAGGCCGGCAATCAAACACGGCGTGGCACGCGGTCGTACAAATGGCCTGAGCTATACACCATTTCCGATTGGCCTTGTGCCATTGGGTACATTGGTCAGAATTGGCAAGTTGGCAATTGTGACGCGCCCAACCTTTTCGGTCTTCGCATGGAATCAGCATCGTTCGATCGTCTCGTCACAGCGTCACCATCACCCGCGTTTCACGCCGTTGACGTCAGCGTGTGGTGGCTCCATGGTATTCATTGCGTCGTCAGCATGACGCTGGTATTCAGCAGTCTTCAGTGCAACCTATACATGAACCTAGGCCAAATTGCATGTAAGAAGAATGCGCCGTGGATCCATTGAAATCGGCGACATAAGCCTTCATTGTAGGTGTGTTCACATTAATTGTGGGTTTGTCCCTTAAAATGTTTCCCAAGATGTCTCACAAGCCACATTCTCAGAGAACCCTATCGTCTGCAGAGCAAGATAGCAGCCAACACACACTTAGTTACAGAAGCAAGCGGACAACTTGGGTCAACGCGCAGGTGAATATGAGTAGATGCACAGAGGAAGGTCGCTGAAAATGTTACACAATGTAAATAACATTGGAAAAAAAGAAGACGGCAGCGACCAAAAACGAGGCTGCCACCGAAATTTCGCAATCCATCAAAAAGGATGAGTACTTTTGAAAGCAGTTCCGGGCTCTGACCTGACCTGCGCGCCCTTTCACAAGCGCACTGGTCCACAAGCTGGTCCCCGCCAACCGCCGGCAGCAGGCTGACGCCTCTACCTCCCTGATCCATTTCTGCCGAGTGTCATAGACACAAGGCCAGGGATCAGGTGATGTTCACTAGGTCGTTGGGCGTATATGTGTTTATCGAGAACAGCCACGCATGACACGTCGTCACACTGACAATTGCGGCACGGCGGGCAACGTAAACTGTGGAACAAACGAAGAAACGTCAAAAAGATAAGCGGCACAGAAGGCCGGCAATGGAACACGGCGTGGCACGTGGTCGTACAAATGGCCTGAGCCATAAACCATTTCCGATTGGGCTTGTGCCATTGGGTACATTGGTCAGAATTGGCAAGTTGGCAATTGTGACGCGCCCAACTTTTTCTGTCTTCGCATGGAATCAGCATCGTTCGATCGTCTCGTCTGCGCGTCACCATCCCCCGCGTTTCACGCCGTTGAAGTCAGCGCGTGGTGGCTCCATGGTATGCATTGCGTCGTCAGCATGGCGCTGGTATTCAACAGTCTTCAGTACAACCTTTACATTAACCTATGCCAAAAGGTAAGCAAGAAGAATGCGCCGTGGATCCATTGAAATGGGCTAGGTAAACCTTCATTGTATGTGTGCTCACAATAATTTTTGGTTTGTCCCTTAAAATGTTTCCCCAGATGTCTCACATGCCACATTCTCAGAGAACCCTCTCGTCTGCAGAGCAAGATAGCAGCCAACACACTCTTAGTTCCGTAAGCCAACGGAAAAGATGGGTGAACGCGCACGTGAAATAGACTAGATGCAAAGAGTAAGGTGGCTGAAAATGTCACCCAATACCAATAACATTGAAAAAAAAAGAAGACGGCAGCGACGAAAACGAGGCTGCCACCTAAATTTCGCAATCCGTCAAAAAGGGTGAGTACTTTTTAAAGCAGTTCCGGGCTCTGACGCAACCTGCGCGCCCTTTCACAAGCGCACCGGTACACAAGCTGGTTCCCGCCAACTGCCGGCAGCAGTCTCACGCCTCTACTTCCCTGATCCATTCCTGCCGAGTGTCCTAGACACAAGGCCACGGATCAGGTGATGTTCACTAGGTCGTTGGGCGTATATGTGTTTATCGCGAAGAGCCACGCATGACACGTCGCCACACTGACAATTGCGGAACGGCGGGCAACGTAAACTGTGGAACAAACGAAGAAACGTCAAAAAGATAAGCGGCACAGAAGGCCGGCAATCGAACACATCGTGGCACGCGGTCGTGCAAATGGCCTGAGCCATTAACCATTTCCGATTGGGCTTGTGCCATTGGGTACATTGGTCAGAATTGGCAAGTTGGCAATTGTGACGCGCCCAACTGTTTCGCTCTTCGCATGGAATCAGCATCGTTCGATCGTCTCGTCACAGCGTCACCATCACCCGCGTTTCACGCCGTTGACGTCAGCGTGTGGTGGCTCCATGGTATTCATTGCGTCGTCAGCATGACGCTCGTATTCAACAATCTTCCGTACAACCTATGCATTAACCTAGGCCAAAAGGTAAGCAAGAAGAATGCGCCGCGGATACATTGAAATCGGCGAGGTAATCCTTCATTGTATGTGTGTTCACATTAATTTTTGGTTTGTCCTTTAAAATGTTTCCCCAGATGTCTCACAAGCCAGATTGTCAGAGAACCCTATCGTCTGCAGAGCAAGATAGCAGCCAACACACTCTTAGTTCCAGAAGGCAGCGGACAACTTGGATTAACGCGCATGTCAATGGGACTAGATACACAGAGGAAGGTGGCTGAAAATGTCACACAATGCCAATAACATTGGAAAAAAAGAAGACGGCAGCGACCAAAAAAGAGGCTGACACCAAAATTTCGCAATCCGTCGAAAAGGATGAGTACCTTTCAACGCAGTTCCGGACTCTGACCTGATCTGCGCGCCCTTTCACAAGCGCACCGGTACACAAGCTGGTCCCCGCCAACTGCCTGCAGTAGGCTGACGCCTCTACCTCCCTGATCCATTCCTGCCGAGTGTCCTAGACACAAGGCCACGGATCAGGTGATGTTCACTAGGTCGTTGGGCGTATGTGTTTATCGCGAACATCCACGCGTTACACGTCGCCACACTGACAATTGCGGCACGGCGGGCAACGTAAACTGTGGAACAAACGAAGAAACGTCATAAAGATAAGCGGCGCAGAAGGCCGGCAATCAAACACGGCGTGGCACGCGGTCGTACAAATGGCCTGAGCTATACACCATTTCCGATTGGCCTTGTGCCATTGGGTACATTGGTCAGAATAGGCAAGTTGGCAATTGTGACGCGCCCAACCTTTTCGGTCTTCGCATGGAATCAGCATCGTTCGATCGTCTCGTCACAGCGTCACCATCACCCTCGTTTCACGCCGTTGACGTCAGCGTGTGGTGGCTCCATGGTATTCATTGCGTCGTCAGCATGACGCTGGTATTCAGCAGTCTTCAGTGCAACCTATACATGAACCTAGGCCAAATTATATGTAAGAAGAATGCGCCGTGGATCCATTGAAATCGGCGACATAAGCCTTCATTGTAGGTGTGTTCACATTAATTGTGGGTTTGTCCCTTAAAATGTTTCCCAAGATGTCTCACAAGCCACATTCTCAGAGAACCCTATCGTCTGCAGAGCAAGATAGCAGCCAACACACACTTAGTTACAGAAGCAAGCGGACAACTTGGGTCAACGCGCAGGTGAATATGAGTAGATGCACAGAGGAAGGTCGCTGAAAATGTTACACAATGTAAATAACATTGGAAAAAAAGAAGACGGCAGCGACCAAAAACGAGGCTGCCACCGAAATTTCGCAATCCATCAAAAAGGATGAGTACTTTTGAAAGCAGTTCCGGGCTCTGACCTGACCTGCGCGCCCTTTCACAAGCGCACTGGTCCACAAGCTGGTCCCCGCCAACCGCCGGCAGCAGGCTGACGCCTCTACCTCCCTGATCCGTTGCTGCCGAGTGTCATAGACACAAGGCCAGGGATCAGGTGATGTTCACTAGGTCGTTGGGCGTATATGTGTTTATCGAGAACAGCCACGCATGACACGTCGCCACACTGACAATTGCGGCACGGCGGGCAACGTAAACTGTGGAACAAACGAAGAAACGTCATAAAGATAAGCGGCGCAGAAGGCCGGCAATCAAACACGGCGTGGCACGCGGTCGTACAAATGGCCTGAGCTATACACCATTTCCGATTGGCCTTGTGCCATTGGGTACATTGGTCAGAATTGGCAAGTTGCCAATTGTGACGCGCCCAACCTTTTCGGTCTTCGCATGGAATCAGCATCGTTCGATCGTCTCGTCACAGCGTCACCATCACCCGCGTTTCACGCCGTTGACGTCAGCGTGTGGTGGCTCCATGGTATTCATTGCGTCGTCAGCATGGCGCTGGTATTCAACAGTCTTCAGTACAACCTTTACATTAACCTATGCCAAAAGGTAAGCAAGAATAATGCGCCGTGGATCCATTGAAATCGGCGAGGTAAACCTTCATTGTATGTGTGCTCACATTAATTTTTGGTTTGTCCCTTAAAATGTTTCCCCAGATGTCTCACATGCCACATTCTCAGCGAACCCTCTCGTCTGCAGAGCAATATAGCAGCCAACACACTCTTAGTTCCATAAGCCAACGGAAAACATGGGTGAACGCGCACGTGAAAGGGACTAGATGCAAAGAGTAAGGTGGCTGAAAATGTCACCCAATACCAATAACATTGAAAAAAAAAAGAAGACGGCAGCGAGGAAAACGAGGCTGCCACCTAAATTTCGCAATCCGTCGAAAAGGATGAGTACCTTTCAAAGCAGTTCCGGACTCTGACCTGATCTGCGCACCCTTTCACAAGCGCCCCGGTACACAAGCTGGTCCCCGCCAACTGCCGGCAGCAGGCTGACGCCTCTACTTCCCTGATCCATTCCTGCCGAGTGTCCTAGACACAAGGCCACGGATCAGGTGATGTTCACTAGGTCGTTGGGCGTATATGTGTTTATCGCGAAGAGCCACGCATGACACGTCGCCACACTGACAATTGCGGCACGGCGGGCAACGTAAACTGTGGAACAAACGAAGAAACGTCAAAAAGATAAGCGGCACAGAAGGCCGGCAATCGAACACGGCGTGGCACGCGGTCGTACAAATGGCCTGAACCATTAACCATTTCCGATTGGGCTTGTGCCATTGGGTACATTGGTCAGAATTGGCAACTTGGCAATTGTGACGCGCTTAACTTTTTCGGTCTTCGCATGGAATGAGCATCGTTCGATCGTCTCTTTACAGCGTCACCATCACCCGCGTTTCACGCCGCTGACGTCAGCGTGTGGTGGCTCCATGGTATTCATTGCGTCGTCAGCAGGACGCTGGTATTTCAACAATCTTCTGTACAACCTATACATTAACCTAGGCCAAAAGGTAAGCAAGAAGAATGCGCCGCGGATGCATTGAAATCGGCGAGGTAAACCTTCATTGTATGTGTGTTCACATTAATTTTTGGTTTGTCCCTTAAAATGTTTCCCCAGATGTCTCACATGCCACATTCTCAGAGAACGCTATCGTCTACAGAGCAAGATAGCAGCCAACACACTCTTAGTTCCAGAAGCCAGCGGAAAACATGGGTCAACGCGCACGTGAAAGGGACTAGATGCAAATAGTGAGGTGGCTGAAAATGTCACAATATGCCAATAACATTGAAAAAAAAAAGAAGACGGCAGCGACGAAAACGAGGCTGCCACCTAAATTTCGCAATCCGTCAAAAATGGTGAGTACTTTTCAAAGCAGTTCCGGGCTCTGACGCAACCTGCGCGCCCTTTGACAAGCGCACCGGTACACAAGCTGGTTACCGCCAACTGCCGGCAGCAGGCTGACGCCTCTACTTCCCTGAACCATTCCTGCCGAGTGTCCTAGACACAAGGCCACGGATCAGGTGATGTTCACTAGGTCGTTGGGCGTATATGTGTTTATCGCGAAGAGCCACGAATGTCACGTCGCCACACTGACAATTGCGGAACGGCGGGCAACGTAAACTGTGGAACAAACGAAGAAACGTCAAAAAGATAAGCGGCACACGAGGCCGCCAATCGAACACGGCGTGGGACGCGGTCGTACAAACGGCCTGAGCCATAAACCATTTCCGATTGGGCTTGTGCCATTGGGTACATTGGTCAGAATTGGCAACTTGGCAGTTGTGACGCGCCCAAATTTTCGGTCTTCGCATGGAATCAGCATCGTTCGATCGTCTCGTCACAGCGTCACCATCACCCGCGTTTCACGCCGTTGACATCAACGTGTGGTGGCTCCATGGTATTCATTGCGTCGTCAGCATGACGCTGGTATTCAACAGTCTTCAGTACAACCTATACATTAACTTAGGCCAAAACGTAAGCAAGAAGAATGCGCCGCGGATCCATTGAAATCGGCGAGGTAAGCCTTCATTGTAGGTGTGTTCACATTAATTGTGAGCTTGTCCCTTAGAATGTTTCCCAAGATGTCTCACAAGCCACATTCTCAGAGAACCCTATCGTCTGCAGAGCAAGATAGCAGCCAACACACACTTAGTTCCAGAAGCAAGCGGACAACTTCGGTCAACGCGCATGTGAATAGGACTAGATGCACAGAGTAATGTGGCTGAAAATGCCACACAATGCCAATAAAATTGAAAAAAAGAAGACGGCAGCGACGAAAACGAGACTGTCACCAAAATTTCGCAATCCGTCAAAAAGGATGTGTACTTTTCAAAGCAGTTCAGGGCTCAGACCCGACCTGCGCGCCCTTTCACAAGCGCACCGGTACACGAGCTGGTCCCCGCCAACTGGCGGCAGCAGGCTGACGCCTCTACCTCCCTGATCTATTCCTGCCGAGTGTCCTAGACACAAGGCCAGGGATCAGGTGATGTTCACTAGGTCGTTGGGCGTATATGTGTTTATCGAGAATAGCCACGCATGACACGTCGCCACACTGACAATTGCGGCACGGCGGGCAACGTAAACAGTGGAACAAACGAAGAAACGTCAAAAAGATAAACGGCACAGAAGGCCGGCAATGGAACACGGCGTGGCACGCGGTCGTACAAATGGCCTGAGCCATAAACCATTTCCGATTGGGCTTGTGCCATTGGGTACATTGGTCAGAATTGGCAAGGTGAATTGTGACGCGCCCAACTTCTTCGGTCTTCGCATGGAATCAGCATCGTTCGATCGTCTCGTCACAGCGTCACCATCACCCGCGTTTAACGCCGTTGACGTCAGCGTGTGGTGGATAAATGGTATTCATTGCGTCGTCTGCATTACGCTGGTATTCAACAGTCTTCAGTACAACCTATACATTAACCTAGGCCAAAACGTAAACAAGAAGAATGCGCCGTGGATCCATTGAAATCGGCGAGGTAAACGTTCATTGTAGGTGTGTTCACATTAATTGTGAGCTTGTCCCTTAGAATATTTCCCAAGATGTCTCACAAGCCACATTGTCAGAGAACCCTATCATCTAGAAGAGCAAGATAACAGCCAACACACACTTAGTTCCAGAAACCAGCGGACAACTTGGGTCAACGCGCACGTGAAAGGGACTAGATGCAACGAGTAAGGTGGCTGAAAATGTCACATAATGCCAATAACTTTGAAAGAAAAAGAAGATGGCAGCGACGAAAACGAGGCTGTCACCAAAATTTCGCAATCCGTCAAAAAGGATGAGTACTTTCAAAGCAGTTCCGGGCTCTGACCTGACCTGCGCGCCCTTTCACAAGCGCACCGGTACACAAGCTGGTCCCCGCCAACTGGCGGCAGCAGGCTGACGCCTCTACCTCCCTGATCCATTCCTGCCGAGTGTCCTAGACACGAGGGCACGGATCAGGTGATGTTCACTAGGTCGTTGGGCGTATATGTGTTTTTCGCGAACAGCCACGCATGACACGTCGCCACACTGACAATTGCGGCACGGCGGGCAACGTAAACTGTGGAACAAAGGAAGAAACGTCAAAAAGATAAGCGGCACAGAAGGCCGGCAATCGAACACGGCGTGGCACGCGGTCGTACAAATAGCCTAAGCCATAAAGCATTACCGATTGGCTTTGTGCCACTGGGTACATTGGTGAGAATTGGCAACTTGGGAATTGTGACGCGCCCAACTTTTTCGGTCTTCGCATGGAATCCTCATCGTTCGATCGTCTCGTCACAGCGTCACCATCACCCGCGCTTCACCCCGTTGACGTCAGCGTGTGGTGGCTCCATGGTATTCAATGCGTCGTCACCCTGACGCTGGTATTCAACAGTCTTCAGTACAACCTATACATTAACCTAGGCCAAAACCTAAGCAAGAAGAATGCATCGCGGATCCATTGAAATCGGCGAGGTAAACCTTCATTGTAGGTGTGTTCACATTAATTGTGGCTTTGTCCCTGTTGGAATCGCACCGCTGGCACGAGTTGTTGGAACCTCAGTGCTGACGCCCGTTGTTGCAAATGGGTCGCAAGCCCCAAGGGTAGCGTTGGCCTGGCGGCCTGGGGCACTGGAAGCATCCGAAGGTCCCGGCAAAGCATGAGTCGACTGGTAACAGAACAACTGGTTTATTCTAACATCGCAAAAGAGCGGGCGGTCAGGTCGACCGAAGTGAGAGACGGGAGAGCACGTAACTCGACAGAAGAAATCGGAGCCTCTCTCCTGGCGTCCGGGGGCAGCTGCTCTTATACTCTCGGCGTCGCGGGCAAGAAGGAAGGTCACGGGATGAGACCACGTGACGGCGGAGCTCGGACGAGCTGAGAGACAAGTTGAGACGAGTGTAGTGACGCATCGCCTGGCCGGCGCCTGTCAGACCTCCTCGCTTCACACTTGGGGAGCTCCTCTCCCCGGCTGCTGCGCTTTGACAAGCGTGGCACACACACACACACACACACGCACACACGAAGACACGTGGCACTGAAACACGCCTGGACGCGCTTGGCGGAGAGGCGTATCGGCGGCGCTGAACGGGCCAAAATGTCCGCTGCTTGGAACGAAGCCCCGGCGTCCGTTGCATCCGCGCCGGCTATACCGCGCGTCGTAGGCGAAACGTAACAGACCGCCCCGCCGGGGGAAGGAGATCCCGATGGTCAGGGGACTGCATCCGCTGTCCGGAGGGATGTCGCTTGATGATGCTCATAACCGAAGACGGTCGTCCTTCGGCGTTTCTTGAGCGCAGCGCACAGAGAAGGCCTCGTTCTCTCGTTCAGGTTCATACAGGACACTGCAAAGTGACTTAGGGAGAGTTGACATTTTTGTTCTCGTTCCCGGCAAGCGTTAGAACTACGCCGAAACTCAACCGCTCAGTCAGCAAGCACGAAACAACCCTCACTAAGCCCTGCCAGGCTCTTTCCCCTTTTATACTACTGCCTAGTTCCTTACAGTAGTTTAGCAGCACTCAGAACACGTCCACAAATTGGAAAATTGCACGAGAAAGCACATCATCACTTTGAAACACTACACAAAAGCAATGCTAAAAATCCTGCCTCAGGAAGAAAAACATCAGTAACAAACAATTTTGAGGCTGATTCCCACGTTAGGGGCTTCGACTTAAGCCATCGGCGTTACCGTTGAGACTCCCCTTTTTGTAACGCACCTCAAAGGAATATTGTTGCAAAGCGAGGCTCCAGCGCAGGAGGCGGCCATTTGTGGAAGAGATAGTCTGCAGCCATTGGAGAGGGCAGTGATCCGTCTCGAAGCATGCGAAGCGGAGATCGCAGCGAGCGACCGTACACTAGCTCAGCTGGCGAAAACCCCGTAGCCGCATGCGGCGCGGTCCTCAATGCAAACATCACCCCAGGCAGACACAGCTCCCAGTCAGTTTCGTGTACAAAACACAATGCTCTAAACACGCGCTTCATGACGGAGTGGAGCTTCTCAACGGAATTCGACTGTGGGTGGTGCACTGAGCTGTGTAACAGCTTTACCCCGCACCTTTCGAGAAAGGCTGTCGTCAAAGCGCTAGTAAACACTGTGCCCTGATCTGATTGGATTTCCGCAGGAAAACCAACTCGCGCAAATATGGACAGTAGTGCATTGACTATCTTAACTGAGCTGAGTTCTTTAAGCGGCACTGCTTCAGGGAACTTTGTCGCTGGGCAGATCACAGTCAAAATGTGTCTGTACCCCGTGGCTGTTACCGGCAGAGGTCCCACTGTATCAATAACGAGCCGTCTTAAAGGCTCCGTAATGATAGGTACCAACTTCAACGGCGCCCTCGATTTGTCCCCTGGTTTGCCCACCCGCTGACAGGTGTCACATGTCTTCACAAAGTGGTCTGCGTCCCGAAAACACCCTGGCCAATAGTACTCTTGCAAGAGACGGTCCTTCGTTTTCTTAACTCCTAGGTGTTCGGACCACGAACCCCCATGCGACAAGCGCAACAGATCCTGACGATAGCATTGAGGCACGATCAGCTGATCGAACTCCACTCCTCTGCGGTCTAGATACTTCCGGTACAGGACCCCACCTCTTTCCACAAAGCGAGCATTTTTCTTGGCGATACCTTCCTTGACAATGCAGCGTATGTTTTCTAGGCTGCCATCCTTCTTTTGCTCGGCTATCAAAGCCGACCGGCTGACTTTTAGCAACCTATTAAGTCCGTCTGACGTAGGCGCGATGAGCAAATCTGCAGATAGCTCTTCTAACTTTCCCGCATCGGGAATTTCCTCTCCAGTATCTGGCGCCTTTAACGCTACAGGCTCAATTTTATTCAGTTCGGGCGTGCTCTGAATATCGGCTTGCTGCGCCTCTGACCCTTTTTCATTGTTCGACAACGTCGGTCCCGCAACTACCGCCTTTGCAGCGAGCTCCCGAACCTTCGATCTGGTTAAGGCCTGAACGCTAGCCTCACCAAACAAAAGCCCCTTCTCGCGCAGGAGGTGATCGGACCTGTTCGAAAATAGGTACGGGTACTGGGGGGGCAGCATAGATGACACTGCGGCCTCCGTCTCAAGCGCTCCGAAAGGTCCTTCAATAAGCACTTTTGCTACGGGCAGACACACGCTGTGAGCTTCCACGGCTTGCTTGATCCATGCGCACTCGCCCGTGAACATATCGGGTTCTACGTAGGAGGGGTGAACTACATCCATCGTAGCTGCGGAATCGCGAAGCACTCGGCACTCTTTCCCGTTCACGAGGAGGTCTCGCATGTAAGGCTCGAGAAGCTTCATGTTCTCGTCAGTGCTGCATAAGGACAAAAACACGACTTTTGTTTTTGTTTCTGGACACTGCGCCGAAAAGTGACCCGGCTTCTGGCACGTATAACAAACGCGCGCTTGCCTCGTCTCGAACCGCTTTCTGCGTTCGGCTTCGGCTGCCGCCGTCTCCTTACGTTCGGTCGGACTGCTTTCACTTGCATCCGAACTACGTGTTTCCCCCTTTGCTCTCATGGGCGTGAACTTCGGCCTCTCAAACTTGGAGCCAAATTCACCCTTTTGACCGTCCTTAGCTCCGCGAGCCCGACGCGTCACAAACTCCTCGGCTAGCTCGGCGGCTCTAGCCACCGTACTAACGTCTGGCCTATCCAAGACCCAATACCGCACGTTCTCAGGTAACCGACTATAAAACTGTTCTAGCCCGAAACACTGCAGAACTTTCTCGTGGTCACCAAACGCTTTCTCTTCTTTGAGCCACTCCTCCATGTTTGACATAAGCCTGTACGCAAACTCTGTATATGACTCACTTCTGCCTTTCTCGTTTTCCCGAAACTTCCGACGGAAAGCCTCCGCTGACAGCCTGTACTTTTTTAGCAGACTCGATTTCACTTTGTCGAAATCCTCTGCCTCCTCTCTATTCAAGCGAGCGACTACGTCGGCCGCCTCGCCGGGTAACAAAGTGAGCAAGCGCTGTGGCCACGTTTCCCGAGAGAACCCCTGCTTCTCGCACGTTCGCTCAAAGTTAACCAGGAACAAACCAATGTCCTCTCCAAGCTTAAACGGCCGCATCAGGTCAGTCATTTTGAACGATACTCGTTCTCCTGCACCGTGTGCCTGACTTCCATTACGAGCGCGTTCCATCTCTACCTCGAGACGCTTCATTTCCAAAGCGTGTTCGCGCTCTTCTTTTTCTTTCTGTTCTTTTCGTTCACGCTCATCTTTCTCTTTCTGTTCTTTAAGTTCACGCTCCTGTCTCTCTTTCTGTTCTTTAAGTTCGCGCTCCTGTCTTTTTGCCGTCTCCCTCTCCTCAATGGTCTCAAGGCATTCCGACAGCTCGTCATCCTCAGCTTCTAACTCAAGAATAGCCCTTAGCAGTTCTGGTTTTCTGAGTTTGTCTGAGACATCCAGACCCAACTCTCTTGCAAGCTCCAGCAATTTCGGTTTGCGCAACGACTTCAAATCCATGGCTGCTCTGAATGCTGCTTTCTCTACTGCCTACTATTGTCTTGCCGCAAACTAACCCGGCAGCAACGACAACCACAATTACCAGCTCTGTTTCTGACACTAACAAAACCCTGGCAAAACTCAGTAGAAGAAAGTCCCGCACTCACCAAACCTCGCAGCCAAGAATTCAGCGCAGTCGTTCCGCTGCAGGCAACCAGTCATCACACAGGGCTCGTTGCACTGCTCCCGGATGGTCGTTGTGCTGCTCAGCATACAGTCAACCGCATATCTTCGCTGCTGGCCTCCGTTGTCGCGATCTCACCGCTGGCAACCAGCTGTTGGGTATCGCACCACTGGCACGAGTTGTTGCAAACTCAGCGCTGACACCCGTTGTTGCAAATGGGTCGCAAGCCCCAAGGGTAGCGGCGGCCTGGGGCACTGGAAGCATCCGAAGGTCCCGGCAAAGCATGAGTCGACTGGTAACAGAACAACTGGTTTATTCTAACATCGCAAAAGAGCGGGCGGTCAGGTCGACCGAAGTGAGAGACGGGAGAGCACGTAACTCGACAGAAGAAATCGGAGCCTCTCTCCTGGCGTCCGGGGGCAGCTGCTCTTATACTCTCGGCGTCGCGGGCAAGAAGGAAGGTCACGGGATGAGACCACGTGACGGCGGAGCTCGGACGAGCTGAGAGACAAGTTGAGACGAGTGTAGTGACGCATCGCCTGGCCGGCGCCTGTCAGACCTCCTCGCTTCACACTTGGGGAGCTCCTCTCCCCGGCTGCTGCGCTTTGACAAGCGTGGCACACACACACACACGCACACACGAAGACACGTGGCACTGAAACACGCCTGGACGCGCTTGGCGGGGAGGCGTATCGGCGGCGCTGAACGGGCCAAAATGTCCGCTGCTTGGAACGAAGCCCCGGCGTCCGTTGCATCCGTGCCGGCTATACCGCGCGTCGTAGGCGAAACGTAACATCCCTTAAAGTGATTCCCAAGATGTCTCACAAGCCACATTCTCAGAGAACCCTATCGTCTGCAGAGCAAGATAGCAGCCAACACACACTTAGTTCCAGAAGACAGCGGACATCTTGGGTGAACGCGCATGCCAATGGGACTAGATACACAGAGGAAGGTGGTTGAAAATGTCACACAATGCCAATAACACTGAAAAAAAAGAAGACGGCAGCGACGAAAACGAGGCTGCCACCAAAATTTCACAATCCGCCAAAAAGGGTGAGTACTTTTTAAAGCAGTTCTGGGCTCTGACCCGACCTGCGCGCCCTTTCACTAGCGCACCAGTACACAAGCTGCTTCCCGCCAACCGCCGGCAGCAGGCTGACGCCTCTACCTGCCTGATCCATTCCTGCCGAGTGTCCTAGACGCAAGACCACGGATCAGGTGGTGTTCAATAGGTCGTTGGGCGCATGTGTGTTTATCGAGAACAGCCACGCATGACACGTCGTCACACTGCCAATTGCGGCACGGCGGGCGACGTAAACTGTGGAACAAACAAAGAAACGTCAAAAAGATGCGCGGCACAGAAGGCCGGCAATCGAACACGGCGTGTAACGCGGTCGTACAAATAGCCTGAGCCATAAACCATTTCCCATTCGCCTTGTGCCAGCAGGTACATTGGTCAGAATAGGCAACTTGGGAATTGTGACGCGCCCAACTTCTTCGGTCTTCGCATGGAATCAGCATCGTTCGATCGTCTCGTCACAGCGTCACCATCACCCGCGCTTCACCCCGTTGACGTCAGCGTGTGGTGGCTCCATGGTATTCATTGCGTCGTCATCATGACGCTGGTATTCAACAGTCTTCAGTACAAGCTATACATTAACATATGCCAAAACCTAAGCAACGAGGATGCGCCGCGGATCCATTGAAATCGGCGAGGAAAGCCTTCATTGTAGGTGTGTTCAGATTAATTGTGGGTTTGTCCCTTAAAATGTCTCCCCAGATGTCTCACAAGCCATATTGTCAGAGAACCCTATCGTCTGCAGAGCAAGATAGCAGCCAACACACTCTTAGTTCCAGAAGCCAGCGGACAACTTGGGTTAACGCGCATGTCAATGGGACTAGATACACAGAGGAAGGTGGCTGAAAATGTCACACAATGCCAATAACATTGGAAAAAAAGAAGACGGCAGTGACCAAAAACAGGCTGACACCAAAATTTCGCAATCCGTCGAAAAGGATGAGTACCTTTCAAAGCAGTTCCGGACTCTGACCTGATCTGCGCGCCCTTTCACAAGCGCACCGGTACACAAGCTGGTCCCCGCCAACTGCCTGCAGCAGGCTGACGCCTCTACCTCCCTGATCCATTCCTGCCGAGTGTCCTAGACACAAGGCCACGGATCAGGTGATATTCACTAGGTCGTTGGGCGTATATGTGTTTATCGCGAACATCCACGCGTTACACGCCGCCACACTGACAATTGCGGCACGGCGGGCAACGTAAACTGTGGAACAAACGAAGAAACGTCAAAAAGATAAGCGGCGCAGAAGGCCGGCAATCAAACACGGCGTGGCACGCGGTCGTACAAATGGCCTGAGCTATACACCATTTCCGATTGGCCTTGTGCCATTGGGTACATTGGTCAGAATTGGCAAGTTGGCAATTGTGACGCGCCCAACCTTTTCGGTCTTCGCATGGAATCAGCATCGTTCGATCGTCTCGTCACAGCGTCACCATCACCCGCGTTTCACGCCGTTGACGTCAGCGTGTGGTGGCTCCATGGTATTCATTGCGTCGTCAGCATGACGCTGGTATTCAGCAGTCTTCAGTGCAACCTATACATGAACCTAGGCCAAATTGCATGTAAGAAGAATGCGCCGTGGATCCATTGAAATCGGCGACATAAGCCTTCATTGTAGGTGTGTTCACATTAATTGTGGGTTTGTCCCTTAAAATGTTTCCCAAGATGTCTCACAAGCCACATTCTCAGAGAACCCTATCGTCTGCAGAGCAAGATAGCAGCCAACACACACTTAGTTACAGAAGCAAGCGGACAACTTGGGTCAACGCGCAGGTGAATATGAGTAGATGCACAGAGGAAGGTCGCTGAAAATGTTACACAATGTAAATAACATTGGAAAAAAAGAAGACGGCAGCGACCAAAAACGAGGCTGCCACCGAAATTTCGCAATCCATCAAAAAGGATGAGTACTTTTGAAAGCAGTTCCGGGCTCTGACCTGACCTGCGCGCCCTTTCACAAGCGCACTGGTCCACAAGCTGGTCCCCGCCAACCGCCGGCAGCAGGCTGACGCCTCTACCTCCCTGATCCATTTCTGCCGAGTGTCATAGACACAAGGCCAGGGATCAGGTGATGTTCACTAGGTCGTTGGGCGTATATGTGTTTATCGAGAACAGCCACGCATGACACGTCGTCACACTGACAATTGCGGCACGGCGGGCAACGTAAACTGTGGAACAAACGAAGAAACGTCAAAAAGATAAGCGGCACAGAAGGCCGGCAATGGAACACGGCGTGGCACGTGGTCGTACAAATGGCCTGAGCCATAAACCATTTCCGATTGGGCTTGTGCCATTGGGTACATTGGTCAGAATTGGCAAGTTGGCAATTGTGACGCGCCCAACTTTTTCTGTCTTCGCATGGAATCAGCATCGTTCGATGCACAGCGTCACCATCATCCGCGTTTCACGCCGCTGACGTCAGCGTGTGGTGGCTCCATGGTATTCATTGCGTCGTCAGCCGGACGCTGGTATTCAACAATCTTCAGTACAACCTATACATTAACCTAGCCCAAAAGGTAAGCAAGAAGAATGCGCCGCGGATCCATTGAAATCGGCGAGGTAAACCTTCATTGTATGTGTGTTCACATTAATTTTTGGTTTGTCCCTTAATATGTTTCCCCAGATGTCTCACATGCCTCATTCTCAGAGAACGCTATCGTCTGCAGAGCAAGATAGCAGCCAACACACGACGTATAATACTAGATAGACGAGAGGGTTCTCTGAGAATGTGGCATGTGAGACATCTGGGGAAACATTTGGGGCCACCACACGCTGACGTCAACGGCGTGAAACGAGGGTGATGGTGACGCTGTGACGAGACGATCGAACGATGCTGATTCCATGCGAAGACCGAAAAGGTTGGGCGCGTCACAATTGCCAACTTGCCTATTCTGACCAATGTACCCAATGGCACAAGGCCAATCGGAAATGGTGTATAGCTCAGGCCATTTGTACGACCGCGTGCCACGCCGTGTTTGATTGCCGGCCTTCTGCGCCGCTTATCTTTATGACGTTTCTTCGTTTGTTCCACAGTTTACGTTGCCCGCCGTGCCGCAATTGTCAGTGTGGCGACGTGTAACGCGTGGATGTTCGCGATAAACACATACGCCCAACGACCTAGTGAACATCACCTGATCCGTGGCCTTGTGTCTAGGACACTCGGCAGGAATGGATCAGGGAGGTAGAGGCGTCAGCCTACTGCAGGCAGTTGGCGGGGACCAGCTTGTGTACCGGTGCGCTTGTGAAAGGGCGCGCAGATCAGGTCAGAGTCCGGAACTGCGTTGAAAGGTACTCATCCTTTTCGACGGATTGCGAAATTTTGGTGTCAGCCTCTTTTTTGGTCGCTGCCGTCTTCTTTTTTTCCAATGTTATTGGCATTGTGTGACATTTTCAGCCACCTTCCTCTGTGTATCTAGTCCCATTGACATGCGCGTTAATCCAAGTTGTCCGCTGCCTTCTGGAACTAAGAGTGTGTTGGCTGCTATCTTGCTCTGCAGACGATAGGGTTCTCTGACAATCTGGCTTGTGAGACATCTGGGGAAACATTTTAAAGGACAAACCAAAAATTAATGTGAACACACATACAATGAAGGATTACCTCGCCGATTTCAATGTATCCGCGGCGCATTCTTCTTGCTTACCTTTTGGCCTAGGTTAATGCATAGGTTGTACGGAAGATTGTTGAATACGAGCGTCATGCTGACGACGCAATGAATACCATGGAGCCACCACACGCTGACGTCAACGGCGTGAAACGCGGGTGATGGTGACGCTGTGACGAGACGATCGAACGATGCTGATTCCATGCGAAGAGCGAAACAGTTGGGCGCGTCACAATTGCCAACTTGCCAATTCTGACCAATGTACCCAATGGCACAAGCCCAATCGGAAATGGTTAATGGCTCAGGCCATTTGCACGACCGCGTGCCACGATGTGTTCGATTGCCGGCCTTCTGTGCCGCTTATCTTTTTGACGTTTCTTCGTTTGTTCCACAGTTTACGTTGCCCGCCGTTCCGCAATTGTCAGTGTGGCGACGTGTCATGCGTGGCTCTTCGCGATAAACACATATACGCCCAACGACCTAGTGAACATCACCTGATCCGTGGCCTTGTGTCTAGGACACTCGGCAGGAATGGATCAGGGAAGTAGAGGCGTGAGACTGCTGCCGGCAGTTGGCGGGAACCAGCTTGTGTACCGGTGCGCTTGTGAAAGGGCGCGCAGGTTGCGTCAGAGCCCGGAACTGCTTTAAAAAGTACTCACCCTTTTTGACGGATTGCGAAATTTAGGTGGCAGCCTCGTTTTCGTCGCTGCCGTCTTCTTTTTTTTTCAATGTTATTGGTATTGGGTGACATTTTCAGCCACCTTACTCTTTGCATCTAGTCTATTTCACGTGCGCGTTCACCCATCTTTTCCGTTGGCTTACGGAACTAAGAGTGTGTTGGCTGCTATCTTGCTCTGCAGACGAGAGGGTTCTCTGAGAATGTGGCATGTGAGACATCTGGGGAAACATTTTAAGGGACAAACCAAAAATTATTGTGAGCACACATACAATGAAGGTTTACCTAGCCCATTTCAATGGATCCACGGCGCATTCTTCTTGCTTACCTTTTGGCATAGGTTAATGTAAAGGTTGTACTGAAGACTGTTGAATACCAGCGCCATGCTGACGACGCAATGCATACCATGGAGCCACCACGCGCTGACTTCAACGGCGTGAAACGCGGGGGATGGTGACGCGCAGACGAGACGATCGAACGATGCTGATTCCATGCGAAGACAGAAAAAGTTGGGCGCGTCACAATTGCCAACTTGCCAATTCTGACCAATGTACCCAATGGCACAAGCCCAATCGGAAATGGTTTATGGCTCAGGCCATTTGTACGACCACGTGCCACGCCGTGTTCCATTGCCGGCCTTCTGTGCCGCTTATCTTTTTGACGTTTCTTCGTTTGTTCCACAGTTTACGTTGCCCGCCGTGCCGCAATTGTCAGTGTGACGACGTGTCATGCGTGGCTGTTCTCGATAAACACATATACGCCCAACGACCTAGTGAACATCACCTGATCCCTGGCCTTGTGTCTATGACACTCGGCAGAAATGGATCAGGGAGGTAGAGGCGTCAGCCTGCTGCCGGCGGTTGGCGGGGACCAGCTTGTGGACCAGTGCGCTTGTGAAAGGGCGCGCAGGTCAGGTCAGAGCCCGGAACTGCTTTCAAAAGTACTCATCCTTTTTGATGGATTGCGAAATTTCGGTGGCAGCCTCGTTTTTGGTCGCTGCCGTCTTCTTTTTTTCCAATGTTATTTACATTGTGTAACATTTTCAGCGACCTTCCTCTGTGCATCTACTCATATTCACCTGCGCGTTGACCCAAGTTGTCCGCTTGCTTCTGTAACTAAGTGTGTGTTGGCTGCTATCTTGCTCTGCAGACGATAGGGTTCTCTGAGAATGTGGCTTGTGAGACATCTTGGGAAACATTTTAAGGGACAAACCCACAATTAATGTGAACACACCTACAATGAAGGCTTATGTCGCCGATTTCAATGGATCCACGGCGCATTCTTCTTACATGCAATTTGGCCTAGGTTCATGTATAGGTTGCACTGAAGACTGCTGAATACCAGCGTCATGCTGACGACGCAATGAATACCATGGAGCCACCACACGCTGACGTCAACGGCGTGAAACGCGGGTGATGGTGACGCTGTGACGAGACGATCGAACGATGCTGATTCCATGCGAAGACCGAAAAGGTTGGGCGCGTCACAATTGCCAACTTGCCAATTCTGACCAATGTACCCAATGGCACAAGGCCAATCGGAAATGGTGTATAGCTCAGGCCATTTGTACGACCGCGTGCCACGCCGTGTTTGATTGCCGGCCTTCTGCGCCGCTTATCTTTATGACGTTTCTTCGTTTGTTCCACAGTTTACGTTGCCCGCCGTGCCGCAATTGTCAGTGTGGCGACGTGTAACGCGTGGATGTTCGCGATAAACACATACGCCCAACGACCTAGTGAACATCACCTGATCCGTGGCCTTGTGTCTAGGACACTCGGCAGGAATGGATCAGGGAGGTAGAGGCGTCAGCCTACTGCAGGCAGTTGGCGGGGACCAGCTTGTGTACCGGTGCGCTTGTGAAAGGGCGCGCAGATCAGGTCAGAGTCCGGAACTGCTTTGAAAGGTACTCATCCTTTTCGACGGATTGCGAAATTTTGGTGCCAGCCTCTTTTTTGGTCGCTGCCGTCTTCTTTTTTTCCAATGTTATTGGCATTGTGTGACATTTTCAGCCACCTTCCTCTGTGTATCTAGTCCCATTGACATGCGCGTTAATCCAAGTTGTCCGCTGCCTTCTGGAACTAAGAGTGTGTTGGCTGCTATCTTGCTCTGCAGACGATAGGGTTCTCTGACAATCTGGCTTGTGAGACATCTGGGGAAACATTTTAAAGGACAAACCAAAAATTAATGTGAACACACATACAATGAAGGATTACCTCGCCGATTTCAATGTATCCGCGGCGCATTCTTCTTGCTTACCTTTTGGCCTAGGTTAATGCATAGGTTGTACGGAAGATTGTTGAATACGAGCGTCATGCTGACGACGCAATGAATACCATGGAGCCACCACACGCTGACGTCAACGGCGTGAAACGCGGGTGATGGTGACGCTGTGACGAGACGATCGAACGATGCTGATTCCATGCGAAGACCGAAACAGTTGGGCGCGTCACAATTGCCAACTTGCCAATTCTGACCAATGTACCCAATGGCACAAGCCCAATCGGAAATGGTTAATGGCTCAGGCCATTTGCACGACCGCGTGCCACGATGTGTTCGATTGCCGGCCTTCTGTGCCGCTTATCTTTTTGACGTTTCTTCGTTTGTTCCACAGTTTACGTTGCCCGCCGTTCCGCAATTGTCAGTGTGGCGACGTGTCATGCGTGGCTCTTCGCGATAAACACATATACGCCCAACGACCTAGTGAACATCACCTGATCCGTGGCCTTGTGTCTAGGACACTCGGCAGGAATGGATCAGGGAAGTAGAGGCGTGAGACTGCTGCCGGCAGTTGGCGGGAACCAGCTTGTGTACCGGTGCGCTTGTGAAAGGGCGCGCAGGTTGCGTCAGAGCCCGGAACTGCTTTAAAAAGTACTCACCCTTTTTGACGGATTGCGAAATTTAGGTGGCAGCCTCGTTTTCGTCGCTGCCGTCTTCTTTTTTTTTCAATGTTATTGGTATTGGGTGACATTTTCAGCCACCTTACTCTTTGCATCTAGTCTATTTCACGTGCGCGTTCACCCATCTTTTCCGTTGGCTTACGGAACTAAGAGTGTGTTGGCTGCTATCTTGCTCTGCAGACGAGAGGGTTCTCTGAGAATGTGGCATGTGAGACATCTGGGGAAACATTTTAAGGGACAAACCAAAAATTATTGTGAGCACACATACAATGAAGGTTTACCTAGCCCATTTCAATGGATCCACGGCGCATTCTTCTTGCTTACCTTTTGGCATAGGTTAATGTAAAGGTTGTACTGAAGAGTGTTGAATACCAGCGCCATGCTGACGACGCAATGCATACCATGGAGCCACCACGCGCTGACTTCAACGGCGTGAAACGCGGGGGATGGTGACGCGCAGACGAGACGATCGAACGATGCTGATTCCATGCGAAGACAGAAAAAGTTGGGCGCGTCACAATTGCCAACTTGCCAATTCTGACCAATGTACCCAATGGCACAAGCCCAATCGGAAATGGTTTATGGCTCAGGCCATTTGTACGACCACGTGCCACGCCGTGTTCCATTGCCGGCCTTCTGTGCCGCTTATCTTTTTGACGTTTCTTCGTTTGTTCCACAGTTTACGTTGCCCGCCGTGCCGCAATTGTCAGTGTGACGACGTGTCATGCGTGGCTGTTCTCGATAAACACATATACGCCCAACGACCTAGTGAACATCACCTGATCCCTGGCCTTGTGTCTATGACACTCGGCAGAAATGGATCAGGGAGGTAGAGGCGTCAGCCTGCTGCCGGCGGTTGGCGGGGACCAGCTTGTGGACCAGTGCGCTTGTGAAAGGGCGCGCAGGTCAGGTCAGAGCCCGGAACTGCTTTCAAAAGTACTCATCCTTTTTGATGGATTGCGAAATTTCGGTGGCAGCCTCGTTTTTGGTCGCTGCCGTCTTCTTTTTTTCCAATGTTATTTACATTGTGTAACATTTTCAGCGACCTTCCTCTGTGCATCTACTCATATTCACCTGCGCGTTGACCCAAGTTGTCCGCTTGCTTCTGTAACTAAGTGTGTGTTGGCTGCTATCTTGCTCTGCAGACGATAGGGTTCTCTGAGAATGTGGCTTGTGAGACATCTTGGGAAACATTTTAAGGGACAAACCCACAATTAATGTGAACACACCTACAATGAAGGCTTATGTCGCCGATTTCAATGGATCCACGGCGCATTCTTCTTACATGCAATTTGGCCTAGGTTCATGTATAGGTTGCACTGAAGACTGCTGAATACCAGCGTCATGCTGACGACGCAATGAATACCATGGAGCCACCACACGCTGACGTCAACGGCGTGAAACGCGGGTGATGGTGACGCTGTGACGAGACGATCGAACGATGCTGATTCCATGCGAAGACCGAAAAGGTTGGGCGCGTCACAATTGCCAACTTGCCAATTCTGACCAATGTACCCAATGGCACAAGGCCAATCGGAAATGGTGTATAGCTCAGGCCATTTGTACGACCGCGTGCCACGCCGTGTTTGATTGCCGGCCTTCTGCGCCGCTTATCTTTATGACGTTTCTTCGTTTGTTCCACAGTTTACGTTGCCCGCCGTGCCGCAATTGTCAGTGTGGCGACGTGTAACGCGTGGATGTTCGCGATAAACACATACGCCCAACGACCTAGTGAACATCACCTGATCCGTGGCCTTGTGTCTAGGACACTCGGCAGGAATGGATCAGGGAGGTAGAGGCGTCAGCCTACTGCAGGCAGTTGGCGGGGACCAGCTTGTGTACCGGTGCGCTTGTGAAAGGGCGCGCAGATCAGGTCAGAGTCCGGAACTGCTTTGAAAGGTACTCATCCTTTTCGACGGATTGCGAAATTTTGGTGTCAGCCTCTTTTTTGGTCGCTGCCGTCTTCTTTTTTTCCAATGTTATTGGCATTGTGTGACATTTTCAGCCACCTTCCTCTGTGTATCTAGTCCCATTGACATGCGCGTTAATCCAAGTTGTCCGCTGCCTTCTGGAACTAAGAGTGTGTTGGCTGCTATCTTGCTCTGCAGACGATAGGGTTCTCTGACAATGTGGCTTGTGAGACATCTGGGGAAACATTTTAAAGGACAAACCAAAAATTAATGTGAACACTCATACAATGAAGGATTACCTCGCCGATTTCAATGTATCCGCGGCGCATTCTTCTTGCTTACCTTTTGGCCTAGGTTAATGCATAGGTTGTACGGAAGATTGTTGAATACGAGCGTCATGCTGACGACGCAATGAATACCATGGAGCCACCACACGCTGACGTCAACGGCGTGAAACGCGGGTGATGGTGACGCTGTGACGAGACGATCGAACGATGCTGATTCCATGCGAAGACCGAAACAGTTGGGCGCGTCACAATTGCCAACTTGCCAATTCTGACCAATGTACCCAATGGCACAAGCCCAATCGGAAATGGTTAATGGCTCAGGCCATTTGCACGACCGCGTGCCACGATGTGTTCGATTGCCGGCCTTCTGTGCCGCTTATCTTTTTGACGTTTCTTCGTTTGTTCCACAGTTTACGTTGCCCGCCGTTCCGCAATTGTCAGTGTGGCGACGTGTCATGCGTGGCTCTTCGCGATAAACACATATACGCCCAACGACCTAGTGAACATCACCTGATCCGTGGCCTTGTGTCTAGGACACTCGGCAGGAATGGATCAGGGAAGTAGAGGCGTGAGCCTGCTGCCGGCAGTTGGCGGGAACCAGCTTGTGTACCGGTGCGCTTGTGAAAGGGCGCGCAGGTTGCGTCAGAGCCCGGAACTGCTTTGAAAAGTACTCACCCTTTTTGACGGATTGCGAAATTTAGGTGGCAGCCTCGTTTTCGTCGCTGCCGTCTTCTTTTTTTTTCAATGTTATTGGTATTGGGTGACATTTTCAGCCACCTTACTCTTTGCATCTAGTCTATTTCACGTGCGCGTTCACCCATCTTTTCCGTTGGCTTACGGAACTAAGAGTGTGTTGGCTGCTATCTTGCTCTGCAGACGAGAGGGTTCTCTGAGAATGTGGCATGTGAGACATCTGGGGAAACATTTTAAGGGACAAACCAAAAATTATTGTGAGCACACATACAATGAAGGTTTACCTAGCCCATTTCAATGGATCCACGGCGCATTCTTCTTGCTTACCTTTTGGCATAGGTTAATGTAAAGGTTGTACTGAAGACTGTTGAATACCAGCGCCATGCTGACGACGCAATGCATACCATGGAGCCACCACGCGCTGACTTCAACGGAGTGAAACGCGGGGGATGGTGACGCGCTGACGAGACGATCGAACGATGCTGATTCCATGCGAAGACAGAAAAAGTTGGGCGCGTCACAATTGCCAACTTGCCAATTCTGACCAATGTACCCAATGGCACAAGCCCAATCGGAAATGGTTTATGGCTCAGGCCATTTGTACGACCACGTGCCACGCCGTGTTCCATTGCCGGCCTTCTGTGCCGCTTATCTTTTTGACGTTTCTTCGTTTGTTCCACAGTTTACGTTGCCCGCCGTGCCGCAATTGTCAGTGTGGCGACGTGTCATGCGTGGCTGTTCTCGATAAACACATATACGCCCAATGACCTAGTGAACATCACCTGATCCCTGGCCTTGTGTCTATGACACTCGGCAGAAATGGATCAGGGAGGTAGAGGCGTCAGCCTGCTGCCGGCGGTTGGCGGGGACCAGCTTGTGGACCAGTGCGCTTGTGAAAGGGCGCGCAGGTCAGGTCAGAGCCCGGAACTGCTTTCAAAAGTACTCATCCTTTTTGATGGATTGCGAAATTTCGGTGGCAGCCTCGTTTTTGGTCGCTGCCGTCTTCTTTTTTTCCAATGTTATTTACATTGTGTAACATTTTCAGCGACCTTCCTCTGTGCATCTACTCATATTCACCTGCGCGTTGACCCAAGTTGTCCGCTTGCTTCTGTAACTAAGTGTGTGTTGGCTGCTATCTTGCTCTGCAGACGATAGGGTTCTCTGAGAATGTGGCTTGTGAGACATCTTGGGAAACATTTTAAGGGACAAACCCACAATTAATGTGAACACACCTACAATGAAGGCTTATGTCGCCGATTTCAATGGATCCACGGCGCATTCTTCTTACATACAATTTGGCCTAGGTTCATGTATAGGTTGCACTGAAGACTGCTGAATACCAGCGTCATGGTGACGACGCAACGAATACCATGGAGCCACCAGACGCTGACGTCAACGGCGTGAAACGCGGGTGATGGTGACGCTGCGACGAGACGATCGAACGATGCTAATTCCATGCGAAGACCGAAAAAGTTTGGCGCGTCACAATTTCCAAGTTGCCTATTCTGACCAATGTACCCAATGGCACAAGGCCAATCAGAAATGGTTTATGGCTCAGGCTATTTGTACGACCGCTTGCCACGCCGTGTTCGATTGCTGGCCTTCTGTGCCGCTCATCTTTTTGACGTTTCTTCGTTTGTTCCACAGTTTACGTTACCCGCCGTGCCACAATTGTCAGTGTGACGACGTGACATGCGTGGCTGTTCTCGATAAACACATATACGCCCAACGACCTAGATAACATCACCTGATCCGTGGCCTTCCGTCTAGGACACTCGGCTGGAACGGATGAGGGAGGTAGAGGCGTCAGCCTGCTGACGCGGTTCGCGGAGACCAGCTTGTGGACCAGTGCGCTTGTGAAAATGCGCGCAGGTCAGGTCAGAGCCTGGAACTGCTTTCAAAAGTACTCACCATTTTTGATGGATAGCGAAATTTAGGTGGAAGCCTCGTTTTCGTCGCTGCCGTTTTCTTTTTTTTTCAATGTTATTGGCATTGTGTGACATTTTCAGCCACCTCACTATTTGCATCTAGTCCCTTTCACGTGCGCGTTGACCAATGTTTTCCGCTGGCTTCTGGAACTAAGAGTGTGTTGGCTGCTATCTTGCTCTGCAGACGATAGCGTTCTCTGAGAATGTGGCATGTGAGACATCTGGGGAAACATTTTAACGGACAAACCAAAAATTAATGTGAACACACATTAATGAAGGTTTACCTCGCCGATTTCAATGTATCCGCGGCGCATTGCTCTTGCTTACCTTTTGGCCTAGGTTAATGTATAGGTTTTACTGAAGATTTTTGAATACCAGCGTCATGCTGACGACGCAATGAATACCATGGAGCCACCACACGCTGACGTCAACGGCGTGAAACGCGGGTGATGGTGACGCTGTGACGAGACGATCGAACGATGCTGATTCCATGCGAAGACCGAAACAGTTGGGCGCGTCACAATTGCCAACTTGCCAATTCTGACCAATGTACCCAATGGCACAAGCCCAATCGGAAATGGTTAATGGCTCAGGCCATTTGCACGACCGCGTGCCACGATGTGTTCGATTGCCGGCCTTCTGTGCCGCTTATCTTTTTGACGTTTCTTCGTTTGTTCCACAGTTTACGTTGCCCGCCGTTCCGCAATTGTCAGTGTGGCGACGTGTCATGCGTGGCTCTTCGCGATAAACACATATACGCCCAACGACCTAGTGAACATCACCTGATCCGTGGCCTTGTGTCTAGGACACTCGGCAGGAATGGATCAGGGAAGTAGAGGCGTGAGCCTGCTGCCGGCAGTTGGCGGGAACCAGCTTGTGTACCGGTGCGCTTGTGAAAGGGCGCGCAGGTTGCGTCGGAGCCCGGAACTGCTTTGAAAAGTACTCACCCTTTTTGACGGATTGCGAAATTTAGGTGGCAGCCTCGTTTTCGTCGCTGCCGTCTTCTTTTTTTTTCAATGTTATTGGTATTGGGTGACATTTTCAGCCACCTTACTCTTTGCATCTAGTCCCTTTCACGTGCGCGTTCACCCATGTTTTCCGTTGGCTTATGGAACTAAGAGTGTGTTGGCTGCTATATTGCTCTGCAGACGAGAGGGTTCGCTGAGAATGTGGCATGTGAGACATCTGGGGAAACATTTTAAGGGACAAACCAAAAATTAATGTGAGCACACATACAATGAAGGTTTACCTCGCCGATTTGAATGGATCCACGGCGCATTATTCTTGCTTACCTTTTGGCATAGGTTAATGTAAAGGTTGTACTGAAGACTGTTGAATACCAGCGCCATGCTGACGACGCAATGAATACCATGGAGCCACCACACGCTGACGTCAACGGCGTGAAACGCGGGTGATGGTGACGCTGTGACGAGACGATCGAACGATGCTGATTCCATGCGAAGACCGAAAAGGTTGGGCGCGTCACAATTGCCAACTTGCCTATTCTGACCAATGTACCCAATGGCACAAGGCCAATCGGAAATGGTGTATAGCTCAGGCCATTTGTACGACCGCGTGCCACGCCGTGTTTGATTGCCGGCCTTCTGCGCCGCTTATCTTTATGACGTTTCTTCGTTTGTTCCACAGTTTACGTTGCCCACCGTGCCGCAATTGTCAGTGTGGCGACGTGTAATGTGAATGTGAATGGGACTAGATGCACAGAGGAAGGTCGCTGAAAATGTCACACAATGCCAATAACATTGAAAAAAGGAAGACGGCAGCGACGAAAACGAGGCTGCCACCAAAGTTTCGCAATCCGTCGAAAAGGCTGAGTACTTTTCAAAGCATTTCTGGGCTCTGACCCGACCTGTGCGCCCTTTCACAAGCGCACCGGTACACAAGCTGGTCCCCGCCAACCGCCGGCAGCAGGCTGACGCCTCTACCTCCCTGATCCATTCCTGCCGAATGTCCTAGATGGAAGGCCACGGATCAGGTGATGTTCACTAGGTCGTTGGGCGTATATGTGTTTATAGAGAACAGGCACGCATGACACGTCGTCACACTGACAATTGCGGCACGGCGGGCAACGTAAACTGTGGAACAAACGAAGAAACCTCAAAAAGATGAGCTGCACAGAAGGCCGGCAATCGAACACGGCGTGGCACGCGGTCGTACAAATAGCCTGAGCCATAAACCACTTCCGATTGGCCTTGTGTCATTGGGTACATTGGTCAGAATAGGCAACTTGGAAATTGTGACGCGCCCAACTTCTTCGGTGTTCGCATGGAATCAGCATCGTTCGATCCTGTCGTCACAGCGTCACCATCACCCGCGTTTCACGCCGTTGACGTCAGCGTGTGGTGGCTCCATGGTATTCATCGCGTCGTCACCATGACGCTGGTATTCAACAGTCTTCAGTACAACCTATACATTAACCTAGGCCAAAACGTAAGCAAGAAGAATGCCCTGCGGATATATTGAAATCGGCGAGGTAAGCCTTCATTGTAGGTGTGTTCACATTAATTGTGGGTTCGTCCCTTAAAATGTCTCCCCAGATGTCTCACAAGCTATATTGTCAGAGAACCCTATCGACTGCAGAGCAAGATAGCAGCCAACACACACTTAGTTCCAGAAGCACGCTGACAACTTGGGTCAACGCGCATGTGAATGGGACTAGATGCACAGAGGAAGGTCGCTGAAAATGTCACACAATGCCAATAACATTGAAAAAAGGAAGACGGCAGCGACGAAAACGAGGCTGCCACCAAAGTTTCGCAATCCGTCGAAAAGGCTGAGTACTTTTCAAAGCATTTCTGGGCTCTGACCCGACCTGTGCGCCCTTTCACAAGCGCACCGGTACACAAGCTGGTCCCCGCCAACCGCCGGCAGCAGGCTGACGCCTCTACCTCCCTGATCCATTCCTGCCGAATGTCCTAGACGCAAGGCCACGGATCAGGTGATGTTCACTAGGTCGTTGGGCGTATATGTGTTTATAGAGAACAGCCACGCATGACACGTCGTTACACTGACAATTGCGGCACGGCGCGCAACGTAAACTGTGGAACAAAGGAAGAAACGTCAAAAAGATAAGCGGCACAGAAGGCCGGCAATCGAACGCGGCGTGGCACGCGGTCGTACAAATAGCCTGAGCCATAAAGCATTACCGATTGGCTTTGTGCCACTGGGTACATTGGTGAGAATTGGCAACTTGGGAATTGTGACGCGCCCAACTTCTTCGGTCTTCGCATGGAATCCGCATCGTTCGATCGTCTCGTCACAGCGTCACCATCACCCGCGCTTCACCCCGTTGACGTCAGCGTGTGGTGGCTCCATGCTATTCATTGCGTCGTCACAATGACGCTGGTATTCAACAGTCTTCAGTACAACCTATACATTAACCTAGGCCAAAACCTAAGCAAGAAGAATGCATCGCGGATCCATTGAAATCGGCGAGGTAAACCTTCATTGTAGGTGTGTTCACATTAATTGTGGCTTTGTCCCTTAAAATGATTCCCAAGATGTCTCTCAAGCCACATTCTCAGAGAACCCTATCGTCTGCAGAGCAAGATAGCAGCCAACACACACTTAGTTCCAGAAGACAGCGGACATCTTGGGTGAACGCGCATGCCAATGGGACTAGATACACAGAGGAAGGTGGTTGAAAATGTCACACAATGCCAATAACACTGAAAAAAAAGAAGACGGCAGCGACGAAAACGAGGCTGCCACCAAAATTTCACAATCCGTCGAAAAGGGTGAGTACTTTTTAAAGCAGTTCTCGGCTCTGACCCGACCTGCGCGCCCTTTCACAAGCGCACCAGTACACAAGCTGCTTCCCGCCAACCGCCGGCAGCAGGCTGACGCCTCTACCTGCCTCATCCATTCCTGCAGGGTGTCCTAGACGCAAGACCGCGGATCAGGTGGTGTTCACTAGGTCGTTGGGCGCATGTGTGTTTATCGAGAACAGTCACGCATGACACGTCGTCACACTGCCAATTGCGGCACGGCGGGCGACGTAAACTGTGGAACAAACGAAGAAACGTCAAAAAGATGCGCGGCACAGAAGGCCGGCAATCGAACACGGCGTGGCACGCGGTCGTACAAATAACCTGAGCTAGAAACCACTTCCGATAGACCTTGTGCCATTGGGTACATTGGCGAGAATTGGCAACTTGGGAATTGTGACGCGCCCAACTTCTTTGGTCTTCGCATGGAATCAGCATCGTTCGATCGTCTCGTCACAGCGTCCCCATCACGCGCGTTTCACGCCGTTGACGTCAGCGTGTGGTGGCCCCATGGTATTCATCGCGTCGTCACCATGACGCTGGTATTCAACAGTCTTCAGTACAACCTATACATTAACATAAGCCAAAACCTAAGCAACGAGGATGCGCCGCGGATCCATTGAAATCGGCGAGGTAAGCCTTCATTGTAGGTGTGTTCACTGTAATTGTGGCTTTGTCCCTTAAAATGTCTCCCCAGATGTCTCACAAGCCACATTGTCAGAGAACCCTATCGTCTGCAGAGCAAGATAGCAGCCAACACACACTTAGTTCCAGAAGCACGCGGACAACTTGGGTCAACGCGCAGGTCAATGAGACTAGATGCACAGAGGAAGGTCGCTGAAAATGTCGCACAATGCCAATAACATTGAAAAAAGGAAGACGGCAGCTACGAAAACGAGGCTGCCACCAAAGTTTCGCAATCCGTCAAAAAGGGTAATTTTTAAAGCAGTTCCGGGCTCTGACCCGACCTGCGCGCCCTTTCACAAGCGCACCGGTACACAAGCTGGTCCCCGCCAACCGCCGGCAGCAGGCTGACGCCTCTATCTCCCTGATCCTGCCGAATGTCCTAGACGCAAGGCCACGGATCAGGTGATGTTCACTAGGTCGTTGGGCGTATATGTGTTTATAGAGAACAGCCACGCATGACACGTCGTCACACTGACAATTGCGGCACGGCGGGCAACGTAAACTGTGGAACAAACGAAGAAACCTCAAAAAGATGAGCTGCACAGAAGGCCGGCAATCGAACACGGCGTGGCACGCGGTCGTACAAATAGCCTGAGCCATAAACCACTTCCGATTGGCCTTGTGCCATTGGGTACATTGGTCAGAATTGGCAACTTGGGAATTGTGACGCGCCCAACTTCTTCGGTGTTCGCATGGAATCAGCATCGTTCGATCCTCTCGTCACAGCGTCACCATCACCCGCGTTTCACGCCGTTGACGTCAGCGTGTGGTGGCTCCATGGTATTCATCGCGTCGTCACCATGACGCTGGTATTCAACAGTCTTCAGTACAACCTATACATTAACCTAGGCCAAAACGTAAGCAAGAAGAATGCCCTGCGGATCCATCGAAATCGGCGACGTAAGCCTTCATTGTAGGTGTGTTCACATTAATTGTGGGTTCGTCCCTTAAAATGTCTCCCCAGATGTCTCACAAGCTATATTGTCAGAGAACCCTATCGACTGCAGAGCAAGATAGCAGCCAACACACACTTAGTTCCAGAAGCACGCTGACAACTTGGGTCAACGCGCATGTGAATGGGACTAGATGCACAGAGGAAGGTCGCTGAAAATGTCACACAATGCCAATAACATTGAAAAAAGGAAGACGGCAGCGACGAAAACGAGGCTGCCACCAAAGTTTCGCAATCCGTCGAAAAGGCTGAGTACTTTTCAAAGCATTTCTGGGCTCTGACCCGACCTGTGCGCCCTTTCACAAGCGCACCGGTACACAAGCTGGTCCCCGCCAACCGCCGGCAGCAGGCTGACGCCTCTACCTCCCTGATCCATTCCTGCCGAATGTCCTAGACGCAAGGCCACGGATCAGGTGATGTTCACTAGGTCGTTGGGCGTATATGTGTTTATAGAGAACAGCCACGCATGACACGTCGTTACACTGACAATTGCGGCACGGCGCGCAACGTAAACTGTGGAACAAAGGAAGAAACGTCAAAAAGATAAGCGGCACAGAAGGCCGGCAATCGAACGCGGCGTGGCACGCGGTCGTACAAATAGCCTGAGCCATAAAGCATTACCGATTGGCTTTGTGCCACTGGGTACATTGGTGAGAATTGGCAACTTGGGAATTGTGACGCGCCCAACTTCTTCGGTCTTCGCATGGAATCCGCATCGTTCGATCGTCTCGTCACAGCGTCACCATCACCCGCGCTTCACCCCGTTGACGTCAGCGTGTGGTGGCTCCATGCTATTCATTGCGTCGTCACAATGACGCTGGTATTCAACAGTCTTCAGTACAACCTATACATTAACCTAGGCCAAAACCTAAGCAAGAAGAATGCATCGCGGATCCATTGAAATCGGCGAGGTAAACCTTCATTGTAGGTGTGTTCACATTAATTGTGGCTTTGTCCCTTAAAATGATTCCCAAGATGTCTCTCAAGCCACATTCTCAGAGAACCCTATCGTCTGCAGAGCAAGATAGCAGCCAACACACACTTAGTTCCAGAAGACAGCGGACATCTTGGGTGAACGCGCATGCCAATGGGACTAGATACACAGAGGAAGGTGGTTGAAAATGTCACACAATGCCAATAACACTGAAAAAAAAGAAGACGGCAGCGACGAAAACGAGGCTGCCACCAAAATTTCACAATCCGTCGAAAAGGGTGAGTACTTTTTAAAGCAGTTCTCGGCTCTGACCCGACCTGCGCGCCCTTTCACAAGCGCACCAGTACACAAGCTGCTTCCCGCCAACCGCCGGCAGCAGGCTGACGCCTCTACCTGCCTCATCCATTCCTGCAGGGTGTCCTAGACGCAAGACCGCGGATCAGGTGGTGTTCACTAGGTCGTTGGGCGCATGTGTGTTTATCGAGAACAGTCACGCATGACACGTCGTCACACTGCCAATTGCGGCACGGCGGGCGACGTAAACTGTGGAACAAACGAAGAAACGTCAAAAAGATGCGCGGCACAGAAGGCCGGCAATCGAACACGGCGTGGCACGCGGTCGTACAAATAACCTGAGCTAGAAACCACTTCCGATAGACCTTGTGCCATTGGGTACATTGGCGAGAATTGGCAACTTGGGAATTGTGACGCGCCCAACTTCTTTGGTCTTCGCATGGAATCAGCATCGTTCGATCGTCTCGTCACAGCGTCCCCATCACGCGCGTTTCACGCCGTTGACGTCAGCGTGTGGTGGCCCCATGGTATTCATCGCGTCGTCACCATGACGCTCGTATTCAACAGTCTTCAGTACAACCTATACATTAACATAAGCCAAAACCTAAGCAACGAGGATGCGCCGCGGATCCATTGAAATCGGCGAGGTAAGCCTTCATTGTAGGTGTGTTCACTGTAATTGTGGCTTTGTCCCTTAAAATGTCTCCCCAGATGTCTCACAAGCCACATTGTCAGAGAACCCTATCGTCTGCAGAGCAAGATAGCAGCCAACACACACTTAGTTCCAGAAGCACGCGGACAACTTGGGTCAACGCGCAGGTCAATGAGACTAGATGCACAGAGGAAGGTCGCTGAAAATGTCGCACAATGCCAATAACATTGAAAAAAGGAAGACGGCAGCTACGAAAACGAGGCTGCCACCAAAGTTTCGCAATCCGTCAAAAAGGGTAATTTTTAAAGCAGTTCCGGGCTCTGACCCGACCTGCGCGCCCTTTCACAAGCGCACCGGTACACAAGCTGGTCCCCGCCAACCGCCGGCAGCAGGCTGACGCCTCTATCTCCCTGATCCACTCCTGCCGAATGTCCTAGACGCAAGGCCACGGATCAGGTGATGTTCACTAGGTCGTTGGGCGTATATGTGTTTATAGAGAACAGCCACGCATGACACGTCGTCACACTGACAATTGCGGCACGGCGGGCAACGTAAACTGTGGAACAAACGAAGAAACCTCAAAAAGATGAGCTGCACAGAAGGCCGGCAATCGAACACGGCGTGGCACGCGGTCGTACAAATAGCCTGAGCCATAAACCACTTCCGATTGGCCTTGTGCCATTGGGTACATTGGTCAGAATTGGCAACTTGGGAATTGTGACGCGCCCAACTTCGGTGTTCGCATGGAATCAGCATCGTTCGATCCTCTCGTCACAGCGTCACCATCACCCGCGTTTCACGCCGTTGACGTCAGCGTGTGGTGGCTCCATGGTATTCATCGCGTCGTCACCATGACGCTGGTATTCAACAGTCTTCAGTACAACCTATACATTAACCTAGGCCAAAACGTAAGCAAGAAGAATGCCCTGCGGATCCATCGAAATCGGCGACGTAAGCCTTCATTGTAGGTGTGTTCACATTAATTGTGGATTTGTCCCTTAAAATGATTCCCAAGATGTCTCACATGCCACATTCTCAATGAAACCTATCGACTGCAGAGCAAGATAGCAGCCAACACATTCTTAGTTCCGGAAGCCAGCGGACAATTTGGGTCAGCGCGCATGTCAATGGGACTAGATGCACAAAGGAAGGTGGCTGAAAATGTGACACAATGCCAATAACATTGAAAAAAAAAGAATACGGCAGCGACGAAGAACGAGGCTGCCACCAAAATTTCGCAATCCGTCAAAAAGGATGAGTACTTGTCAAAGCAGCTGCGGGCTCTGACCCGACCTGCGCGCCCTTTCACAAGCGCACCGGTACACAGGCTGGTCCCCGGCAACCGCCGGCTGTAGGCTGACGCCTGTACCTCCCTGATCCATTCCTGCCGAGTGTCCTAGAAACAAGGCCACGGATCAGGTGATGTTCACTAGGTCGTTGGGCGTATATGTGTTTATCGAGAACAGCCACGCATGACACGTCGCCGCACTGACCATTGCGGCACGGCGGGCAACGTAAACTGTGGAACAAACGAAGAAACGTCAAAAGATGAGCGGCACAGAAGGCCGGCAATCGAACACGGCGTGGCACGCGGTCGTACAAATAGCCTCAGCCATAAACCATTTCTGATTGGCCTTGTGCCATGGGGTACATTGGTCAGATTAGGCAACTTGGCAATTGTGACGCGCCCAACTTTTTCGGTCTTCGCATGGAATCAGCATCGTTCGATCGTCTCGTCACAGCGTGACCATCACCCGCGTTTTACGCTGTTGGCGTCAGCGTGTGGTGGTTCCATGGTATTCATTGCGTCGTCAGCATGACGCTGGTATTTAACAGTCTTCAGTACAACCTATACATTAACCTAGGCCAAAACATAAGCAAGAAGGAAGCGCCGCGGATCCATTGAAATGAGCGACGTAAGCCTTCATCGTAGGTGTGTTCACAGTGTTTGTGGGTTTGTCCCATAAATTTTTCCCAAGATGTCTCACATGCCACATTCTCAGAGAACCCTATCGTCTGCAGAGCAAGATAGCAGCCAACACACTATGAGTTCCAGAAGCCAGCGGACAACCTGGGTCAACGCGCATGTCAATGGGACTAGATACACAGAGGAAGGTGGCTGAAAATGTCACACAATGGCAATAACATTGAAAAAAGCGAGACGGCAGCGGCCAAAAACGAAGCTGCCACCAAAATTTAGCAATCCGTCAAAAAGGATGAGTACTTTTCAAAGCGGTTCCGGGCTCTGACCTGACCTGCACGCCCTTTCACAAGCGCACCGGTACGCAAGCTGGTCCCGGCCAACCGCCGGCAGCAGGCTGACGCCTCTACCTCCCTGATTCATTCCTGCCGAGTGTCCTAGACACAAGGCCACGGATCAGGTGATGTTCACTAGGTCGTTGGGCGTATATGTGTTTATCGCGAACAGCCACGCATGACACGTCGCCACACTGATAATTGCGGCACGGCGGGCAACGTAAACTGTGGAACAAGCGAAGAAACGTCAAAAAGATAAGCGGCACAGAAGGCCGGCAATCGAACACGGCGTGGCACGCGGTCGTGCAAATGGCCTGAGCCATAAACCATTTCCGATTGGCCTTGCGCTATTGGGTACATTGGTCAGAATTGGCAACTAGGGAATTGTGACGCGCCCAACTTTCTCGGTCTTCGCATGGAATCAGCATCGTTCGATCGTCTCGTCGCAGCGTCACCATCACCCGCGTTTCACGCCGTTGACGTCAGCGTGTGGTGGCTCCATGGTATTCATTGCGTCGTCACCATGACGCTGGTATTCAGCAGTCTTCAGTGCAACGTATACATGAACCTAGGCCAAATTGTATGTAAGAAGAAGGCGCCGTGGATCCATTGAAATCGGCGACGTAAGCCTTCATTGTAGGTGTGTTCACATTAATTGTGGGTTTGTCCCTTAAAATGTTTCCCAAGTTGTCTCACAAGCCACATTCTCAGACAACCCTATCGTCTGCAGAGCAAGATAGCAGCCAACACACACTTAGTTACAGAAGCAAGCGGACAACTTGGGTCAACGCGCTGGTGAATAGGACTAGATGCACAGAGGAAGGTCGCTGAAAATGTTACACAAGGTAAATAACATTGGAAAAAAAGAAGAACGGCAGCGACCAAAAACGAGGCTACCACCGAAATTTCGCAATCCATCAAAAAGGATGAGTACTTTTGAAAGCAGTTCCGGGCTCTGACCTGACCTGCGCGCCCTTTCACAAGCGCACTGGTCCACAAGCTGGTCCCCGCCAACCGCCGGCAGCAGGCTGACGCGTCTACCTCCCTGATCCATTTCTGCCGAGTGTCATAGACACAAGGCCAGGGATCAGGTGATGTTCACTAGGTCGTTGGGCGTATATGTGTTTATCGAGAACAGCCACGCATGACACGTCGCCACACTGACAATTGCGGCACGGCGGGCAACGTAAACTGTGGAACAAACGAAGAAACGTGAAAAAGATAAGCGGCACAGAAGGCCGGCAATGGAACACGGCGTGGCACGCGGTCGTACAAATGGCCTGAGCCATAAACCATTTCCGATTGGGCTTGTGCCATCGGGTACATTGGTCAGAATTGGCAAGTTGGCAATTGTGACGCGCCCAACTTTTTCTGTCTTCGCATGGAATCAGCATCGTTCGATCGTCTCGTCAGCGCGTCACCATCCCCCGCGTTTCACGCCGTTGACGTCAGCGTGTGGTGGCTCCATGGTATGCATTGCGTCGTCAGCATGGCGCTGGTATTCAACAGTCTTCAGTACAACCTTTACATTAACCTATGCCAAAAGGTAAGCAAGAAGAATGCGCCGTGGATCCATTGAAATCGGCGAGGTAAACCTTCATTGTATGTGTGCTCACATTAATTTTTGGTTTGTCCCTTAAAATGTTTCCCCAGATGTCTCACATGCCACATTATCAGAGAACCATCTCGTCTGCAGAGCAAGATAGCAGCCAACGCACTCTTAGTTCCATAAGCCAACGGAAAACATGGGTCAACGCGCACGTGAAAGGGACTAGATGCAAAGAGTAAGGTGGCTGAAAATATCACCCAATGCCAATAACATTGAAAAAAAAGAAGACGGCAGCGACAAAAACAAGGCTGCCACCTAAATTTAGCAATCCGTCAAAAAGGGTGAGTACTTTTCAAAGCAGTTCCGGGCTCTGACGCAACCTGCGCGCCCTTTCACAAGCGCACCGGTACGCAAGCTGGTTCCCGCCAACTGCCGGCAGCAGGCTGACGCCTCTACCACCCTGATCCATTCCTGCCGAGTTTCCTAGACACAAGGCCACGGATCAGGTGATGTTCACTAGGTCGTTGGGCGTATATGTGTTTATCGCGAAGAGCCACGCATGACACGTCGCCACACTGACAATTGCGGAACGGCGGGCAACGTAAACTGTGGAACAAACGAAGAAACGTCAAAAAGATAAGCGGCACAGAAGTCCGGCAATCGAACACATCGTGGCACGCGGTCGCACAAATGGCCTGAACCATTAACCATTTCCGATGGGCTTGTGCCATTGGGTACATTGGTCAGAATTGGCAACTTGGCAATTGTGACGCGCCCAACTTTTTTGGTCTTCGCATGGAATCAGCATCGTTCGATCGTCTCGTCACAGCGTGACCATCACCCGCGTTTTACGCTGTTGGCGTCAGCGTGTGGTGGTTCCATGGTATTCATTGCGTCGTCAGCATGACGCTGGTATTTAACAGTCTTCAGTACAACCTATACATTAACCTAGGCCAAAACATAAGCAAGAAGGAAGCGCCGCGGATCCATTGAAATGAACGACGTAAGCCTTCATCGTAGGTGTGTTCACAGTGTTTGTGGGTTTGTCCCATAAATTTTTCCCAAGATGTCTCACATGCCACATTCTCAGAGAACCCTATCGTCTGCAGAGCAAGATAGCAGCCAACACACTATGAGTTCCAGAAGCCAGCGGACAACCTGGGTCAACGCGCATGTCAATGGGACTAGATACACAGAGGAAGGTGGCTGAAAATGTCACACAATGGCAATAACATTGAAAAAAGCGAGACGGCAGCGGCCAAAAACGAAGCTGCCACCAAAATTTAGCAATCCGTCAAAAAGGATGAGTACTTTTCAAAGCGGTTCCGGGCTCTGACCTGACCTGCACGCCCTTTCACAAGCGCACCGGTACGCAAGCTGGTCCCCGCCAACCGCCGGCAGCAGGCTGACGCCTCTACCTCCCTGATTCATTCCTGCCGAGTGTCCTAGACACAAGGCCACGGATCAGGTGATGTTCACTAGGTCGTTGGGCGTATATGTGTTTATCGCGAACAGCCACGCATGACACGTCGCCACACTGATAATTGCGGCACGGCGGGCAACGTAAACTGTGGAACAAGCGAAGAAACGTCAAAAAGATAAGCGGCACAGAAGGCCGGCAATCGAACACGGCGTGGCACGCGGTCGTGCAAATGGCCTGAGCCATAAACCATTTCCGATTGGCCTTGCGCTATTGGGTACATTGGTCAGAATTGGCAACTAGGGAATTGTGACGCGCCCAACTTTCTCGGTCTTCGCATGGAATCAGCATCGTTCGATCGTCTCGTCGCAGCGTCACCATCACCCGCGTTTCACGCCGTTGACGTCAGCGTGTGGTGGCTCCATGGTATTCATTGCGTCGTCACCATGACGCTGGTATTCAACAGTCTTCAGTACAAGCTATACATTAACATATGCCAAAACCTAAGCAACGAGGATGCGCCGCGGATCCATTGAAATCGGCGAGGAAAGCCTTCATTGTAGGTGTGTTCAGATTAATTGTGGGTTTGTCCCTTAAAATGTCTCCCCAGATGTCTCACAAGCCATATTGTCAGAGAACCCTATCGTCTGCAGAGCAAGATAGCAGCCAACACACTCTTAGTTCCAGAAGCCAGCGGACAACTTGGGTTAACGCGCATGTCAATGGGACTAGATACACAGAGGAAGGTGGCTGAAAATGTCACACAATGCCAATAACATTGGAAAAAAAGAAGACGGCAGTGACCAAAAACAGGCTGACACCAAAATTTCGCAATCCGTCGAAAAGGATGAGTACCTTTCAAAGCAGTTCCGGACTCTGACCTGATCTGCGCGCCCTTTCACAAGCGCACCGGTACACAAGCTGGTTCCCGCCAACTGCCGGCAGCAGGCTCACGCCTCTACTTCCCTGATCCATTCCTGCCGAGTGTCCTAGACACAAGGCCACGGATCAGGTGATGTTCACTAGGTCGTTGGGCGTATATGTGTTTATCGCGAAGAGCTACGCGTGACACGTCGCCACACTGACAATTGCGGGACGGCGGGCAACGTAAACTGTGGAACAAACGAAGAAACGTCAAAAAGATAAGCGGCACAGAAGGCCGGCAATCGAACACATCGTGGCACGCGGTCGTACAAATGGCCTGAGCCATTAACCATTTCCGATTGGGCTTGTGCCATTGGGTACATTGGTCAGAATTGGCAAGTTGGCAATTGTGACGCGCCCAACTCTTTCGGTCTTCGCATCGAATCAGCATCGTTCGATCGTCTCGTCACAGCGTCACCATTACCCGCGTTTCACGCCGTTGACGTCAGCGTGTGGTGGCTCCATGGTATTCATTGCGTCGTCAGCATGACGCTGGTATTCAGCAGTCTTCACATTCTCTTCACATCTTTTTGACGTTTCTTCGTTTGTTCCACAGTTTACGTCGCCCGCCGTGCCGCAATTGGCAGTGTGACGACGTGTCATGCGTGGCTGTTCTCGATAAACACACATGCGCCCAACGACCTAGTGAACACCACCTGATCCGTGGTCTTGCGTCTAGGACACCCTGCAGGAATGAATGAGGCAGGTAGAGGCGTCAGCCTGCTGCCGGCGGTTGGCGGGAAGCAGCTTGTGTACTGGTGCGCTTGTGAAAGGGCGCGCAGGTCGGGTCAGAGCCGAGAACTGCTTGAAAAAGTACTCACCCTTTTCGACGGATTGTGAAATTTTGGTGGCAGCCTCGTTTTCGTCGCTGCCGTCTTTTTTTTCAGTGTTATTGGCATTGTGTGACATTTTCAACCACCTTCCTCTGTGTATGTAGTCCCATTGGCATGCGCGTTCACCCAAGATGTCCGCTGTCTTCTGGAACTAAGTGTGTGTTGGCTGCTATCTTGCTCTGCAGACGATAGGGTTCTCTGAGAATGTGGCTTGTGAGACATCTTGGGAATCATTTTAAGGGACAAAGCCACAATTAATGTGAACACACCTACAATGAAGGTTTACCTCGCCGATTTCAATGGATCCGCGATGAATTCTTCTTGCTTAGCTTTTGGCCTAGGTTAATGTATAGGTTGTACTGAAGACTGTTGAATACCAGCGTCATTGTGACGACGCAATGAATACCATGGAGCCACCACACGCTGACGTCAACGGGGTGAAGCGCGGGTGATGGTGACGCTGTGACGAGACGATCGAACGATGCGGATTCCATGCGAAGACCGAAGAAGTTGGGCGCGTCACAATTCCCAAGTTGCCAATTCTCACCAATGTACCCAGTGGCACAAAGCCAATCGGTAATGCTTTATGGCTCAGGCTATTTGTACGACCGCGTGCCACGCCGTGTTCGATTGCCGGCCTTCTGTGCCGCTTATCTTTTTGACGTTTCTTCCTTTGTTCCACAGTTTACGTTGCCCGCCGTGCCGCAATTGTCAGTGTGGCGACGTGTCATGCGTGGCTGTTCGCGATAAACACATATACGCCCAACGACCTAGTGAACATCACCTGATCCATGGCCTTGTGTCTAGGACACTCGGCAGGAATGGATCAGGGAAGTAGAGGCGTGAGCCTGGTGCCGGCAGTTGGCGGGAACCAGCTTGTGTACCGGTGCGCGTGTGAAAGGGCGCGCAGGTTGCGTCAGAGCCCGGAACTGCTTTGAAAAGTACTCTCCCTTTTTGACGGATTGCGAAATTTAGGTGGCAGCCTCGTTTTCGTCGCTGCCGTCTTCTTTTTTTTTCGATGTTATTGGTATTGGGTGACATTTTCAGCCACCTTACTCTTTGCATCTAGTCCCTTTCACGTGCGCGTTCACCCATGTTTTCCGTTGGCTTATGGAACTAAGAGTGTGTTGGCTGCTATCTTGCTCTGCAGACGAGAGGGTTCTCTGAGAATGTGGCATGTGAGACATCTGGGGAAACATTTTATGGGACAAACCAAAAATTAATGTGAGCACACATACAATGAAGGTTTACCTCGCCGATTTCAATGGATCCACGGCGCATTCTTCTTGCTTACCTTTTGGCATAGGTTAATGTAAAGGTTGTACTGAAGACTGTTGAATACCAGCGCCATGCTTACGACGCAATGCATACCATGGAGCCACCACGCGCTGACGTCAACGGCGTGAAACGCGGGGGATGGTGACGCGCTGACGAGACGATCGAACGATGCTGATTCCATGCGAAGACAGAAAATTTGGGCGCGTCACAATTGCCAACTTGCCAATTCTGACCAATGTACCCAATGGCACAAGCCCAATCGGAAATGGTTTATGGCTCAGGCCATTTGTACGACCACGTGCCACGCCGTGTTCCATTGCCGGCCTTCTGTGCCGCTTATCTTTTTGACGTTTCTTCGTTTGTTCCACAGTTTACGTTGCCCGCCGTGCCGCAATTGTCAGTGTGGCGACGTGTCATGCGTGGCTGTTCTCGATAAACACATATACGCACAACGACCTAGTGAACATCACCTGATCCCTGGCCTTGTGTCTATGACACTCGGCAGAAATGGATCAGGGAGGTAGAGGCGTCAGCCTGCTGCCGGCGGTTGGCGGGGACCAGCTTGTGGACCAGTGCGCTTGTGAAAGGGCGCGCAGGTCAGGTCAGAGCCCGGAAATGCTTTCAAAAGTACTCATCCTTTTTGATGGATTGCGAAATTTCGGTGGCAGCCTCGTTTTTGGTCGCTGCCGTCTTCTTTTTTTCCAATGTTATTTACATTGTGTAACATTTTCAGCGACCTTCCTCTGTGCATCTAGTCCTATTCACCTGCGCGTTGACCCAAGTTGTCCGCTTGCTTCTGTAACTAAGTGTGTGTTGGCTGCTATCTTGCTCTGCAGACGATAGGGTTCTCTGAGAATGTGGCTTGTGAGACATCTTGGGAAACATTTTAAGGGACAAACCCACAATTAATGTGAACACACCTACAATGAAGGCTCACGTCGTCGATTTCAATGGATCCACGGCGCATTCTTCTTACATACAATTTGGCCTAGGTTCATGTATAGGTTGCACTGAAGACTGCTGAATACCAGCGTCATGGTGACGACGCAATGAATACCATGGAGCCACCACACGCTGACGTCAACGGCGTGAAACGCGGGTGATGGTGACGATGCGACGAGACGATCGAACGATGCTGATTCCATGCGAAGACGGAAGAAGTTTGGCGCGTCACAATTTCCAAGTTGCCTATTGTGACCAATGTACCCAATGGCACAAGGCCAATCAGAAATGGTTTATGGCTCAGGCTATTTGTACGACCGCTTGCCACGCCGTGTTCGATTGCCGGCCTTCTGTGCCGCTCATCTTTTTGACGTTTCTTCGTTTGTTCCACAGTTTACGTTACCCGCCGTGCCGCAATTGTCAGTGTGATGACGTGTCATGCGTCGCTGTTCTCGATAAACACATATACGCCCAACGACCTAGATAACATCACCTGATCCGTGGCCTTCCGTCTAGGACACTCGGCTGGAACGGATGAGGGAGGTAGAGGCGTCAGCCTGCTGACGCGGTTGGCGGAGACCAGCTTGTGGACCAGTGCGCTTCTGAAAATGCGCGCAGGTCAGGTCAGAGCCCGGAACTGCTTTCAAAAGTACTCATCCTTTTTGATGGATAGCGAAATTTCGGTGGCAGCCTCGTTTTTGGTCGCTGCCGCCTTCTTTTTTTCCAATGTTATTTACATTGTGTAACATTTCCAGCCACCTTACTCTTTGCATCTAGTCCCATTGACATGCGCGTTGACCCAAGCTGTCCGCTGGCTTCTGCAATTAAGAATGTGTTGGCTGCTATCTTGCTCTGCAGACGATAGGGTTCTCTGACAATGTGGCTTGTGAGACATCTGGGGAAACATTTTAAGGGACAAACCCAAAATTAATGTGAACACAAATACAATGAAGGTTTACCTCGCCGATTTCAATGGATCCGCAGCGCATTCTTCTTGCTTACCTTTTGGCCTAGGTTAATGCATAGATTGTACTGAAGATTCTTGAATACCAGCGCCATGCTGACGACGCAATGAATACCATGGAGCCACCACACGCTGACGTCAACGGCGTGAAACGCGGGTGATGGTGACGCTGTGACGAGACGATCGAACGATGCTGATTCCATGCGAAGACCGAAAAAGTTGAGCGCGTCACAATTGCCACTTTTGACCAATGTACCCAATGGCACAAGCCCAATCGGAAATGGTTTATGGCTCAGGCCACTTGTACGACCGCGCGTGTTCGACTGCCGGCGTTCTGGTCCGCTCATCTTTTTGACGTTTCTTCGTTTGTTCCACAGTTTACGTTGCCCGCCGTGCCGCAATTGTCAGTGTGACGACGTGTCATGCGTGGCTGTTCTCGATAAACACATATACGCCCAACGACCTAGTGAACATCACCTGATCCCTGGCCTTGTGTCTATGACACTCGGCAGAAATGGATCAGGGAGGTAGAGGCGTCAGCCTGCTGCCGGCGGTTGGCGGGGACCAGCTTGTGGACCAGTGCGCTTGTGAAAGGGCGCGCAGGTCAGGTCAGAGCCCGGAACTGCTTTCAAAAGTACTCATCCTTTTTGATGGATTGCGAAATTTCGGTGGCAGCCTCGTTTTTGGTCGCTGCCGTCTTCTTTTTTTCCAATGTTATTTACATTGTGTAACATTTTCAGCGACCTTCCTCTGTGCATCTAGTCCTATTCACCTGCGCGTTGACCCAAGTTGTCCGCTTGCATCTGTAACTAAGTGTGTGTTGGCTGCTATCTTGCTCTGCAGACGATAGGGTTCTATGAGAATGTGGCTTGTGAGACGTCTTGGGAAACATTTTAAGGGACAAACCCACAATTAATGTGAACGCACCTACAATGAAGGCTCACGTCGCCGATTTCAATGGATCCACGGCGCATTCTTCTTACATACAATTTGGCCTAGGTTCATGTATAGGTTGCACTGAAGACTGCTGAATACCAGCGTCATGGTGACGACGCAATGAATACCATGGAGCCACCACACGCTGACGTCAAAGGCGTGAAACGCGGGTGATGGTGACGATGCGACGAGACGATCGAACGATGCTGATTCCATGCGAAGACCGAAGAAGTTTGGCGCGTCACAATTTCCAAGTTGCCTATTCTGACCAATGTACCCAATGGCACAAGGCCAATCAGAAATGGTTTATGGCTCAGGCTATTTGTACGACCGCTTGCCACGCCGTGTTCGATTGCCGGCCTTCTGTGCCGCTCATCTTTTTGACGTTTCTTCGTTTGTTCCACAGTTTACGTTACCCGCCGTGCCGCAATTGTCAGTGTGATGACGTGTCATGCGTCGCTGTTCTCGATAAACACATATACGCCCAACGACCTAGATAACATCACCTGATCCGTGGCCTTCCGTCTAGGACACTCGGCTGGAACGGATGAGGGAGGTAGAGGCGTCAGCCTGCTGACGCGGTTGGCGGAGACCAGCTTGTGGACCAGTGCGCTTGTGAAAATGCGCGCAGGTCAGGTCAGAGCCCGGAACTGCTTTCAAAAGTACTCATCCTTTTTGATGGATAGCGAAATTTCGGTGGCAGCCTCGTTTTTGGTCGCTGCCGTCTTCTTTTTTTCCAATGTTATTTACATTGTGTAACATTTCCAGCCACCTTACTCTTTGCATCTAGTCCCATTGACATGCGCGTTGACCCAAGCTGTCCGCTGGCTTCTGCAATTAAGAATGCGTTGGCTGCTATCTTGCTCTGCAGACGATAGGGTTCTCTGACAATGTGGCTTGTGAGACATCTGGGGAAACATCTTAAGGGACAAACCCAAAATTAATGTGAACACACATACAATGAAGGTTTACCTCGCCGATTTCAATGGATCCGCAGCGCATTCTTCTTGCTTACCTTTTGGCCTAGGTTAATGCATAGATTGTACTGAAGATTCTTGAATACCAGCGCCATGCTGACGACGCAATGAATACCATGGAGCCACCACACGCTGACGTCAACGGCGTGAAACGCGGGTGATGGTGACGCTGTGACGAGACGATCGAACGATGCTGATTCCATGCGAAGACCGAAAAAGTTGAGCGCGTCACAATTGCCACTTTGACCAATGTACCCAATGACACAAGCCCAATCGGAAATGGTTTATGGCTCAGGCCACTTGTACGACCGCGCGTGTTCGACTGCCGGCGTTCTGGTCCGCTCATCTTTTTGACGTTTCTGCGTTTGTTCCACAGTTTACGTTGCCCGCCGTGCCGCAATTGTCAGTGTGACGACGTGTCATGCGTGGGTGTTCTCGATAAACACATATACGCCCAACGACCTAGTGAACATCACCTGATCCCTGGCCTTGTGTCTATGACACTCGGCAGAAATGGATCAGGGAGGTAGAGGCGTCAGCCTGCTGCCGGCGGTTGGCGGGGACCAGCGTGTGGACCAGTGCGCTTGTGAAAGGGCGCGCAGGTCAGGTCAGAGCCCGGAACTGCTTTCAAAAGTACTCATCCTTTTTGATGGATTGCGAAATTTCGGTGGCAGCCTCGTTTTTGGTCGCTGCCGTCTTCTTTTTTTCCAATGTTATTTACATTGTGTAACATTTTCAGCGACCTTCCTCTGTGCATCTAGTCCTATTCACCTGCGCGTTGACCCAAGTTGTCCGCTTGCATCTGTAACTAAGTGTGTGTTGTCTGCTATATTGCTCTGCAGACGATAGCGTTCTCTGAGAATGTGGCATGTGAGACATCTGGGGAAACATTTTAAGGGACGAACCCACAATTAATGTGAACACACCTACAATGAAGGCTTACCTCGCCGATTTCAATATATCCGCAGGGCATTCTTTTTGCTTACGTTTTGGCCTAGGTTAATGTATCGGTTGTACTGAAGACTGTTGAATACCAACGTCATGGTGACGACGCGATGAATACCATGGAGCCACCACACGCTGACGTCAACGGCGTGAAACGCGGGTGATGGTGACGCTGTGACGAGAGGTTTGAACGATGCTGATTCCATGCGAACACCGAAGAAGTTGGGCGCGTCACAATTTCCAAGTTGCCTATTCTGACCAATGTACCCAATGACACAAGGCCAATCGGAAGTGGTTTATGGCTCAGGCTATTTGTACGACCGCGTGCCACGCCGTGTTCGATTGCCGGCCTTCTGTGCAGCTCATCTTTTTGAGGTTTCTTCGTTTGTTCCACAGTTTACGTTGCCCGCCGTGCCGCAATTGTCAGTGTGACGACGTGTCATGCGTGGCTGTTCTCTATAAACACATATACGCCCAACGACCTAGTGAACATCACCTGATCCGTGGCCTTGCGTCTAGGACATTCGGCAGGAATGGATCAGGGAGGTAGAGGCGTCAGCCTGCTGCCGGCGGATGGCGGGGACCAGCTTGTGTACCGGTGCGCTTGTGAAAGGGCGCGCAGGTCGGGTCAGAGCCCGGAACTGCTTTAAAAATTACCCTTTTTGACGGATTGCGAAACTTTGGTGGCAGCCTCGTTTTCGTAGCTGCCGTCTTCCTTTTTTCAATGTTATTGGCATTGTGCGACATTTTCAGCGACCTTCCTCTGTGTATCTAGTCTCATTGACCTGCGCGTTGACCCAAGTTGTCCGCGTGCTTCTGGAACTAAGTGTGTGTTGGCTGCTATCTTGCTCTGCAGACGATAGGGTTCTCTGACAATGTGGCTTGTGAGACATCTGGGGAGACATTTTAAGGGACAAACCCACAATTACAGTGAACACACCTACAATGAAGGCTTACCTCGCCGATTTCAATGGATCCGCGGCGCATCCTCGTTGCTTAGGTTTTGGCTTATGTTAATGTATAGGTTGTACTGAAGACTGTTGAATACCAGCGTCATGGTGACGACGCGATGAATACCATGGAGCCACCACACGCTGACGTCAACGGCGTGAAACGCGCGTACTGGGGACGCTGTGACGAGACGATCGAACGATGCTGATTCCATGCGAAGACCAAAGAAGTTGGGCGCGTCACAATTCCCAAGTTGCCAATTCTCGCCAATGTACCCAATGGCACAAGGTCTATCGGAAGTGGTTTCTAGCTCAGGCTATTTGTACGACCGCGTGCCACGCCGTGTTCGATTGCCGGCCTTCTGTGCCGCTCATCTTTTTGACGTTTCTTCGTTTGTTCCACAGTTTACGTTGCCCGCCGTGCCGCAGTTGTCAGTGTGACGACTAGTCATGCGTGGCTGTTTTCGACAAACACATTTACGCCCAACGACCTAGTAAACATCACCTGATCCGTGACCTTGCGTCTAGGACACTCGGCAGGAATGGATCAGGGGGGTAGAGGCGTCAGCCCGCTGCCGGCGGTTGGCGGGGACTAGCCTGTGTACCGGTGCGTTTGTGAAAGGGCGCGCAGGTCGGGTCAGAGCCCAGAAATGCTTTGAAAAGTACTCAGCCTTTTCGACGGATTGCGAAACTTTGGTGGCAGCCTCGTTTTCGTCGCTGCCGTCTTCCTTTTTTCAATGTTATTGGCATTCTGTGACATTTTCAGCGACCTTCCTCTGTGCATCTAGTCCCATTCACATGCGCGTTGACCCAAGAGGTCAGCGTGCTTCTGGAACTAAGTGTGTGTTGGCTGCTATCTTGCTCTGCAGTCGATAGGGTTCATTGAGAATGTGGCATGTGAGACATCTTGGGAATCATTTTAAGGGACAAATCCACAATTAATGTGAACACACCTACAATGAAGGCTTACGTCGCCGATTTCGATGGATCCGCAGGGCATTCTTCTTGCTTACGTTTTAGCTTATGTTATTGTGTAGGTTCTACTGAAGACTGTTGAATTCCAGCGTCATGGTGACGACGCAATGAATACCATGGAGCCACCACACGCTGACGTCAACGGCGTGAAACGCGGGAGATGGTGACGCTGTGACGAGAGGATCGAACGATGCTGATTCCATGTGAACACCGAAGAAGTTGGGCGCGTCACAATTCCCAAGTTGCCAATTCTCACCAATGTACCCAGTGGCACAAGGCCAATCGGTAATGCTTTATGGCTCAGGCTATTTGTACGACCGCGTGCCACGCCGTGTTCGATTGCCGGCCTTCTGTGTCGCTTATCTTTTTGACGTTTCTTCCTTTGTTCCACAGTTTACGTTGCCCGCCGTGCCGCAATTGTCAGTGTGACGACGTGTCATGCGTGGCTGTTCTCGATAAACACATATACGCCCAACGACCTAGTAAACATCACCTGATCCGTGACCTTGCGTCTAGGACACTCGGCAGGAATGGATCAGGGGGGTAGAGGCGTCAGCCCGCTGCCGGCGGTTGGCGGGGACTAGCCTGTGTACCGGTGCGTTTGTGAAAGGGCGCGCAGGTCGGGTCAGAGCCCAGAAATGCTTTGAAAAGTACTCAGCCTTTTCGACGGATTGCGAAACTTTGGTGGCAGCCTCGTTTTCGTCGCTGCCGTCTTCCTTTTTTCAATGTTATTGGCATTCTGTGACATTTTCAGCGACCTTCCTCTGTGCATCTAGTCCCATTCACATGGGCGTTGACCGAAGTTGTCCGCTTGCTTCTGGAACTAAGTGTGTGTTGGCTGCTATCTTGCTCTGCAGACGATAGGGTTCTCTGAGAATGTGGCTTGTGAGACATCTTGGGAAACATTCTAAGGGACAAGCTCACAATTAATTTGAACACACCTACAATGAAGGCTCACCTCGCCGATTTCAATGGATCCGCGGCGCATTCTTCTTGCTTACGTTTTGGCCTAAGTTAATGTATAGGTTGTACTGAAGACTATTGAATACCAGCGTCATGCTGACGACGCAATGAATACCATGGAGCCACCACACGTTGATGTCAACGGCGTGAAACGCGGGTGATGGTGACGCTGTGACGAGACGATCGAACGATGCTGATTCCATGCGAAGACCGAAAAAGTTGGGCGCGTCACAATTGCCAAGTTGCCAATTCTGACCAATGTACCCAATGGCACAAGCCCAATCGGAAATGGTTTATGGCTCAGGCCGTTTGTACGACCGCGTCCCACGCCGTGTTCGATTGGCGGCCTCGTGTGGCGCTTATCTTTTTGACGTTTCTTCGTTTGTTCCACAGTTTACGTTGCCCGCCGTTCCGCAATTGTCAGTGTGGCGACGTGTCATTCGTGGCTCTTCGCGATAAACACATATACGCCCAACGACCTAGTGAACATCACCTGATCCGTGGCCTTGTGTCTAGGACACTCGGCAGGAATGGTTCAGGGAAGTAGAGGCGTCAGCCTGCTGCCGGCAGTTGGCGGTAACCAGCTTGAGTACCGGTGCGCTTGTGAAAGGGCGCGCAGGTTGCGTCAGAGCCCGGAACTGCTTTGAAAAGTACTCACCATTTTTGACGGATTGCGAAATTTAGGTGGCAGCCTCGTTTTCGTCGCTGCCGTCTTCTTTTTTTTTCAATGTTATTGGCATTGTGTGACATTTTCAGCCACCTCACTATTTGCATCTAGTCCCTTTCACGTGCGCGTTGACCCATGTTTTCCGCTGGCTTCTGGAACTAGGAGTGTGTTGGCTGCTATCTTGCTCTGCAGACGATAGCGTTCTCTGAGAATGTGGCATGTGAGACATCTGGGGAAACATTTTAAGGGACAAACCAAAAATTAATGTGAACACACATACAATGAAGGTTTACCTCGCCGATTTCAATAGATCCGCGGCGCATTCTTCTTGCTTACCTTTTGGCCTAGGTTAATGTATAGGTTGTACTGAAGATTGTTGAATACCAGCGTCCTGCTGACGACGCAATGAATACCATGGAGCCACCACACGCTGACGTCAGCGGCGTGAAACGCGGGTGATGGTGACGCTGTAAAGAGACGATCGAACGATGCTGATTCCATGCGAAGACCGAAAAAGTTGGGCGCGTCACAATTGCCAAGTTGCCAATTCTGACCAATGTACCCAATGGCACAAGCCCAATCGGAAATGGTTAAAGGTTCAGGCCATTTGTACGACCGCGTGCCACGCCGTGTTCGATTGCTGGCCTTCTGTGCCGCTTATCTTTTTGACGTTTCTTCGTTTGTTCCACAGTTTACGTTGCCCGCCGTGCCGCAATTGTCAGTGTGGCGACGTGTCATGCGTGGCTCTTCGCGATAAACACATATACGCCCAACGACCTAGTGAACATCACCTGATCCGTGGCCTTGTGTCTAGGACACTCGGCAGGAATGGATCAGGGAAGTAGAGGCGTCAGCCTGCTGCCGGCAGTTGGCGGGGACCAGCTTGTGTACCGGTGCGCTTGTGAAAGTGCGCGCAGGTTGCGTCAGAGCTTGGAACTGCTTTGAAAAGTACTCACCCTTTTTGACGGATTGCGAAATTTAGGTGGCAGCCTCGTTTTCGTCGCTGCCGTCTTCTTTTTTTTCAATGTTAGTGGCATTGTGTGACATTTTGAGACACCTTACTCTTTGCATCTAATCCCTTTCACGTGCGCGTTGACCCACGTTTTCCGCTGGCTTCTTGAACTAAGAGTGTGTTGGCTGCTATTTTGCTCTGCAGACGATAGCGTTCTCTGAGAGTGTGGCATGTTAGACATCTGGGGAAACATTTTAAGGGACAAACCAAAAATTAATGTGAACACACATAAATGAAGGTTTACCTCGCCGATTTCAATGGATCCGCGGCGCATTGCTCTTGCTTACCTTTTGGCCTAGGTTAATGCATAGGTTGTACTGAAGATTGTTGAATACCAGCGTCATGCTGACGACGCAATGAATACCATGGAGCCACCACACGCTGACGTCAACGGCGTGAAACTCGGGTGATGGTGACGCTGTGACGAGACGATCGAACGATGCTGATTCCATGCGAAGACCGAAAAAGTTGGGTGCGTCACAATTGCCAACTTGCCCATTCTGACCAATGTACCCAATGGCACAAGGCCAATCGGAAATGGTGTATAGCTCAGGCCATTTGTACGACTGCGTGCCACGCCGTGTTTGATTGCCGGCCTTCTGCGCCGCTTATCTTTTTGACGTTTCTTCGTTTGTTCCACTGTTTACGTTGCCCGCCGTGCCGCAATTGTCAGTGTGGCGACGTGTAACGCGTGGATGTTCGCGATAAACACATATACGCCCAACGACCTAGTGAACATCACCTGATCCGTGGCCTTGTGTCTAGGACACTCGGCAGGAATGGTTCAGGGAAGTAGAGGCGTCAGCCTGCTGCCGGCAGTTGGCGGTAACCAGCTTGTGTACCGGTGCGCTTGTGAAAGGGCGCGCAGGTTGCGTCAGAGCCCGGAACTGCTTTGAAAAGTACTCACCATTTTTGACGGATTGCGAAATTTAGGTGGCAGCCTCGTTTTCGTCGCTGCCGTCTTCTTTTTTTTCAATGTTATTGGCATTGTGTGACATTTTCAGCCACCTCACTATTTGCATCTAGTCCCTTTCATGTGCGCGTTGACCCATGTTTCCGCTGGCTTCTGGAACTAGGAGTGTGTTCGCTGCTATCTTGCTCTGCAGACGATAGCGTTCTCTGAGAATGTGGCATGTGAGACATCTGGGGAAACATTTTAAGGGACAAACCAAAAATTAATGTGAACACACATACAATGAAGGTTTACCTCGCCGATTTCAATGGATCCGCGGCGCATTCTTCTTGCTTACCTTTTGGCCTAGGTTAATGTATAGGTTGTACTGAAGATTGTTGAATACCAGCGTCCTGCTGACGACGCAATGAATACCATGGAGCCACCACACGCTGACGTCAGCGGCGTGAAACGCGGGTGATGGTGACGCTGTAAAGAGACGATCGAACGATGCTGATTCCATGCGAAGACCGAAAAAGTTGGGCGCGTCACAAATGCCAACTTGCCCATTCTGACCAATGTACCCAATGGCACAAGGCCAATCGGAAATGGTGTATACCTCAGGCCATTTGTACGACCGCGTGCCACGCCGTGTTTGATTGCCGGCCTTCTGCGCCGCTTATCTTTTTGACGTTTCTTCGTTTGTTCCACTGTTTACGTTGCCCGCCGTGCCGCAATTGTCAGTGTGGCGACGTGTAACGCGTGGATGTTCGCGATAAACACATATACGCCCAACGACCTAGTGAACATCACCTGATCCGTCGCCTTGTGTCTAGGACACTCGGCAGGAATGGATCAGGGAGGTAGAGGCGTCAGCCTGCTGCAGGCAGTTGGCGGGGACCAGCTTGTGTACCGGTGCGCTTGTGAAAGGGCGCGCAGATCAGGTCAGAGTCCGGAACTGCTTTGAAAGGTACTCATCCTTTTCGACGGATTGCGAAATTTTGGTGTCAGCCTCTTTTTTGGTCGCTGCCGTCTTCTTTTTTTCCAATGTTATTGGCATTGTGTGACATTTTCAGCCACCTTCCTCTGTGTATCTAGTCCCATTGACATGCGCGTTAATCCAAGTTGTCCGCTGGCTTCTGGAACTAAGAGTGTGTTGGCTGCTATCTTGCTCTGCAGACGATAGGGTTCTCTGACAATCTGGCTTGTGAGACATCTGGGGAAACATTTTAAAGGACAAACCAAAAATTAATGTGAACACACATACAATGAAGGTTTACCTCGCCGATTTCAATGTATCCGCGGCGCATTCTTCTTGCTTACCCTTTGGCCTAGGTTAATGTATAGGTTGTACGGAAGATTGTTGAATACGAGCGTCATGCTGACGACGCAATGAATACCATGGAGCCACCACACGCTGACGTCAACGGCGTGAAACGCGGGTGATGGTGACGCTGTGACGAGACGATAGAACGATGCTGATTCCATGCGAAGACCGAAACAGTTGGGCGCGTCACAATTGCCAACTTGCCAATTCTGACCATTGTACCCAATGGCACAAGCCCAATCGGAAATGGTTAATGGCTCAGGCCATTTGTACGACCGCGTGCCACGATGTGTTCGATTGCCGGCCTTCTGTGCCGCTTATCTTTTTGACGTTTCTTCGTTTGTTCCACAGTTTACGTTGCCCGCCGTTCCGCAATTGTCAGTGTGGCGACGTGTCGTGCGTGGCTCTTCGCGATAAACACATATACGCCCAACGACCTAGTGAACATCACCTGATCCGTGGCCTTGTGTCTAGGACACTCGGCAGGAATAGATCAGGGAGGTAGAGGCGTCAGCCTGCTGCCGCCAGTTGGCGGGGACCAGCTCGTGTACCGGTGCGCTTGCGAAAGGGCGCGCAGGACGGGTCAGAGCCGGGAACTGCTTTGAAGAGTACTCATCCTTTTTGACGGATTGCGAAATTTTGGTGGCAGCCTCGTTTTTCGTCGCTGCCGTATTCTTTTTTTTTTTCAATGTTATTGGCATTGTGTCACATTTTCAGCCACCTTCCTTTGTGCATCTAGTCCCATTGACATGCGCGCTGACCCAAATTGTCCGCTGGCTTCTGGAACTAAGAGTGTGTTGGCTGCTATCTTGCTCTGCAGACGATAGGGTTCTCTGAGAATGTGGCTTGTGAGACATCTTGGGAAACATTCTAAGGGACAAGCTGACAATTATTGTGAACACACCTACAATGAAGGCTTACCTCGTCGATTTCAATGGATCCGCGGCGCATCCTCGTTGCTTAGGTTTTGGCCTATGTTAATGTATAGGTTGTACTGAAGACTGTTGAATACCAGCGTCATGGTGACGACGCAATGAATACCATGGAGCCACCACACGCTGACGTCAACGGGGTGAAGCGCGGGTGATGGTGACGCTGTGACGAGACGATCGAACGATGCTGATTAAATGCGAAGACCGAAGAAGTTGGGCGCGTCACAATTCCCAAGTTGCCTATTCTGACCAATGTACCTGCTGGCACAAGGCGAATGGGAAATGGTTTTTGCTCAGGCTATTTGTACGACCGCGTTACACGCCGTGTTCGATTGCCGGCCTTCTGTGCCGCGCATCTTTTTGACGTTTCTTCGTTTGTTCCACAGTTTACGTCGCCCGCCGTGCCGCAATTGGCAGTGTGACGACGTGTCATGCGTGGCTGTTCTCGATAAACACACATGCGCCCAACGACCTAGTGAACACCACCTGATCCGTGGTCTTGCGTCTAGGACACTCGGCAGGAATGGATCAGGCAGGTAGAGGCGGCAGCCTGCTGCCGGCGGTTGGCGGGAAGCAGCTTGTGTACTGGTGCGCTTGTGAAAGGGCGCGCAGGTCAGGTCAGAGCCCGGAACTGCTTTGAAAGTACTCATCCTTTTTGACGGATTGCGAAATTTTGGTGACAGCCTCGTTTTCGTCGCTGCCATCTTCTTTTTCTTTCAAAGCTATTGGCATTATGTGACATTTTCAGCCACCTTACTCGTTGCATCTAGTCCCTTTCACGTGCGCGTTGACCCAAGTTGTCCGCTGGTTTCTGGAACTAAGTGTGTGTTGGCTGTTATCTTGCTCTTCTAGATGATAGGGTTCTCTGACAATGTGGCTTGTGAGACATCTGGGGAAACATTTTAAGGGACAAACCCACAATAATGTGAACACACCTACAATGAACGTTTACCTCGCCGATTTCAATGGATCCTCGGCGCATTCTTCTTGTTTACGTTTTGGCCTAGGTTAATGTTTAGGTTGTACTGAAGACTGTTGAATACCAGCGTAATGCTGACGACGCAATGAATACCATTTATCCACCACACGCTGACGTCAACGGCGTTAAACGCGGGCGATGGTGACGCTGTGACGAGACAATCGAACGATGCTGATTCCATGCGAAGACCGAAGAAGTTGGGCGCGTCACAATTCACAAGTTGCCAATTCTGACCAATGTACCCAATGGCACAAGGCCAATCGGAAATGGTTTATGGCTCAGGCCATTTGTATGACCGCGTCCCACGCCGTGTTCGATTGGCGGCCTCGTGTGCCGCTTATCTTTTTGACGTTTCTTCGTTTGTTCCACAGTTTACCTTGCCCGTCTTGCCGCAATTGTCAGTGTGGCGACGTGTCATGCGTTGCTGTTCTCGATAAACACATATACGCCCAACGACCAAGTGAACATCACCTGATCCGTGGCCTTGTGTCTAGGACACTCGGCAGGAATAGATCAGGGAGGTAGAGGCGTCAGCCTGCTGCCGCTAGTTGGCGGGGACCAGCTCGTGTACCGGTGCGCTTGTGAAAGGGCGCGCAGGTCGGGTCTGAGCCCTGAACTGCTTTGAAAAGTACACATCCTTTTTGACGGATTGCGAAATTTTGGTGACAGTCTCGTTTTCGTCGCTGCCGTCTTCTTTTTTTCAATTTTATTGGCATTGTGTGGCATTTTCAGCCACATTACTCTGTGCATCTAGTCCTATTCACATGCGCGTTGACCGAAGTTGTCCGCTTGCTTCTGGAACTAAGTGTGTGTTGGCTGCTATCTTGCTCTGCAGACGATAGGGTTCTCTGAGAATGTGGCTTGTGAGACATCTTGGGAAATATTCTAAGGGACAAGCTCACAATTAATGTGAACACACCTACAATGAAGGCTTACCTCGCCGATTTCAATGGATCCGCGGCGCATTCTTCTTGCTTACGTTTTGGCCTAAGTTAATGTATAGGTTGTACTGAAGACTGTTGAATACCAGCGTCATGGTGACGACGCAATGAATACCATGGAGCCACCACACGCTGACGTCAACGGGGTGAAGCGCGGGTGATGGTGACGCTGTGACGAGATGACCGAACGATGCTGATTCCATGCGAAGACCGAAAAAGTTGGGCGCGTCACAATTGCCATGTTGCCAATTCTGACCAATGTACCCAATGGCACAAGCCCAATCGGAAATGGTTTATGGCTCAGGCCGTTTGTACGACCGCGTCCCACGCCGTGTTCGATTGGCGGCCTCGTGTGCCGCTTATCTTTTTGACGTTTCTTCGTTTGTTCCACAGTTTACGTTGCCCGCCGTTCAGCAATTGTCAGTGTGGCGACGTGTCATTCGTGGCTCTTCGCGATAAACACATATACGCCCAACGACCTAGTGAACATCACCTGATCCGTGGCCTTGTGTCTAGGACACTCGGCAGGAATGGATCAGGGAAGTAGAGGCGTCAGCCTGCTGCCGGCAGTTGGCGGGGACCAGCTTGTGTACCGGTGCGCTTGTGAAAGGGCGCGCAGGTTGCGTCAGAGCTTGGAACTGCTTTGAAAAGTACTCACCCTTTTTGACGGATTGCGAAATTTAGGTGGCAGCCTCGTTTTCGTCGCTGCCGTCTTCTTTTTTTTCAATGTTAGTGGCATTGTGTGACATTTTGAGACACCTTACTCTTTGCATCTAATCCCTTTCACGTGCGCGTTGACCCATGTTTGCCGCTGGCTTCTTGAACTAAGAGTGTGTTGGCTGCTATCTTGCTCTGCAGACGATAGCGTTCTCTGAGAGTGTGGCATGTTAGACATCTGCGGAAACATCTTAAGGGACAAACCAAAAATTAATGTGAACACACATAAATGAAGGTTTACCTCGCCGATTTCAATGGATCCGCGGCGCATTGCTCTTGCTTACCTTTTGGCCTAGGTTAATGTATAGGTTGTACTGAAGATTGTTGAATACCAGCGTCATGCTGACGACGCAATGAATACCATGGAGCCACCACACGCTGACGTCAACGGCGTGAAACGCGGGTGATGGTGACGCTGTGACGAGACGATCGAACGATGCTGATTCCATGCGAAGACCGAAAAAGTTGGGCGCGTCACAATTGCCAACTTGCCAATTCTGACCAATGTACCCAATGGCACAAGCCCAATCGGAAATGGTTTATGGCTCAGGCCATTTGTACTACCACGTGCCACGCCGTGTTCCATTGCCGGCCTTCTGTGCCGCTTATCTTTTTGACGTTTCTTCGTTTGTTCCACAGTTTACGTTGCCCGCCGTGCCGCAATTGTCAGTGTGGTGACGTGTCATGCGTGGCTGTTCTCGATAAACACATATACGCCCAACGACCTAGTGAACATCACCTGATCCCTGGCCTTGTGTCTATGACACTCGGCAGAAATGGATCAGGGAGGTAGAGGCGTCAGCCTGCTGCCGGCGGTTGGCGGGGACCAGCTTGTGGACCAGTGCGCTTGTAAAAGGGCGCGCAGGTCAGGTCAGAGCCCGGAACTGCTTTCAAAAGTACTCATCCTTTTTGATGGATTGCGAAATTTCGGTGGTAGCCTCGTTTTTGGTCGCTGCCGTCTTCTTTTTTTCCAATGTTATTTACATTGTGTAACATCTTCAGCGACCTTCCTCTGTGCATCTAGTCCTATTCACCTGCGCGTTGACCCAAGTTGTCCGCTTGCTTCTGTAACTAAGTGTGTGTTGGCTGCTATCTTGCTCTGCAGACGATAGGGTTCTCTGAGAATGTGGCTTGTGAGACATCTTGGGAAACATTTTAAGGGACAAACCCACAATTAATGTGAACACACCTACAATGAAGGCTTACGTCGCCGATTTCAATGGATCCACGGCGCATTCTTCTTAGATACAATTTGGCCTAGGTTCATGTATAGGTTGCACTGAAGACTGCTGAATACCAGCGTCATGGTGACGACGCAATTAATACCATGGAGCCACCACACGCTGACGTCAACGGCGTGAAACGCGGGTGATGGTGACGCTGCGACGAGACCATCGAACGATGCTCATTCCATGCGAAGACCGAAGAAGTTTGGCGCGTCACAATTTCTAAGTTGCCTATTCTGACCAATGTACCCAATGGCACAAGGCCAATCAGAAATGGTTTATGGCTCAGGCTATTTGTACGACCGCTTGCCACGCCGTGTTCGATTGCCGGCCTTCTGTGCCGCTCATCTTTTTGACGTTTCTTCGTTTGTTCCACAGTTTACGTTACCCGCCGTGCCACAATTGTCAGTGTAACGACGTGTCATGCGTGGCTGTTCTCGATAAACACATATACGCCCAAGGACCTAGCTAACATCACCTGATCCGTGGCCTTCCGTCTAGGACACTCGGCTGGAACGGATGAGGGAGGTAGAGGCGTCAGCCTGCTGACGCGGTTGGTGGAGACCAGCTTGTGGACCAGTGCTCTTGTGAAAATGCGCGCAGGTCAGGTCAGAGCCCGGAACTGCTTTCAAAAGTACTCACCATTTTTGATGGATAGCGAAATTTAGGTGGCAGCCTCGTTTTCGTCGCTGCCGTTTTCTTTTTTTTTTCAATGTTATTGGCATTGTGTGACATTTTCAGCCACCTCACTATTTGCATCTAGTCCCTTTCACGTGCGCGTTGACCAATGTTTTCCGCTGGCTTCTGGAACTAAGAGTGTGTTGGCTGCTATCTTGCTCTGCAGACGATAAGGTTCTCTGACAATGTGGCTTGTGAGACATCTGGGGAAACATTTTAAAGGACAAACCAAAAATTAATGTGAACACACATACAATGAAGGTTTACCTCGCCGATTTCAATGTATCCGCGGCGCATTCTTCTTGCTTACCTTTTGGCCTAGGTTAATGCATAGGTTGTACGGAAGATTGTTGAATACCAGCGTCATGCTGACGACGCAATGAATACCATGGAGCCACCACACGCTGACGTCAACGGCGTGAAACGCGGGTGATGGTGACGCTGTGACGAGACGATCGAACGATGCTGATTCCATGCGAAGACGGAAACAGTTGGGCGCGTCACAATTGCCAACTTGCCAGTTCTGACCAATGTACCCAATGGCACAAGCCCAATCGGAAATGGTTAATGGCTCAGGCCATTTGCACGACCGCGTGCCACGATGTGTTCGATTGCCGGCCTTCTGTGCCGCTTATCTTTTTCGACGTTTCTTCGTTTGTTCCACAGTTTACGTTGCCCGCCGTTCCGCAATTGTCAGTGTGGCGACGTGTCATGCGTGGCTCTTCGCGATAAACACATATACGCCCAACGACCTAGTGAACATCACCTGATCCGTGGCCTTGTGTCTAGGACACTCGGCAGGAATGGATCAGGGAAGTAGAGGCGTGAGCCTGCTGCCGGCAGTTGGCGGGAACCAGCTTGTGTACCGGTGAACTTGTGAAAGGGCGCGCAGGTTGCGTCAGAGCCCGGAACTGCTTTGAAAAGTACTCACCCTTTTTGACGGATTGCGAAATTTAGGTGGCAGCCTCGTTTTCGTCGCTGCCGTCTTCTTTTTTTTTTCAATGTTATTGGTATTGGGTGACATTTTCAGCCACCTTACTCTTTGCATCTAGTCCCTTTCACGTGCGCGTTCACCCATCTTTTCCGTTGGCTTATGGAACTAAGAGTGTGTTGGCTGCTATCTTGCTCTGCAGACGAGAGGGTTCTCTGAGAATGTGGCATGTGAGACATCTGGGGAAACATTTTAAGGGACAAACCAAAAATTAATGTGAGCACACATACAATGAAGGTTTACCTCGCCCATTTCAATGGATCCACGGCGCATTCTTCTTGCTTACCTTTTGGCATAGGTTAATGTAAAGGTTGTACTGAAGACTGTTGAATACCAGCGCCATGCTGACGACGCAATGCATACCATGGAGCCACCACGCGCTGACTTCAACGGCGTGAAACGCGGGGGATGCTGACGCGCTGACGAGACGGTCGAACGATGCTGATTCCATGCGAAGACAGAAAAAGTTGGGCGCGTCACAATTGCCAACTTGCCAATTCTGACCAATGTACCCAATAGCGCAAGGCCAATCGGAAATGGTTTATGGCTCAGGCCATTTGCACGACCGCGTGCCACGCCGTGTTCCATTGCCGGCTTTCTGTGCCGCTTATCTTTTTGACGTTTCTTCGTTTGTTCCACAGTTTACGTTGCCCGCCGTGCCGCAATTATCAGTGTGGCGACGTGTCATGCGTGGCTGTTCGCGATAAACACATATACGCCCAACGACCTAGTGAACATCACCTGATCCGTGGCCTTGTGTCTAGGACACTCGGCAGGAATGAATCAGGGAGGTAGAGGCGTCAGCCTGCTGCCGGCGGTTGGCGGGGACCAGCTTGTGGACCAGTGCGCTTGTGAAAGTGCGCGCAGGTCAGGTCAGAGCCCGGAACTGCTTTCAAAAGTACTCATCCTTTTTGATGGATTGCGAAATTTCGGTGGCAGCCTCGTTTTTGGTCGCTGCCGTCTTCTTTTTTTCCAATGCTATTTACATTGTGTAACATTTTCAGCGACCTTCCTCTGTGCATCTAGTCCTATTCACCTGCGCGTTGACCCAAGTTGTCCGCTTGCTTCTGTAACTAAGTGTGTGTTGCTGCTATCTTGCTCTGCAGACGATAGGGTTCTCTGAGAATGTGGCTTGTGAGACATCTTGGGAAACATTTTAAGGGACAAACCCACAATTAATGTGAACACACCTACAATGAAGGCTTACGTCGCCGATTTCAATGGATCCACGGCGCATTCTTCTTACATACAATTTGGCCTAGGTTCATGTATAGGTTGCACTGAAGACTGCTGAATACCAGCGTCATGGTGACGACGCAATGAATACCATGGAGCCACCACACGCTGACGTCAACGGCGTGAAACGCGGGTGATGGTGACGCTGCGACGAGACGATCGAACGATGCTGATTCCATGCGAAGACCGAGGAAGTTTGGCGCGTCACAATTTCCAAGTTGCCTATTCTGACCAAAGTACCCAATGGCACAAGGCCAATAAGAAATGGTTTATGGCTCAGGCTATTTGTACGACCGCTTGCCAGGCCGTGTTCGATTGCCGGCCTTCTGTGCCGCTCATCTTTTTGACGTTTCTTCGTTTGTTCCACAGTTTACGTTGCCCGCCGTGCCGCAATTGTCAGTGTGGCGACGTGTCATGCGTGGCTGTTCTCGATAAACACATATACGCCCAACGACCTAGTGAACATCACCTGATCCCTGGCCTTGTGTCTATGACACTCGGCAGAAATGGATCAGGGAGGTAGAGGCGTCAGCCTGCTGCCGGCGGTTGGCGGGGACCAGCTTGTGGACCAGTGCGCTTGTGAAAGGGCGCGCAGGTCAGGTCAGAGCCCGGAACTGCTTTCAAAAGTACTCATCCTTTTTGATGGATTGCGAAATTTCGGTGGCAGCCTCGTTTTTGGTCGCTGCCGTCTTCTTTTTTTCCAATGTTATTTACATTGTGTAACATTTTCAGCGACCTTCCTCTGTGCATCTAGTCCTATTCACCTGCGCGTTGACCCAAGTTGTCCGCTTGCATCTGTAACTAAGTGTGTGTTGGCTGCTATCTTGCTCTGCAGACGATAGGGTTCTATGAGAATGTGGCTTGTGAGACATCTTGGGAAACATTTTAAGGGACAAACCCACAAACAATGTGAACACACCTACAATGAAGGCTTACGTCGCCGATTTCAATGGATCCGCAGGGCATTCTTCTTGCTTACGTTTTGGCCTAGGTTAATGTATAGGTTCTACTGAAGACTGATTTATACCAGCGTCATGCTGACGACGCAGTGAATACCATGGAGCCACCACACGCTGACGTCAACGGCGTGAAACGCGGGTGATGGTGACGCTGTGACGAGACGATCGAACGATGCTGATTCCATGCGAAGACCGAAAAAGTTGAGCGCGTCACAATTGCCACTTTTGACCAATGTACCCAATGACACAAGCCCAATCGGAAATGGTTTATGGCTCAGGCCACTTGTACGACCGCGCGTGTTCGACTGCCGGCGTTCTGGTCCGCTCATCTTTTTGACGTTTCTTCGTTTGTTCCACAGTTTACGTTGCCCGCCGTGCCGCAATTGTCAGTGTGACGACGTGTCATGCGTGGCTGTTCTCGATAAACACATATACGCCCAACGACCTAGTGAACATCACCTGATCCGTGGCCTTGTGTCTAGGACACTCGGCAGGAATGAATCAGGGAGGTGGAGGCGTCAGCCTGCTGCCGGCAGTTGGCGGGGACCAGCTTGTGTACCGGTGCGCTTGTGAAAGGGCGCGCAGGTCAGGTCAGAGCCCTGGACTGCTTTAAAAAGTACTCATTCTTTTTGACGGATAGCGAAATTTTGGTGGCAGCCTCGTTTTTGTTCGCTGCCGTATTCTTTTTTTCCAATGTTATTGGCATTGTGTCACATTTTCAGCCACCTTTCTCGTTGCATCTAGTCCCTTTCACGTGCGCGTTGACCCAAGTTGTCCGCTGGTTTCTGGAACTAAGTGTGTGTTGGCTGTCATCTTGCTCTTCTACATGATAGGGTTCTCTGACAATGTGGCTTGTTAGACATCTGGGGAAACATTTTAAGGGACAAACCCACAATAATGTGAACACACCTACAATGAACGGTTACCTCGCCGATTTCAATGGATCCGCGGCGCATTCTTCTTGTTTACGTTTTGGCCTAGGTTAATGTATAGGTTGTACTGAAGACTGTTGAATACCAGCGTAATGCTGACGACGCAATGAAATACCATTTATCCACCACACGCTGACGTCAACGGCGTGAAACGCGGGTGATGGTGACGCTGTGACGAGACGATCGAACGATGCTGATTCCATGCGAAGACAGAAAAAGTTGGGCGCGTCACAATTGCCAACTTGCCATTTCTGACCAATGTACCCAATGGCACAAGCCCAATCGGAAATGGTTTATGGCTCAGGCCATTTGTACGACCGCGTGCCACGCCGTGTTCCATTGCCTGCCTTCTGTGCCGCTTATCTTTTTGACGTTTCTTCGTTTGTTCCACAGTTTACGTTGCCCGCCGTGCCGCAATTGTCAGTGTGGCGACGTGTCATGCGTGGCTGTTCTCGATAAACACATATACGTCCAACGACCTAGTGAACATCACCTGATCCCTGGCCTTGTGTCTAGGACACTCGGCAGGAATAGATAGGGAGGTAGAGGCGTCAGCCTGCTGCCGCCAGTTGGCGGGGACCAGCTCGTGTACCGGTGCGCTTGTGAAAGGGCGCGCAGGTCGGGTCTGACCCCTGAACTGCTTTGAAAAGTACACATCCTTTTTGACGGATTGCGAAATTTTGGTGACAGTCTCGTTTTCGTCGCTGCCGTCTTCTTTTTTTCAATTTTATTGGCATTGTGTGGCATTTTCAGCCACATTACTCTGTGCATCTAGTCCTATTCACATGCGCGTTGACCGAAGTTGTCCGCTTGCTTCTGGAACTAAGTGTGTGTTGGCTGCTATCTTGCTCTGCAGACGATAGGGTTCTCTGAGAATGTGGCTTGTGAGACATCTTGGGAAACATTCTAAGGGACAAGCTCACAATTAATGTGAACACACCTACAAGGAAGGCTTACCTCGCCGATTTCAATGGATCCGCGGCGCATTCTTCTTGCTTACGTTTTGGCCTAAGTTAATGTATAGGTTGTACTGAAGACTGTTGAATACCAGCGTCATGCTGACGACGCAATGAATACCATGGAGCCACCACACGTTGATGTCAACGGCGTGAAACGCGGGTGATGGTGACGCTGTGAAGAGACGATCGAACGATGCTGATTCCATGCGAAGACAGAAAAAGTTGGGCGCGTCACAATTGCCAACTTGCCATTTCTGACCAATGTACCCAATGGCACAAGCCCAATCGGAAATGGTTTATGGCTCAGGCCATTTGTACGACCGCGTGCCACGCCGTGTTCGATTGCTGGCCTTCTGTGCCGCTTATCTTTTTGACGTTTCTTCGTTTGTTCCACAGTTTACGTTGCCCGCCGTGCCGCAATTGTCAGTGTGGCGACGTGTCATGCGTGGCTCTTCGCGATAAACACATATACGCCCAACGACCTAGTGAACATCACCTGATCCGTGGCCTTGTGTCTAGGACACTCGGCAGGAATGGATCAGGGAAGTAGAGGCGTCAACCTGGCGCCGGCAGTTGGCGGGGACCAGCTTGTGTATTGGTGCGCTTGTGAAAGGGCGCGCAGGTTGCGTCAGAGCTTGGAACTGCTTTGAAAAGTACTCACCCTTTTTGACGGATTGCGAAATTTAGGTGGCAGCCTCGTTTTCGTCGCTGCCGTCTTCTTTTTGTTCAATGTTAGTGGCATTGTGTGACATCTTGAGACACCTTACTCTTTGCATCTAATCCCTTTCACGTGCGCGTTGACCCATGTTTTCCGCTGGCTTCTTGAACTAAGAGTGTGTTGGCGGCTATCTTGCTCTGCAGACGATAGCGTTCTCTGAGAGTGTGGCATGTTAGACATCTGGGGAAACATTTTAAGGGACAAACCCACAATTAATGTGAACACACCTACAATGAAGGCTTACGTCGCCGATTTCAATGGATCCACGGCGCATTCTTCTTGCTTACGTTTTGGCCTAAGTTAATGTATAGGCTGTACTGAAGACTGTTGAATACCAGCGTCATGCTGACGACGCAATGAATACCATGGAGCCACCACACGTTGATGTCAACGGCGTGAAACGCGGGTGATGGTGACGCTGTGACGAGACGATCGAACGATGCGGATTCCATGCGAAGACCGAAGAAGTTGGGCGCGTCACAATTCCCAATTTGCCAATTCTCACCAATGTACCCAGTGGCACAAGGCCAATCGGTAATGCTTTATTGCTCAGGCTATTTGTACGACCGCTTGCCACGCCGTGTTCGATTGCCGGCCTTCTGTGCCGCTTATCTTTTTGACGTTTCTTCCTTTGTTCCACAGTTTACGTTGCCCGCCGTGCCGCAATTGTCAGTGTGGCGACGTGTCATGCGTGGCTGTTCGCGATAAACACTTACACGCCCAACGACCTAGTGAGCATCACCTGATCCGTGCCCTCGTGTTTAGGACACTCGGTAGGAATGGATCAGGGAGGTAGAGGCGTCAGCCTGCTGCCGCCAGTTGGCGGGGACCAGCTTGTGTACCGGTGAGCTTGTGAAAGGGCGCGCAGATCAGGTCAGAGTCCGGAACTGCTTTGAAAAGTACTCACCCTTTTTGACGGATTGCGAAATTTAGGTGGCAGCCTCGTTTTCGTCGCTGCCGTCTTCTTTTTTTTTTCAATGTTATTGGTATTGGGTGACATTTTCAGCCACCTTACTCTTTGCATCTAGTCCCTTTCACGTGCGCGTTCACCCATCTTTTCCGTTGGCTTATGGAACTAAGAGTGTGTTGGCTGCTATCTTGCTCTGCAGACGATAGGGTTCTCTGAGAATGTGGCTTGTGAGACATCTTGGGAAACATTTTAAGGGACAAACCCACAATTAATGTGAACACACCTACAATGAAGGCTTATGTCGCCGATTTCAATGGATCCACGGCGCATTCTTCTTACATACAATTTGGCCTAGGTTCATGTATAGTTTGCGCTGAAGACTGCTGAATACCAGCGTCATGGTGACGACGCAATGAATACCATGGAGCCACCACACGCTGACGTCAACGGCGTGAAACGCGGGTGATGGTGACGCTGCGACGAGACGATCGAACGATTCTAATTCCATGCGAAGACCGAGAATGTTGGGCGCGTCACAATTCCCTAGTTGCCTATTCTGACCAATGTACCCAATGGCACAAGGCCAATCAGAAATGGTTTATGGCTCAGGCTATTTGTACGACCGCTTGCCACGCCGTGTTCGATTGCCGGCCTTCTGTGCCGCTCATCTTTTTGACGTTTCTTCGTTTGTTCCACAGTTTACGTTACCCGCTGTGCCACAATTGTCAGTGTGACGACGTGACATGCGTGGCTGTTCTCGATAAACACATATACGCCCAACGACCTAGATAACATCACCTGATCCATGGCCTTCCGTCTAGGACACTCGGCTGGAACGGATGAGGGAGGTAGAGGCGTCAGCCTGCTGACGCGGTTGGCGGAGACCAGCTTGTGGACCAGTGCGCTTGTGAAAATGCGCGCAGGTCAGGTCAGAGCCCGGAACTGCTTTCAAAAGTACTCACCATTTTTGATGGATAGCGAAATTTAGGTGGAAGCCTCGTTTTCGTCGCTGCCGTTTTCTTTTTTTTTCAATGTTATTGGCATTGTGTGACATTTTCAGCCACCTCACTATTTGCATCTAGTCCCTTTCACGTGCGCGTTGACCAATGTTTTCCGCTGGCTTCTGGAACTAAGAGTGTGTTGGCTGCTATCTTGCTCTGCAGATGATAGCGTTCTCTGAGAATGTGGCATGTGAGACATCTGGGGAAACATTTTAAGGGACAAACCAAAAATTAATGTGAACACACATAAATGAAGGTTTACCTCGCCGATTTCAATGGATCCGCGGCGCATTATTCTTGCTTACCTTTTGGCCTAGGTTAATCTATAGGTTGTACTGAAGATTTTTGAATACCAGCGTCATGCTGACGACGCAATGAATACCATGGAGCCACCACACGCTGACGTCAACGGCGTGAAACGCGGGTGATGGTGACGCTGTGACGAGACGATCGAACGATGCTGATTCCATGCGAAGACCGAAACAGTTGGGCGCGTCACAATTGCCAACTTGCCAATTCTGACCAATGTACCCAATGGCACAAGCCCAATCGGAAATGGTTAATGGCTCAGGCCATTTGCACGACCGCGTGCCACGATGTGTTCGATTGCCGGCCTTCTGTGCCGCTTATCTTTTTGACGTTTCTTCGTTTGTTCCACAGTTTACGTTGCCCGCCGTTCCGCAATTGTCAGTGTGGCGACGTGTCATGCGTGGCTCTTCGCGATAAACACATATACGCCCAACGACCTAGTGAACATCACCTGATCCGTGGCCTTGTGTCTAGGACACTCGGCAGGAATGGATCAGGGAAGTAGAGGCGTGAGCCTGCTGCCGGCAGTTGGCGGGAACCAGCTTGTGTACCGGTGCGCTTGTGAAAGGGCGCGCAGGTTGCGTCAGAGCCCGGAACTGCTTTGAAAAGTACTCACTCTTTTTGACGGATTGCGAAATTTAGGTGGCAGCCTCGTTTTCGTCGCTGCCGTCTTCTTTTTTTTTCAATGGTATTGGTATTGGGTGACATTTTCAGCCACCTTACTCTTTGCATCTAGTCCCTTTCACGTGCGCGTTCACCCATCTTTTCCGTTGGCTTATGGAACTAAGAGTGTGTTGGCTGCTATCTTGCTCTGCAGACGAGAGGGTTCTCTGAGAATCTGGCATGTGAGACATCTGGGGAAACATTTTAAGGGACAAACCAAAAATTAATGTGAGCACACATACAATGAAGGTTTACCTCGCCCATTTCAATGGATCCACGGCGCATTCTTCTTGCTTACCTTTTGGCATAGGTTAATGTAAAGGTTGTACTGAAGACTGTTGAATACCAGCGCCATGCTGACGACGCAATGCATACCATGGAGCCACCACGCGCTGACTTCAACGGCGTGAAACGCGGTTGATGCTGACGCGCTGACGAGACGATCGAACGATGCTGATTCCATGCGAAGACAGAAAAAGTTGGGCGCGTCACAATTCCCAACTTGCCAATTCTGACCAATGTACCCAATGGCACAAGCCCAATCGGAAATGGTTTATGGCTCAGGCCATTTGTACGACCACGTGCCACGCCGTGTTCCATTGCCGGCCTTCTGTGCCGCTTATCTTTTTGACGTTTCTTCGTTTGTTCCACAGTTTACGTTGCCCGCCGTGCCGCAATTGTCCGTGTGGCGACGTGTCATGCGTGGCTGTTCTCGATAAACACATATACGCCCAACGACCTAGTGAACATCACCTGATCCCTGGCCTTGTGTCTAAGACACTCGGCAGAAATGGATCAGGGAGGTAGAGGCGTCAGCCTGCTGCCGACGGTTGGCGGGGACCAGCTTGTGGACCAGTGCGCTTGTGAAAGGGCGCGCAGGTCAGGTCAGAGCCCGGAACTGCTTTCAAAAGTACTCATCCTTTTTGATGGATTGCGAAATTTCGGTGGCAGCCTCGTTTTTGGTCGCTGCCGTCTTCTTTTTTTCCAATGTTATTTACATTGTGTAACATTTTCAGCGACCTTCCTCTGTGCATCTAGTCCTATTCACCTGCGCGTTGACCCAAGTTGTCCGCTTGCTTCTGTAACTAAGTGTGTGTTGGCTGCTATCTTGCTCTGCAGACGATAGGGTTCTCTGAGAATGTGGCTTGTGAGACATCTTGGGAAACATTTTAAGGGACAAACCCACAATTAATGTGAACACACCTACAATGAAGGCTTACGTCGCCGATTTCAATGGATCCACGGCGCATTCTCCTTACATACAATTTGGCCTAGGTTCATGTATAGGTTGCACTGAAGACTGCTGAATACCGGCGTCATGGTGACGACGCAATGAATACCATGGAGCCACCACACGCTGACCTCAACGGCGTGAAACGCGGGTGATGGTGACGCTGCGACGCTGCGACGAGACGATCGAACGATGCTAATTCCATGCGAAGACCGAAGAAGTTTGGCGCGTCACAATTTCCAAGTTGCACATTCTGACCAATGTACCCTATGGCACAAGGCCAATCAGAAATGGTTTATGGCTCAGGCTATTTGTACGACCGCTTGCCACGCCGTGTTCGATTGCCGGCCTTCTGTGCCGCTAATCTTTTTGACGTTTCTTCGTTTGTTCCACAGTTTACGTTACCCGCCGTGCCACAATTGTCAGTGTGACGACGTGTCATGCGTGGCTGTTCTCGATAAACACATATACGCCCAACGACCTAGATAACATCACCTGATCCGTGGCCTTCCGTCCAGGACACTCGGCTGGAACGGATGAGGGAGGTAGAGGCGTCAGCCTGCTGACGCGGTTGGTGGAGACCAGCTTGTGGACCAGTGCGCTTGTGAAAATGCGCGCAGGTCAGGTCAGAGCCCGGAACTGCTTTCAAAAGTACTCACCATTTTTGATGGATAGCGAAATTTAGGTGGCAGCCTCGTTTTCGTCGCTGCCGTTTTCTTTTTTTTTTTCAATGTTATTGGCATTGTGTGACATTTTCAGCCACCTCACTATTTGCATCTTGTCCCTTTCACGTGCGCGTTGACCAATGTTTTCCGCTGGCTTCTGGAACTAAGAGTGTGTTGGCTGCTATCTTGCTCTGCAGACGATAGCGTTCTCTGAGAATGTGGCATGTGAGACATTTGGGGAAACATTTTAAGGGACAAACCAAAAATTAATGTGAACACACATAAATGAAGGTTTACCTCGCCGATTTCAATGGATCCGCGGCGCATTGCTCTTGCTTACCTTTTGGCCTAGGTTAATGTATAGGTTGTACTGAAGATTGTTGAATACCAGCGTCATGCTGACGACGCAATGAATACCATGGAGCCACCACACGCTGACGTCAACGGCGTGAAACGCGGGTGATGGTGACGCTGTGACGAGACGATCGAACGATGCTGATTCCATGCGAAGACCGAAAAGGTTGGGCGCGTCACAATTGCCAACTTGCCAATTCTGACCAATGTACCCAATGGCACAAGGCCAATCGGAAATGGTGTATAGCTCAGGCCATTTGTACGACCGCGTGCCACGCCGTGTTTGATTGCCGGCCTTCTGCGCCGCTTATCTTTTTGACGTTTCTTCGTTTGTTCCACAGTTTACGTTGCCCGCCGTGCCGCAATTGTCAGTGTGGCGGCGTGTAACGCGTGGATGTTCGCGATAAACACATATACGCCCAACGACCTAGTGAACATCACCTGATCCGTGGCCTTGTGTCTAGGACACTCGGCAGGAATGGATCAGGGAGGTAGAGGCGTCAGCCTGCTGCAGGCAGTTGGCGGGGACCAGCTTGTGTACTGGTGCGCTAGTGAAAGGGCGCGCAGGTCGGGTCAGAGCCCAGAACTGCTTTAAAAAGTACTCACCCTTTTTGGCGGATTGTGAAATTTTGCTGGCAGCCTCGTTTTCGTCGCTGCCGTCTTCTTTTTTTTCAGTGTTATTGGCATTGTGTGACATTTTCAACCACCTTCCTCTGTGTATCTAGTCCCATTGGCATGCGCGTTCACCCAAGATGTCCGCTGTCTTCTGGAACTAAGTGTGTGTTGGCTGCTATCTTGCTCTGCAGACGATAGGGTTCTCTGAGAATGTGGCTTGTGAGACATCTTGGGAATCACTTTAAGGGACAAAGCCACAATTAATGTGGACACACCTACAATGAAGGTTTACCTCGCCGATTTCAATGGATCCGCGATGCATTCTTCTTGCTTAGGTTTTGGCCTAGGTTAATGTATAGGTTGTACTGAAGACTGTTGAATACCAGCGTCATGGTGACGACGCATTGAATACCATGGAGCCACCACACGCTGACGTCAACGGGGTGAAGCGCGGGTGATGGTGACGCTGTGACGAGACGATCGAACGATGCGGATTCCATGCGAAGACCGAAGAAGTTGGGCGCGTCACAATTCCCAAGTTGCCAATTCTCACCAATGTACCCAGTGGCACAAGGCCAATCGGTAATGCTTTATGGCTCAGGCTATTTGTACGACCGCGTGCCACGCCGTGTTCGATTGCCGGCCTTCTGTGCCGCTTATCTTTTTGACGTTTCTTCCTTTGTTCCACAGTTTACGTTGCCCGCCGTGCCGCAATTTTCAGTGTGGCGACGTGTCATGCGTGGCTGTTCGCGATAAACACATATACGCCCAACGACCTAGTGAACATCACCTGATCCGTGCCCTCGTGTCTAGGACACTCGGCAGGAATGGATCAGGGAGGTAGAGGCGTCAGCCTGCTGCCGCCAGTTGGCGGGGACCAGCTTGTGTACCGGTGCGCTTGTGAAAGGGCGCGCAGGTCAGGTCAGAGCCCGGAACTGCTTTGAAAGTACTCATCCTTTTTGACGGATTGCGAAATTTTGGTGACAGCCTCGTTTTCGTCGCTGCCATCTTCTTTTTCTTTCAAAGTTATTGGCATTATGTGACATTTTCAGCCACCTTACTCGTTGCATCTAGTCCCTTTCACGTGCGCGTTGACCCAAGTTGTCCGCTGGTTTCTGGAACTAAGTGTGTGTTGGCTGTTATCTTGCTCTTCTAGATGATAGGGTTCTCTGACAATGTGGCTTGTGAGACATCTTGGGAAATATTCTAAGGGACAAGCTCACAATTAATGTGAACACACCTACAATGAACGTTTACCTCGCCGATTTCAATGGATCCACGGCGCATTCTTCTTGTTTACGTTTTGGCCTAGGTTAATGTATAGGTTGTACTGAAGACTGTTGAATACCAGCGTAATGCTGACGACGCAATGAATACCATGGAGCCACCACACGCTGACGTCAACGGCGTTAAACGCGGGTGATGGTGACGCTGTGACGAGACGATCGAACGATGCTGATTCCATGCGAAGACCGAAGAAGTTGGGCGCGTCACAATTCACCTTGCCAATTCTGACCAATGTACCCAATGGCACAAGGCCAATCGGAAATGGTTTATGGCTCAGGCCATTTGTATGACCGCGTCCCACGCCGTGTTCGATTGGCGGCCTCGTGTGCCGCTTATCTTTTTGACGTTTCTTCGTTTGTTCCACAGTTTACCTTGCCCGTCTTGCCGCAATTGTCAGTGTGGCGACGTGTCATGCGTTGCTGTTCTCGATAAACACATATACGCCCAACGACCTAGTGAACATCACCTTATCCGTGGCCTTGTGTCTAGGACACTCGGCAGGAATGGATCAGGGAAGTAGAGGCGTCAGCCTGCTGCCGGCAGTTGGCGGGGACCAGCGTGTGTACCGGTGCGCTTGTGAAAGGGCGCGCAGGTTGCGTCAGAGCTTGGAACTGCTTTGAAAAGTACTCACCCTTTTTGACGGATTGCGAAATTTTGGTGACAGTCTCGTTTTCGTCGCTGCCGTCTCCTTTTTTTTCAATGTTAGTGGCATTGTGTGACATTTTGAGACACCTTACTCTTGGCATCTAATCCCTTTCACGTGCGCGTTGACCCATGTTTTCCGCTGGCTTCTTGAACTAAGAGTGTGTTGGCTGCTATCTTGGTCTGCAGACGATAGCGTTCTCTGAGAGTGTGGCATGTTAGACATCTGCGGAAACATCTTAAGGGACAAACCAAAAATTAATGTGAACACACATAAATGAAGGTTTACCTCGCCGATTTCAATGGATCCGCGGCGCATTGCTCTTGCTTACCCTTTGGCCTAGGTTAATGTATAGGTTGTACTGAAGATTGTTGAATACCAGCGTCATGCTGACGACGCAATGAATACCATGGAGCCACCACACGCTGACGTCAACGGCGTGAAACGCGGGTGATGGTGACGCTGTGACGAGACGATCGAACGATGCTGATTCCATGCGAAGACCGAAGAAGTTGGGCGCGTCACAATTCACCTTGCCAATTCTGACCAATGTACCCAATGGCACAAGGCCAATCGGAAATGGTTTATGGCTCAGGCCATTTGTATGACCGCGTCCCACGCCGTGTTCGATTGGCGGCCTCGTGTGCCGCTTATCTTTTTGACGTTTCTTCGTTTGTTCCACAGTTTACCTTGCCCGTCTTGCCGCAATTGTCAGTGTGGCGACGTGTAACGCGTGGATGTTCGCGATAAACACATATACGCCCAACGACCTAGTGAACATCACCTGATCCGTGGCCTTGTGTCTAGGACACTCGGCAGGAATGGATCAGTGAGGTAGAGGCGTCAGCCTGCTGCAGGCAGTTGGCGGGGACCAGCATGTGTACCGGTGCGCTTGTGAAAGGGCGCGCAGATCAGGTCAGAGTCCGGAACTGCTTTGAAAGGTACTCATCCTTTTCGACGGATTGCGAAATTTTGGTGTCAGCCTCTTTTTTGGTCGCTGCCGTCTTCTTTTTTTCCAATGTTATTGGCATTGTGTGACATTTTCAGCCACCTTCCTCTGTGTATCTAGTCCTATTGACATGCGCGTTAACCCAAGTTGTCCGCTGGCTTCTGGAACTAAGAGTGTGTTGGCTGCTATCTTGCTCTGCAGACGATAGGGTTCTCTGACAATGTGGCTTGTGAGACATCTGGGGAAACATTTTAAAGGACAAACCAAAAATTATTGTGAACACACATACAATGAAGGTTTACCTCGCCGATTTCAATGTATCCGCGGCGCATTCTTCTTGCTTACCTTTTGGCCTAGGTTAATGTATATAGGTTGTACTGAAGATTGTTGAATACGAGCGTCATGCTGACGACGCAATGAATACCATGGAGCCACCACACGCTGACGTCAACGGCGTGAAACGCGGGTGATGGTGACGCTGTGACGAGACGATGGAACGATGCTGATTCAATGCGAAGAGCGAAACAGTTGGGCGCGTCACAATTGCCAACTTACCAATTCTGACCAATGTACCCAATGGCACAAGCCCAATCGGAAATGGTTAATGGCTCAGGCCATTTGTACGACCGCGTGCCACGATGTGTTCGATTGCCGGCCTTCTGTGCCGCTTATCTTTTTGACGTTTCTTCGTTTGTTCCACAGTTTACGTTGCCCGCCGTTCCGCAATTGTCAGTGTGGCGACGTGTCATGCGTGGCTCTTCGCGATAAACACATATACGCCCAACGACCTAGTGAACCTCACCTGATCCGTGGCCTTGTGTCTAGGACACTCGGCAGGAATGGATCAGGGAAGTAGAGGCGTGAGCCTGCTGCCGGCAGTTGGCGGGAACCAGCTTGTGTACCGGTGAGCTTGTGAAAGGGCGCGCAGGTTGCGTCAGAGCCCGGAACTGCTTTGAAAAGTACTCACCCTTTTTGACGGATTGCGAAATTTAGGTGGCAGCCTCGTTTTCGTCGCTGCCGTCTTCTTTTTTTTTCAATGTTATTGGCATTGGGTGACATTTTCAGCCACCTTACTCTTTGCATCTAGTCCCTTTCACGTGCGCGTTGACCCATGTTTTCCGATGGCTTCTTGAACTAAGAGTGTGTTGGCTGCTATCTTGCTCTGCAGACGATAGCGTTCTCTGAGAATGTGGCATGTGAGACATCTGGGGAAACATTTTAAGGGACAAACCAAAAATTAATGTGAACACACATAAATGAAGGTTTACCTCGCCGATTTCAATGGATCCGCGGCGCATTGCTCTTGCTTGGCCTAGGTTAATGCATAGGTTGTACTGAAGATTGTTAAATACCAGCGTCATGCTGACGACGCAATGAATACCAGGGAGCCACCACACGCTGACGTCAACGGCGTGAAACGCGGGTGATGGTGACGCTGTGACGAGACGATCGAACGATGCTGATTCCATGCGAAGACCGAAAAAGTTGGGCGCGTCACAATTGCCAACTTGCCAATTCTGACCAATGTACCCAATGGCACAAGGCCAATCGGAAATGCTGTATAGCTCAGCCCATTTGTACGACCGCGTGCCACGCCGTGTTCGATTGCCGGCCTTCTGTGCCGCTCATCTTTTTGACGTTTCTTCGTTTGTTCCACAGTTTACGTTGCCCGCCGTGCCGCAATTGTCAGTGTGGCGACGTGTAACGCGTGGATGTTCGCGATAAACACATATACGCCCAACGACCTAGTGAACATCACCTGATCCGTGGCCTTGTGTCTAGGACACTCGGCAGGAATGGATCAGGGAGGTAGAGGCGTCAGCCTGCTGCAGGCAGTTGGCGGTGACCAGCTTGTGTACCGGTGCGCTTGTGAAAGGGCGCGCAGATCAGGTCAGAGTCCGGAACTGCTTTGAAAGGTACTCATCCTTTTCGACGGATTGCGAAATTTTGGTGTCAGCCTCTTTTTTGGTCGCTGCCGTCTTCATTTTTTTCCAATGTTATTGGCATTGTGTGACATTTTCAGCCACCTTCCTCTGTGTATCTAGTCCTATTGACATGCGCGTTAACCCAAGTTCTCCGCTGGCTTCTGGAACTAAGAGTGTGTTGGCTGCTATCTTGCTCTGCAGACGATAGGGTTCTCTGACAATGTGGCTTGTGAGACATCTGGGGAAACATTTTAAAGGACAAACCAAAAATTAATGTGAACACACATACAATGAAGGTTTACCTCGCCGATTTCAATGGATCCACGGCGCATTCTTCTTGCTTACCTTTTGGCATAGGTTAATGTAAAGGTTGTACTGAAGACTGTTGAATACCAGCGCCATGCTGACGACGCAATGCATACCATGGAGCCACCACACGCTGACGTCAACGGCGTGAAACGCGGGGGATGGTGACGCGCTGACGAGACGATCGAACGATGCTGATTCCATGCGAAGACAGAAAAAGTTGGGCGCCTCACAATTGCCAACTTGCCAATTCTGACCAATGTACTCAATGGCACAAGCCCAATCGGAAATAGTTTATGGCTCAGGTCATTTGTACGACCGCGTGCCACGCCGTGTTCCATCGCCGGCCTTCTGTGCCGCTTATCTTTTTGACGCTTCTTCGTTTGTTCCACAGTTTACGTTGCCCGCCGTGCCGCAATTGTCAGTGTGGCGACGTGTCATCCGTGGCTGTTCTCGATAAACACATATACGCCCAACGACCTAGTGAACATAACCTGATCCCTGGCCTTGCGTCTATGACACTCGGCAGAAATGGATCAGGGAGGTAGAGGCGTCAGCCTGCTGCCGGCGGTTGGCGGGGATGAGCTTGTGGACCAGTGCGCTTGTGAAAGGGCGCGCAGGTCAGGTCAGAGCCCGGAACTGCTTTCAAAAGTACTCATCCTTTTTGATGGATTGCGAAATTTCGGTGGCAGCCTCGTTTTTGGTCGCTGCCGTCTTCTTTTTTTCCAATGTTATTTACATTGTGTAACATTTTCAGCGACCTTCCTCTGTGCATCTAGTCCTATTTACCTGCGCGTTGACCCAAGCTGTCCGCTGGCTTCCGCAATTAAGAATGTGTTGGCTGCTATCTTGCTCTGCAAACGATAGGGTTCTCTGACAGTGTGGCTTGTGAGACATCTGGGGAAACATTTTAAGGGACAAACCCACAATTAATGTGAACACACATACAATGAAGGTTTACCTCGCCGATTTCAATGGATCCGCAGCGCATTCTTCTTGCTTACCTTTTGGCCTAGGTTAATGCATAGATTGTACTGAAGATTGTTGAATACCAGCGCCATGCTGACGACGCAATGAATACCATGGAGCCACCACACGCTGACGTCAACGGCGTGAAACGCGGGTGATGGTGACGCTGTGACGAGACGATCGAACGATGCTGATTCCATGCGAAGACCGAAAAAGTTGAGCGCGTCACAATTGCCAATTTTGACCAATGTACCCAATGGCACAAGCCCAATCGGAAATGGTTTATGGCTCAGGCCACTTGTACGACCGCGCGTGTTCGACTGCCGGCGTTCTGTGCCGCTCATCTTTTTGATGTTTCTTCGTTTGTTCCACAGTTTACGTTGCCCGCCGTGCCGCAATTGTCAGTGTGACGACGTGTCATGCGTGGCTGTTCTCGATAAACACATATACGCCCAACGACCTAGTGAAGATCACCTGATCCGTGGCCTTCCGTCTAGGACACTCGGCAGGAACGGATGAGGGAGGTAGAGGCGTCAGCCTGCTGACGCGGTTGGCGGAGACCAGCTTGTGTACCGGTGCGCTTGTGAAAGGGCGCGCAGGTCGGGTCAGAGCTCGGATCTGCCTTCAAAAGTACTCACCCTTTTTGACGGATTGCGAAATTTTGGTGGCAGCCTCGTCTCGGTCGCTTGCGTCTTCATTTTTTCAATGTTATTTGCATTGTGTGACATGTTCAGCGACCTTCCTCTGTGCATCTAGTCCCATTGACCTGCGCGTTGACCCAAGTTGTCCGCTTGCTTCTGGAACTAAGTCTGTGTTGGCTGCTATCTTGCTCTGCAGACGATAGGGTTCTATGAGAATGTGGCTTGTGAGACATCTTGGGAAACATTTTAAGGGACAAACCCACAAACAATGTGAACACACCTACAATGAAGACTTACGTCGCCGATTTCAATGGATCCGCAGGGCATTCTTCTTGCTTACGTTTTGGCCTAGGTTAATGTATAGGTTCTACTGAAGACTGATTTATACCAGCGTCATGCTGACGACGCAGTGAATACCATGGAGCCACCACACGCTGACGTCAACGGCGTGAAACCCGGGTGATGGTGACGCTGTGACGAGACGATCGAACGATGCTGATTCCATGCGAAGACCGAAAAAGTGTGGACTGTCACAATTGCCAAGTTGCCAATTCTGACCAATGTACCCAATGGCACGAGCCCAATCGGAAATGGTTTATGGCCAAGGCCGTTTGTACGACTGCGTGCCACGCCGTGTTCGATTGCCGGCCTCATATGCCGCCTATATTTTTGACGTTTCTTTGTTTGTTCCACAGTTTACGTTGCCCGCCGTTCCGCAATTGTCAGTGTGGCGACGTGTCATGCGTGGCTCTTCGCGATAAACACATATACGCCCAACGACCTAGTGAACATCACCTGATCCGTGGCCTTGTGTCTAGGACACTCGGCAGGAATGGATCAGGGAAGTAGAGGCGTGAGCCTGCTGCCGGCAGTTGGCGGGAACCAGCTTGTGTACCGGTGCGCTTGTGAAAGGGCGCGCAGATTGCGTCAGAGCTCGGATCTGCTTTAAAAAGTACTCACCCTTTTTGACGCATTGCGAAATTTTGGTGGCAGCCTCGTTTCCGTCGCTTGCGTCTTCCTTTTTTCAATGTTATTGGCAATGTGTGACATTTTCAGCGACCTTCCTCTGTGCATCTAGTCCTATTCACCAGCGCGTTGACCCAAGTTGTCCGCTTGCTTCTGTAACTGTGTGTTGGCTGCTATCTTGCTCTGCAGACGATAGGCTTCTCTGAGAATGTGGCATGTGAGACATCTTGGGAAAAATTTATGGGACAAACCCACAAACACTGTGAACACACCTACGATGAAGGCTTACGTCGCTCATTTCAATGGATCCGCGGCGCTTCCTTCTTGCTAACGTTTTGGCCTAGGTTAATGTATAGGTTGTACTGAAGACTGCTGAATACCAGCGTCATGCTGACGACGCAATGAATACCATGGAACCACCACACGCTGACGCCAACAGCGTGAAACGCGGGTGATGGTGACGCTGTGACGAGACGATCGAACGATGCTGACTCCATGCGAAGACCGAAAAAGTTGGGCGCGTCACAATTGCCAAGTTGCCAATTCTGACCAATGTACCCAATTGCGCAAGGCCAATCGGAAATGGTTTATGGCTCAGGCCGTTTGTACGACCGCGTCCCACGCCGTGTTCGATTGGCGGCCTCGTGTGCCGCTTATCTTTTTGACGTTTCTTCGTTTGTTCCACAGTTTACCTTGCCCGTCTTGCCGCAATTGTCATTGTGGCGACGTGTCATGCGTTGCTGTTCTCGATAAACACATATACGCCCAACGACCAAGTGAACATCACCTGATCCGTGGCCTTGTGTCTAGGACTCTCGGCAGGAATAGATCAGGGAGGTAGAGGCGTCAGACTGCTGCCGCCAGTTGGCGGGGACCAGCTCATGTACCGGTGCGCTTGTGAAAGGGCGCGCAGGTCGGGTCTGAGCCCTGAACTGCTTTGAAAAGTACTCACCATTTTTGACGGATTGCGAAATTTAGATGGCAGCCTCGTTTTCGTCGCTGCCGTCTTCTTTTTTTTCAATGTTATTGGCATTGTGTGACATTTTCAGCCACCTCACTATTTGCATCTAGTCCCTTTCACGTGCGCGCTGACCCATGTTTTCCGCTGGCTTCTGGAACTAAGAGTGTGTTGGCTGCTATCTTGCTCTGCAGACGATAGCGTTCTCTGAGAATGTGGCATGTGAGAAATCTGGGGAAACAGATTAAGGGACAAACCAAAAATTAATGTGAACACACATACAATGAAGGTTTACCTCGCCGATTTCAATGGATCCGCGGCGCATTGCTCTTGCTTACCTTTTGGCCTAGGTTAATGTATATGTTGTACTGAAGACTGTTAAATACCAGCGTCATGCTGACGACGCAATGAATACCATGGAACCACCACACGCTGACGCCAACAGCGTGAAACGCGGGTGATGGTCACGCTGTGACGAGACGATCGAACGATGCTGATTCCATGCGAAGACCGAAAAAATTGGGCGCGTCACAATTGCCAAGCTGCCAATTCTGACCAATGTGCCCAATGGCACAAGCCCAATCGGAAATTGTTTATGGCTCAGGCCATTTGTACGACCGCGCGCCACGGCGTGTTCGATTGCCGGCCTTCTTTGCCGCTTATCTTTTTGACGTTTCTTCGTTTGTTCCACAGTTTACGTTGCCCGCCGTGCCGCAATTGTCAGTGAGGCAACGTGTCACGCGTGGCTGTTCTCGATAAACACATATACGCCCAACGACCTCGTGAACATCACCTGATCCGTGGCCTTGCGTCTAGGACATTCGGCAGGAATGGATCAGGGAGGTAGAGTCAGCCTGCTGACGGCAGTTGGCGGGGACCAGCTTGCGTACCGGTGCGCTTGTGAAAGGGCGCGCAGGTCGGGTCTGAGCCCTGGACTGCTTTGAAAAGTACACATCCTTTTTGATGGATTGCGAAATTTTGGTGACAGTCTCGTTTTCGTCGCTGCCGTCTTCTTTTTTTTAAATTTTATTGGCATTGTGTGGCATTTTCAGCCACATTACTCTGTGCATGTAGTCCTATTCACATGCGCGTTGACCGAAGTTGTCCGCTTGCTTCTGGAAGTAAGTGTGTGTTGGCTGCTATCTTGCTCTGCAGACGATAGGGTTCTCTGAGAATGTGGCTTGTGAGACATCTTGGGAAACATTCTAAGGGACAAGCTCACAATTAATGTGAACACACCTACAATGAAGGCTTACCTGGCCGATTTCAATGGATCCGCGGCGCATTCTTCTTGCTTACGTTTTGGCCTAGGTTAATGTATAGGTTGTACTGAAGATTGTTGAATACGAGCGTCATGCTGACGACGCAATGAATACCATGGAGCCACCACACGCTGACGTCAACGGCGTGAAACGCGGGTGATGGTGACGCTGTGACGAGACGATCGAACGATGCTGATTCCATGCGAAGACCGAAACAGTTGGGCGCGTCACAATTGCCAACTTGCCAATTCTGACCAATGTACCCAATGGCACAAGCCCAATCGGAAATGGTTAATGACTCAGGCCATTTGTACAACCGCGTGCCACGATGTGTTCGATTGCCGGCCTTCTGTGCCGCTTATCTTTTTGACGTTTCTTCGTTTGTTCCACAGTTTACGTTGCCCGCCGTTCCGCAATTGTCAGTGTGGCGACGTGTCATGCGTGGCTCTTCGCGATAAACACATATACGCCCAACGACCTAGTGAACATCACCTGATCCGTGGCCTTGTGTCTAGGACACTCGGCAGGAATGGATCAGGGAAGTAGAGGCGTGAGCCTGCTGCCGGCGGTTGGCGGGGACCAGCTTGTGGACCAGTGCGCTTGTGAAAGGGCGCGCAGGTCAGGTCAGAGCCCGGAACTGTTTTAAAAAGTACTCACCCTTTTTGACGGATTGCGAAATTTTGGTGGCAGCCTCGTTTTCGTCGCTGCCGTCTTCCTTTTTTCAATGTTATTGGCAATGTGTGACATTTTCAGCGACCTTCCTCTGTGCATCTAGTGCTATTCACCTGCGCGTTGACCCACGTTGTCCGCTTGCTTCTGTCTCTAAGTGTGTGTTGGCTGCTATCTTGCTCTGCAGACGATAGTGTTCTCTGAGAATGTGGCTTGTGAGACATCTTGGGAAACATTTTAAGGGACAAACCCACAATTAATGTGAACACACCTACAATGAAGGCTTACGTCGCCGATTTCAATGGATCCACGGCGCATTCTTCTTACTTACGTTTTGGCTTATGTTATTGTATAGGTTGTACTGAAGACTGTTGAATACCAGCGTCATGGTGACGACGCAATGAATATCATGGAGCCACCACACGCTGACGTCAACGGCGTGAAACGCGGGTGATGGTGACGCTGTGACGAGAGGATCGAACGATGCTGATTCCATGCGAACACCGAAGAAGTTCGGCGCGTCACAATTTCCAAGTTGCCTATTCTGACCAATGTACCCAATGACACAAGGTCAATCGGAAGTGGTTTATGGCTCAGGCTATTTGTACGACCGCGTGCCACGCCGTGCTCGATTGCCGGCCTTCTGTGCCGCTCATCTTTTTGAGGTTTCTTCGTTTCTTCCACAGTTTACGTTGCCCGCCGTGCCGCAATTGTCAGTGTGACGACGTGTCATGCGTGGCTGTTCTCTATAAACACATATACGCCCAACGACCTAGTGAACATCACCTGATCCGTGGCCTTGCGTCTAGGACATTCGGCAGGAATGGATCAGGGAGGTAGAGGCGTCAGCCTGCTGCCGGCGGTTGGCGGGGACCAGCTTGTGTACCGGTGCGCTTGTGAAAGGGCGTGCAGGTCGGGTCAGAGCCCGGAACGGCTTTAAAAATTACCCTTTTTGACGGATTGCGAAACTTTGGTGGCAGCCTCGTTTTCGTCGCTGCCGTCTTCCTTTTTTCAATGTTATTGGCATTGTGCGACATTTTCAGCGACCTTCCTCTGTGCATCTAGTCCCATTCACATGCGCGTTGACCCAAGTTGTCAGCGTGCTTCTGGAACTAAGTGTGTGTTGGCTGCTATCTTGCTCTGCAGTCGATAGGGTTCTTTGAGAATGTGGCATGTGAGACATCTTGGGAATCATTTTAAGGGACAAATCCACAATTAATGTGAACACACCTACAATGAAGGCTTACGTCGCCGATTTCGATGGATCCGCAGGGCATTCTTCTTGCTTAGGTTTTGGCATATGTTAATGTATAGGTTGTACTGAAGACTGTTGAATAACAGCGTCATGGTGACGACGCAATGAATACCATGGAGCCGCCACACGCTGACGTCAACGGGGTGAAGCGCGGGTGATGGTGACGCTGTGACCAGACGATCGAACGATGCTGATTCCATGCGAAGACCGAAGAAGTTGGGCGCGTCACAATTCCCAAGTTGCCTATTCTGACCAATGTACCTGCTGGCACAAGGCGAATGGGAAATGGTTTATGGCTCAGGCTATTTGTACGACGCGTTACACGCCGTGTTCGATTGCCGGCCTTCTGTGCCGCGCATGTTTTTGACGTTTCTTCGTTTGTTCCACAGTTTACGTCGCCCGCCGTGCCGCAATTGGCAGTGTGACGACGTGTCATGCCTGGCTGTTCTCGATAAACACATATGCGCCCAACGACCTAGTGAACACCACCTGATCCGTGGTCTTGCGTCTAGGACACTCGGCAGGAATGGATCAGGCAGGTAGGGGCGTCAGCCTGCTGCCGGCGGTTGGCGGGAAGCAGCTTGTGTACTGGGGCGCGTGTGAAAGGGCGCGCAGGTCGGGTCAGAGCCCAGAACTGCTTTAAAAAGTACTGACCCTTTTCCACAGATTGTGAAATTTTGGTGGCAGCCTCGTTTTCGTCGCTGCCGTCTTCTTTATTTTCAGTGATATTGGCATTGTGTGACATTTTCAGCCACCTCACTATTTGCATCTAGTCCCTTTCACGTGCGCGTTGACCAATGTTTTCCGCTGGCTTCTGGAACTAAGAGTGTGTTGGCTGCTATCTTGCTCTGCAGACGATAGCGTTCTCTGAGAATGTGGCATGTGAGACATCTGGGGAAACATATTAAGGGACAAACCAAAAATTAATGTGAACACACATACAATGAAGGTTTACCTCGCCGATTTCAATGGATCCGCGGCGCATTCTTCTTGCTTACCTTTTGGCCTAGGTTAATGTATAGGTTGTACTGAAGATTGTTGAATACCAGCGTCCGGCTGACGACGCAATGAATACCGTGGAGCCACCACACGCTGACGTCAGCGGCGTGAAACGCGGGTGATGGTGACGCTGTGACGAGACGATCGAGCGATGCTGATTCCATGCGAAGACCGAAAAAGTTGGGCGCGTCACAATTGCCAAGTTGCCAATTCTGACCAATGTACCCAATGGCACAAGCCCAATCGGAAATAGTTAATGGTTCAGGCCATTTGTACGACCGCGTGCCACGCCGTGTTCGATTGGCGGCCTCGTGTGCCGCTTATCTTTTTGACGTTTCTTCGTTTGTTCCACAGTTTACCTTGCCCGTCTTGCCGCAATTGTCAGTGTGGCGACGTGTAACGCGTGGATGTTCGCGATAAACACATATACGCCCAACGACCTAGTGAACATCACCTGATCCGTGGCCTTGTGTCTAGGACACTCGGCAGGAATGGATCAGGGAGGTAGAGGCATCAGCCTGCTGCAGGCAGTTGGCGGGGACCAGCTTGTGTACCGGTGCGCTTGTGAAAGGGCGCGCAGATCAGGTCAGAGTCCGGAACTGCTTTGAAAGGTACTCATCCTTTTCGACGGATTGCGAAATTTTGGTGTCAGCCTCTTTTTTGGTCGCTGCCGTCTTCTTTTTTTCCAATGTTATTAGCATTGTGTGACATTTTCAGCCACCTTCCTCTGTGTATCTAGTCCCATTGACATGCGCGTTAATCGAAGTTGTCCGCTGGCTTCTGGAACTAAGTGTGTGTTGGCTGCTATCTTGCTCTCCAGACGATAGGGTTCTCTGACAATGTGGCTTGTGAGACATGTGGGGAAACATTTTAAAGGACAAACCAAAAATTAATGTGAACACACATACAATGAAGGTTTACCTCACCGATTTCAATGTATCCGCGGCGCATTCTTCTTGCTTACCTTTTGGCCTAGGTTAATGTATAGGTTGTACGGAAGATTGTTGAATACGAGCGTCATGCTGACGACGCAATGAATACCATGGAGCCGCCACACGCTGACGTCAACGGCGTGAAACGCGGGTGATGATGACGCTGTGACGAGACGATCGAACGATGCTGATTCCATGCGAAGACCGAAACAGTTGGGCGCGTCACAATTGCCAACTTGCCAATTCTGACCAATGTACCCAATGGCACAAGCCCAATCGGAAATGGTTAATGGCTCAGGCCATTTGTACGACCGCGTGCCACGATGTGTTCGATTGCCGGCATTCTGTGCCGCTTATCTTTTTGACGTTTCTTCGTTTGTTCCACAGTTTACGTTGCCCGCCGTTCCGCAATTGTCAGTGTGGCGACGTGTCATGCGTGGCTCTTCGCGATAAACACATATACGCCCATCGACCTAGTGAACATCACCTGATCCGTGGCCTTGTGTCTAGGACACTCGGCAGGAATGGATCAGGGAAGTAGAGGCGTGAGCCTGCTGCCAGCAGTTGGCGGGCACCAGCTTGTGTACCGGTGCGCTTGTGAAAGGGCGCGCAGGTTGCGTCAGAGCTTGGAACTGCTTTGAAAAGAACTCACCCTTTTTGACGGATTGCGAAATTTAGGTGGCAGCCTCGTTTTCGTCGCTGCCGTCTTCTTTTTTTTCAATGTTAGTGGCATTGTGTGACATTTTGAGCCACCTTACTCTTTGCATCTAATCCCTTTCACGTGCGCGTTGACCCATGTTTTCCGCTGGCTTCTTGAACTAAGAGTGTGTTGGCTGCTATCTTGCTCTGCAGACGATAGCGTTCTCTGAGAATGTGGCATGTCAGACATCTGGGGAAACATTTTAAGGGACAAACCAAAAATTAATGTGAACACACATAAATGAAGGTTTACCTCGCCGATTTCAATGGATCCGCGGCGCATTGCTCTTGCTTACCTTTTGGCATAGGTTAATGTATAGGTTGTACTGAAGATTGTTGAATACCAGCGTCATGCTGACGACGCAATGAATACCATGGAGCCACCACACGCTGACGTCAACGGCGTGAAACGCGGGTGATGGTGACGCTGTGACGAGACGATCGAACGATGCTGATTCCATGCGAAGACCGAAACAGTTGGGCGCGTCACAATTGCCAACTTGCCAATTCTGACCATTGTACCCAATGGCACAAGCCCAACCGGAAATGGTTAATGGCTCGGGCCATTTGTACGACCGCGTGCCACGATGTGTTCGATTGCCGGCCTTCTGTGCCGCTTATCTTTTTGACGTTTCTTCGTTTGTTCCACAGTTTACGTTGCCCACCGTTCCGCAATTGTCAGTGTGGCGACGTGTCATGCGTGGCTCTTCGCGATAAACACATATACGCCCAACGACCTAGTGAACATCACCTGATCCGTGGCCTTGTGTCTAGGACACTCGGCAGGAATGGATCAGGGAAGTAGAGGCGTGAGCCTGCTGCCGGCAGTTGGCGGGAACCAGCTTGTGTACCGGTGCGCTTGTGAAAGGGCGCGCAGGTTGCATCAGAGCCCGGAACTGCTTTGAAAAGTACTCACCCTTTTTGACGGATTGCGAAATTTTGGTGGCAGCCTGGTTTTCGTCGCTGCCGTCTTCCTTTTTTCAATGTTATTGGCAATGTGTGGCATTTTCAGCGACCTTCCTCTGTGCATCTAGTCCTATTCACCTGCGCGTTGACCCAAGTTGTCCGCTTGCTTCTGTAACTAAGTGTGTGTTGGCTGCTATATTGCTCTGCAGATGATAGGGTTCTCTGAGAATGTGGCTTGTGAGACATCTTGGGAAACATTTTAAGGGACAAACCCACAATTAATGTGAACACACCTACAATGAAGGCTTACGTCGCCGATTTCAATGGATCCACGGCGCATTCTTCTTACTTACGTTTTGGTCTAGGTTAATGTATAGGTTGTACTGAAGACTGTTGAATACCAGCGTCATGCTGACGACGCAATGAATACCATGGAGCCACCACACGCTGACGTCAACGGCGTGAAACGCGGGTGATGGTGACGCTGTGACGAGACGATCGAACGATGCTGATTCCAAGCGAAGACCGAGAAAGTTGGGCGCGTCACAATTCCCTAGTTGCCAATTCTGACCAATGTGCCCAATGGCACAAGCCCAATCGGAAATTGTTTATGGCTCAGGCCATTTGTACGACCGCGCGCCACGGCGTGTTCGATTGCCGGCCTTCGGTGCCGCTCATCTTTTTGACGTTTCTTCGTTTGTTCCAAAGTTTAGGTTACCCACCGTGCCACAATTTTCAGTGTGACGACGTGTCATGCATGGCTGTTCTCGATAAACACATATACGCCCAACGACCTAGATAACATCACCTGATCCGTGGCCTTCCGTCTAGGACACTCGGCTTGAACGGATGAGGGAGGTAGAGGCGTCAGCCTGCTGACGCGGTTGGCGGAGACCAGCTTGTGGACCAGTGCGCTTGTGAAAATGCGCGCAGGTCAAGTCAGAGCCCGGAACTGCTTTCAAAAGTACTCACCATTTTTGATGGATAGCGAAATTTAGGTGGCAGCCTCGTTTTCGTCGCTGCCGTCTTCTTTTTTTTTCAATGTTATTGGCATTGTGTGACATTTTCAGCCACCTCACTATTTGCATCTAGTCCCTTTCACGTGCGCGTTGACCCATGTTTTCCGCTGGCTTCTGGAACTAAGAGTGTGTTGGCTGCTTTCTTGCTCTGCAGACGATAGCGTTCTCTGAGAATGTGGCATGTGAGACATCTGGGGAAACATTTTAAGGGACAAACCAAAAATTAATGTGAACACACATACAATGAAGGTTTACCTCGCCGATTTCAATGGATCCGCGGCGCATTCTTCTTGCTTACCTTTTGGCCTAGGTTAATGTATAGGTTGTACTGAAGATTGTTGAATACCAGCGTCCTGCTGACGACGCAATGAATACCATGGAGCCACCACACGCTGACGTCAGCGGCGTGAAACGCGGGTGATGGTGACGCTGTAAAGAGACGATCGAACGATGCTTATTCCATGCGAAGACCGAAAAAGTTGGGCGCGTCACAATTGCCAAGTTGCCAATTCTGACCAATGTACCCAATGGCACAAGCCCAATCGGAAATGGTTAATGGTTCAGGCCATTTGTACGACCGCGTGCCACGCCGTGTTCGACTGCTGGCCTTCTGTGCCGCTTATCTTTTTGACGTTTCTTCGTTTGTTCCACAGTTTACGTTGCCCGCCGTGCCGGAATTGTCAGTGTGGCGACGTGTCATGCGTGGCTCTTCGCGATAAACACATATACGCCCAACGACCTAGTGAACATCACCTGATCCGTGGCCTTGTGTCTAGGACACTCGGCAGGAATTGATCACGGAAGTAGAGGCGTCAACCTGCTGCCGGCAGTTGGCGGGGACCAGCTTGTGTACCGGTGCGCTTGTGAAAGGGCGCGCAGGTTGCGTCAGAGCTTGGAACTGCTTTGAAAAGAACTCACCCTTTTTGACGGATTGCGAAATTTAGGTGGCAGCCTCGTTTTCGTCGCTGCCGTCTTCTTTTTTTTCAATGTTAGTGGCATTGTGTGACATTTTGAGCCACCTTACTCTTTGCATCTAATCCCTTTCACGTGCGCGTTGACCCATGTTTTCCGCTGGCTTCTTGAACTAAGAGTGTGTTGGCTGCTATCTTGCTCTGCAGACGATAGCGTTCTCTGAGAATGTGGCATGTCAGACATCTGGGGAAACATTTTAAGGGACAAACCAAAAATTTATGTGAACACACATAAATGAAGGTTTACCTCGCCGATTTCAATGGATCCGCGGCGCATTGCTCTTGCTTACCTTTTGGCATAGGTTAATGTATAGGTTGTACTGAAGATTGTTCAATACCAGCGTCATGCTGACGACGCAATGAATACCATGGAGCCACCACACGCTGACGTCAACGGCGTGAAACGCGGGTGATGGTGACGCTGTGACGAGACGATCGAACGATGCTGATTCCATGCGAAGACCGAAACAGTTGGGCGCGTCACAATTGCCAACTTGCCAATTCTGACCAATGTACCCAATGGCACAAGCCCAACAGGAAATGGTTAATGGCTCGGGCCATTTGTACGACCGCGTGCCACGATGTGTTCGATTGCCGGCCTTCTGTGCCGCTTATCTTTTTGACGTTTCTTCATTGTTCCACAGTTTACGTTGCCCACCGTTCCGCAATTGTCAGTGTGGCGACGTGTCATGCGTGGGTCTTCGCGATAAACACATATACGCCCAACGACCTAGTGAACATCACCTGATCCGTGGCCTTGTGTCTAGGACACTCGGCAGGAATGGATCAGGGAAGTAGAGGCGTGAGCCTGCTGCCGGCAGTTGCCGGGAACCAGCTTGTGTACCGGTGCGCTTGTGAAAGGGCGCGCAGGTTGCGTCAGAGCCCGGAACTGCTTTGAAAAGTACTCACCCTTTTTGACGGATTGCGAAATTTTGGTGGCAGCCTGGTTTTCGTCGCTGCCGTCTTCCTTTTTTCAATGTTATTGGCAATGTGTGACATTTTCAGCGACCTTCCTCTGTGCATCTAGTCCTATTCACCTGCGCGTTGACCCAAGTTGTCCGCTTGCTTCTGTAACTAAGTGTGTGTTGGCTGCTATATTGCTCTGCAGACGATAGGGTTCTCTGAGAATGTGGCTTGTGAGACATCTTGGGAAACATTTTAAGGGACAAACCCACAATTAATGTGAACACACCTACAATGAAGGCTTACGTCGCCGATTTCAATGGATCCACGGCGCATTCTTCTTACTTACGTTTTGGCCTAGGTTAATGTATAGGTTGTACTGAAGACTGTTGAATACCAGCGTCATGCTGACGACGCAATGAATACCATGGAGCCACCACACGCTGACGTCAACGGCGTGAAACGCGGGTGATGGTGACGCTGTGACGAGACGATCGAACGATGCTGATTCCAAGCGAAGACCGAGAAAGTTGGGCGCGTCACAATTCCCTAGTTGCCAATTCTGACCAATGTGCCCAATGGCACAAGCCCAATCGGAAATTGTTTATGGCTCAGGCCATTTGTACGACCGCGCGCCACGGCGTGTTCGATTGCCGGCCTTCTTTGCCGCTTATTTTTTTGACGTTTCTTCGTTTGTTCCACAGTTTACGTTGCCCGCCGTGCCGCAATTCTCAGTGAGGCAACGTGTCACGCGTGGCTGTTCTCGATAAACACATATACGCCCAACGACCTCATGAACTTCACCTCATCCGTGCCCTCGTGTCTAGGACACTCGGCAGGAATGGATCAGGGAGGTAGAGGCGTCAGCCTGCTGCCGCCAGTTGGCGGGGACCAGCTTGTGTACCGGTGCGCTTGTGAAAGGGCGCGCAGGTCAGGTCAGAGCCCGGAACTGCTTTGAAAGTACTCATCCTTTTTGACGGATTGCGAAATTTTGGTGACAGCCTCGTTTTCGTCCCTGCCGTCTTCTTTTTTTCAATTTTATTGGCATTGTGTGGCATTTTCAGCCACATTACTCTGTGCATCTAGTCCTATTCACATGGGCGTTGACCGAAGTTGTCCGCTTGCTTCTGGAACTAAGTGTGTGTTGGCTGCTATCTTGCTCTGCAGACGATAGCGTTCTCTGAGAATGTGGCATGTGAGACATCTGGGGAAACATGTTAAGGAACAAACCAAAAATAATGTGAACACACATACAATGAAGGTTTACCTCGCCGATTTCAATGGATCCGCGGCGCATTCTTCTTGCTTACCTTTTGGCCTAGGTTAATGTATAGGTTGTACTGAAGATTGTTGAATACGAGCGTCCTGCTGACGACGCAATGAATACCATGGAGCCACCACACGCTGACGTCAGCGGCGTGAAACGCGGGTGATGGTGAAGCTGTGACGAGACGATCGAACGATGCTGATTCCATGCGAAGACCGAAAAAGTTGGGCGCGTCACAATTGCCAAGTTGCCAATTCTGACCAATGTACCCAATGGCACAAGCCGAATCGGAAATGGTTAATGGTTCAGGCCATTTGTACGACCGCGTGCCACGCCGTGTTCGATTGCCGGCCTTCTGTGCCGCTTATCTTTTGACGTTTCTTCGTTTGTTCCACAGTTTACGTTGCCCGCCGTGCCGCAATGGTCAGTGTGGCGACGTGTCATGCGTGGCTGTTCTCGATAAACACATATACGCCCAACGACCTAGTGAACATCACCTGATCCGTGGCCTTCCATCTAGGACATTCGGCAGGAATGGATCAGGGAGGTAGAGGCGTCAGCCTGCTGCCGGCGGTTGGCGGGGACCAGCTTGTGTACCGGTGCGCTTGTGAAAGGGCGCACAGGTCGGGTCAGAGCCCGGAAATGCTTTGAAAAGTACTCACGCTTTTCGACGGATTGCGAAACTTTGGTGGCAGCCTCGTTTTCGTCGCTGCCGTCTTCCTTTTTTCATTGTTATTGGCATTGTGTGACATTTTCAGCGACCTTCCTCTGTGCATCTAGTCCCATTCACATGCGCGTTGACCCAAGTTGTCAGCGTGCTTCTGGAACTAAGTGTGTGTTGGCTGCTATCTTGCTCTGCATTCGATAGGGTTCTTTGAGAATGTGGCATGTGAGACATCTTGGGAATCATTTTAAGGGACAAATCCACAATTAATGTGAACACACCTACAATGAAGGCTTACCTCGCCGATTTCAATGGATCCGCAGGGCATCCTCGTTGCTTAGGTTTTGGCTTATGTTAATGTATAGGTTGTACTGAAGACTGTTGAATACCAGCGTCATGGTGACGACGCGATGAATACCATGGGGCCACCACACGCTGACGTCAACGGCGTGAAACGCGCGTGATGGGGACGCTGTGACGAGACGATCAAACGATGCTGATTCCATGCGAAGACCAAAGAAGTTGGGCGCGTCACAATTCCCAAGTTGCCAATTCTCGCCAATGTACCCAATGGCACAAGGTCTATCGGAAGTGGTTTCTAGCTCAGGCTATTTGTACGACCGCGTGCCACGCCGTGTTCGATTGCCGGCCTTCTGTGCCACTCATCTTTTTGACGTTCCTTTGTTTGTTCCACAGTTTACGTTGCCCGCCGTGCCGCAGTTGTCAGTGTGACGACTAGTCATGCGTTTCTGTTTTCGACAAACACATATACGCCCAACGACCTAGTAAACATCACCTGATCCGTGGCCTTCCATCTAGGACATTCGGCAGGAATGGATCAGGGAGGTAGAGGCGTCAGCCTGCTGCCGGCGGTTGGCGGGGACCAGCTTGTGTACCGGTGCGCTTGTGAAAGGGCGCACAGGTCGGGTCAGAGCCCGGAAATGCTTTGAAAAGTACTCACGCTTTTCGACGGATTGCGAAACTTTGGTGGCAGCCTCGTTTTCGTCGCTGCCGTCTTCCTTTTTTCAATGTTATTGGCATTGTGTGACATTTTCAGCGACCTTCCTCTGTGCATCTAGTCCCATTCACATGCGCGTTGACCCAAGTTGTCAGCGTGCTTCTGGAACTAAGTGTGTGTTGGCTGCTATCTTGCTCTGCAGTCGATAGGGTTCTTTGAGAATGTGGCATGTGAGACATCTTGGGAATCATTTTAAGGGACAAATCCACAATTAATGTGAACACACCTACAATGAAGGCTTACCTCGCCGATTTCAATGGATCCGCAGGGCATTCTTCTTGCTTACGTTTTGGCCTAGGTTAATGTATAGGTTGTACTGAAGACTGTTGAATACCAGCGTCATGGTGACGACGCGATGAATACCATGGAGCCACCACACGCTGACGTCAACGGCGTGAAAAGCGGGTGATGGTGACGCTGTGACGAGAGGATCGAACGATGCTGATTCCATGCGAACACCGAAGAAGTTGGGCGCGTCACAATTTCCAAGTTGCCTATTCTGACCAATGTACCCAATGACACAAGGCCAATCGGAAGTGGTTTATGGCTCAGGCTATTTGTACGACCGCGTGCCACGCCGTGTTCGATTGCCGGCCTTCTGTGCAGCTCATCTTTTTGAGGTTTCTTCGTTTGTTCCACAGTTTACGTTGCCCGCCGTGCCGCAATTGTCAGTGTGACGACGTGTCATGCGTGGCTGTTCTCTATAAACACATATACGCCCAACGACCTAGTGAACATCACCTGATCCGTGGCCTTCCATCTAGGACATTCGGCAGGAATGGATCAGGGAGGTAGAGGCGTCAGCCTGCTGCCGGCGGTTGGCGGGGACCAGCTTGTGTACCGGTGCGCTTGTGAAAGGGCGCACAGGTCGGGTCAGAGCCCGGAAATGCTTTGAAAAGTACTCACCCTTTTCGACGGATTGCGAAACTTTGGTGGCAGCCTCGTTTTCGTCGCTGCCGTCTTCCTTTTTTCAATGTTATTGGCATTGTGTGACATTTTCAGCGACCTTCCTCTGTGCATCTAGTCCCATTCACATGCGCGTTGACCCAAGTTGTCAGCGTGCTTCTGGGACTAAGTGTGTGTTGGCTGCTATCTTGCTCTGCAGTCGATAGGGTTCTTTGAGAATGTGGCATGTTAGACATCTTGGGAATCATTTTAAGGGACAAATCCACAATTAATGTGAACACACCTACAATGAAGGCTTACGTCGCCGATTTCGATGGATCCGCAGGGCATTCTTCTTGCTTACGTTTTAGCTTATGTTATTGTGTAGGTTGTACTGAAGACTGTTGAATACCAGCGTCATGGTGACGACGCAATGAATACCATGGAGCCACCACACGCTGACGTCAACGGCGTGAAACGCGGGTGATGGTGACGCTGTGACGAGAGGATCGAACGATGCTGATTCCATGCGAACACCGAAGAAGTTGGGCGCGTCACAATTTCCAAGTTGCCTATTCTGACCAATGTACCCAATGACACAAGGCCAATCGGAAGTGGTTTATGGCTCAGGCTATTTGTACGACCGCGTGCCACGCCGTGTTCGATTGCCGGCCTTCTGTGCAGCTCATCTTTTTGAGGTTTCTTCGTTTGTTCCACAGTTTACGTTGCCCGCCGTGCCGCAATTGTCAGTGTGACGACGTGTCATGCGTGGCTGTTCTCTATAAACACATATACGCCCAACGACCTAGTAAACATCACCTGATCCGTGGCCTTCCATCTAGGACATTCGGCAGGAATGGATCAGGGAGGTAGAGGCGTCAGCCTGCTGCCGGCGGTTGGCGGGGAGCAGCTTGTGTACCGGTGCGCTTGTGAAAGGGCGCGCAGGTCGGGTCAGAGCCCGGAACTGCTTTAAAAATTACTCTTTTTGACGGATTGCGAAACTTTGGTGGCAGCCTCGTTTTCGTAGCTGCCGTCTTCCTTTTTTCACTGTTATTGGCATTGTGCGACATTTTCAGCGACCTTCCTCTGTGCATCTAGTCTCATTGACCTGCGCGTTGACCCAAGTTGTCCGCGTGCTTCTGGAACTAAGTGTGTGTTGGCTGCTATCTTGCTCTGCAGACGATAGGGTTCTCTGACAATGTGGCTTGTGAGACATCTGGGGAGACATTTTAAGGGACAAAGCCACAATTACAGTGAACACACCTACAATGAAGGCTTACCTCGCCGATTTCAATGGATCCGCGGCGCATCCTCGTTGCTTAGGTTTTGGCTTATGTTAATGTATAGGTTGTACTGAAGACTGTTGAATACCTGCGTCATGGTGACGACGCGATGAATACCATGGGGCCACCACACGCTGACGTCAACGGCGTGAAACGCTCGTGATGGGGACGCTGTGACGAGACGATCAAACGATGCTGATTCCATGCGAAGACCAAAGAAGTTGGGCGCGTCACAATTCCCAAGTTGCCAATTCTCGCCAATGTACCCAATGGCACAAGGTCTATCGGAAGTGGTTTCTAGCTCAGGCTATTTGTACGACCGCGTGCCACGCCGTGTTCGATTGCCGGCCTTCTGTGCAGCTCATCTTTTTGAGGTTTCTTCGTTTGTTCCACAGTTTACGTTGCCCGCCGTGCCGCAATTGTCAGTGTGACGACGTGTCATGCGTGGCTGTTCTCTATAAACACATATACGCCCAACGACCTAGTAAACATCACCTGATCCGTGACCTTGCGTCTAGGACACTCGGCAGGAATGGATCAGGGAGGTAGAGGCGTCAGCCCGCTGCCGGCGGTTGGCGGGGACTAGCCTGTGTACCGGTGCGTTTGTGAAAGGGCGCGCAGGTCGGCTCAGAGCCTGGAACTGCTTTGAAAAGTACTCACCCTTTTTGACGGATTGTGAAATTTTGGTGACAGCCTCGTTTTCGTCGCTGCCGTCTTCTTTTTTTTAATGTTATTGGCATTGTGTGACATTTTTAACCACCTTCCTCTGGTATCTAGTCCCATTGACATGCGCGTTGACCCAAGATGTCCGCTGGCTTCTGTAACTAAGTGTGTGTTGGCTGCTATTTTGCTCTGCAGACGATAGGGTTCTCTGACAATATGGCTTGTGAGACATCTGGGGAGACATTTTAAGGGACAAACCCACAATTAATGTGAACACACCTACAATGAAGGCTTACCTCGCCGATTTCAATGGATCCGCGGCGCATCCTCGTTGCTTAGGTTTTGGCATATGCTAATGTATAGCTTGTACTGAAGACTGTTGAATACCAGCGTCATGGTGACGACGCAATGAATACCATGGAGCCACCACACGCTGACGTCAACGGGGTGAAGCGCGGGTGATGGTGACGCTGTGACGAGACGATCGAACGATGCTGATTCCATGCGAAGACCGAAAAAGTTGGGCGCGTCACAATTGCCATGTTGCCAATTCTGACCAATGTACCCAATGGCACAAGCCCAATCGGAAATGGTTTATGGCTCAGGCCGTTTGTACGACCGCGTCCCACGCCGTGTTCGATTGGCGGCCTCGTGTGCCGCGTATCTTTTTGAGGTTTCTTCGTTTGTTCCACAGTTTACGTTGCCCGCCGTTCCGCAATTGTCAGTGTGGCGACGTGTCATTCGTGGCTCTTCGCGATAAACACATATATGCCCAACGACCTAGTGAACATCACCTGATCCGTGGCCTTGTGTCTAGGACACTCGGCAGGAATGGTTCAGGGAAGTAGAGGCGTCAGCCTGCTGCCGGCAGTTGGCGGTAACCAGCTTGTGTACCGGTGCGCTTGTGAAAGGGCGCGCAGGTTGCGTCAGAGCCCGGAACTGCTTTGAAAAGTACTCACCATTTTTGACGGATTGCGAAATTTAGGTGGCAGCCTCGTTTTCGTCGCTGCCGTCTTCTTTTTTTTTCAATGTTATTGGCATTGTGTGACATTTTCAGCCACCTTCCTCTGTGTATCTAGTCCCATTGACATGCGCGTTAACCCAAGTTGTCCGCTGGCTTCTGGAACTAAGAGTGTGTTGGCTGCTATCGTGCTCTGCAGACGATAGGGTTCTCTGACAATGTGGCTTGTGAGACATCTGGGGAAACATTTTAAAGGACAAACCAAAAATTAATGTGAACACACATACAATGAAGGTTTACCTCGCCGATTTCAATGTATCCGCGGCGCATTCTTCTTGCTTACCTTTTGGCCTAGGTTAATGTATAGGTTGTACGGAAGATTGTTGAATACGAGCGTCATGCTGACGACGCAATGAATACCATGGAGCCACCACACGCTGACGTCAACGGCGTGAAACGCGGGTGATGGTGACGCTGTGACGAGACGATCGAACGATGCTGATTCCATGCGAAGACCGAAACAGTTGGGCGCGTCACAATTGCCAACTTGCCAATTCTGACCAATGTACCCAATGGCACAAGCCCAATCAGAAATGGTTTATGGCTCAGGCTATTTGTACGACCGCTTGCCACGCCGTGTTCGATTGCCGGCCTTCTGTGCCGCTCATCTTTTTGACGTTTCTTCGTTTGTTCCACAGTTTACGTTACCCGCCGTGCCGCAATTGTCAGTGTGATGACGTGTCATGCGTCGCTGTTCTCGATAAACACATATACGCCCAACGACCTAGATAACATCACCTGATCCGTGGCCTTCCGTCTAGGGCACTCGGCTGGAACGGATGAGGGAGGTAGAGGCGTCAGCCTTCTGACGCGGTTGGCGGAGACCAGCTTGTGGACCAGTGCGCTTGTGAAAATGCGCGCAGGTCAGGTCAGAGCCCGGAACTGCTTTCAAAAGTACTCATCCTTTTTGATGGATAGCGAAATTTCGGTGGCAGCCTCGTTTTTGGTCGCTGCCGTCTTCTTTTTTTCCAATGTTATTTACATTGTGTAACATTTCCAGCCACCTTACTCTTTGCATCTAGTCCCATTGACATGCGCGTTGACCCAAGCTGTCCGCTGGCTTCTGCAATTAAGAATGTGTTGGCTGCTATCTTGCTCTGCAGACGATAGGGTTCTCTGACAATGTGGCTTGTGAGACATCTGGGGAAACATTTTAAGGGACAAACCCAAACTTAATGTGAACACACATACAATGAAGGTTTACCTCGCCGATTTCAATGGATCCGCAGCGCATTCTTCTTGGTTACCTTTTGGCCTAGGTTAATGCATAGATTGTACTGAAGATTCTTGAATACCAGCGCCATGCTGACGACGCAATGAATACCATGGAGCCACCACACGCTGACGTCAACGGCGTGAAACGCGGGTGATGGTGACGCTGTGACGAGACGATCGAACGATGCTGATTCCATGCGAAGACCGAAAAAGTTGAGCGCGTCACAATTGCCACTTTTGACCAATGTACCCAATGGCACAAGCCCAATCGGAAATGGTTTATGGCTCAGGCCACTTGTACGACGGCGCGTGTTCGACTGCCGGCGTTCTGGTCCGCTCATCTTTTTGACGTTTCTTTGTTTGTTCCACAGTTTACGTTGCCCGCCGTGCCGCAATTGTCAGTGTGACGACGTGTCATGCGTGGCTGTTCTCGATAAACACATATACGCCCAACGACCTAGTGAACATCACCTGATCCCTGGCCTTGTGTCTATGACACTCGGCAGAAATGGATCAGGGAGGTAGAGGCGTCAGCCTGCTGCCGGCGGTTGGCGGGGACCTGCTTGTGGACCAGTGCGCTTGTGAAAGGGCGCGCAGGTCAGGTCAGAGCCCGGAACTGCTTTCAAAAGTACTCATCCTTTTTGATGGATTGCGAAATTTCGGTGGCAGCCTCGTTTCTGGTCGCTGCCGTCTTCTTTTTTTCCAATGTTATTTACATTGTGTAACATTTTCAGCGACCTTCCTCTGTGCATCTAGTCCTATTCACCTGCGCGTTGACCCAAGTTGTCCGCTTGCATCTGTAACTAAGTGTGTGTTGGCTGCTATCCTGCTCTGCAGACGATAGGGTTCTATGAGAATGTGGCTTGTGAGACATCTTGGGAAACATTTTAAGGGACAAACCCACAAACAATGTGAACACACCTACAATGAAGGCTTACGTCGCCGATTTCAATGGATCCGCAGGGCATTCTTCTTGCTTACGTTTTGGCCTAGGTTAATGTATAGGTTCTACTGAAGTCTGATTTATACCAGCGTCATGCTGACGACGCAGTGAATACCATGGAGCCACCACACGCTGACGTCAACGGCGTGAAACGCGGGTGATGGTGACGCTGTGACGAGACGATCGAACGATGCTGATTCCATGCGAAGACCGAAAAGTGTGGCGTGTCACAATTGCCAAGTTGCCAATTCTGACCAATGTACCCAATGGCACGAGCCCAATCGGAAATGGTTTATGGCCAAGGCCGTTTGTACGACTGCGTGCCACGCCGTGTTCGATTGCCGGCCTCATATGCCGCCTATATTTTTGACGTTTCTTTGTTTGTGCCACAGTTTACGTTGCCCGCCTTGCCACAATGGTCAGTGTGGCGACGTGTCATGCGTGGCTGTTCTCGGTAAACACATATACGCCCAAGGACCTAGTGAACATCACGTGATCCGTGGCCTTGTGTCTAGGACACTCGGCAGGAATGAATCAGGGAGGTGGAGGCGTCAGCCTGCTGCCGGCAGTTGGCGGGGACCAGCTTGTGTACCGGTGCGCTTGTGAAAGGGCGCGCAGGTCAGGTCAGAGCCCTGGACTGCTTTAAAAAGTACTCATTCTTTTTGACGGATAGCGAACTTTTGGTGGCAGCCTCGTTTTTGGTCGCTGCCGTATTCTTTTTTTCCAATGTTATTGGCATTGTGTCACATTTTCAGCCACCTTCCTCTCTGCATCTAGTCCCATTGACATGCGAGCTGACCCAAGTTGTCCGCTGGCTTCTGGAACTAAGAGTGTGTTGGCTGCTATCTTGCTCTGCAGACGATAGGGTTCTCTGACAATGTGGCTTGTGAGAAATCTGGGGAAACATTTTAAAGGACAAACCAAAAATTAATGTGAACACACATACAATGAAGGTTTACCTCGCCGATATCAATGGATCCACTGCGCTTTCATCTTGCTTGTGTTTTGGCCTGTGTTAATGTATAGGTTGTACTGAAGACTATGAATACCAGCGTCATGCTGACGACGCAATGTATACCATGGAGCCACTACACACTGACGTTAACGGCGTGAAACGCGGATGATGGTTGCGCTGTGACGAGACGACGGAACGATGCTGATTCCATGCGAAGACCGAAACAGTTGGGCGCGTCACAATTGCCAACTTGCCAATTCTGACCAATGTACCCAATGGCACAAGCCCAATCGGAAATGGTTAATGGCTCAGGCCATTTGTTCGACCGCGTGCCACGATGTGTTCGATTGCCGGCCTTCTCTGCCGCTTATCTTTTTGACGTTTCTTCGTTTGTTCCACAGTTTACGTTGCCCGCCGTTCCGCAATTGTCAGTGTGGCGACGTGTCATGCGTGGCTCTTCGCGATAAACACATATACGCCCAACGACCTAGTGAACATCACCTGATCCGTGGCCTTGTGTCTAGGACACTCGGCAGGAATGGATCAGGGAAGTAGAGGCGTGAGCCTGCTGCCGGCAGTTGGCGGGAACCAGCTTGTGTACCGGTGCGCTTGTGAAAGGGCGCGCAGGTTGAGTCACAGCCCGGAACTGCTTTGAAAAGTACTCACCCTTTTTGACCGATTGCGAAATTTTGGTGGCAGCCTCGTTTTCGTCGCTGCCGTCTTCCTTTTTTCAATGTTATTGGCAATGTGTGACATTTTCAGCGACCTTCCTCTGTGCATCTAGTCCTATTCACCTGCGCGTTGACCCAAGTTGTCCGCTTGCTTCTGTAACTAAGTGTGTGTTGGCTGCTATCTTGCTCTGCAGACGATAGGGTTCTCTGAGAATGTGGCTTGTGAGACATCTTAGGAAACATTTTAAGGGACAAACCCACAATTAATGTGAACACACCTACAATGAAGGCTTACGTCGCCGATTTCAATGGATCCACGGCGCATTCTTCTTACTTACGTTTTGGCCTAGGTTCATGTATAGGTTGTACTGAAGACTGCTGAATACCAGCGTCATGATGATGACGCAATGAATACCATGGAGCCACCACACGCTGACGTCAACGGCGTGAAACGCGGGTGATGGTGACGCTGCGACGAGACGATCGAACGATGCTGATTCCATGCGAAGACCGAAGAAGTTTGGCGGGCAAAATTTCCAAGTTGCCTATTCTGACCAATGTACCCAATGGCACAAGGCCAATCGGAAATGGTTTATGGCTCAGGCTATTTGTACGACCGCTTGCCACGCCGTGTTCGATTGCCGGCCTTCTGTGCCGCTCATCTTTTTGACGCTTCTTCGTTTGTTCCACAGTTTACGTTGCCCGCCGTGCCGCAATTGTCAGTGTGACGACGTGTCATGCGTGGCTGTTCTCGATAAACACATATACGCCCAACGACCTAGATAACATCACCTGATCCGTGGCCTTCCGTCTAGGACACTCGGCTGGGACAGATGAGGGAGGTAGAGGCGTCAGCCTGCTGACGCGGTTGGCGGAGACCAGCTTGTGGACCAGTGCGCTTGTGAAAATGCGCGCAGGTCAGGTCAGAGCCCGGAACTGCTTTCAAAAGTACTCATCCTTTTTGATGGATAGCGAAATTTCGGTGGCAGCCTCGTTTTTGGTCGCTGCCGTCTTCTTTTTTTCCAATGTTATTTACATTGTGTAACATTTCCAGCCACCTTACTCTTTGCATCTAGTCCCATTGACATGCGCGTTGACCCAAGCTGTCCGCTGGCTTCTGGAACTAAGTGTGTGTTGGCTGCTATCTTGCTCTGCAGGCGATAGGGTTCTCTGAGAATGTGGCTTGTGAGACATCTTAGGAAACATTTTAAGGGACAAACCCACAATTAATGTGAACACACATACAATGAAGGTTTACCTCGCCGATTTAATGGATCCGCAGCGCATTTTTCTTGGTTACCTTTTGGCCTAGGTTAATGCATAGATTGTACTGAAGATTCTTGAATACCAGCGCCATGCTGACGACGCAATGAATACCATGGAGCCACCACACGCTGACGTCAACGGCGTGAAACGCGGGTGATGGTGACGCTGTGACGAGACGATCGAACGATGCTGATTCGATGCGAAGACCGAAAAAGTTGAGCGCGTCACAATTGCCACTTTTGACCAATGTACCCAATGGCACAAGCCCAATCGGAAATTGTTTATGGCTCAGGCCACTTGTACGACGGCGCGTGTTCGACTGCCGGCGTTCTGGTCCGCTCATCTTTTTGACGTTTCTTTGTTTGTTCCACAGTTTACGTTGCCCGCCGTGCCGCAATTGTCAGTGTGACGACGTGTCATGCGTGGCTGTTCTCGATAAACACATATACGCCCAACGACCTAGTGAACATCACCTGATCCCTGGTCTTGTGTCTATGACACTCGGCAGAAATGGATCAGGGAGGTAGAGGCGTCAGCCTGCTGCCGGCGGTTGGCGGGGACCTGCTTGTGGACCAGTGCGCTTGTGAAAGGGCGCGCAGGTCAGGTCAGAGCCCGGAACTGCTTTCAAAAGTACTCATCCTTTTTGATGGATTGCGAAATTTCGGTGGCAGCCTCGTTTCTGGTCGCTGCCGTCTTCTTTTTTTCCAATGTTATTTACATTGTGTAACATTTTCAGCGACCTTCCTCTGTGCATCTAGTCCTATTCACCTGCGCGTTGACCCAAGTTGTCCGCTTGCATCTGTAACTAAGTGTGTGTTGGCTGCTATCCTGCTCTGCAGACGATAGGGTTCTATGAGAATGTGGCTTGTGAGACATCTTGGGAAACATTTTAAGGGACAAACCCACAAACAATGTGAACACACCTACAATGAAGGCTTACGTCGCCGATTTCAATGGATCCGCAGGGCATTCTTCTTGCTTACGTTTTGGCCTAGGTTAATGTATAGGTTCTACTGAAGTCTGATTTATACCAGCGTCATGCTGACGACGCAGTGAATACCATGGAGCCACCACACGCTGACGTCAACGGCGTGAAACGCGGGTGATGGTGACGCTGTGACGAGACGATCGAACGATGCTGATTCCATGCGAAGACCGAAAAGTGTGGCGTGTCACAATTGCCAAGTTGCCAATTCTGACCAATGTACCCAATTGCGCAAGGCCAATCGGAAATGGTTTATGGCTCAGGCCGTTTGTACGACCGCGTCCCACGCCGTGTTCGATTGGCGGCCTCGTGTGCCGCTTATCTTTTTGACGTTTCTTCGTTTGTTCCACAGTTTACCTTGCCCGTCTTGCCGCAATTGTCAGTGTGGCGACGTGTCATGCGTTGCTGTTCTTGATAAACACATATACGCCCAACGACCTAGTGAACATCACCTGATCCGTGGCCTTGTGTCTAGGACACTCGGCAGGAATGGATCAGGCAAGTAGAGGCGTCAGCCTGCTGCCGGCAGTTGGCGGGGACCAGCTTGTGTACCGGTGCGCTTGTGAAAGGGCGCGCAGGTTGCGTCAGAGCTTGGAACTGCTTTGAAAAGAACTCACCCTTTTTGACGGATTGCGAAATTTAGGTGGCAGCCTCGTTTTCGTCGCTGCCGTCTTCTTTTTTTTCAATGTTAGTGGCATTGTGTGACATTTTGAGACACCTTACTCTTTGCATCTAATCCCTTTCACGTGCGCGTTGACCCATGTTTTCCGCTGGCTTCTTGAACTAAGAGTGTGTTGGCTGCTATCTTGCTCTGCAGACGATAGCGTTCTCTGAGAATGTGGCATGTCAGACATCTCGGGAAACATTTTTAGGGACAAACCAAAAATTAATGTGAACACACATAAATGAAGGTTTACCTCGCCGATTTCAATGGATCCGCGGCGCATTGCTCTTGCTTACCTTTTGGCATAGGTTAATGTATAGGTTGTACTGAAGATTGTTGAATACCAGCGTCATGCTGACGACGCAATGAATACCATGGAGCCACCACACGCTGACGTCAACGGCGTGAAACGCGGGTGATGGTGACGCTGTGACGAGACGATCGAACGATGCTGATTCCATGCGAAGACCGAAACAGTTGGGCGCGTCACAATTGCCAACTTGCCAATTCTGACCAATGTACCCAATGGCACAAGCCCAACCGGAAATGGTTAATGGCTCGGGCCATTTGTACGACCGCGTGCCACGATGTGTTCGATTGCCGGCCTTCTGTGCCGCTTATCTTTTTGACGTTTCTTCGTTTGTTCCACAGTTTACGTTGCCCGCCGTTCCGCAATTGTCAGTGTGGCGACGTGTCATGCGTGGCTCTTCGCGATAAACACATATACACCCAACGACCTAGTGAACATCACCTGATCCGTGGCCTTGTGTCTAGGACACTCGGCAGGAATGGATCAGGGAAGTAGAGGCGTGAGCCTGCTGCCGGCAGTTGGCGGGAACCAGCTTGTGTACCGGTGCGCTTGTGAAAGGGCGCGCAGGTTGCGTCAGAGCCCGGAACTGCTTAGAAAAGTACTCACCCTTTTTGACGGATTGCGAAATTTTGGTGGCAGCCTCGTTTTCGTCGCTGCCGTCTTCCTTTTTTCAATGTTATTGGCAATGTGTGACATTTTCAGCGACCTTCCTCTGTGCATCTAGTCCTATTCACCTGCGCGTTGACCCAAGTTGTCCGCTTGCTTCTGTAACTAAGTGTGTGTTGGCTGCTATCTTGCTCTGCAGACGATAGGGTTCTCTGAGAACGTGGCTTGTGAGACATCTTGGGAAACATTTTAAGGGACAAACCCACAATTAATGTGAACACACCTACAATGAAGGCTTACGTCGCCGATTTCAATGGATCCACGGCGCATTCTTCTTACTTACGTTTTGGCCTAGGTTAATGTATAGGTTGTACTGAAGACTGTTGAATACCAGCGTCATGCTGACGACGCAATGAATACCATGGAGCCACCACACGCTGACGTCAATGGCGTGAAACGCGGGTGATGGTGACGCTGTGACGAGACGATCGAACGATGCTGATTCCAAGCGAAGACCGAGAAAGTTGGGCGCGTCACAATTCCCTAGTTGCCAATTCTGACCAATGTGCCCAATGGCACAAGCCCAATCGGAAATTGTTTATGGCTCAGGCCATTTGTACGACCGCGCGCCACGGCGTGTTCGATTGCCGGCCTTCTTTGCCGCTTATCTTTTTTACGTTTCTTCGTTTGTTCCACAGTTTACGTTGCCCGCCGTGCCGCAATTGTCAGTGAGGCAACGTGTCACGCGTGGCTGTTCTCGATAAACACATATACGCCCAACGACCTCGTGAACATCACCTCATCCGTGGCCTTGTGTCTAGGACACTCGGCAGGAATGGATCAGGGAGGTAGAGTCAGCCTGCTGACGGCAGTTGGCGGGGACCAGCTTGCGTACCGGTGCGCTTGCGAAAGGGCGCGCAGGTCAGGTCAGAGCCCGGAACTGCTTTGAAGAATACTCATCCTTTTTGACGGATTGCGAAATTTTGGTGGCAGCCTCGTTTTTGGTCCCTACCGTCTTCTATTTTCCAATGTTATTAGCATTGTGTGACATTTTCAGCCACCTTCCTCTGTGAATCTAGTCCCATTGACATGCGCGTTGACCCAGGTTGTCCGCTGGCTTCTGGAACTCATAGTGTGTTGGCTGCTATCTTACTCTGCAGACGATAGGGTTCTCTGAGAATGTGGCATGTGAGACATCTTGGGAAAAATTTATGGGACAAACCCACAAACACTGTGAACACACCTACGATGAACGCTTACGTCGCTCATTTCAATGGATCCGCGGCGCTTCCTTCTTGCTTACGTTTTGGCCTAGGTTAACGTATAGGTTGTACTGAAGACTGTTGAATACCAGCGTCATGCTGACGACGCAATGAATACCATGGAACCACCACACGCTGACGCCAACAGCGTGAAACGCGGGTGATGGTCACGCTGTGACGAGGCGATCGAACGATGCTGATTCCATGCGAAGACCGAAGAAGTTGGGCGCGTCACAATTCCCAAGTTGCCAATTCTGACCAATGTACCCAATTGCGCAAGGCCAATCGGAAACGGTTTATGGCTCAGGCCGTTTGTACGACCGCGTCCCACGCCGTATTCGATTGGCGGCCTCGTGTGCCGCTTATCTTTTTGACGTTTCTTCGTTTGTTCCACAGTTTACCTTGCCCGTCTTGCCGCAATTGTCAGTGTGGCGACGTGTCATGCGTTGCTGTTCTCGATAAACACATATACGCCCAACGACCAAGTGAACATCACCTGATCCGTGGCCTTGTGTCTAGGACACTCGGCAGGAATAGATCAGGGAGGTAGAGGCGTCAGCCTGCTGCCGCCAGTTGGCGGGGACCAGCTCGTGTACCGGTGCACTTGTGAAAGGGCGCGCAGGACGGGTCTGAGCCCTGAACTGCTTTGAAAAGTACACATCCTTTTTCACGGATTGCGAAATTTTGGTGACGGTCTCGTTTTCGTCGCTGCCGTCTTCTTTTTTTCAATTTTATTGGCATTGTGTGGCATTTTCAGCCACATTACTCTGTGCATCTAGTCCTATTCACATGCGCGTTGACCGAAGTTGTCCGCTTGCTTCTGGAACTAAGTGTGTGTTGGCTGCTATCTTGCTCTGCAGACGATAGGGTTCTCTGAGAATGTGGCTTGTAAGACATCTTTGGAAACATTCTAAGGGACAAGCTCACAATTAATGTGAATACACCTACAATGAAGGCATACCTCGCCGATTTCAATGGATCCGCAGGGCATTCTTCTTGCTTACGTTTTGGCCTAGGTTAATGTATAGGTTGTACTGAAGACTGCTGAATACCAGCGTCATGGTGACGACGCGATGAATACCACGGAGCCACCACACGCTGACGTCAACGGCGTGAAACGCAGGTGATGGTGACGCTGTGACGAGATGATCGAACGATGCTGATTCCATGCGAAGACCGAAAAAGTTGGGCGCGTCACAATTTCCAAGTTGCCAATTCTGACCAATGTACCCAATGGCACAAGCCCATCGGAAATGGTTAATGGTTCAGGCCATTTGTACGACCGCGTGCCACGATGTGTTCGATTGCCGGCCTTCTCTGCCGCTTATCTTTTGACGTTTCTTCGTTCGTTCCACAGTTTACGTTGCCCGCCGTGCCGCAATGGTCAGTGTGGCGACGTGTCATGCGTGGCTGTTCTCGATAAACACATATACGCCCAACGACCTAGTGAAGATCACCTGATCCGTGGCCTTGTTTCTAGGACACTCGGCAGGAATGGATCAGGGAGGTAGAGGCGTCAGCCTGCTGCCGGCAGTTGGCGGTAACCAGCTTGTGTACCGGTGCGCTTGTGAAAGGGCGCGCAGGTTGCGTCAGAGCCCGGAACTGCTTTGAAAAGTACTCACCATTTTTGACGGATTGCGAAATTTAGGTGGCAGCCTCGTTTTCGTCGCTGCCGTCTTCTTTTTTTTTCAATGTTATTGGCATTGTGTGATATTTTCAGCCACCTCGCTATTTGCATCTAGTCCCTTTCACGTGCGCGTTGACCCATGTTTTCCGCTGGTTTCTGGAACTAAGAGTGTGTTGGCTGCTATCTTGCTCTGCAGACGATAGCGTTCTCTGAGAATGTGGCATGTGAGACATCTGGGGAAACATTTTAAGGGACAAACCAAAAATTAATGTGAACACACATACAATGAAGGTTTACCTCGCCGATTTCAATGGATCCGCGGCGCATTCTTCTTGCTTACCTTTTGGCCTAGGTTAATGTATAGGTTGTACTGAAGATTGTTGAATACCAGCGTCCTGCTGACGACGCAATGAATACTATGGAGCCACCACACGCTGACGTCAGCGGCGTGAAACGCGGGTGATGGTGAAGCTGTGACGAGACGATCGAACGATGCTGATTCCATGCGAAGACCGAAAAAGTTGGGCGCGTCACAATTGCCAAGTTGCCAATTCTGACCAATGTACCCAATGGCACAAGCCGAATCGGAAATGGTTAATGGTTCAGGCCATTTGTACGACCGCGTGCCACGCCGTGTTCGATTGCCGGCCTTCTGTGCCGCTTATCTTTTGACGTTTCTTCGTTTGTTCCACAGTTTACGTTGCCCGCCGTGCCGCAATGGTCAGTGTGGCGACGTGTCATGCGTGGCTGTTCTCGATAAACACATATACGCCCAACGACGTAGTGAAGATCACCTGATCCGTGGCCTTGTTTCTAGGACACTCGGCAGGAATGGATCAGGGAGGTAGAGGCGTCAGCCTACAGCAGGCTGTTGGCGGGGACCAGCCTGTGTACCGGTGCGCTTGTGAAAGGGCGCGCAGGTCGGGTCAGAGCCCGCAGCTGCTTTGACAAGTACTCATCCTTTTTGACGGATTGCGAAATTTTGGTGGCAGCCTCGTTCTTCGTCGCTGCCGTATTCTTTTTTTTTTCAATGTTATTGGCATTGTGTCACATTTTCAGCCACCTTCCTTTGTGCATCTAGTCCCATTGACATGCGCGCTGACCCAAATTGTCCGCTGGCTTCCGGAACTAAGAATGTGTTGGCTGCTATCTTGCTCTGCAGACGATAGGGTTCTCTGAGAATGTGGCTTGTGAGACATCTTGGGAAACATTCAAAGGGACAAGCTCACAATTATTGTGAACACACCTACAATGAAGGCTTACCTCGCCGATTTCAGTGGATCGGCGGCGCATTCTTCTTCCTTACGTTTTGGCCTAAGTTAATGTATAGGTTGTACTGAAGACAGTTGAATACCAGCGTCATGGTGACGACGCAATGAATACCATGGAGCTACCACACGCTGACGTCAACGGCTTGAAACGCGGGTGATGGGGACGCTGTGACGAGATGATCCAACGATGCTGATTCCATACGAAGACCGAAGAAGTTGGGCGCGTCACAATTCCCAAGTTGCCTATTCTCACCAATGTACCCAATGGCACAAGGTCTATCGGAAGTGGTTTATATCTCAGGCTATTTGTACGACCGCGTTCCACGCCGTGTTCGATTGCCGGCCTTCTGTGCCGCTCATCTTTTGACGTTTCTTCGTTTGTTCCACAGTTTACGTTGCCCGCCGTGCCGCAATTGTCAGTGTGGCGACGTGTAATGCGTGGCTGTTCGCGATAAACACATATACGCCCAACGACCTCGTGAGCATCACCTGATCCGTGGCCTTGTGTCTAGGACACTCGGCTGGAATGGATCAGGGAAGTAGAGGCGTCAGCCTGCTGCCGGCGGTTGGCGGGGACCAGCTTGTGTAGCGGTGCGCTTGTGAAAGGGCGCGCACGTCGGGTCAGAGCCCGCAGCTGCTTTGACAAGTACTCATCCTTTTTGACGGATTGCGAAACTTTGGTGGCAGCCTCGTTTTCGTCGCTGCCGTCTTCCTTTTTCAATGTTATTGGAATTGTGCGACATTTTCAGCGACCTTCCTATGTGCATCTAGTTCCATTGCCTTTCGCGTTGACCCAAGTTGTCCGCGTGCTTCTGGAACTAAGTGTGTGTTGGCTGCTATCTTGCTCTGCAGACGATAGGGTTCTCTGACAATATAGCTTGTGAGACATCTGGGGAGACATTTTAAGGGACGAACCCACAATTAATGTGAACACAGCTACAATGAAGGCTTACCTCGCCGATTTCAATATATCCGCAGGGCATTCTTCTTGCTTACGTTTTGGCCTAGGTTAATGTATAGGCTGTACTGAAGACTGTTGAATACCAGCGTCATGGTGACGACGCGATGAATACCATGGAGCCACCACACGCTGACGTCAACGGCGTGAAACGCGGGTGATGGTGACGCTGTGACGAGAGGATCGAACGATGCTGATTCCATGCGAACACCGAAGAAGTTGGGCGCGTCACAATTTCCAAGTTGCCTATTCTGACCACTGTACCCAATGACACAAGGCCAATCGGAAGTGGTTTATGGCTCAGGCTATTTGTACGACCGCGTGCCACGCCGTGTTCGATTGCCGGCCTTCTGTGCAGCTCATCTTTTTGAGGTTTCTTCGTTTGTTCCACAGTTTACGTTGCCCGCCGTGCCGCAATTGTCAGGGTGACGACGTGTCATGCGTGGCTGTTCTCTATAAACACATATACGCCCAACGACCTAGTGAACATCACCTGATCCGTGGCCTTCCATCTAGGACATTCGGCAGGTATGGATCAGGGAGGTAGAGGCGTCAGCCTGCTGCCGGCGGTTGGCGGGGACCAGCTTGTGTACCGGTGCGCTTGTGAAAGGGCGCACAGGTCGGGTCAGAGTCCGGAAATGCTTTGAAAAGTACTCACGCTTTTCGACGGATTGCGAAACTTTGGTGGCAGCCTCGTTTTCGTCGCTGCCGTCTTCCTTTTTTCAATGTTATTGGCATTGTGTGACATTTTCAGCGACCTTCCTCTGTGCATCTAGTCCCATTCACATGCGCGTTGACCCAAGTTGTCAGCGTGCTTCTGGAACTAAGTGTGTGTTGGCTGCTATCTTGCTCTGCAGTCGATAGGGTTCTTTGAGAATGTGGCATGTGAGACATCTTGGGAATCATTTTAAGGGACAAATCCACAATTAATGTGAACACACCTACAATGAAGGCTTACCTCGCCGATTTCAATGGATCCGCAGGGCATTCTTCTTGCTTACGTTTTGGCCTAGGTTAATGTATAGATTGTACTGAAGACTGTTGAATACCAGCGTCATGGTGACGACGCGATGAATACCATGGAGCCACCACACGCTGACGTCAACGGCGTGAAAAGCGGGTGATGGTGACGCTGTGACGAGAGGATCGAACGATGCTGATTCCATGCCAACACCGAAGAAGTTGGGCGCGTCACAATTTCCAAGTTGCCTATTCTGACCAATGTACCCAATGACACAAGGCCAATCGGAAATGGTTTATGGCTCAGGCTATTTGTACGACCGCGTGCCACGCCGTGTTCGATTGCCGGCCTTCTGTGCAGCTCATCTTTTTGAGGTTTCTTCGTTTGTTCCACAGTTTACGTTGCCCGCCGTGCCGCAATTGTCAGTGTGACGACGTGTCATGCGTGGCTGTTCTCTATAAACACATATACGCCCAACAACCTAGTGAACATCACCTGATCCGTGGCCTTGCGTCTAGGACATTCGGCAGGAATGGATCAGGGAGGTAGAGGCGTCAGCCTGCTGCCGGCGGTTGGCGGGGACCAGCTTGTGTACCGGTGCGCTTGTGAAAGGGCGCACAGGTCGGGTCAGAGCCCAGAAATGCTTTGAAAAGTACTCAGCCTTTTCGACGGATTGCGAAACTTTGGTGGCAGCCTCGTTTTCGTCGCTGCCGTCTTCCTTTTTTCAATGTTATTGGCATTGTGTGACATTTTCAGCGACCTTCCTCTGTGCATCTAGTCCCATTCACATGCGCGTTGACCCAAGTTGTCAGCGTGCTTCTGGAACTAAGTGTGTGTTGGCTGCTATCTTGCTCTGCAGTCGATAGGGTTCATTGAGAATGTGGCATGTGAGACATCTTGGGAATCATTTTAAGGGACAAATCCACAATTAATGTGAACACACCTACAATGAAGGCTTACGTCGCCGATTTCGATGGATCCGCAGGGCATTCTTCTTGCTTACGTTTTAGCTTAGGTTATTGTGTAGGTTGTACTGAAGACTGTTGAATACCAGCGTCATGGTGACGACGCAATGAATACCATGGAGCCACCACACGCTGACGTCAACGGGGTGAAGCGCGGGTGATGGTGACGCTATGACGAGACGATCGAACGATGCTGATTCCATGCGAAGACCGAAGAAGTTGGGCGCGTCACAATTCCCAAGTTGCCTATTCTGACCAATGTACCTGCTGGCACAAGGCGAATGGGAAATGGTTTATGGCTGAGGCTATTTGTACGACCGCGTTACACGCCGTGTTCGATTGCCGGCCTTCTGTGCCGCGCATCTTTTTGACGTTTCTTCGTTTGTTCCACAGTTTACGTCGCCCGCCGTGCCGCAATTGGCAGTGTGACGACGTGTCATGCGTGGCTGTTCTCGATAAACACACATGCGCCCAACGACCTAGTGAACACCACCTGATCCGTGGTCTTGCGTCTAGGACACTCGGCAGGAATGGATGAGGCAGGTAGAGGCGTCAGCCTGCTGCCGGCAGTTGGCGGTAACCAGCTTGTGTACCGGTGCGCTTGTGAAAGGGCTCGCGGGTTGCGTCAGAGCCCGGAACTGCTTTGAAAAGTACTCTCCCTTTTTGACGGATTGCGAAATTTAGGTGGCAGCCTCGTTTTCGTCGCTGCCGTCTTCTTTTTTTTTTCAATGTTATTGGTATTGGGTGACATTTTTAGCCACCTTACTCTTTGCATCTAGTCCCTTTCACGTGCGCGTTGACCCAGGTTGTCCGCTGGCTTCTGGAACTCATAGTGTGTTGGCTGCTATCTTGCTCTGCAGACGATAGGGTTCTCTGAGAATGTGGCATGTGAGACATCTTGGGAAACATTTATGGGACAAACCCACAAACAATGTGAACACACCTACAATGAAGGCTCACGTCGCCGATTTCAATGGATCCACGGCGCATTCTTCTTACATACAATTTGGCCTAGGTTCATGTATAGGTTGCACTGAAGACTGCTGAATACCAGCGTCATGGTGACGACGCAATGAATACCATGGAGCCACCACACGCTGACGTCAACGGCGTGAAACGCGGGTGATGGTGACGCTGCGACGAGACGATCGAACGATGCTGATTCCATGCGAAGACCGAAGAAGTTTGGCGCGTCACAATTTCCAAGTTGCCTATTCTGACCAATGTACCCAATGGCACAAGGCCAATCAGAAATGGTTTATGGCCCAGGCCATTTGTACGACCGCTTGCCACGCCGTGTTCGATTGCCGGCCTTCTGTGCCGCTCATCTTTTTGACGTTTCTTCGTTTGTTCCACAGTTTACGTTGCCCGCCGTTCCGCAATTGTCAGTGTGGCGACGTGTCATGCGTGGCTCTTCGCGATAAACACATATACGCCCAACGACCTAGTGAACATCACCTGATCCTTGGCCTTGTGTGTAGGACACTCGGCAAGAATGGTTCAGGGAAGTAGAGGCGTCAGCCTGCTGCCGGCAGTTGGCGGTAACCAGCTTGTGTACCGGTGCGCTTGTGAAAGGGCTCGCGGGTTGCGTCAGAGCCCGGAACTGCTTTGAAAAGTACTCTCCCTTTTTGACGGATTGCGAAATTTAGGTGGCAGCCTCGTTTTCGTCGCTGCCGTCTTCTTTTTTTTTTCAATGTTATTGGTATTGGGTGACATTTTTAGCCACCTTACTCTTTGCATCTAGTCCCTTTCACGTGCGCGTTCACCCATGTTTTCCGTTGGCTTATGGAACTAAGAGTGTGTTGGCTGCTATCTTGCTCTGCAGAGGAGAGGGTTCTCTGAGAATGTGGCATGTGAGACATCTGGGGAAACATTTTATGGGACAAACCAAAAATTAATGTGAGCACACATACAATGAAGGTTTACCTCGCCGATTTCAATGGATCCACGGCGCATTCTTCTTGCTTACCTTTTGGCATAGGTTAATGTAAAGGTTGTACTGAAGACTGTTGAATACCAGCGCCATGCTGACGACGCAATGCATACCATGGAGCCACCACGCGCTGACGTCAACGGCGTGAAACGCGGGGGATGGTGACGCGCTGACGAGACGATCGAACGATGCTGATTCCATGCGAAGACAGAAAATTTGGGCGCGTCACAATTGCCAACTTGCCAATTCTGACCAATGTACCCAATGGCACAAGCCCAATCGGAAATGGTTTATGGCTCAGGCCATTTGTACGACCACGTGCCACGCCGTGTTCCATTGCCGGCCTTCTGTGCCGCTTATCTTTTTGACGTTTCTTCGTTTGTTCCACAGTTTACGTTGCCCGCCGTGCCGCAATTGTCAGTGTGGCGACGTTTCATGCGTGGCTGTTCTCGATAAACACATATACGCCCAACGACCTAGTGAACATCACCTGATCCCTGGTCTTGTGTCTATGACACTCGGCAGAAATGGATCAGGGAGGTAGAGGCGTCAGCCTGCTGCCGGCGGTTGGCGGGGACCAGCTTGTGGACCAGTGCGCTTGTGAAAGGGCGCGCAGGTCAGGTCAGAGCCCGGAACTGCTTTCAAAAGTACTCATCCTTTTTGATGGATTGCGAAATTTCGGTGGCAGCCTCGTTTTTGGTCGCTGCCGTCTTCTTTTTTTCCAATGTTATTTACATTGTGTAACATTTTCAGCGACCTTCCTCTGTGCATCTAGTCCTATTCACCTGCGCGTTGACCCAAGTTGTCCGCTTGCTTCTGTAACTAAGTGTGTGTTGGCTGCTATCTTGCTCTGCAGACGATAGGGTTCTCTGAGAATGTGGCTTGTGAGACATCTTGCGAAACATTTTAAGGGACAAACCCACAATTATTGTGAACACACCTACAATGAAGGCTTACGTCGCCGATTTCAATGGATCCACGGCGCATTCTTCTTACATACAATTTGGCCTAGGTTCATGTATAGGTTGCGCTGAAGACTGCTGAATACCAGCGTCATGGTGACGACGCAATGAATACCATGGAGCCACCACACGCTGACGTCAACTGCGTGAAACGCGGGTGATGGTGACGCTGCGACGAGACGATCGAACGATGCTGATTCCATGCGAAGACCGAAGAAGTTTGGCGCGTCACAATTTCCAAGTTGCCTATTCTGACCAATGTACCCAATGGCACAAGGCCAATCAGAAATGGTTTATGGCTCAGGCTATTTGTACGACCGCTTGCCACGCCGTGTTCGATTGCCGGCCTTCTGTGCCGCTCATCTTTTTGACGTTTCTTCGTTTGTTCCACAGTTTACGTTACCCGCCGTGCCGCAATTGTCAGTGTGATGACGTGTCATGCGTCGCTGTTCTCGATAAACACGTATACGCCCAACGACCTAGATAACATCACCTGATCCGTGGCCTTCCGTCTAGGACACTCGGCTGGAACGGATGAGGGAGGTAGAGGCGTCAGCCTGCTGACGCGGTTGGCGGAGACCAGCTTGTGGACCAGTGCGCTTGTGAAAATGCGCGCAGGTCAGGTCAGAGCCCGGAACTGCTTTCAAAAGTACTCATCCTTTTTGATGGATAGCGAAATTTCGGTGGCAGCCTCGTTTTTGGTCGCTGCCGTCTTCTTTTTTTCCAATGTTATTTACATTGTGTAACATTTCCAGCCACCTTAGTCTTTGCATCTAGTCCCATTGACATGCGCGTTGACCCAAGCTGTCCGCTGGCTTCTGCAATTAAGAATGTGTTGGCTGCTATCTTGCTCTGCAGACGATAGGGTTCTCTGACAATGTGGCTTGTGAGACATCTGGGGAAACATTTTAAGGGACAAACCCAAAATAATGTGAACACACATACAATGAAGGTTTACCTCGCCGATTTCAATGGATCCGCAGCGCATTCTACTTGCTTACCTTTTGGCCTAGGTTAATGCATAGATTGTACTGAAGATTCTTGAATACCAGCGCCATGCTGACGACGCAATGAATACCATGGAGCCACCACACGCTGACGTCAACGGCGTGAAACGCGGGTGATGGTGACGCTGTGACGAGACGATCGAACGATGCTGATTCCATGCGAAGACCGAAAAAGTTGAGCGCGTCACAATTGCCACTTTTGACCAATGTACCCAATGGCACAAGCCCAATCGGAAATGGTTTATGGCTCAGGCCACTTGTACGACCGCGCGTGTTCGACTGCCGGCGTTCTGGTCCGCTCATCTTTTTGACGTTTCTTCGTTTGATCCACAGTTTATGTTGCCCGGCGTGCCGCAATTGTCAGTGTGACGACGTGTCATGCGTGGCTGTTCTCGATAAACACATATACGCCCAACGACCTAGTGAACATCACCTGATCCCTGGCCTTGTCTCTATGACACTCGGCAGAAATGGAACAGGGAGGTAGAGGCGTCAGCCTGCTGCCGGCGGTTGGCGGGGACCAGCTTGTGGACCAGTGCGCTTGTGAAAGGGCGCGCAGGTCAGGTCAGAGCCCGGAACTGCTTTCAAAAGTACTCATCCTTTTTGATGGATTGCGAAATTTCGGTGGCAGCCTCGTTTTGGTCGCTGCCGTCTCGCTTTTTTCAATGTTATTGCCATTGTGTGACATTTTCAGCCACCTTCCTGTGTGTATCTAGTCCCATTGACATGCGCGTTGACCCAGGTTGTCCGCTGGCTTCTGGAACTCATAGTGTGTTGGCTGCTATCTTGCTCTGCAGACGATAGGCTTCCCTGAGAATGTGGCATGTGAGACATCTTGGGAAAAATTTATGGGACAAACCCACAAACACTGTGAACACACCTACGATGAAGGCTTACGTCGCTCATTTCAATGGATCCGCGGCGCTTCCTTCTTGCTTACGTTTTGGCCTAGGTTAATGTATAGGTTGTACTGAAGACTGTTAAATACCAGCGTCATGCTGACGACGCAATGAATACCATGGAACCACCACACGCTGACGCCAACAGCGTGAAACGCGGGTGATGGTCACGCTGTGACGAGACGATGGAACGATGCTGATTCCATGCGAAGACCGAAAAAATTGGGCGCGTCACAATTGCCAAGCTGCCAATTCTGACCAATGTGCCCAATGGCACAAGCCCAATCGGAAATTGTTTATGGCTCAGGCCATTTGTACGACCACGCGCCACGGCGTGTTCGATTGCCGGCCTTCTTTGCCGCTTATCTTTTTGACGTTTCTTCGTTTGTTCCACAGTTTACGTTACCCGCCGTGCCACAATTGTCAGTGTGACGACGTGTCATGCGTGGCTGTTCTCGATAAACACATATACGCCCAACGACCTAGATAACATCACCTGATCCGTGGCTTTCCGTCTAGGACACTCGGCTGGAACGGATGAGGGAGGTAGAGGCGTCAGCCTGCTGACGCGGTTGGCGGAGACCAGCTTGTGGACCAGTGCGCTTGTGAAAATGCGCGCAGGTCAGGTCAGAGCCCGGAACTGCTTTCAAAAGTACTCACCATTTTTGATGGATAGCGAAATTTAGGTGGCAGCCTCGTTTTCGTCGCTGCCGTCTTCTTTTTTTTCAATGTTATTGGCATTGTGTGACATTTTCAGCCACCTCACTATTTGCATCTAGTCCCTTTCACGTGCGCGTTGACCCATGTTTTCCGCTGGCTTCTGGAACTCATAGTGTGTTGGCTGCTATCTTGCTCTGCAGACGATAGGGTTCTCTGAGAATGTGGCATGTGAGACATCTTGGGAAAAATTTATGGGACAAACCCACAAACACTGTGAACACACCTACGATGAACGCTTACGTCGCTCATTTCAATGGATCCGCGGCGCTTCCTTCTTGCTTAAGTTTTGGCCTAGGTTAATGTATAGGTTGTACTGAAGACTGTTGAATACCAGCGTCATGCCGACGACGCAATGAATACCATGGAACCACCACACGCTGACGCCAACAGCGTGAAACGCGGGTGATGGTCACGCTGTGACGAGACGATCGAACGATGCTGATTCCATGCGAAGACCGAAGAAGTTGGGCGCGTCACAATTCCCAAGTTGCCAATTCTGACCAATGTACCCAATTGCGCAAGGCCAATCGGAAACGGTTTATGGCTCAGGCCGTTTGTACGACCGCGTCCCACGCCGTGTTCGATTGGCGGCCTCGTGTGCCGCTTATCTTTTTGACGTTTCTTCGTTTGTTCCACAGTTTACCTTGCCCGTCTTGCCGCAATTGTCAGTGTGGCGACGTGTCATGCGTTGCTGTTCTCGATAAACACATATACGCCCAACGACCAAGTGAACATCACCTGATCCGTGGCCTTGTGTCTAGGACACTCGGCAGGAATAGATCAGGGAGGTAGAGGCGTCAGCCTGCTGCCGCCAGTTGGCGGGGACCAGCTCGTGTACCGGTGCGCTTGTGAAAGGGCGCGCAGGACGGGTCTGAGCCCTGAACTGCTTTGAAAAGTACACATCCTTTTTGACCGATTGCGAAATTTTGGTGACAGTCTCGTTTTCGTCGCTGCCGTCTTCTTTTTTTCAATTTTATTGGCATTGTGTGGCATTTTCAGCCACATAACTCTGTGCATCTAGTCCTATTCACATGCGCGTTGACCGAAGTTGTCCGCTTGCTTCTGGAACTAAGTGTGTGTTGGCTGCTATCTTGCTCTGCAGACGATAGGGTTCTCTGAGAATGTGGCTTGTGAGACATCTTGGGAAACATTCTAAGGGACAAACCAAAAATTAATGTGAACACACATACAATGAAGGTTTACCTCGCCGATTTCAATGGATCCGCGGCGCATTCTTCTTGCTTACCTTTTGGCCTAGGTTAATGTATAGGTTGTACTGAAGATTGTTGAATACCAGCGTCCTGCTGACGACGCAATGAATACTATGGAGCCACCACACGCTGACCTCAGCGGCGTGAAACGCGGGTGATGGTGAAGCTGTGACGAGACGATCGAACGATGCTGATTCCATGCGAAGACCGAAAAAGTTGGGCGCGTCACAATTGCCAAGTTGCCAATTCTGACCAATGTACCCAATGGCACAAGGTCTATCGGAAGTGGTTTCTAGCTCAGGCTATTTGTACGACCGCGTGCCACGCCGTGTTCGATTGCCGGCCTTCTGTGCCGCTCATCTTTTTGACGTTTCTTCGTTTGTTCCACAGTTTACGTTGCCCGCCGTGCCGCAGTTGTCAGTGTGACGACTAGTCATGCGTGGCTGTTTTCGACAAGCACATATACGCCCAACGACCTAGTAAACATCACCTGATCCGTGACCTTGCGTCTAGGACACTCGGCAGGAATGGATCAGGGAGGTAGAGGCGTCAGCCCGCTGCCGGCGGTTGGCGGGGACTAGCCTGTGTACCGGTGCGTTTGTGAAAGGGCGCGCAGGTCGGCTCAGAGCCTGGAACTGCTTTGAAAAGTACTCACCCTTTTTGACGGATTGTGAAATTTTGGTGGCAGCCTCGTTTTGGTCGCTGCCGTCTTCTTTTTTTTAATGTTATTGGCATTGTGTGACATTTTCAACCACCTTCCTCTGGTATCTAGTCCCATTGACATGCGCGTTGACCCAAGATGTCCGCTGGCTTCTGTAACTAAGTGTGTGTTTGCTGCTATCTTGCTCTGCAGACGATAGGGTTCTCTGACAATATGGCTTGCGAGACATCTGGGGAGACATTTTAAGGGACAAACCCACAATTAATGTGAACACACCTACAATGAAGGCTTACCTCGCCGATTTCAATGGATCCGCGGCGCATCCTCGTTGCTTAGGTTTTGGCATATGTTAATGTATAGCTTGTACTGAAGACTGTTGAATACCAGCGTCATGGTGACGACGCAATGAATACCATGGAGCCACCACACGCTGACGTCAACGGGGTGAAGCGCGGGTGATGGTGACGCTGTGACGAGACGATCGAACGATGCTGATTCCATGCGAAGACCGAAGAAGTTGGGCGCGTCACAATTCCCAAGTTGCCTATTCTGACCAATGTACCTGCTGGCACAAGGCGAATGGGAAATGGTTTATGGCTCAGGCTATTTGTACGACCGCGTTACACGCCGTGTTCGATTGCCGGCCTCCTGTGCCGCGCATCTTTTTGACGTTTCTTCGTTTGTTCCACAGTTTACGTCGCCCGCCGTGCCGCAATTGGCAGTGTGACGACGTGTCATGCGTGGCTGTTCTCGATAAACACACATGCGCCCAACGACCTAGTGAACACCACCTGATCCGTGGTCTTGCGTCTAGGACACTCGGCAGGAATGGATCAGGCAGGTAGAGGCGTCAGCCTGCTGCCGGCGGTTGGCGGGAAGCAGCTTGTGTACTGGTGCGCTTGTGAAAGGGCGCGCAGGTCAGGTCAGAGCCCGGAACTGCTTTGAAAGTACTCATCCTTTTTGACGGATTGCGAAATTTTGGTGACAGCCTCGTTTTCGTCGCTGCCGTCTTCTTTTTTTCAATTTTATTGGCATTGTGTGGCATTTTCAGCCACATTACTCTGTGCATCTAGTCCTATTCACATGCGCGTTGACCGAAGTTGTCCGGTTGCTTCTGGAACTAAGTGTGTGTTAGCTGCTGTCTTGCTCTGCAGACGATAGGGTTCTCTGAGAATGTGGCTTGTGAGACATCTTGGGAAATATTCTAAGGGACAAGCTCACAATTAATGTGAACACACCTACAATGAAGGCTTACCTCGCCGATTTCAATGGATCCGCGGCGCATTCTTCTTGCTTACGTTTTGGCCTAAGTTAATGTATAGGTTGTACTGAAGACTGTTGAATACCAGCGTCATGCTGACGACGCAATGAATACCATGGAGCCACCACACGTTAATGTCAACGGCGTGAAACGCGGGTGATGGTGACGCTGTGACGAGACGATCGAACGATGCTGATTCCATGCGAAGACCGAAAAAGTTGGGCGCGTCACAATTGCCAAGTTGCCAATTCTGACCAATGTACCCAATGGCACAAGCCCAATCGGAAATGGTTTATGGCTCAGGCCGTTTGTACGACCGCGTCCCACGCCGTGTTCGATTGGCGGCCTCGTGTGCCGCTTATCTTTTTGACGTTTCTTCGTTTGTTCCACAGTTTACGTTGCCCGCCGTGCCGCAATTGTCAGTGTGGCGACGTGTCATGCGTGGCTCTTCGCGATGAACACATATACGCCCAACGAACTAGTGAACATCACCTGATCCGTGGCCTTGTGTCTAGGACACTCGGCAGGAATGGATCAGGGAAGTAGAGGCGTCAGCCTGCTGCCGGCGGTTGGCGGGGACCAGCTTGTGGACCAGTGCGCTTGTGAAAATGCGCGCAGGTCAGGTCAGAGCCCGGAACTGCTTTCAAAAGTACTCACCATTTTTGATGGATAGCGAAATTTAGGTGGCAGCCTCGTTTTCGTCGCTGCCGTTTTCTTTTTTTTTCAATGTTATTGGCATTGTGTGACATTTTCAGCCACCTCACTATTTGCATCTAGTCCCTTTCACGTGCGCGTTGACCAATGTTTTCCGCTGGCTTCTGGAACTAAGAGTGTGTTGGCTGCTATCTTGCTCTGCAGACGATAGCGTTCTCTGAGAATGTGGCATGTGAGACATCTGGGGAAACATTTTAAGGGACAAACCAAAAATTAATGTGAACACACATAAATGAAGGTTTACCTCGCCGATTTCAATGGATCCGCGGCGCATTGCTCTTGCTTACCTTTTGGCCTAGGTTAATGTATAGGTCGTACTGAAGATTGTTGAATACCAGCGTCATGCTGACGACGCAATGAATACCATGGAGCCACCACACGCTGACGTCAACGGCGTGAAACGCGGGTGATGGTGACGCTGTGACGAGACGATCGAACGATGCTGATTCCATGCGAAGACCGAAAAGGTTGGGCGCGTCACAATTGCCAACTTGCCAATTCTGACCAATGTACCCAATGGCACAAGGCCAATCGGAAATGGTGTATAGCTCAGGCCATTTGTACGACCGCGTGCCACGCCGTGTTTGATTGCCGGCCTTCTGCGCCGCTTATCTTTTTGACGTTTCTTCGTTTGTTCCACAGTTTACGTTGCCCGCCGTGCCGCAATTGTCAGTGTGGCGGCGTGTAACGCGTGGATGTTCGCGATAAACACATATACGCCCAACGACCTAGTGAATATCACCTGATCCGTGGCCTTGTGTCTAGGACACTCGGCAGGAATGGATCAGGGAGGTAGAGGCATCAGCCTGCTGCAGGCAGTTGTCGGGGACCAGCTTGTGTACCGGTGCGCTTGTGAAAGGGCGCGCAGATCAGGTCAGAGTCCGGAACTGCTTTGAAAGGCACTCATCCTTTTCGACGGATTGCGAAATTTTGGTGTCAGCCTGTTTTTTGGTCACTGCCGTCTTCTTTTTTTCCAATGTTATTGGCATTGTGTGACATTTTCAGCCACCTTCCTCTGTGTATCTAGTCCCATTGACATGCGCGTTAACCCAAGTTGTCCGCTGGCTTCTGGAACTAAGAGTGTGTTGGCTGCTATCTTGCTCTGCAGACGATAGGGTTCTCTGACAATATGGCTTGTGAGACATCTGGGGAGACATTTTAAGGGACAAACCCACAATTAATCTGAACACACCTACAATGAAGGCTTTCCTCGCCGATTTCAATGGATCCGCGGCGCATCCTCGTTGCTTAGGTTTTGGCATATGTTAATGTATAGCTTGTACTGAAGACTGTTGAATACCAGCGTCATGATGACGACGCAATGAATACCATGGAGCCACCACACGCTGACGTCAACGGGGTGAAGCGCGGGTGATGGTGACGCTGTGACGAGACGATCGAACGATGCTGATTCCATGCGAAGACCGAAGAAGTTGGGCGCGTCACAATTCCCAAGTTGCCTATTCTGACCAATGTACCTGCTGGCACAAGGCGAATGGGAAATGGTTTATGGCTCAGGCTATTTGTACGACCGCGTTACACGCCGTGTTCGATTGCCGGCCTTCTGTGCCGCGCATCTTTTTGACGTTTCTTTGTTTGTTCCACAGTTTACGTCGCCCGCCGTGCCGCAATTGGCAGTGTGACGACGTGTCATGCGTGGCTGTTCTCGATAAACACACATGCGCCCAACGACCTATTGAACACCACCTGATCCGTGGTCTTGCGTCTAGGACACTCGGCAGGAATGGATCAGGCAGGTAGAGGCGTCAGCCTGCTGCCGGCGGTTGGCGGGAAGCAGCTTGTGTACTGGTGCGCTAGTGAAAGGGCGCGCAGGTCGGGTCAGAGCCCAGAACTGCTTTAAAAAGTACTCACCCTTTTTGGCGGATTGTGAAATTTTGGTGGCAGCCTCGTTTTCGTCGCTGCCGTCTTCTTTTTTTTCAGTGTTATTGGCATTGTGTGACATTTTCAACCACCTTCCTCTGTGTATCTAGTCCCATTGGCATGCGCGTTCACCCAAGATGTCCGCTGTCTTCTGGAACTAAGTGTGTGTTGGCTGCTATCTTGCTCTGCAGACGATAGGGTTCTCTGAGAATGTGGCTTGTGAGACATCTTGGGAATCACTTTAAGGGATGTTACGTTTCGCCTACGACGCGCGGTATAGCCGGCGCGGATGCAACGGACGCCGGGGCTTCGTTCCAAGCAGCGGACATTTTGGCCCGTTCAGCGCCGCCGATACGCCTCCCCGCCAAGCGCGTCCAGGCGTGTTTCAGTGCCACGTGTCTTCGTGTGTGCGTGTGTGTGTGTGTGCCACGCTTGTCAAAGCGCAGCAGCCGGGGAGAGGAGCTCCCCAAGTGTGAAGCGAGGAGGTCTGACAGGCGCCGGCCAGGCGATGCGTCACTACACTCGTCTCAACTTGTCTCTCAGCTCGTCCGAGCTCCGCCGTCACGTGGTCTCATCCCGTGACCTTCCTTCTTGCCCGCGACGCCGAGAGTATAAGAGCAGCTGCCCCCGGACGCCAGGAGAGAGGCTCCGATTTCTTCTGTCGAGTTACGTGCTCTCCCGTCTCTCACTTCGGTCGACCTGACCGCCCGCTCTTTTGCGATGTTAGAATAAACCAGTTGTTCTGTTACCAGTCGACTCATGCTTTGCCGGGACCTTCGGATGCTTCCAGTGCCCCAGGCCGCCGCTACCCTTGGGGCTTGCGACCCATTTGCAACAACGGGTGTCAGCGCTGAGTTTGCAACAACTCGTGCCAGCGGTGCGATACCCAACAGCTGGTTGCCAGCGGTTAGATCGCGACAACGGAGGCCAGCAGCGAAGATATGCGGTTGACTGTATGCTGAGCAGCACAACGACCATCCGGGAGCAGTGCAACGAGCCCTGTGTGATGACTGGTTGCCTGCAGCGGAACGACTGCGCTGAATTCTTGGCTGCGAGGTTTGGTGAGTGCGGGACTTTCTTCTACTGAGTTTTGCCAGGCTTTTGTTAGTGTCAGAAACAGAGCTGGTAATTGTGGTTGTCGTTGCTGCCGGGTTAGTTTGCGGCAAGACAATAGTAGGCAGTAGAGAAAGCAGCATTCAGAGCAGCCATGGATTTGAAGTCGTTGCGCAAACCGAAATTGCTGGAGCTTGCAAGAGAGTTGGGTCTGGATGTCTCAGACAAACTCAGAAAACCAGAACTGCTAAGGGCTATTCTGGAGTTAGAAGCTGAGGATGACGAGCTGTCGGAATGCCTTGAGACCATTGAGGAGAGGGAGACGGCAAAAAGACAGGAGCGCGAACTTAAAGAACAGAAAGAGAGACAGGAGCGTGAACTTAAAGAACAGAAAGAGAAAGATGAGCGTGAACGAAAAGAACAGAAAGAAAAAGAAGAGCGCGAACACGCTTTGGAAATGAAGCGTCTCGAGGTAGAGATGGAACGCGCTCGTAATGGAAGTCAGGCACACGGTGCAGGAGAACGAGTATCGTTCAAAATGACTGACCTGATGCGGCCGTTTAAGCTTGGAGAGGACATTGGTTTGTTCCTGGTTAACTTTGAGCGAACGTGCGAGAAGCAGGGGTTCTCTCGGGAAACGTGGCCACAGCGCTTGCTCACTTTGTTACCGGGCGAGGCGGCCGACGTAGTCGCTCGCTTGAATAGAGAGGAGGCAGAGGATTTCGACAAAGTGAAATCGAGTCTGCTAAAAAAGTACAGGCTGTCAGCGGAGGCTTTCCGTCGGAAGTTTCGGGAAAACGAGAAAGGCAGAAGTGAGTCATATACAGAGTTTGCGTACAGGCTTATGTCAAACATGGAGGAGTGGCTCAAAGAAGAGAAAGCGTTTGGTGACCACGAGAAAGTTCTGCAGTGTTTCGGGCTAGAACAGTTTTATAGTCGGTTACCTGAGAACGTGCGGTACTGGGTCTTGGATAGGCCAGACGTTAGTACGGTGGCTAGAGCCGCCGAGCTAGCCGAGGAGTTTGTGACGCGTCGGGCTCGCGGAGCTAAGGACGGTCAAAAGGGTGAATTTGGCTCCAAGTTTGAGAGGCCGAAGTTCACGCCCATGAGAGCAAAGGGGGAAACACGTAGTTCGGATGCAAGTGAAAGCAGTCCGACCGAACGTAAGGAGACGGCGGCAGCCGAAGCCGAACGCAGAAAGCGGTTCGAGACGAGGCAAGCGCGCGTTTGTTATACGTGCCAGAAGCCGGGTCACTTTTCGGCGCAGTGTCCAGAAACAAAAACAAAAGTCGTGTTTTTGTCCTTATGCAGCACTGACGAGAACATGAAGCTTCTCGAGCCTTACATGCGAGACCTCCTCGTGAACGGGAAAGAGTGCCGAGTGCTTCGCGATTCCGCAGCTACGATGGATGTAGTTCACCCCTCCTACGTAGAACCCGATATGTTCACGGGCGAGTGCGCATGGATCAAGCAAGCCGTGGAAGCTCACAGCGTGTGTCTGCCCGTAGCAAAAGTGCTTATTGAAGGACCTTTCGGAGCGCTTGAGACGGAGGCCGCAGTGTCATCTATGCTGCCCCCCCAGTACCCGTACCTATTTTCGAACAGGTCCGATCACCTCCTGCGCGAGAAGGGGCTTTTGTTTGGTGAGGCTAGCGTTCAGGCCTTAACCAGATCGAAGGTTCGGGAGCTCGCTGCAAAGGCGGTAGTTGCGGGACCGACGTTGTCGAACAATGAAAAAGGGTCAGAGGCGCAGCAAGCCGATATTCAGAGCACGCCCGAACTGAATAAAATTGAGCCTGTAGCGTTAAAGGCACCAGATACTGGAGAGGAAATTCCCGATGCGGGAAAGTTAGAAGAGCTATCTGCAGATTTGCTCATCGCGCCTACGTCAGACGGACTTAATAGGTTGCTAAAAGTCAGCCGGTCGGCTTTGATAGCCGAGCAAAAGAAGGATGGCAGCCTAGAAAACATACGCTGCATTGTCAAGGAAGGTATCGCCAAGAAAAATGCTCGCTTTGTGGAAAGAGGTGGGGTCCTGTACCGGAAGTATCTAGACCGCAGAGGAGTGGAGTTCGATCAGCTGATCGTGCCTCAATGCTATCGTCAGGATCTGTTGCGCTTGTCGCATGGGGGTTCGTGGTCCGAACACCTAGGAGTTAAGAAAACGAAGGACCGTCTCTTGCAAGAGTACTATTGGCCAGGGTGTTTTCGGGACGCAGACCACTTTGTGAAGACATGTGACACCTGTCAGCGGGTGGGCAAACCAGGGGACAAATCGAGGGCGCCGTTGAAGTTGGTACCTATCATTACGGAGCCTTTAAGACGGCTCGTTATTGATACAGTGGGACCTCTGCCGGTAACAGCCACGGGGTACAGACACATTTTTACTGTGATCTGCCCAGCGACAAAGTTCCCTGAAGCAGTGCCGCTTAAAGAACTCAGCTCAGTTAAGATAGTCAATGCACTACTGTCCATATTTGCGCGAGTTGGTTTTCCTGCGGAAATCCAATCAGATCAGGGCACAGTGTTTACTAGCGCTTTGACGACAGCCTTTCTCGAAAGGTGCGGGGTAAAGCTGTTACACAGCTCAGTGCACCACCCACAGTCGAATTCCGTTGAGAAGCTCCACTCCGTCATGAAGCGCGTGTTTAGAGCATTGTGTTTTGTACACGAAACTGACTGGGAGCTGTGTCTGCCTGGGGTGATGTTTGCATTGAGGACCGCGCCGCATGCGGCTACGGGGTTTTCGCCAGCTGAGCTAGTGTACGGTCGCTCGCTGCGATCTCCGCTTCGCATGCTTCGAGACGGATCACTGCGCTCTCCAATGGCTGCAGACTATCTCTTCCACAAATGGCCGCCTCCTGCGCTGGAGCCTCGCTTTGCAACAATATTCCTTTGAGGTGCGTTACAAAAAGGGGAGTCTCAACGGTAACGCCGATGGCTTAAGTCGAAGCCCCTAACGTGGGAATCAGCCTCAAAATTGTTTGTTACTGATGTTTTTCTTCCTGAGGCAGGATTTTTAGCATTGCTTTTGTGTAGTGTTTCAAAGTGATGATGTGCTTTCTCGTGCAATTTTCCAATTTGTGGACGTGTTCTGAGTGCTGCTAAACTACTGTAAGGAACTAGGCAGTAGTATAAAAGGGGAAAGAGCCTGGCAGGGCTTAGTGAGGGTTGTTTCGTGCTTGCTGACTGAGCGGTTGAGTTTCGGCGTAGTTCTAACGCTTGCCGAGAACGAGAACAAAAATGTCAACTCTCCCTAAGTCACTTTGCAGTGTCCTGTATGAACCTGAACGAGAGAACGAGGCCTTCTCTGTGCGCTGCGCTCAAGAAACGCCGAAGGACGACCGTCTTCGGTTATGAGCATCATCAAGCGACATCCCTCCGGACAGCGGATGCAGTCCCCTGACCATCGGGATCTCCTTCCCCCGGCGGGGTGGTCTGTTACGTTTCGCCTACGACGCGCGGTATAGCCGGCGCGGATGCAACGGACGCCGGGGCTTCGTTCCAAGCAGCGGACATTTTGGCCCGTTCAGCGCCGCCGATACGCCTCTCCGCCAAGCGCGTCCAGACGTGTTTCAGTGCCACGTGTCTTCGTGTGTGCGTGTGTGTGTGTGTGTGCCACGCTTGTCAAAGCGCAGCAGCCGGGGAGAGGAGCTCCCCAAGTGTGAAGCGAGGAGGTCTGACAGGCGCCGGCCAGGCGATGCGTCACTACACTCGTCTCAACTTGTCTCTCAGCTCGTCCGAGCTCCGCCGTCACGTGGTCTCAGCCCGTGACCTTCCTTCTTGCCCGCGACGCCGAGAGTATAAGAGCAGCTGCCCCCGGACGCCAGGAGAGAGGCTCCGATTTCTTCTGTCGAGTTACGTGCTCTCCCGTCTCTCACTTCGGTCGACCTGACCGCCCGCTCTTTTGCGATGTTAGAATAAACCAGTTGTTCTGTTACCAGTCGACTCATGCTTTGCCGGGACCTTCGGATGCTTCCAGTGCCCCAGGCCGCCAGGCCAACGCTACCCTTGGGGCTTGCGACCCATTTGCAACAACGGGCGTCAGCACTGAGGTTCCAACAACTCGTGCCAGCGGTGCGATTCCAACAGGGACAAAGCCACAATTAATGTGAACACACCTACAATGAAGGTTTACCTCGCCGATTTCAATGGATCCGCGATGCATTCTTCTTGCTTAGGTTTTGGCCTAGGTTAATGTATAGGTTGTACTGAAGACTGTTGAATACCAGCGTCAGGGTGACGACGCATTGAATACCATGGAGCCACCACACGCTGACGTCAACGGGGTGAAGCGCGGGTGATGGTGACGCTGTGACGAGACGATCGAACGATGCGGATTCCATGCGAAGACCGAAAAAGTTGGGCGCGTCACAATTCCCAAGTTGCCAATTCTCACCAATGTACCCAGTGGCACAAGGCCAATCGGTAATGCTTTATGGCTTAGGCTATTTGTACGACCGCGTGCCACGCCGTGTTCGATTGCCGGCCTTCTGTGCCGCTTATCTTTTTGACGTTTCTTCCTTTGTTCCACAGTTTACGTTGCCCGCCGTGCCGCAATTGTCAGTGTGGCGACGTGTCATGCGTGGCTGTTCGCGAAAAACACATATACGCCCAACGACCTAGTGAACATCACCTGATCCGTGCCCTCGTATCTAGGACACTCGGCAGGAATGGATCAGGGAGGTAGAGGCGTCAGCCTGCTGCCGCCAGTTGGCGGGGACCAGCTTGTGTACCGGTGCGCTTGTGAAAGGGCGCGCAGGTCAGGTCAGAGCCCGGAACTGCTTTGAAAGTACTCATCCTTTTTGACGGATTGCGAAATTTTGGTGACAGCCTCGTTTTCGTCGCTGCCATCTTCTTTTTCTTTCAAAGTTATTGGCATTATGTGACATTTTCAGCCACCTTACTCGTTGCATCTAGTCCCTTTCACGTGCGCGTTGACCCAAGTTGTCCGCTGGTTTCTGGAACTAAGTGTGTGTTGGCTGCTATCTTGCTCTGCAGACGATAGGGTTCTCTGAGAATGTGGCTTGTGAGACATCTTGGGAAACATTCTAAGGGACAAGCTCACAATTAATGTGAACACACCTACAATGAAGGCTTACCTCGCCGATTTCAATGGATCCGCGGCGCATTCTTCTTGCTTACGTTTTGGCCTAAGTTAATGTATAGGTTGTACTGAAGACTGTTGAATACCAGCGTCATGCTGACGACGCAATGAATACCATGGAGCCACCACACGTTGATGTCAACGGCGTGAAACGCGGGTGATGGTGACGCTGTGACGAGACGATCGAACGATGCTGATTCCATGCGAAGACCGAAAAAGTTGGGCGCGTCACAATTGCCAAGTTGCCAATTCTGACCAATGTACCCAATGGCACAAGCCCAATCGGAAATGGTTTATGGCTCAGGCCGTTTGTACGACCGCGTCCCACGCCGTGTTCGATTGGCGGCCTCGTGTGCCGCTTATCTTTTTGACGTTTCTTCGTTTGTTCCACAGTTTACGTTGCCCGCCGTTCCGCAATTGTCAGTGTGGCGACGTGACATTCGTGGCTCTTCGCGATAAACACATATACGCCCAACGACCTAGTGAACATCACCTGATCCGTGGCCTTGTGTCTAGGACACTCGGCAGGAATGGTTCAGGGAAGTAGAGGCGTCAGCCTGCTGCCGGCAGTTGGCGGTAACCAGCTTGTGTACCGGTGCGCTTGTCAAAGGGCGCGCAGGTTGCGTCAGAGCCCGGAACTGCTTTGAAAAGTACTGACCATTTTTGACGGATTGCGAAATTTAGGTGGCAGCCTCGTTTTCGTCGCTGCCGTCTTCTTTTTTTTTCAATGTTATTGGCATTGTGTGACATTTTCAGCCACCTCACTATTTGCATCTAGTCCCTTTCACGTGCGCGTTGACCCATGTTTTCCGCTGGCTTCTGGAACTAAGAGTGTGTTGGCTGCTATCTTGCTCTGCAGACGATAGCGTTCTCTGAGAATGTGGCATGTGAGACATCTGGGGAAACATTTTAAGGGACAAACCAAAAATTAATGTGAACACACATACAATGAAGGTTTACCTCGCCGATTTCAATGCATCCGCGGCGCATTCTTCTTGCTTACCTTTTGGCCTAGGTTAATGTATAGGTTGTACTGAAGATTGTTGAAATACCAGCGTCCTGCTGACGACGCAATGCATACCATGGAGCCACCACGCGCTGACGTCAACGGCGTGAAACGCGGGGGATGGTGACGCGCTGACGAGACGATCGAACGATGCTGATTCCATGCGAAGACAGAAAATGTTGGGCGCGTTACAATTGCCAAGTTGCCAATTCTGACCAATGTACCCAATGGAACAAGGCCAATCGGAAATGGTGTATAGCTCAGGCCATTTGTACGACCGCGTGCCACGCCGTGTTTGATTGCCGGCCTTCTGCGCCGCTTATCTTTATGACGTTTCTTCGTTTGTTCCACAGTTTACGTTGCCCGCCGTGCCGCAATTGTCAGTGTGGCGAGGTGTAACGCGTGGATGTTCGCGATAAACACATACGCCCAACGACCTAGTGAACATCACCTGATCCGTGGCCTTGTGTCTAGGACACTCGGCAGGAATGGATCAGGGAGGTAGAGGCGTCAGCCTACTGCAGGCAGTTGGCGGGGACCAGCTTGTGTACCGGTGCGCTTGTGAAAGGGCGCGCAGATCAGGTCAGAGTCCGGAACTGCTTTGAAAGGTACTCATCCTTTTCGACGGATTGCGAAATTTTGGTGTCAGCCTCTTTTTTGGTCGCTGCCGTCTTCTTTTTTTCCAATGTTATTGGCATTGTGTGACATTTTCAGCCACCTTCCTCTGTGTATCTAGTCCCATTGACATGCGCGTTAATCCAAGTTGTCCGCTGCCTTCTGGAACTAAGAGTGTGTTGGCTGCTATCTTGCTCTGCAGACGATAGGGTTCTCTGACAATGTGGCTTGTGAGACATCTGGGGAAACATTTTAAAGGACAAACCAAAAATTAATGTGAACACACATACAATGAAGTATTACCTCGCCGATTTCAATGTATCCGCGGCGCATTCTTCTTGCTTACCTTTTGGCCTAGGTTAATGCATAGGTTGTACGGAAGATTGTTGAATACGAGCGTCATGCTGACGACGCAATGAATACCATGGAGCCACCACACGCTGACGTCAACGGCGTGAAACGCGGGTGATGGTGACGCTGTGACGAGACGATCGAACGATGCTGATTCCATGCGAAGACCGAAACAGTTGGGCGCGTCACAGTTGCCAACTTGCCAATTCTGACCAATGTACCCAATGGCACAAGCCCAATCGGAAATGGTTAATGGCTCAGGCCATTTGCACGACCGCGTGCCACGATGTGTTCGATTGCCGGCCTTCTGTGCCGCTTATCTTTTTGACGTTTCTTCGTTTGTTCCACAGTTTACGTTGCCCGCCGTTCCGCAATTGTCAGTGTGGCGACGTGTCATGCGTGGCTCTTCGCGATAAACACATATACGCCCAACGACCTAGTGAACATCACCTGATCCGTGGCCTTGTGTCTAGGACACTCGGCAGGAATGGATCAGGGAAGTAGAGGCGTGAGCCTGCTGCCGGCAGTTGGCGGGAACCAGCTTGTGTACCGGTGCGCTTGTGAAAGGGCGCGCAGGTTGCGTCAGAGCCCGGAACTGCTTTGAAAAGTACTCACCCTTTTTGACGGATTGCGAAATTTAGGTGGCAGCCTCGTTTTCGTCGCTGCCGTCTTCTTTTTTTTTCAATGTTATTGGTATTGGGTGACATTTTCAGCCACCTTACTCTTTGCATCTAGTCTATTTCACGTGCGCGTTCACCCATCTTTTCCGTTGGCTTACGGAACTAAGAGTGTGTTGGCTGCTATCTTGCTCTGCAGACGAGAGGGTTCTCTGAGAATGTGGCATGTGAGACATCTGGGGAAACATTTTAAGGGACAAACCAAAAATTATTGTGAGCACACATACAATGAAGGTTTACCTAGCCCATTTCAATGGATCCACGGCGCATTCTTCTTGCTTACCTTTTGGCATAGGTTAATGTAAAGGTTGTACTGAAGACTGTTGAATACCAGCGCCATGCTGACGACGCAATGCATACCATGGAGCCACCACGCGCTGACTTCAACGGCGTGAAACGCGGGGGATGGTGACGCGCTGACGAGACGATCGAACGATGCTGATTCCATGCGAAGACAGAAAAAGTTGGGCGCGTCACAATTGCCAACTTGCCAATTCTGACCAATGTACCCAATGGCACAAGCCCAATCGGAAATGGTTTATGGCTCAGGCCATTTGTACGACCACGTGCCACGCCGTGTTCCATTGCCGGCCTTCTGTGCCGCTTATCTTTTTGACGTTTCTTCGTTTGTTCCACAGTTTACGTTGCCCGCCGTGCCGCAATTGTCAGTGTGGCGACGTGTCATGCGTGGCTGTTCTCGATAAACACATATACGCCCAACGACCTAGTGAACATCACCTGATCCCTGGCCTTGTGTCTATGACACTCGGCAGAAATGGATCAGGGAGGTAGAGGCGTCAGCCTGCTGCCGGCGGTTGGCGGGGACCAGCTTGTGGACCAGTGCGCTTGTGAAAGGGCGCGCAGGTCAGGTCAGAGCCCGGAACTGCTTTCAAAAGTACTCATCCTTTTTGATGGATTGCGAAATTTCGGTGGCAGCCTCGTTTTTGGTCGCTGCCGTCTTCTTTTTTTCCAATGTTATTTACATTGTGTAACATTTTCAGCGACCTTCCTCTGTGCATCTACTCATATTCACCTGCGCGTTGACCCAAGTTGTCCGCTTGCTTCTGTAACTAAGTGTGTGTTGGCTGCTATCTTGCTCTGCAGACGATAGGGTTCTCTGAGAATGTGGCTTGTGAGACATCTTGGGAAACATTTTAAGGGACAAACCCACAATTAATGTGAACACACCTACAATGAAGGCTTATGTCGCCGATTACAATGGATCCACGGCGCATTCTTCTTACATACAATTTGGCCTAGGTTCATGTATAGGTTGCACTGAAGACTGCTGAATACCAGCGTCATGCTGACGACGCAACGAATACCATGGAGCCACCACACGCTGACGTCAACGGCGTGAAACGCGGGTGATGGTGACGCTGCGACGAGACGATCGAACGATGCTAATTCCATGCGAAGACCGAAAAAGTTTGGCGCGTCACAATTTCCAAGTTGCCTATTCTGACCAATGTACCCAATGGCACAAGGCCAATCGGAAATGGTTTATGGCTCAGGCTATTTGTACGACCGCTTGCCACGCCGTGTTCGATTGCCGGCCTTCTGTGCCGCTCATCTTTTTGACGCTTCTTCGTTTGTTCCACAGTTTACGTTACCCGCCGTGCCGCAATTGTCAGTGTGACGACGTGACATGCGTGGCTGTTCTCGATAAACACATATACGCCCAACGACCTAGATAACATCACCTGATCCGTGGCCTTGTGTCTAGGACACTCGGCAGGAACGGATCAGGGAGGTAGAGGCGTCAGCCTACTGCAGGCAGTTGGCGGGGACCAGCTTGTGTACCGGTGCGCTTGTGAAAGGGCGCGCAGATCAGGTCAGAGTCCGGAACTGCTTTGAAAGGTACTCATCCTTTTCGACGGATTGCGAAATTTTGGTGTCAGCCTCGTTTTCGTCGCTGCCGTTTTCTTTTTTTTTCAATGTTATTGGCATTGTGTGACATTTTCAGCCACCTCACTATTTGCATCTAGTCCCTTTCACGTGCGCGTTGACCAATGTTTTCCGCTGGCTTCTGGAACTAAGAGTGTGTTGGCTGCTATCTTGCTCTGCAGACGAAAGCGTTCTCTGAGAATGTGGCATGTGAGACATCTGGGGAAACATTTTAAGGGACAAACCAAAAATTAATGTGAACACACATAAATGAAGGTTTACCTCGCCGATTTCAATGTATCCGCGGCGCATTGCTCTTGCTTACCTTTTGGCCTAGGTTAATGTATAGGTTGTACTGAAGATTTTTGAATACCAGCGTCATGCTGACGACGCAATGAATACCATGGAGCCACCACACGCTGACGTCAACGGCGTGAAACGCGGGTGATGGTGACGCTGTGACGAGACGATCGAACGATGCTGATTCCATGCGAAGACCGAAAAGGTTGGGCGCGTCACAATTGCCAACTTGCCAATTCTGACCAATGTACCCAATGGCACAAGGCCAATCGGAAATGGTGTATAGCTCAGGCCATTTGTACGACCGCGTGCCACGCCGTGTTTGATTGCCGGCCTTCTGCGCCGCTTATCTTTTTGACGTTTCTTCGTTTGTTCCACAGTTTACGTTGCCCACCGTGCCGCAATTGTCAGTGTGGCGACGTGTAACGCGTGGATGTTCGCGATAAACACATATACGCCCAACGACCTAGTGAACATCACCTGATCCGTGGCCTTGTGTCTAGGACACTCGGCAGGAATGGATCAGGGAGGTAGAGGCGTCAGCCTGCTGCAGGTAGTTGGCGGGGACCAGCTTGTGTACCGGTGCGCTTGTGAAAGGGCGCGCAGATCAGGTCAGAGTCCGGAACTGCTTTGAAAGGTACTCATCCTTTTCGACGGATTGCGAAATTTTGGTGTCAGCCTCTTTTTTGGTCGCTGCCGTCTTCTTTTTTCCCAATGTTATTGGCATTGTGTGACATTTTCAGCCACCTTCCTCTGCGTATCTAGTCCCATTGACATGCGCGTTAATCCAAGTTGTCCGCTGGCTTTTGGAACTAAGAGTGTGTTGGCTGCTATCTTGCTCTGCAGACGATAGGGTTCTCTGACAATGTGGCTTGTGAGACATCTGGGGAAACATTTTAAAGGACAAACCAAAAATTAATGTGAACACACATACAATGAAGGTTTACCTCGCCGATTTCAATGTATCCGCGGCGCATTCTTCTTGCTTACCTTTTGGCCTAGGTTAATGTATAGGTTGTACGGAAGATTGTTGAATACGAGCGTCATGCTGACGACGCAATGAATACCATGGAGCCACCACACGCTGACGTCAACGGCGTGAAACGCGGGTGATGGTGACGCTGTGCCGAGACGATCGAACGATGCTGATTCCATGCGAAGACCGAAACAGTTGGGCGCGTCACAATTGCCAACTTGCCATTTCTGACCAATGTACCCAATGGCGCAAGCCCAATCGGAAATGGTTAATGGCTCAGGCCATTTGTACGACCGCGTGCCACGATGTGTTCGATTGCCGGCCTTCTGTGCCGCTTATCTTTTTGACGTTTCTTCGTTTGTTCCACAGTTTACGTTGCCCGCCGTGCCGCAATTGTCAGTGTGGCGACGTGTAACGCGTGGATGTTCGCGATAAACACATATACGCCCAACAACCTAGTGAACATCACCTGATCCGTGGCCTTGTGTCTAGGACACTCGGCAGGAATAGATCAGGGAGGTAGAGGCGTCAGCCTGCTGCCGCCAGTTGGCGGGGACCAGCTCGTGTACCGGTGCGCTTGTGAAAGGGCGCGCAGGTCGGGTCTGAGCCCTGAACTGCTTTGAAAAGTACACATCCTTTTTGACGGATTGCGAAATTTTGGCGACAGTCTCGTTTTCGTCGCTGCCGTCTTCTTTTTTTTTTCAATGTTATTGGCATTGTGTGACATTTTCAGCCACCTCGCTATTTGCATCTAGTCCCTTTCACGTGCGCGTTGACCCATGTTTTCCGCTGGCTTCTGGAACTAAGAGTGTGTTGGCTGCTATCTTGCTCTGCAGACGATAGCGTTCTCTGAGAATGTGGCATGTGAGACATCTGGGGAAACATTTTAAGGGACAAACCAAAAATTAATGTGAACACACATACAATGAAGGTTTACCTCGCCGATTTCAATGGATCCGCGGCGCATTCTTCTTGCTTACCTTTCGGCCTAGGTTAATGTATAGGTTGCACTGAAGATTGTTGAATACCAGCGTCCTGCTGACGACGCAATGAATACTATGGAGCCACCACACGCTGACGTCAGCGGCGTGAAACGCGGGTGATGGTGAAGCTGTGACGAGACGATCGAACGATGCTGATTCCATGCGAAGACCGAAAAAGTTGGGCGCGTCACAATTGCCAAGTTGCCAATTCTGACCAATGTACCCAATAGCACAAGCCGAATCGGAAATGGTTAATGGTTCAGGCCATTTGTACGACCGCGTGCCACGTCGTGTTCGATTGCCGGCCTTCTGTGCCGCTTATCTTTTGACGTTTCTTCGTTTGTTCCACAGTTTACGTTGCCCGCCGTGCCGCAATGGTCAGTGTGGCGACGTGTCATGCGTGGCTGTTCTCGATAAACGCATATACGCCCAACGACCTAGTGAACATCACCTGATCCGTGGCCTTTTTTCTAGGACACTCGGCAGGAATGGATCAGGGAGGTAGAGGCGTCAGCCTACAGCCGGCGGTTGGCGGGGACCAGCCTGTGTACCGGTGCGCTTGTGAAAGGGCGCGCAGGTCGGGTCAGAGCCCGCAGCTGCTTTAACAAGTACTCATCCTTTTTGACGGATTGCGAAATTTTGGTGGCAGCCTCGTTCTTCGTCGCTGCCGTATTCTTTTTTTTTTCAATGTTATTGGCATTGTGTCACATTTTCAGCCACCTTCCTTTGTGCATCTAGTCCCATTGACATGCGCGCTGACCCAAATTGTCCGCTGGCTTCCGGAACTAAGAATGTGTTGGCTGCTATCTTGCTCTGCAGACGATAGGGTTCTCTGAGAATGTGGCTTGTGAGACATCTTGGGAAACATTCAAAGGGACAAGCTCACAATTATTGTGAACACACCTACAATGAAGGATTACCTCGCCGATTTCAGTGGATCGGCGGCGCATTCTTCTTGCTTACGTTTTGGCCTAAGTTAACGTATAGGTTGTACTGAAGACAGTTGAATACCAGCGTCATGGTGACGACGCAATGAATACCATGGAGCTACCACACGCTGACGTCAACGGCTTGAAACGCGGGTGATGGGGACGCTGTGACGAGATGATCGAACGATGCTGATTCCATACGAAGACCGAAGAAGTTGGGCGCGTCAGAATTCCCAAGTTGCCAATTCTCACCAATGTACCCAATGGCACAAGGTCTATCGGAAGTGGTTTATATCTCAGGCTATTTGTACGACCGCGTTCCACGCCGTGTTCGATTGCCGGCCTTCTGTGCCGCTCATCTTTTTGACGTTTCTTCGTTTGTTCCACAGTTTACGTTGCCCGCCGTGCCGCAATTGTCAGTGTGGCGACGTGTCATGCGTGGCTGTTCGCGATAAACACATATACGCCCAACGACCTCGTGAGCATCACCTGATCCGTGGCCTTGTGTCTAGGACACTCGGCAGGAATGGATCAGGGAAGTAGAGTCAGCCTGCTGACGGCAGTTGGCGGGGACCAGCTTGCGTACCGGTGCGCTTGCGAAAGGGCGCGCAGGTCAGGTCAGAGCCCGGGACTGCTTTGAATAGTACTCATCCATTTTGACGGATTGCGAAATTTTGGTGGCAGCCTCGTTTTTGGTCGCTACCGTCTTCTATTTTCCAATAATATTGGCATTGTGTGACATTTTCAGCCACCTTCCTCTGTGTATCTAGTCCCATTGACATGCGCGTTGACCCAGGTTGTCCGCTGGCTTCTGGAACTCATAGTGTGTTGGCTGCTATCTTGCTCTGCAGACGATAGGGTTCTCTGAGAATGTGGCATGTGAGACATCTTGGGAAAATTTATGGGACAAACCCACAAACACTGTGAACACACCTACGATGAACGCTTACGTCGCTCATTTCAATGGATCCGCGGCGCTTCCTTTTTGCTTACGTTTTGGCCTAGGTTAATGTATAGGTTGTACTGAAGACTGTTGAATACCAGCGTCATGCTGACGACGCAATGAATACCATGGAGCCACCACACGCTGACGTCAACGCCGTGAAACGCGGGTGATGGTGACGCTGTGACGACACGATCGAACGATGCTGATTCCATGCGAAGACCGAAAAAGTTGGGCGCGTCACAATTGCCAAGTTGCCAATTCTGACCAATGTACCCAATGGCACAAGCCCATCGGAAATGGTTAATGGTTCAGGCCATTTGTACGACCGCGTGCCACGATGTGTTCGATTGCCGGCCTTCTGTGCAGCTCATCTTTTTGAGGTTTCTTCGTTTGTTCCACAGTTTACGTTGCCCGCCGTGCCGCAATTGTCAGTGTGACGACGTGTCATGCGTGGCTCTTCGCGATAAACACATATACGCCCAACGACCTAGTGAACATCACCTGATCCGTGGCCTTGCGTCTAGGACATTCGGCAGGAATGGATCAGGGAGGTAGAGGCGTCAGCCTGCTGCCGGCGGTTGGCGGGGACCAGCTTGTGTACCGGTGCGCTTGTGAAAGGGCGCACAGGTCGGGTCAGAGCCCGGAAATGCTTTGAAAAGTACTCACCCTTTTCGACGGATTGCGAAACTTTGGTGGCAGCCTCGTTTTCGTCGCTGCCGTCTTCCTTTTTTCAATGTTATTGGCATTGTGTGACATTTTCAGCGACCTTCCTCTGTGCATCTAGTCCCTTTCACATGCGCGTTGACCCAAGTTGTCAGCGTGCTTCTGGAACTAAGTGTGTGTTGGCTGCTATCTTGCTCTGCAGTCGATAGGGTTCTTTGAGAATGTGGCATGTGAGCCATCTTGGGAGTCATTTTATGGGACAAATCCACAATTAATGTGAACACACCTACATTGAAGGCTTACCTCGCCGATTTCAATGGATCCGCAGGGCATTCTTCTTGCTTACGTTTTGGCCTAGGTTAATGTATAGGTTGTACTGAAGACTGTTGAATACCAGCGTCATGGTGACGACGCGATAAATACCATGGAGCCACCACACGCTGACGTCAACGGCGTGAAACGCGGGTGATGGTGACGCTGTGACGAGAGGATCGAACGATGCTGATTCCATGCGAACACCGAAGAAGTTAGGCGCGTCACAATTTCCAAGTTGCCTATTCTGACCAATGTACCCAATGACACAAGGCCAATCGGAAGTGGTTTATGGCTCAGGCTATTTGTACGACCGCGTGCCACGCCGTGTTCGATTGCCGGCCTTCTGTGCAGCTCATCTTTTTGAGGTTTCTTCGTTTGTTCCACAGTTTACGTTGCCCGCCGTGCCGCAATTGTCAGTGTGACGACGTGTCATGCGTGGCTGTTCTCTATAAACACATATACGCCCAACGACCTAGTGAACATCACCTGATCCGTGGCCTTGCGTCTAGGACACTCGGCAGGAATGGATCAGGGAGGTAGAGGCGTCAGCCTGCTGCCGGCGGTTGGCGGGGACCAGCTTGTGTACCGGTGCGCTTGTGAAAGGGCGCACAGGTCGTGTCAGAGCCCAGAAATGCTTTGAAAAGTACTCAGCCTTTTCGACGGATTGCGAAACTTTGGTGGCAGCCTCGTTTTCGTCGCTGCCGTCTTCCTTTTTTCAATGTTATTGGCATTGTGTGATAATTTCAGCGACCTTCCTCTGTGCATCTAGTCCCATTCACATGCGCGTTGACCCAAGTTGTCAGCGTACTTCTGGAACTAAGTGTGTGTTGGCTGCTATCTTGCTCTGCAGTCGATAGGGTTCATTGAGAATGTGGCATGTGAGACATCTTGGGAATCATTTTAAGGGACAAATCCACAATTAATGTGAACAAACCTACAATGAAGGCTTACGTCGCCGATTTCGATGGATCCGCAGGGCATTCTTCTTGCTTACGTTTTAGCTTATGTTATTGTGTAGGTTGTACTGAAGACTGTTGAATACCAGCGTCATGGTGACGACGCAATGAATACCATGGAGCCACCACACGCTGACGTCAACGGCGTGAAACGCGGGAGATGGTGACGCTGTGACGAGAGGATCGAACGATGCTGATTCTATGTGAACACCGAAGAAGTTGGGCGCGTCACAATTTCCAAGTTGCCTATTCTGACCAATGTACCCAATGACACAACGCCAATCGGAAGTGGTTTATGGCTCAGGCTATTTGTACGACCGCGTGCCACGCCGTGTTCGATTGCCGGCCTTCTGTGCCGCTCATCTTTTTGAGGTTTCTTCGTTTGTTCCACAGTTTACGTTGCCCGCCGTGCCGCAATTGTCAGTGTGACGACGTGTCATGCGTGGCTGTTCTCTATAAACACATATACGCCCAACGACCTAGTGAACATCACCTGATCCGTGGCCTTGCGTCTAGGACATTCGGCAGGAATGGATCAGGGAGGTAGAGGCGTCAGCCTGCTGCCGGCGGTTGGCGGGGACCAGCTTGTGTACCGGTGCGCTTGTGAAAGGGCGCACAGGTCGGGTCAGAGCCCAGAAATGCTTTGAAAAGTACTCAGCCTTTTCGACGGATTGCGAAATTTTGGTGGCAGCCTCGTTTTTGGTCGCTGCCGTCTTCCTTTTTTCAATGTTATTGGCATTGTGTGACATTTTCAGCGACCTTCCTCTGTGCATCTAGTCCCATTCACATGCGCGTTGACCCAAGTTGTCAGCGTGCTTCTGGAACTAAGTGTGTGTTGGCTGCTATCTTGCTCTGCAGTCGATAGGGTTCATTGAGAATGTGGCATGTGAGACATCTTGGGAATAAATTTAAGGGACAAATCCACAATTAATGTGAACAAACCTACAATGAAGGCTTACGTCGCCGATTTCGATGGATCCGCAGGGCATTCTTCTTGCTTACGTTTTAGCTTATGTTATTGTGTAGGTTGTACTGAAGACTGTTGAATACCAGCGTCATGGTGACGACGCAATGAATACCATGGAGCCACCACACGCTGACGTCAACGGCGTGAAACGCGGGAGATGGTGACGCTGTGACGAGAGGATCGAACGATGCTGATTCCATGTGAACACCGAAGAAGTTGGGCGCGTCACAATTTCCAAGTTGCCTATTCTGACCAATGTACCCAATGACACAACGCCAATCGGAAGTGGTTTATGGCTCAGGCTATTTGTACGACCGCGTGCCACGCCGTGTTCGATTGCCGGCCTTCTGTGCCGCTCATCTTTTTGACGTTTCTTCGTTTGTTCCACAGTTTACGTTGCCCGCCGTGCCGCAATTATCAGTGTGGCGACGTGTCATGCGTGGCTGTTCGCGATAAACACATATACGCCCAACGACCTAGTGAACATCACCTGATCCGTGGCCTTGTGTCTAGGACACTCGGCAGGAATGAATCAGGGAGGTAGAGGCGTCAGCCTGCTGCCGGCGGTTGGCGGGGACCAGCTTGCGTACCGGTGCGCTTGTGAAAGGGCGCGCAGGTCAGGTCAGAGCCCGGAACCGCTTTGAATAGTACTCATCCATTTTGACGGATTGCGAAATTTTGGTGGCAGCTTCGTTTTTGGTCGCTGCCGTCTCGCTTTTTTCAATGTTATTGCCATTGTGTGACATTTTCAGCCACCTTCCTCTGTGTATCTAGTCCCAATGGCATGCGCGTTGACCCAGGTTGTCCGCTGGCTTCTGGAACTCATAGTGTGTTGGCTGCTATCTTGCTCTGCAGACGATAGGGTTCTCTGAGAATGTGGCATGTGAGACATCTTGGGAAAAATTCATGGGACAAACCCACAAACACTGTGAACACACCTACGATGAACGCTTACGTCGCTCATTTCAATGGATCCGCGGCGCTTCCTTCTTGCTTACGTTTTGGCCTAGGTTAATGTATAGGTTGTACTGAAGACTGTTGAATACCAGCGTCATGCTGACGACGCAATGAATACCATGGAGCCACCACACGCTGACGTCAACGCCGTGAAACGCGGGTGATGGTGACGCTGTGACGAGACGATCGAACGATGCTGATTCCATGCGAAGACCGAAAAAGTTGGGCGCGTCACAATTGCCAAGTTGCCAATTCTGACCAATGTGCGCAATGGCACAAGCCCAATCGGAAATTGTTTATGGCTCAGGCCATTTGTACGACCGCGCGCCATGGCGTGTTCGATTGCCGGCCTTCTTTGCCGCTTATCTTTTTGACGTTTCTTCGTTTGTTCCACAGTTTACGTTGCCCGCCGTGCCGCAATTGTCAGTGAGGCAATGTGTCACGCGTGGCTGTTCTCGATAAACACATATACGCCCAACGACCTCGTGAACATCACCTCATCCGTGGCCTTGTATCTAGGACACTCGGCAGGAATGGATCAGGGAGGTAGAGCCAGCCTGCTGACGGCAGTTGGCGGGGACCAGCTTGCGTACCGGTGCGCTTGCGAAAGGGCGCGCAGCTCAGGTCAGAGCCCGGAACTGCTTTGAAAAGTACTCATCCTTTTTGACGGATTGCGAAATTTTGGTGGCAGCCTCGTTTTTGGTCGCTACCGTCTTCTATTTTCCAATAATATTGGCATTGTGTGACATTTTCAGCCACCTTCCTCTGTGTATCTAGTCCCATTGACATGCGCGTTGACCCAGGTTGTCCGCTGGCTTCTGGAACTCATAGTGTGTTGGCTGCTATCTTGCTCTGCAGACGATAGGGTTCTCTGAGAATGTGGCATGTGAGACATCTTGGGAAAAATTTATGGGACAAACCCACAAACACTGTGAACACACCTACGATGAACGCTTACGTCGCTCATTTCAATGGATCCGCGGCGCTTCCTTCTTGCTTACGTTTTGGCCTAGGTTAATGTATAGGTTGTACTGAAGACTGTTGAATACCAGCGTCATGCTGACGACGCAATGAATACCATGGAGCCACCACACGCTGACGTCAACGGCGTGAAACGCGGGTGATGGTGACGCTGTGACGAGACGATCGAACGATGCTGATTCCATGCGAAGACCGAAACAGTTGGGCGCGTCACAATTGCCAACTTGCCAATTCTGACCAATGTACCCAATGGCACAAGCCCAATCGGAAATGGTTAATGGCTCAGGCCATTTGTTCGACCGCGTGCCACGATGTGTTCGATTGCCGGCCTTCTCTGCCGCTTATCTTTTTGACGTTTCTTCGTTTGTTCCACAGTTTACGTTGCCCGCCGTTCCGCAATCGTCAGTGTGGCGACGTGTCATGCTTGGCTCTTCGCGATAAACACATATACGCCCAACGACCTAGTGAAGATCACCTGATCCGTGGCCTTGTGTCTAGGACACTCGGCAGGAATGGATCAGGGAAGTAGAGGCGTGAGCCTGCTGCCGGCAGTTGGCGGGAACCAGCTTGTGTACCGGTGCGCTTGTGAAAGGGCGCGCAGGTTGCGTCACAGCCCGGAACTGCTTTGAAAAGTACTCACCCTTTTTGAAGGATTACGACATTTTGGTGGCAGCCTCTTTTCCGTCGCTTGCGTCTTCATTTTTTCAATGTTGTTTGCATTGTGTGACATTTTCAGCGACCTTCCTCTGTGCATCTAGTCCCATTGACCTGCGCGTTGACCCAAGTTGTCCGCTTGCTTCTGGAACTAAGTCTGTGTTGCATGCTATCTTGCTCTGCAGACGATAGGGTTCTATGAGAATGTGGCTTGTGAGACATCTTGGGAAACATTTTAAGGGACAAACCCACAAACAATGTGAACACACCTACAATGAAGCCTTACGTCGCCGATTTCAATGGATCCGCAGGGCATTCTTCTTGCTTACGTTTTGGCCTAGGTTAATGTATAGGTTGTACTGAAGACTGTTGAATACCAGCGTCATGCTGACGACGCAATGAATACCATGGAGCCACCACACGCTGACGTCAACGGCGTGAAACGCGGGTGATGGTGACGCTGTGACGAGACGATCGAACGATGCTGATTCCATGCGAAGACCGAGAAAGTTGGGCGCGTCACAATTCCCTAGTTGCCAATTCTGACCAATGTACCCAATAGCGCAAGGCCAATCGGAAATGGTTTATGGCTAAGGCCATTTGCACGACCGCGTGCCACGCCGTGTTCCATTGCCGGCTTTCTGTGCCGCTTATCTTTTTGACGTTTCTTCGTTTGTTCCACAGTTTACGTTGCCCGCCGTGCCGCAATTATCAGTGTGGCGACGTGTCATGCGTGGCTGTTCGCGATAAACACATATACGCCCAACGACCTAGTGAACATCACCTGATCCGTGGCCTTGTGTCTAGGACACTCGGCAGGAATGAATCAGGGAGGTAGAGGCGTCAGCCTGCTGCCAGCGGTTGGCGGGGACCAGCTTGCGTACCGGTGCGCTTGTGAAAGGGCGTGCAGGTCAGGTCAGAGCCCGGAACCGCTTTGAAAAGTACTCATCCTTTTTGACGGATTGCTAAATTTTGGTGGCAGCTTCGTTTTTGGTCGCTGCCGTCTCGCTTTTTTCAATGTTATTGCCATTGTGTGACATTTTCAGCCACCTTCCTCTGTGTATCTAGTCCCATTGACATGCGCGTTGACCCAGGTTGTCCGCTGGCTTCTGGAACTCATAGTGTGTTGGCTGCTATCTTGCTCTTCAGACGATAGGCTTCTCTGAGAATGTGGCATGTGAGACATCTTGGGAAAAATTTATGGGACAAACCCACAAATACTGTGAACACACCTACGATGAAGGCTTACGTCGCTCATTTCAATGGATCCGCGGCGCTTCCTTCTTGCTTATGTTTTGGCCTAGGTTAATGTATAGGTTGTACTGAAGACTGTTAAATACCAGCGTCATGCTGACGACGCAATGAATACCATGGAACCACCACACGCTGACGCCAACACCGTGAAACGCGGGTGGTGGTAACGCTGTGACGAGACGATCGAACGATGCTGATTCCATGCGAAGACCGAAAAAATTGGGCGCGTCACAATTGCCAAGCTGCCAATTCTGACCAATGTGCGCAATGGCACAAGCCCAATCGGAAATTGTTTATGGCTCAGGCCATTTGTACGACCGCGCGCCACGCCGTGTTCGATTGCCGGCCTTCTGTGCCGCTCATCTTTTTGACGTTTCTTCGTTTGTTCCACAGTTTACGTTGCCCGCCGTGCCGCAATTGTCAGTGTGCCGACGTGTAACGCGTGGATGTTCGCGATAAACACATATACGCCCAACGACCTAGTGAACATCACCTGATCCGTGGCCTTGTGTCTAGGACACTCGGCAGGAATGGATCAGGGAGGTAGAGGCGTCAGCCTGCTGCAGGCAGTTGGCGGTGACCAGCTTGTGTACCGGTGCGCTTGTGAAAGGGCGCGCAGATCAGGTCAGAGTCCGGAACTGCTTTGAAAGGTACTCATCCTTTTCGACGGATTGCGAAATTTTGGTGTCAGCCTCTTTTTTGGTCGCTGCCGTCTTCTTTTTTTCCAATGTTATTGGCATTGTGTGACATTTTCAGCCACCTTCCTCTGTGTATCTAGTCCCATTGACATGCGCGTTAACCCAAGTTGTCCGCTGGCTTCTGGAACTAAGAGTGTGTTGGCTGCTATCTTGCTCTGCAGACGATAGGGTTCTCTGACAATGTGGCTTGTGAGACATCTGGGGAAACATTTTAAAGGACAAACCAAAAATTAATGTGAACACACATACAATGAAGGTTTACCTCGCCGATTTCAATGTATCCGCGGCGCATTCTTCTTGCTTACCTTTTGGCCTAGGTTAATGTATAGGTTGTACTGAAGATTGTTGAATACGAGCGTCATGCTGACGACGCAATGAATACCATGGAGCCACCACACGCTGACGTCAACGGCGTGAAACGCGGGTGATGGTGACGCTGTGACGAGACGATCGAACGATGCTGATTCCATGCGAAGACCGAAACAGTTGGGCGCGTCACAATTGCCAACTTGCCAATTCTGACCGATGTACCCAATGGCACAAGCCCAATCGGAAATGGTTAATGGCTCAGGCCATTTGTACAACCGCGTGCCACGATGTGTTCGATTGCCGGCCTTCTGTGCCGCTTATCTTTTTGACGTTTCTTCGTTTGTTCCACAGTTTACGTTGCCCGCCGTTCCGCAATTGTCAGTGTGGCGACGTGTCATGCGTGGCTCTTCGCGATAAACACATATACGCCCAACGACCTAGTGAACATCACCTGATCCGTGGCCTTGTGTCTAGGACACTCGGCAGGAATGGATCAGGGAAGTAGAGGCGTGAGCCTGCTGCCGGCGGTTGGCGGAGACCAGCTTGTGGACCAGTCCGCTTGTGCAAGGGCGCGCAGGTCAGGTCAGAGCCCGGAACTGCTTTCAAAAGTACTCATCCTTTTTGATGGATTGCGAAATTTCGGTGGCAGCCTCGTTTTTGGTCGCTGCCGTCTTCTTTTTTTCCAATGTTATTTACATTGTGTAACATTTTCACCGACCTTCCTCTGTGCATCTAGTCCTATTCACCTGCGCGTTGACCCAAGTTGTCCGCTTGCTTCTGTAACTAAGTCTGTGCTGGTTGCTATCTTGCTCTGCAGACGATAGGGTTCTCTGAGAATGTGGCTTGTGAGACATCTTGGGAAACATTTTAAGGGACAAACTCACAAATAATGTGAACACACCTACAATGAAGGCTTACGTCGCCGATTTCAATGGATCCACGGCCCATTCTTCTTACACACAATTTGGCCTAGGTTCTTGTACAGGTTGCTCTGAAGACTGCTGAATACCAGCGTCATGGTGACGACGCAATGAATACCATGGAGACACCACACGCTGACGTCAACGGCGTGAAACGCGGGTGATGGTGACGCTGCGACGAGACGATCGAACGATGCTGATTCCATGCGAAGACCGAAGAAGTTTGGCGCGTCACAATTTCCAAGTTGCCTATTCTGACCAATGTACCCAATGGCACAAGGCCAATAAGAAATGGTTTATGGCTCAGGCTATTTGTACGACCGTTGCCACGCCGTGTTCGATTGCCGGCCTTCTGTGCCGCTCATCTTTTTGACGTTTCTTCGTTTGTTCCACAGTTTACGTTGCCCGCCGTGCCCCAATTGTCAGTGTGACGACGTGTCATGCGTGGCTGTTCTCGATAAACACATATACGCCCAACGACCTAGATAACATCACCTGATCCGTGGCCTTCCGTCTAGGACACTCGGCTGGAACGGATGAGGGAGGTAGAGGCGTCAGCCTGCTGACGCGGTTGGCGGAGACCAGCTTGTGGACCAGTGCGCTTGTGAAAATGCGCGCAAGTCAGGTCAGAGCCCGGAACTGCTTTCAAAAGTACTCATCCTTTTTGATGGATAGCGAAATTTCGGTGGCAGCCTCGTTTTTGGTCGCTGCCGTCTTCTTTTTTTCTAATGTTATTTACATTTTGTAACATTTCCAGCCACCTTACTCTTTGCATCTAGTCCCATTGACATGCGCGTTGACCCAAGCTGTCCGCTGGCTTCTGCAATTAAGAATGTCTTGGCTGCTATCTTGCTCTGCAGACGATAGGGTTCTCTGACAATGTGGCTTGTGAGACATCTGGGGAAACATTTTAAGGGACAAACCCAAAATTAATGTGAACACACATACAATGAAGGTTTACCTCGCCGATTTCAATGGATCCGCAGCGCATTCTTCTTGCTTACCTTTTGGCCTAGGTTAATGCATAGATTGTACTGAAGATTGTTGAATACCAGCGCCATGCTGACGACGCAATGAATACCATGGAGCCACCACACGCTGACGTCAACGGCGTGAAACGCGGGTGATGGTGACGCGTTGACGAGACAATCGAACGATGCTGATTCCATGCGAAGACCAAAAAAGTTGAGCGCGTCAGAATTGCCAATTTTGACCAATGTACCCAATGGCACAAGCCCAATCGGAAATGGTTTATGGCTCAGGCCACTTGTACGACCGCGCGTGTTCGATTGCCGGCGTTCTGTGCCACTCATCTTTTTACGTTTCTTCGTTTGTTCCACAGTTTACGTTGCCCGCCGTGCCGCAATTGTCAGTGTGCCGACGTGTCATGCGAGGCTGTTTTCGATAAAAACATATACGCCCAACGACCTAGTGAACATCACCTGATCCGTGGCCTTGCGTCTAGAACACTCGGAAGGAATGGATCAGGGAGGTAGAGGCGTCAGCCTGCTGCCGGCGGTTGGCAGGGACCAGTTTATGTACCGGTGCGCTTGTGAAAGAGTGCGCAGGTCGGGTCAGAGCCCGGAACTGCTTTAAAAAGTACTCACCCTTTTTGACGGATTGCGAAATTTTGGTGGCAGCCTCGTTTTCGTCGCTGCCGTCTTCCTTTTTTCAATGTTATTGGCAAGGTGTGACATTTTCAGCGACCTTCCTCTGTGCATCTAGTGCTATTCACCTGCGCGTTGACCCACGTTGTCCGCTTGCTTCTGTAACTAAGTGTGTGTTGGCTGCTATCTTGCTCTGCAGACGATAGGGTTCTCTGAGAATGTGGCTTGTGAGACATCTTGGGAAACATTTTAAGGGACAAACCCACAATTAATGTGAACACAAATACAATGAAGGCTTACGTCGCCGATTTCAATGGATCCACGGCGCATTCTTCTTACTTACGTTTTGGCTTATGTTATTGTATAGGTTGTACTGAAGACTGTTGAATACCAGCGTCATGGTGACGACGCAATGAATATCATGGAGCCACCACACGCTGACGTCAACGGCGTGAAACGCGGGTGATGGTGACGCTGTGACGAGAGGATCGAACGATGCTGATTCCATGCGAACACCGAAGAAGTTGGGCGCGTCACAATTTCCAAGTTTCCTATTCTGACCAATGTACCCAATGGCACAAGGCCAATCAGAAATGGTTTATGGCTCAGGCTATTTGTACGACCGCTTGCCACGCCGTGTTCGATTGCCGGCCTTCTGTGCCGCTCATCTTTTTGACGTTTCTTCGTTTGTTCCACAGTTTACGTTGCCCGCCGTGCCGCAATTGTCAGTGTGGCGACGTGTAACGCGTGGATGTTCGCGATAAACACATATACGCCCAACGACCTAGTGAACATCACCTGATCCGTGGCCTTGTGTCTAGGACACTCGGCAGGAATGGATCAGGGAGGTAGAGGCGTCAGCCTGCTGCAGGCAGTTGGCGGTGACCAGCTTGTGTACCGGTGCGCTTGTGAAAGGGCGCGCAGATCAGGTCAGAGTCCGGAACTGCTTTGAAAGGTACTCATCCTTTTCGACGGATTGCGAAATTTTGGTGTCAGCCTCTTTTTTGGTCGCCGCCGTCTTCTTTTTTTCCAATGTTATTGGCATTGTGTGACATTTTCAGCCACCTTCCTCTGTGTATCTAGTCCCATTGACATGCGCGTTAACCCAAGTTGTCCGCTGGCTTCTGGAACTAAGAGTGTGTTGGCTGCTATCTTGTTCTGCAGACGATAGGGTTCTCTGACAATGTGGCTTGTGAGACATCTGGGGAAACATTTTAAAGGACAAACCAAAAATTAATGTGAACACACATACAATGAAGGTTTACCTCGCCGATTTCAATGTATCCGCGGCGCATTCTTCTTGCTTACCTTTTGGCCTAGGTTAATGTATAGGTTGTACTGAAGATTGTTGAATACGAGCGTCATGCTGACGACGCAATGAATACCATGGAGCCACCACACGCTGACGTCAACGGCGTGAAACGCGGGTGATGGTGACGCTGTGACGAGACGATCGAACGATGCTGATTCCATGCGAAGACCGAAACAGTTGGGCGCGTCACAATTGCCAACTTGCCAATTCTGACCAATGTACCCAATGGCACAAGCCCAATCGGAAATGGTTAATGGCTCAGGCCATTTGTACAACCGCGTGCCACGATGTGTTCGATTGTCGGCCTTCTGTGCCGCTTATCTTTTTGACGTTTCTTCGTTTGTTCCACAGTTTACGTTGCCCGCCGTTCCGCAATTGTCAGTGTGGCGACGTGTCATGCGTGGCTGTTCGCGATAAACACATATACGCCCAACGACCTAGTGAACATCACCTGATCCGTGGCCTTGTGTCTAGGACACTCGGCAGGAATGGATCAGGGAAGTAGAGGCGTGAGCCTGCTGCCGGCAGTTGGCGGGAACCAGCTTGTGTACCGGTGAGCTTGTGAAAGGGCGCGCAGGTTGCGTCAGAGCCCGGAACTGCTTTGAAAAGTACTCACCTTTTTTGACGGATAGCGAAATTTAGGTGGCAGCCTCGTTTTCGTCGCTGCCGTCTTCTTTTTTTTTCAATGTTATTGGCATTGGGTGACATTTTCAGCCACCTTACTCTTTGCATCTAGTCCCTTTCACGTGCGCGTTGACCCATGTTTTCCGTTGGCTTATGGAACTAAGAGTGTGTTGGCTGCTATCTTGCTCTGCAGACGATAGGGTTCTCTGACAATGTGGCTTGTGAGACATCTGGGGAAACATTTTAAAGGACAAACCAAAAATTAATGTGAACACACATACAATGAAGGTTTACCTCGCCGATTTCAATGTATCCGCGGCGCATTCTTCTTGCTTACCTTTTGGCCTAGGTTAATGTATAGGTTGTACTGAAGATTGTTGAATACGAGCGTCATGCTGACGACGCAATGAATACCATGGAGCCACCACACGCTGACGTCAACGGCGTGAAACGCGGGTGATGGTGACGCTGTGACGAGACGATCGAACGATGCTGATTCCATGCGAAGACCGAAACAGTTGGGCGCGTCACAATTGCCAACTTGCCAATTCTGACCAATGTACCCAATGGCACAAGCCCAATCGGAAATGGTTAATGGCTCAGGCCATTTGTACAACCGCGTGCCACGATGTGTTCGATTGCCGGCCTTCTGTGCCGCTTATCTTTTTGACGTTTCTTCGTTTGTTCCACAGTTTACGTTGCCCGCCGTTCCGCAATTGTCAGTGTGACGACGTGTCATGCGTGGCACTTCGCGATAAACACATATACGCCCAACGACCTAGTGAACATCACCTGATCCGTGGGCTTGTGTCTAGGACACTCGGCAGGAATGGATCAGGGAAGTATAGGCGTGAGCCTGCTGCCGGCGGTTGGCGGGGACCAGCTTGTGGACCAGTGCGCTTGTGAAAGGGCGCGCAGGTCAGGTCAGAGCCCGGAACTGCTTTCAAAAGTACTCATCCTTTTTGATGGATAGCGAAATTTCGGTGGCAGCCTCGTTTTTGGTCGCTGCCGTCTTCTTTTTTTCCAATGTTATTTACATTTTGTAACATTTCCAGCCACCTTACTCTTTGCATCTAGTCCCATTGACATGCGCGTTGACCCAAGCTGTCCGCTGGCTTCTGCAATTAAGAATGTGTTGGCTGCTATCTTGCTCTGCAGACGATAGGGTTCTCTGACAATGTGGCTTGTGAGACATCTGGGGAAACATTTTAAGGGACAAACCCAAAATTAATGTGAACACACATACAATGAAGGTTTACCTCGCCGATTTCAATGGATCCGCAGCGCATTCTTCTTGCTTACCTTTTGGCCTAGGTTAATGCATAGATTGTACTGAAGATTGTTGAGTACCAGCGCCATGCTGACGACGCAATGAGTACCATGGAGCCACCACACGCTGACGTCAACGGCGTGAAACGCGGGTGATGGTGACGCTGTGACGAGAGGATCGAACGATGCTGATTCCATGCGAAGACCAAAAAAGTTGAGCGCGTCAGAATTGCCAATTTTGACCAATGTACCCAATGGCACAAGCCCAATCGGAAATGGTTTATGGCTCAGGCCACTTGTACGACCGCGCGTGTTCGATTGCCGGCGTTCTGTGCCACGCATCTTTTTACGTTTCTTCGTTTGTTCCACAGTTTACGTTGCCCGCCGTTCCGCAATTGTCAGTGTGGCGACGTGTCATGCGTGGCTGTTCGCGATAAACACATATACGCCCAACGACCTAGTGAACATCACCTGATCCGTGGCCTTGTGTCTAGGACACTCGGCAGGAATGGATCAGGGAAGTAGAGGCGTGAGCCTGCTGCCGGCAGTTGGCGGGAACCAGCTTGTGTACCGGTGAGCTTGTGAAAGGGCGCGCAGGTCGGATCAGAGCCCGGAACTGTTTTAAAAAGTACTCACCCTTTTTGACGGATTGCGAAATTTTGGTGGCAGCCTCGTTTTCGTCGCTGCCGTCTTCCTTTTTTCAATGTTATTGGCAATGTGTGACATTTTCAGCGACCTTCCTCTGTGCATCTAGTGCTATTCACCTGCGCGTTGACCCACGTTGTCCGCTTGCTTCTGGAACTAAGTGTGTGTTGGCTGCTATCTTGCTCTGCAGTCGATAGGGTTCTTTGAGAATGTGGCATGTGAGACATCTTGGGAATCATTTTAAGGGACAAATCCACAATTAATGTGAACACACCTACAATGAAGGCTTACGTCGCCGATTTTGATGGATCCGCAGGGCATTCTTCTTGCTTACGTTTTGGCTTATGTTATTGTATAGGTTGTACTGAAGACTGTTGAATACCAGCGTCATGGTGACGACGCAATGAATACCATGGAGCCACCACACGCTGACGTCAACGGCGTGAAACGCGGGTGATGGTGACGCTGTGACGAGAGGATCGAACGATGCTGATTCCATGCGAACACCGAAGAAGTTGGGCGCGTCACAATTTCCAAGTTGCCTATTCTGACCAATGTACCCAATGACACAAGGCCAATCGGAAGTGGTTTATGGCTCAGGCTATTTGTACGACCGCGGGCCACGCCGTGCTCGATTGCGGGCCTTCTGTGCCGCTCATCTTTTTGAGGTTTCTTCGTTTGTTCCACAGTTTACGTTGCCCGCCGTGCCGCAATTGTCAGTGTGACGACGTGTCATGCGTGGCTGTTTTCGACAAACACATATACGCCCAACGACCTAGTGAACATCACCTGATTCGTGACCTTGCGTCTAGGACACTCGGCAGGAATGGATCAGGGAGGTAGAGGCGTCTGCCCGCTGCCGGCGGTTGGCGGGGACTAGCCTGTGTACCGGTGCGTTTGCGAAAGGGCGCGCAGGTCGGCTCAGAGCCTGGAACTGCTTTGAAAAGTACTCACCCTTTTTGACGGATTGTGAAATTTTGGTGGCAGCCTCTTTTCGTCGCTGCCATCTTCTTTTTTTTTAATGTTATTGGCATTGTGTGACATTTTCAACCACCTTCCTCTGGTATCTAGTCCCATTGACATGCGCGTTGACCCAAGATGTCCGCTGGCTTCTGTAACTAAGTGTGTGTTGGCTGCTATCTTGCTCTGCAGACGATAGGGTTCTCTGACAATATGGCTTGTGAGACATCTGGGGAGACATTTTAAGGGACAAACCCACAATTAATGTGAACACACCTACAATGAAGGCTTACCTCGCCGATTTCAGCGGATCTGCGGCGCATCCTCGTTGCTTAGGTTTTGGCATATGTTAATGTATAGGTTGTACTGAAGACTGTTGAATAACAGCGTCCGGCTGACGACGCAATGAATACCGTGGAGCCACCACACGCTGACGTCAGCGGCGTGAAACGCGGGTGATGGTGACGCTGTGACGAGACGATCGAACGATGCTGATTCCATGCGAAGACCGAAAAAGTTGGGCGCGTCACAATTGCCAAGTTGCCAATTCTGACCAATGTACCCAATGGCACAAGCCCAATCGGAAATAGTTAATGGTTCAGGCCATTTGTACGACCGCGTGCCACGCCGTGTTCGATTGGCGGCCTCGTGTGCCGCTTATCTTTTTGACGTTTCTTCGTTTGTTCCACAGTTTACCTTGCCCGTCTTGCCGCAATTGTCAGTGTGGCGACGTGTAACGCGTGGATGTTCGCGATAAACACATATACGCCCAACGACCTAGTGAACATCACCTGATCCGTGGCCTTGTGTCTAGGACACTCGGCAGGAATGGATCAGGGAGGTAGAGGCGTCAGCCTGCTGCAGGCAGTTGGCGGTGACCAGCTTGTGTACCGGTGCGCTTGTGAAAGGGCGCGCAGATCAGGTCAGAGTCCGGAACTGCTTTGAAAGGTACTCATCCTTTTCGACGGATTGCGAAATTTTGGTGTCAGCCTCTTTTTTGGTCGCTGCCGTCTTCTTTTTTTCCAATGTTATTGGCATTGTGTGACATTTTCAGCCACCTTCCTCTGTGTATCTAGTCCCATTGACATGCGCGTTAACCCAAGTTGTCCGCTGGCTTCTGGAACTAAGAGTGTGTTGGCTGCTATCTTGCTCTGCAGACGATAGGGTTCTCTGACAATGTGGCTTGTGAGACATCTGGGGAAACATTTTAATGGACAAACCAAAAATTAATGTGAACACACGTACAATGAAGGTTTACATCGCCGATTTCAATGTATCCGCGGCGCATTCTTCTTGCTTACCTTTTGGCCTAGGTTAATGTATAGGTTGTACTGAAGATTGTTGAATACGATCGTCATGCTGACGACGCAATGAATACCATGGAGCCACCACACGCTGACGTCAACGGCGTGAAACGCGGGTGATGGTGACGCTGTGACGAGACGATCGAACGATGCTGATTCCATGCAAAGACCGAAACAGTTGGGCGCGTCACAATTGCCAACTTGCCAATTCTGACCAATGTACCCAATGGCACCAGCCTAATCGGAAATGGTTAATGGCTCAGGCCATTTGTACGACCGCGTGCCACGATGTGTTCGATTGCCGGCCTTCTGTGCCGCTTATCTTTTTGACGTTTCTTCGTTTGTTCCACAGTTTACGTTGCCCGCCGTTCCGCAATTGTCAGTGTGGCGACGTGTCATGCGTGGCTCTTCGCGATAAACACATATACGCCCAACGACCTAGTGAACATCACCTGATCCGTGGCCTTGTGTCTAGGACACTCGGCAGGAATGGATCAGGGAAGTAGAGGCGTGAGCCTGCTGCCGGCAGTTGGCGGGAACCAGCTTGTGTACCGGTGAGCTTGTGAAAGGGCGCGCAGGTTGCGTCAGAGCCCGGAACTGCTTTGAAAAGTACTCACCCTTTTTGACGGATTGCGAAATTTAGGTGGCAGCCTCGTTTTCGTCGCTGCCGTCTTCTTCTTTTTTTCAATGTTATTGGCATTGGGTGACATTTTCAGCCACCTTACTCTTTGCATCTAGTCCCTTTCACCTGCGCGTTGACCCAAGTTGTCCGCTTGCTTCCGTAACTAAGTGTGTGTTGGCTGCTATCTTGCTCTGCAGACGATAGGGTTCTCTGAGAATGTGGCTTGTAAGACATCTTGGGAAACATTTTAAGGGACAAACCCACAATTAATGTGAACACACCTCCAATGAAGGCTTACGTCGCCGATTTCAATGGATCCACGGCGCATTCTTCTTACATACAATTTGGCCTAGGTTCATGTATAGGTTGCACTGAAGACTGCTGAATACCAGCGTCCTGGTGACGACGCAATGAATACCATGGAGCCACCACACGCTGACGTCAACGGCGTGAAACGCGGGTGATGGTGACGCTGCGACGAGACGATCGAACGATGCTGATTCCATGCGAAGACCGAAGAAGTTTGGCGCGTCACAATTTCGAAGTTTCCTATTCTGACCAATGTACCCAATGGCACAAGGCCAATCAGAAATGGTTTATGGCTCAGGCTATTTTTACGACCGCTTGCCACGCCGTGTTCGATTGCCGGCCTTCTGTGCCGCTCATCTTTTTGACGCTTCTTCGTTTGTTCCACAGTTTACGTTGCCCGCCGTGCCGCAATTGTCAGTGTGACGACGTGTCATGCGTGGCTGTTCTCGATAAACACATATACGCCCAACGACCTAGATAACATCATCTGATCCGTGGCCTTCCGTCTAGGACACTCGGCTGGGACAGATGAGGGAGGTAGAGGCGTCAGCCTGCTGACGCGGTTGGCGGAGACCAGCTTGTGGACCAGTGCGCTTGTGAAAATGCGCGCAGGTCAGGTCAGAGCCCGGAACTGCTTTCAAAAGTACTCATCCTTTTTGATGGATAGCGAAATTTCGGTGGCAGCCTCGTTTTTGGCCGCTGCCGTCTTCTTTTTTTCCAATGTTATTTACATTGTGTAACATTTCCAGCCACCTTACTCTTTGCATCTAGTCCCATTGACATGCGCGTTGACCCAAGCTGTCCGCTGGCTTCTGCAATTAAGAATGTGTTGGCTGCTATCTTGCTCTCCAGACGATAGGGTTCTCTGACAATGTGGCTTGTGAGACATCTGGGGAAACATTTTAAGGGACAAACCCAAACTTAATGTGAACACACATACAATGAAGGTTTACCTCGCCGATTTCAATGGATCCGCAGCGCATTCTTCTTGCTTACCTTTTGGCCTAGGTTAATGCATAGATTGTACTGAAGATTCTTGAATACCAGCGCCATGCTTACGACGCAATGAATACCATGGAGCCACCACACGCTGACGTCAACGGCGTGAAACGCGGGTGATGGTGACGTTGTGACGAGACGATCGAACGATGCTGATTCCATGCGAAGACCGAAAAAGTTGAGCGCGTCACAATTGCCACTTTTGACCAATGTACCCAATGGCACAAGCCCAATCGGAAATGGTTTATGGCTCAGGCCACTTGTACGACGGCGCGTGTTCGACTGCCGGCGTTCTGGTCCGCTCATCTTTTTGACGTTTCTTCGTTTGTTCCACAGTTTACGTTGCCCGCCGTGCCGCAATTGTCAGTGTGACGACGTGTCATGCGTGGCTGTTCTCGATAAACACATATACGCCCAACGACCTAGTGAACATCACCTGATCCCTGGCCTTGTGTCTATGACACTCGGCAGAAATGGATCAGGGAGGTAGAGGCGTCAGCCTGCTGCCGGCGGTTGGCGGGGACCTGCTTGTGGACCAGTGCGCTTGTGAAAGGGCGCACAGGTCAGGTCAGAGCCCGGAACTGCTTTCAAATGTACTCATCCTTTTTGATGGATTGCGAAATTTCGCTGGCAGCCTCGTTTTTGGTCGCTGCCGTCTTCTTTTTTTCCAATGGTATTTACATTGTGTAACATTTTCAGCGACCTTCCTCTGTGTATCTAGTCCCATTGACATGCGCGTTGACCCAGGTTGTCCGCTGGCTTCTGTAACTCATAGTGTGTTGGCTGCTATCTTGCTCTGCAGACGATAGGGTTCTCTGAGAATGTGGCATGTGAGACATCTTGGGAAAAATTTATGGGACAAACCCACAAACACTGTGAACACACCTACGATGAAGGCTTACGTCGCTCATTTCAATGGATCCGCGGCGCTTCCTTCTGGCTTATGTTTTGGCCTAGGTTAATGTATAGGTTGCACTGAAGACTGTTGAATACGAGCGTCATGCTGACGACGCAATGAATACCATGGAACCACCACACGCTGACGCCAACAGCTTGAAACGCGGGTGATGGTCACGCTGTGACGAGACGATCGAACGATGCTGATTCCATGCGAAGACCGAAGAAGTTGGGCGCGTCACAATTCCCAAGTTGCCAATTCTGACCAATGTACCCAATTGCGCAAGGCCAATCGGAAATGGTTTATGGCTCAGGCCGTTTGTACGACCGCGTCCCACGCCGTGTTCGATTGGCGGCCTCGTGTGCCGCTTATCTTTTTGACGTTTCTTCGTTTGTTCCACAGTTTACCTTGCCCGTCTTGCCGCAATTGTCAGTGTGGCGACGTGTCATGCGTTGCTGTTCTTGATAAACACATATACGCCCAACGACCAAGTGAACATCACCTGATACGTGGCCTTGTGTCTAGGACACTCGGCAGGAATAGATCAGGGAGGTAGAGGCGTCAGCCTGCTGCCGCCAGTTGGCGGGGACCAGCTCGTGTACCGGTGCGCTTGTGAAAGGGCGCGCAGGACGGGTCTGAGCCCTGAACTGCTTTGAAAAGTACACATCCTTTTTGACGGATTGCGAAATTTTGGTGACAGTCTCGTTTTCGTCGCTGCCGTCTTCCTTTTTTCAATTTTATTGGCATTGTGTGGCATTTTCAGCCACATTACTCTGTGCATCTAGTCCTATTCACATGCGCGTTGACCGAAGTTGTCCGCTTGCTTCTGGAACTAAGTGTGTGTTGGCTGCTATCTTGCTCTGCAGACGATAGGGTTCTCTGAGAATGTGGCTTGTGAGACATCTTGGGAAACATTCTAAGGGACAAGCTCACAATTATTGTGAACACACCTACAATGAAGGCTTACCTCGCCGATTTCAATGGATCCGCGGCGCTTTCTTCTTGCTTACGTTTTGGCCTAAGTTAATGTATAGGTTGTACTGAAGACTGTTGAATACCAGCGTCATGCTGACGACGCAATGAATACCATGGAGCCACCACACGCTGACGTCAACGGCGTGAAACGCGGGTGATGGTGACGCTGTGACGAGGCGATCGAACGATGCTGATTCCATGCGAAGACCGAAAAAGTTGGGCGCGTCACAATTGCCAAGTTGCCAATTCTGACCAATGTACCCAATGACACAAGCCCATCGGAAATGGTTAATGGTTCAGGCCATTTGATTTGTACGACCGCGTGCCACGATGTGTTCGATTGCCGGCCTTCTGTGCCGCTTATCCTTTTGACGTTTCTTCGTTTGTTCCACAGTTTACGTTGCCCGCCGTTCCGCAATTGTCAGTGTGGCGACGTGTCATTCGTGGCTCTTCGCGATAAACACATATACGCCCAACGACCTAGTGAACATCACCTGATCCGTGCCCTTGCGTCTAGGACATTCGGCAGGAATGGATCAGGGAGGTAGAGGCGTCAGCCTGCTGCCGGCGGTTGGCGGGGACCAGCTTGTGTACCGGTGCGCTTGTGAAAGGGCGCACAGGTCGGGTCAGAGCCCGGAAATGCTTTGAAAAGTACTCACCCTTTTCGACGGATTGCGAAACTTTGGTGGCAGCCTCGTTTTCGTCGCTGCCGTCTTCTTTTTTTTCAATGTTAGTGGCATTGTGTGACATTTTGAGACACCTTACTCTTTGCATCTAATCCCTTTCACGTGCGCGTTGACCCATGTTTTCTGCTGGCTTCTTGAACTAAGAGTGTGTTGGCTGCTATCTTGCTCTGCAGACGATAGCGTTCTCTGAGAGTGTGGCATGTTAGACATCTGGGGAAACATTTTAAGGGACAAACCAAAAATTAATGTGAACACACATAAATGAAGGTTTACCTCGCCGATTTCAAAGATCCGCGGCGCATAGCTCTTGCTTACCTTTTGGCCTAGGTTAATGCATAGGTTGTACTGAAGATTGCTGAATACCAGCGTCATGCTGACGACGCAATGAATACCATGGAGCCACCACACGCTGACGTCAACGGCGTGAAACGCGGGTGATGGAGACGCTGTGACGAGACGATCGAACGATGCTGATTCCATGCGAAGACCGAAAAAGTTGGGCGCGTCACAATTGCCAACTTGCCCATTCTGACCAATGTACCCAATGGCACAAGGCCAATCGGAAATGGTGTATAGCTCAGGCCATTTGTACGACCGCGTGCCACGCCGTGTTTGATTGCCGGCCTTCTGCGCCGCTTATCTTTTTGACGTTTCTTCGTTTGTTCCACTGTTTACGTTGCCCGCCGCGCCGCAATTGTCAGTGTGGCGACGTGTAACGCGTGGATGTTCGCGATAAACACATATACGCCCAACGACCTAGTGAACATCACCTGATCCGTGGCCTTGTGTCTAGGACACTCGGCAGGAATGGATCAGGCAGGTAGAGGCGTCAGCCTGCTGCAGGCAGTTGGCGGGGACCAGCTTGTGTACCGGTGCGCTTGTGAAAGGGCGCGCAGATCAGGTCAGAGTCCGGAGCTGCTTTGAAAGGTACTCATCCTTTTCGACGGATTGCGAAATTTTGGTGTCAGCCTCTTTTTTGGTCATGTGGCATGTGCTGCCGTCTTCTTTTTTTCCAATGTTATTGGCATTGTGTGACATTTTCAGCCACCTTCCTCTGTGTATCTAGTCCCATTGACATGCGCGATAATCCTAGTTGTCCGCTGGCTTCTGGAACTAAGTGTGTGTTGGCTGCTATCTTGCTCTGCAGACGATAGGGTTCTCTGACAATGTGGCTTGTGAGACATGTGGGGAAACATTTTAAAGGACAAACCAAAAATTAATGTGAACACACATACAATGAAGGTTTACCTCGCCGATTTCAATGTATCCGCGGCGCATTCTTCTTGCTTACCTTTTGGCCTAGGTTAATGTATAGGTTGTACGGAAGATTGTTGAATACGAGCGTCATGCTGACGACGCAATGAATACCATGGAGCCACCACACGCTGACGTCAACGGCGTGAAACGCGGGTGATGATGACGCTGTGACGAGACGATCGAACGATGCTGATTCCATGCGAAGACCGAAACAGTTGGGCGCGTCACAATTGCCAACTTGCCAATTCTGACCAATGTACCCAATGGCACAAGCCCAATCGGAAATGGTTAATGGCTCAGGCCATTTGTACGACCGCGTGCCACGATGTGTTCGATTGCCGGCATTCTGTGCCGCTTATCTTTTTGACGTTTCTTCGTTTGTTCCACAGTTTACGTTGCCCGCCGTTCCGCAATTGTCAGTGTGGCGACGTGTCATGCGTGGCTCTTCGCGATAAACACATATACGCCCAACGACCTAGTGAACATCACCTGATCCGTGGCCTTGTGTCTAGGACACTCGGTAGGAATGGATCAGGGAAGTAGAGGCGTGAGCCTGCTGCCAGCAGTTGGCGGGCACCAGCTTGTGTACCGGTGCGCTTGTGAAAGGGCGCGCAGGTTGCGTCAGAGCTCGGAACTGCTTTGAAAAGTACTCACCCTTTTTGACGGATTGCGAAATTTAGGTGGCAGCCTCGTTTTCGTCGCTGCCGTCTTCTTTTTTTTTTCAATGTTATTGGTATTGGGTGACATTTTCAGCCACCTTACTCTTTGCATCTAGTCCCTTTCACGTGCGCGTTCACCCATGTTTTCCGTTGGCTTATGGAACTAAGAGTGTGTTGGCTGCTATCTTGCTCTGCAGACGAGAGGGTTCTCTGAGAATGTGGCATGTGAGACATCTGGGGAAACATTTTAAGGGACAAACCAAAAATTAATGTGAACACACATACAATGAAGGTTTACCTCGCCGATTTCAATGTATCCGCGGCGCGTTCTTCTTGCTTACCTTTTGGCCTAGGTTAATGTTTAGGTTGTACGGAAGATTGTTGAATACGAGCGTCATGCTGACGACGCAATGAATACCATGGAGCCACCACACGCTGACGTCAACGGCGTGAAACGCGGGTGATGGTGACGTTGTGACGAGACGATCGAACGATGCTGATTCCATGCGAAGACCGAAACAGTTGGGCGCGTCACAATTGCCAACTTGCCAATTCTGACCAATGTACCCAATGGCACAAGCCCAATCGGAAATGGTTAATGGCTCAGGCCATTTGTACGACCGCGTGCCAGGATGTGTTCGATTGCCGGCCTTCGGTGCCGCTCATCTTTTTGACGTTTCTTCGTTTGTTCCAAAGTTTACGTTACCCACCGTGCCACAATTGTCAGTGTGACGACGTGTCATGCATGGCTGTTCTCGATAAACACATATACGCCCAACGACCTAGATAACATCACCTGATCCGTGGCCTTCCGTCTAGGACACTCGGCTTGAACGGATGAGGGAGGTAGAGGCGTCAGCCTGCTGACGCGGTTGGCGGAGACCAGCTTGTGGACCAGTGCGCTTGTGAAAATGCGCGCAGGTCAAGTCAGAGCCCGGAACTGCTTTCAAAAGTACTCACCATTTTTGATGGATAGCGAAATTTAGGTGGCAGCCTCGTTTTCGTCGCTGCCGTCTTCTTTTTTTTTCAATGTTATTGGCATTGTGTGACATTTTCAGCCACCTCACTATTTGCATCTAGTCCCTTTCACGTGCGCGTTGACCCATGTTTTCCGCTGGCTTCTGGAACTAAGAGTGTGTTGGCTGCTATCTTGCTCTGCAGACGATAGCGTTCTCTGAGAATGTGGCATGTGAGACATCTGGGGAAACATTTTAAGGGACAAACCAAAAATTAATGTGAACACACATACCATGAAGGTTTACCTCGCCGATTTCAATGGATCCGCGGCGCATTCTTCTTGCTTACCTTTTGGCCTAGGTTAATGTATAGGTTGTACTGAAGATTGTTGAATACCAGCGTCCTGCTGACGACGCAATGAATACCATGGAGCCACCACACGCTGACGTCAGCGGCGTGAAACGCGGGTGATGGTGACGCTGTAAAGAGACGATCGAACGATGCTTATTCCATGCGAAGACCGAAAAAGTTGGGCGCGTCACAATTGCCAAGTTGCCAATTCTGACCAATGTACCCAATGGCACAAGCCCAATCGGAAATGGTTAATGGTTCAGGCCATTTGTACGACCGCGTGCCACGCCGTGTTCGATTGCTGGCCTTCTGTGCCGCTTATCTTTTTGACGTTTCTTCGTTTGTTCCACAGTTTACGTTGCCCGCCGTGCCGGAATTGTCAGTGTAGCGACGTGTCATGCGTGGCTCTTCGCGATAAACACATATACGCTAAACGACCTAGTGAACATCACCTGATCCGTGGCCTTGTGTCTAGGACACTCGGCAGGAATTGATCACGGAAGTAGAGGCGTCAGCCTGCTGCCGGCAGTTGGCGGGGACCAGCTTGTGTACCGGTGCGCTTGTGAAAGGGCGCGCAGGTTGCGTCAGAGCTTGGAACTGCTTTGAAAAGCACTCACCCTTTTTGACGGATTGCGAAATTTAGGTGGCAGCCTCGTTTTCGTCGCTGCCGTCTTCTTTTTTTTCAATGTTAGTGGCATTGTGTGACATTTTGAGCCACCTTACTCTTTGCATCTAATCCCTTTCACGTACGCGTTGACCCATGTTTTCCGCTGGCTTCTTGAACTAAGAGTGTGTTGGCTGCTATCTTGCTCTGCAGACGATAGCGTTCTCTGAGAATGTGGCATGTCAGACATCTGGGGAAACATTTTAAGGGACAAACCAAAAATTAATGTGAACACACATAAATGAAGGTTTACCTCGCCGATTTCAATGGATCCGCGGCGCATTGCTCTTGCTTACCTTTTGGCATAGGTTAATGTATAGGTTGTACTGAAGATTGTTGAATACCAGCGTCATGCTGAGGACGCAATGAATACCATGGAGCCACCACACGCTGACGTCAACGGCGTGAAACGCGGGTGATGGTGACGCTGTGACGAGACGATCGAACGATGCTGATTCCATGCGAAGACAGAAGTTGGGCGCGTCACAATTCCCAAGTTGCCAATTCTGACCAATGTACCCAATGGCACAAGCCCAACCGGAAATGGTTAATGGCTCGGGCCATTTGTACGACCGCGTGCCACGATGTGTTCGATTGCCGGCCTTCTGTGCCGCTTATCTTTTTGACGTTTCTTCGTTTGTTCCACAGTTTACGTTGCCCACCGTTCCGCAATTGTCAGTGTGGCGACGTGTCATGCGTGGCTCTTCGCGATAAACACATATACGCCCAACGACCTAGTGAACATCACCTGATCCGTGGCCTTGTGTCTAGGACACTCCGCAGGAATGGATCAGGGAAGTAGAGGCGTGAGCCTGCTGCCGGCAGTTGGCGGGAACCAGCTTGTGTACCGGTGCGCTTGTGAAAGGGCGCGCAGGTTGCGTCAGAGCACGGAACTGCTTTGAAAAGTACTCACCCTTTTTGACGGATTGCGAAATTTTGGTGGCAGCCTCGTTTTCGTCGCTGCCGTCTTCCTTTTTTCAATGTTATTGGCAATGTGTGACATTTTCAGCGACCTTCCTCTGTGCATCTAGTCCTATTCACCTGCGCGTTGACCCAAGTTGTCCGCTTGCTTCTGTAACTAAGTGTGTGTTGGCTGCTATATTGCTCTGCAGACGATAGGGTTCTCTGAGAATGTGGCTTGTGAGACATCTTGGGAAATATTTTAAGGGACAAACCCACAATTAATGTGAACACACCTACAATGAAGGCTTACGTCGCCGATTTCAATGGATCCACGGCGCATTCTTCTTACTTACGTTTTGGCCTAGGTTAATGTATAGGTTGTACTGAAGACTGTTGAATACCAGCGTCATGCTGACGACGCAATGAATACCATGGAGCCACCACACGCTGACGTCAACGGCGTGAAACGCGGGTGATGGTGACGCTGTGACGAGACGATCGAACGATGCTGATTCCAAGCGAAGACCGAGAAAGTTGGGCGCGTCACAATTCCCTAGTTGCCAATTCTGACCAATGTGCCCAATGGCACAAGCCCAATCGGAAATTGTTTATGGCTCAGGCCATTTGTACGACCGCGCGCCACGGCGTGTTCGATTGCCGGCCTTCTTTGCCGCTTATCTTTTTGACGTTTCTTCGTTTGTTCCACAGTTTACGTTGCCCGCCGTGCCGCAATTGTCAGTGAGGCAACGTGTCACGCGTGGCTGTTCTCGATAAACACATATACGCCCAACGACCTCGTGAACATCACCTCATCCGTTGCCTTGTGTCTAGGACACTCGGCAGGAATGGATCAGGGAGGTAGAGGCGTCAGCCTGCTGCCGCCAGTTGGCGGGGACCAGCTTGTGTACCGGTGCGCTTGTGAAAGGGCGCGCAGGTCAGGTCAGAGCCCGGAACTGCTTTGAAAGTACTCATCCTTTTTGACGGATTGCGAAATTTTGGTGACAGCCTCGTTTTCGTCGCTGCCATGTTCTTTTTCTTTCAAAGTTATTGGCATTATGTGACATTTTCAGCCACCTTACTCGTTGCATCTAGTCCCTTTCACGTGCGCGTTGACCCAAGTTTTCCGCTGGTTTCTGGAACTAAGTGTGTGTTGGCTGTTATCTTGCTCTTCTAGATGATAGGGTTCTCTGACAATGTGGCTTGTGAGACATCTGGGGAAACATTTTCAGGGACAAACCCACAATAATGTGAACACACCTGCAATGAAGGCTTACGTCGCCGATTTCAATGGATCCACGGCGCATTCTTCTTACTTACGTTTTGGCCTAGGTTAATGTATAGGTTGTACTGAAGACTGTTGAATACCAGCGTCATGCTGACGACGCAATGAATACCATGGAGCCACCACACGCTGACGTCAACGGCGTGAAACGCGGGTGATGGTGACGCTGTGACGAGACGATCGAACGATGCTGATTCCAAGCGAAGACCGAGAAAGTTGGGCGCGTCACAATTCCCTAGTTGCCAATTCTGACCAATGTGCCCAATGGCACAAGCCCAATCGGAAATTGTTTATGGCTCAGGCCATTTGTACGACCGCGCGCCACGGCGTGTTCGATTGCCGGCCTTCTTTGCCGCTTATCTTTTTGACGTTTCTTCGTTTGTTCCACAGTTTACCTTGCCCGTCTTGCCGCAATTGTCAGTGTGGCGACGTGTCATGCGTTGCTGTTCTCGATAAACACATATACGCCCAACGACCAAGTGAACATCACCTGATCCGTGGCCTTGCGTCTAGGACACTCGGCAGGAATAGATCAGGGAGGTAGAGGCGTCAGCCTGCTGCCGCCAGTTGGCGGGGACCAGCTCGTGTACCGGTGCGCTTGTGAAAGGGCGCGCAGGACGGGTCTGAGCCCTGAACTGCTTTGAAAAGTACACATCCTTTTTGACGGATTGCGAAATTTTGGCGACAGTCTCGTTTTCGTCCCTGCCGTCTTCTTTTTTTCAATTTTATTGGCATTGTGTGGCATTTTCAGCCACATTACTCTGTGCATCTAGTCCTATTCACATGCGCGTTGACCGAAGTTGTCCGCTTGCTTCTGGAACTAAGTGTGTATTGGCTGCTATCTTGCTCTGCAGACGATAGGGTTCTCTGAGAATGTGGCTTGTGAGACATCTTGAGAAACATTCTAAGGGACAAGCTCACAATTAATGTGAACACACCTACAATGAAGGCATACCTCGCCGATTTCAATGGATCCGCGGCGCTTTCTTCTTGCTTACGTTTTGGCCTAAGTTAATGTATAGGTTGTACTCAAGACTGTTGAATACCAGCGTCATGCTGACGACGCAATGAATACCATGGAGCCACCACACGCTGACGTCAACGGCGTGAAACGCGGGTGATGGTGACGCTGTGACGAGACGATCGAACGATGCTGATTCCATGCGAAGACCGAAAAAGTTGGGCGCGTCACAATTGCCAAGTTGCCAATTCTGACCAATGTACCCAATGGCACAAGCCCATCGGAAATGGTTAATGGCTCGGGCCATTTGTACGACCGCGTGCCACGCCGTGTTCGATTGCCGGCCTTCTGTGCCGCTTATCTTTTGACGTTTCTTCGTTTGTTCCACAGTTTACGTTGCCCGCCGTGCCGCAATGGTCAGTGTGGCGACGTGTCATGCGTGGCTGTTCTCGATAAACACATATACGCCCAACGACCTAGTGAACATCACCTGATCCGTGGCCTTGTTTCTAGGACACTCGGCAGGAATGGATCAGGGAGGTAGAGGCGTCAGCCTACAGCCGGCGGTTGGCGGGGACCAGCCTGTGTACCGGTGCGCTTGTGAAATGGCGCGCAGGTCGGGTCAGAGCCCGCAGCTGCTTTGACAAGTACTCATCCTTTTTGACGGATTGCGAAACTTTGGTGGCAGCCTCGTTTTCGTCGCTGCCGTCTTCCTTTTTCAATGTTATTGGCATTGTGCGACATTTTCAGCGACCTTCCTCTGTGTATCTAGTTCCATTGCCTTTCGCGTCGACCCAAGTTGTCCGCGTGCTTCTGGAACTAAGTGTGTGTTGGCTGCTATCTTGCTCTGCAGACGATAGGGTTCTCTGACAATATAGCTTGTGAGACATCTGGGGAGACATTTTAAGGGACGAACCCACAATTAATGTGAACACACCTACAATGAAGGCTTACCTCGCCGATTTCAATATATCCGCAGGGCATTCTTCTTGCTTACGTTTTGGCCTAGGTTAATGTATAGGTTGTACTGAAGACTGTTGAATACCAGCGTCATGGTGACGACGCGATGAATACCATGGAGCCACCACACGCTGACGTAAACGGCGTGAAACGCGGGTGATGGTGACGCTGTGACGAGAGGATCGAACGATGCTGATTCCATGCGAACACCGAAGAAGTTGGGCGCGTCAGAATTTCCAAGTTGCCTATTCTGACCAATGTACCCAATGACACAAGGCCAATCGGAAGTGGTTTATGGCTCAGGCTATTTGTACGACCGCGTGCCACGCCGTGTTCGATTGCCGGCCTTCTGTGCAGCTCATCTTTTTGAGGTTTCTTCGTTTGTTCCACAGTTTACGTTGCCCGCCGTGCCGCAATTGTCAGTGTGACGACGTGTCATGCGTGGCTGTTCTCTATAAACACATATACGCCCAACGACCTAGTGAACATCACCTGATCCGTGGCCTTCCATCTAGGACATTCGGCAGGAATGGATCAGGGAGGTAGAGGCGTCAGCCTGCTGCCGGCGGTTGGCGGGGACCAGCTTGTGTACCGGTGCGCTTGTGAAAGGGCGCACAGGTCGGGTCAGAGCCCGGAAATGCTTTGAAAAGTACTCACCCTTTTCGACGGATTGCGAAACTTTGGTGGCAGCCTCGTTTTCGTCGCTGCCGTCTTCCTTTTTTCAATGTTATTGGCATTGTGTGACATTTTCAGCGACCTTCCTCTGTGCATCTAGTCCCATTCACACGCGCTTTGACCCAAGTTGTCAGCGTGCTTCTGGAACTAAGTGTGTGTTGGCTGCTATCTTGCTCTGCAGTCGATAGGGTTCTTTGAGAATGTGGCATGTTAGACATCTTGGGAATCATTTTAAAGGACAAATCCACAATTAATGTGAACACACCTACAATGAAGGCTTACGTCGCCGATTTCGATGGATCCGCAGGGCATTCTTCTTGCTTACGTTTTAGCTTATGTTATTGTGTAGGTTGTACTGAAGACTGTTGAATACGAGCGCCATGCTGACGACGCAATGAATACCATGGAGCCACCACACGCTGACGTCAACGGCGTGAAACGCGGGTGATGGTGACGCTGTGACGAGACGATCGAACGATGCTGATTCCATGCGAAGACCGAAACAGTTGGGCGCGTCACAATTGCCAACTTGCCAATTCTGACCAATGTGCCCAATGGCACAAGCCCAATCGGAAATTGTTTATGGCTCAGGCCATTTGTACGACCGCGCGCCACGGCGTGTTCGATTGCCGGCCTTCTTTGCCGCTTATCTTTTTGACGTTTCTTCGTTTGTTCCACAGTTTACGTTGCCCGCCGTGCCGCAATTGTCAGTGAGGCAACGTGTCACGCGTGGCTGTTCTCGATAAACACATATACGCCCAACGACCTCGTGAACATCACCTCATCCGTTGCCTTGTGTCTAGGACACTCGGCAGGAATGGATCAGGGAGGTAGAGGCGTCAGCCTGCTGCCGCCAGTTGGCGGGGACCAGCTTGTGTACCGGTGCGCTTGTGAAAGGGCGCGCAGGTCAGGTCAGAGCCCGGAACTGCTTTGAAAGTACTCATCCTTTTTGACGGATTGCGAAATTTTGGTGACAGCCTCGTTTTCGTCGCTGCCATGTTCTTTTTCTTTCAAAGTTATTGGCATTATGTGACATTTTCAGCCACCTTACTCGTTGCATCTAGTCCCTTTCACGTGCGCGTTGACCCAAGTTTTCCGCTGGTTTCTGGAACTAAGTGTGTGTTGGCTGTTATCTTGCTCTTCTAGATGATAGGGTTCTCTGACAATGTGGCTTGTGAGACATCTGGGGAAACATTTTCAGGGACAAACCCACAATAATGTGAACACACCTGCAATGAAGGCTTACGTCGCCGATTTCAATGGATCCACGGCGCATTCTTCTTACTTACGTTTTGGCCTAGGTTAATGTATAGGTTGTACTGAAGACTGTTGAATACCAGCGTCATGCTGACGACGCAATGAATACCATGGAGCCACCACACGCTGACGTCAACGGCGTGAAACGCGGGTGATGGTGACGCTGTGACGAGACGATCGAACGATGCTGATTCCAAGCGAAGACCGAGAAAGTTGGGCGCGTCACAATTCCCTAGTTGCCAATTCTGACCAATGTGCCCAATGGCACAAGCCCAATCGGAAATTGTTTATGGCTCAGGCCATTTGTACGACCGCGCGCCACGGCGTGTTCGATTGCCGGCCTTCTTTGCCGCTTATCTTTTTGACGTTTCTTCGTTTGTTCCACAGTTTACCTTGCCCGTCTTGCCGCAATTGTCAGTGTGGCGACGTGTCATGCGTTGCTGTTCTCGATAAACACATATACGCCCAACGACCAAGTGAACATCACCTGATCCGTGGCCTTGCGTCTAGGACACTCGGCAGGAATAGATCAGGGAGGTAGAGGCGTCAGCCTGCTGCCGCCAGTTGGCGGGGACCAGCTCGTGTACCGGTGCGCTTGTGAAAGGGCGCGCAGGACGGGTCTGAGCCCTGAACTGCTTTGAAAAGTACACATCCTTTTTGACGGATTGCGAAATTTTGGCGACAGTCTCGTTTTCGTCCCTGCCGTCTTCTTTTTTTCAATTTTATTGGCATTGTGTGGCATTTTCAGCCACATTACTCTGTGCATCTAGTCCTATTCACATGCGCGTTGACCGAAGTTGTCCGCTTGCTTCTGGAACTAAGTGTGTATTGGCTGCTATCTTGCTCTGCAGACGATAGGGTTCTCTGAGAATGTGGCTTGTGAGACATCTTGAGAAACATTCTAAGGGACAAGCTCACAATTAATGTGAACACACCTACAATGAAGGCATACCTCGCCGATTTCAATGGATCCGCGGCGCTTTCTTCTTGCTTACGTTTTGGCCTAAGTTAATGTATAGGTTGTACTCAAGACTGTTGAATACCAGCGTCATGCTGACGACGCAATGAATACCATGGAGCCACCACACGCTGACGTCAACGGCGTGAAACGCGGGTGATGGTGACGCTGTGACGAGACGATCGAACGATGCTGATTCCATGCGAAGACCGAAAAAGTTGGGCGCGTCACAATTGCCAAGTTGCCAATTCTGACCAATGTACCCAATGGCACAAGCCCATCGGAAATGGTTAATGGCTCGGGCCATTTGTACGACCGCGTGCCACGCCGTGTTCGATTGCCGGCCTTCTGTGCCGCTTATCTTTTGACGTTTCTTCGTTTGTTCCACAGTTTACGTTGCCCGCCGTGCCGCAATGGTCAGTGTGGCGACGTGTCATGCGTGGCTGTTCTCGATAAACACATATACGCCCAACGACCTAGTGAACATCACCTGATCCGTGGCCTTGTTTCTAGGACACTCGGCAGGAATGGATCAGGGAGGTAGAGGCGTCAGCCTACAGCCGGCGGTTGGCGGGGACCAGCCTGTGTACCGGTGCGCTTGTGAAATGGCGCGCAGGTCGGGTCAGAGCCCGCAGCTGCTTTGACAAGTACTCATCCTTTTTGACGGATTGCGAAACTTTGGTGGCAGCCTCGTTTTCGTCGCTGCCGTCTTCCTTTTTCAATGTTATTGGCATTGTGCGACATTTTCAGCGACCTTCCTCTGTGTATCTAGTTCCATTGCCTTTCGCGTCGACCCAAGTTGTCCGCGTGCTTCTGGAACTAAGTGTGTGTTGGCTGCTATCTTGCTCTGCAGACGATAGGGTTCTCTGACAATATAGCTTGTGAGACATCTGGGGAGACATTTTAAGGGACGAACCCACAATTAATGTGAACACACCTACAATGAAGGCTTACCTCGCCGATTTCAATATATCCGCAGGGCATTCTTCTTGCTTACGTTTTGGCCTAGGTTAATGTATAGGTTGTACTGAAGACTGTTGAATACCAGCGTCATGGTGACGACGCGATGAATACCATGGAGCCACCACACGCTGACGTAAACGGCGTGAAACGCGGGTGATGGTGACGCTGTGACGAGAGGATCGAACGATGCTGATTCCATGCGAACACCGAAGAAGTTGGGCGCGTCAGAATTTCCAAGTTGCCTATTCTGACCAATGTACCCAATGACACAAGGCCAATCGGAAGTGGTTTATGGCTCAGGCTATTTGTACGACCGCGTGCCACGCCGTGTTCGATTGCCGGCCTTCTGTGCAGCTCATCTTTTTGAGGTTTCTTCGTTTGTTCCACAGTTTACGTTGCCCGCCGTGCCGCAATTGTCAGTGTGACGACGTGTCATGCGTGGCTGTTCTCTATAAACACATATACGCCCAACGACCTAGTGAACATCACCTGATCCGTGGCCTTCCATCTAGGACATTCGGCAGGAATGGATCAGGGAGGTAGAGGCGTCAGCCTGCTGCCGGCGGTTGGCGGGGACCAGCTTGTGTACCGGTGCGCTTGTGAAAGGGCGCACAGGTCGGGTCAGAGCCCGGAAATGCTTTGAAAAGTACTCACCCTTTTCGACGGATTGCGAAACTTTGGTGGCAGCCTCGTTTTCGTCGCTGCCGTCTTCCTTTTTTCAATGTTATTGGCATTGTGTGACATTTTCAGCGACCTTCCTCTGTGCATCTAGTCCCATTCACACGCGCTTTGACCCAAGTTGTCAGCGTGCTTCTGGAACTAAGTGTGTGTTGGCTGCTATCTTGCTCTGCAGTCGATAGGGTTCTTTGAGAATGTGGCATGTTAGACATCTTGGGAATCATTTTAAAGGACAAATCCACAATTAATGTGAACACACCTACAATGAAGGCTTACGTCGCCGATTTCGATGGATCCGCAGGGCATTCTTCTTGCTTACGTTTTAGCTTATGTTATTGTGTAGGTTGTACTGAAGACTGTTGAATACGAGCGCCATGCTGACGACGCAATGAATACCATGGAGCCACCACACGCTGACGTCAACGGCGTGAAACGCGGGTGATGGTGACGCTGTGACGAGACGATCGAACGATGCTGATTCCATGCGAAGACCGAAACAGTTGGGCGCGTCACAATTGCCAACTTGCCAATTCTGACCAATGTACCCAATGGCACAAGCCCAATCGGAAATGGTTAATGGCTCAGGCCATTTGTACGACCGCGTGCCATGATGTGTTCGATTGCCGGCCTTCTGTGCCGCTTATCTTTTTGACGTTTCTTCGTTTGTTCCACAGTTTACGTTGCCCGCCGTTCCGCAATTGTCAGTGTGGCGACGTGTCATGCGTGGCTCTTCGCGATAAACACATATACGCCCAACGACCTAGTGAACATCACCTGATCCGTGGCCTTGTGTCTAGCACACTCGGCAGGAATGGATCAGAGAAGTAGAGGCGTGAGCCTGCTGCCGGCAGTTGGCGGGAACCAGCTTGTGTACCGGTGCGCTTGTGAAAGGGCGCGCAGGTTGCGTCAGAGCCCGGAACTGCTTTGAAAAGTACTCTCCCTTTTTGACGGATTGCGAAATTTAGGTGGCAGCCTCGTTTTCGTCGCTGCCGTCTTCTTTTTTTTTCAATGTTATTGGTATTGGGTGACATTTTCAGCGACCTTCCTCTGTGCATCTAGTCCTATTCACCTGCGCGTTGACCCAAGTTGTCCGCTTGCTTCTGTAACTAGGTGTGTGTTGGCTGCTATCTTGCTCTGCAGACGATAGGGTTCTCTGAGAATGTGGCTTGTGAGACATCTTGGGAAACATTTTAAGGGACAAACCCACAATTAATGTGAACACACCTACAATGAAAGCTTACGTCGCCGATTTCAATGGATCCACGGCGCATCCTTCTTACATACAATTTGGCCTAGGTTCATGTATAGGTTGCACTGAAGACTGCTGAATACCAGCGTCATGGTGACGACGCAATGAATACCATGGAGCCACCACACGCTGACGTCAACGGCGTGAAACGCGGGTGATGGTGACGCTGCGACGAGACGATCGAACGATGATAATTCCATGCGAAGACCGAAGAAGTTTGGCGCGTCACGATTTCCATGTTGCCTATTCTGACCAATGTACCCAATGGCACAAGGCCAATCAGAAATGGTTTATGGCTCAGGCTATTTGTACGACCGCTTGCCACGCCGTGTTCGATTGCCGGCCTTCTGTGCCGCTCATCTTTTTGACGTTTCTTCGTTTGTTCCACAGTTTACGTTACCCGCCGTGCCGCAATTGTCAGTGTGATGACGTGTCATGCGTCGCTGTTCTCGATAAACACATATACGCCCAACGACCTAGATAACATCACCTGATCCGTGGCCTTCCGTCTAGGACACTCGGCTGGAACGGATGAGGGAGGTAGAGGCGTCAGCCTTCTGACGCGGTTGGCGGAGACCAGCTTGTGGACCAGTGCGCTTGTGAAAATGCGCGCAGGTCAGGTCAGAGCCCGGAACTGCTTTCAAAAGTACTCATCCTTTTTGATGGATAGCGAAATTTCGGTGGCAGCCTCGTTTTTGGTCGCTGCCGTCTTCTTTTTTTCGAATGTTATTTACATTGTGTAACATTTCCAGCCACCTTACTCTTTGCATCTAGTCCCATTGACATGCGCGTTGACCCAAGCTGTCCGCTGGCTTCTGCAATTAAGAATGTGTTGGCTGCTATCTTGCTTGCAGACGATAGGGTTCTCTGACAATGTGGCTTGTGAGACATCTGGGGAAACATTTTAAGGGACAAACCCAAAATTAATGTGAACACACATACAATGAAGGTTTACCTCGCCGATTTCAATGGATCCGCAGCGCATTCTTCTTGCTTACCTTTTGGCCTAGGTTAATGCATAGATTGTACTGAAGATTCTTGAATACCAGCGCCATGCTGACGGCGCAATGAATACCATGGAGCCACCACACGCTGACGTCAACGGCGTGAAACGCGGGTGATGGTGACGCTGTGACGAGACGATCGAACGATGCTGATTCCATGCGAAGACCGAAAAAGTTGAGCGCGTCACAATTGCCACTTTTGACCAATGTACCCAATGGCACAAGCCCAATCGGAAATGGTTTATGGCTCAGGCCACTTGTACGACCGCGCGTGTTCGACTGCCGGCGTTCTGGTCCGCTCATCTTTTTGACGTTTCTTCGTTTGTTCCATAGTTTACGTTGCCCGCCGTGCCGCAATTGTCAGTGTGACGACGTGTCATGCGTGGCTGTTCTCGATAAACACATATACGCCCAACGACCTAGTGAACATCACCTGATCCCTGGCCTTGTGTCTATGACACTCGGCAGAAATGGATCAGGGAGGTAGAGGCGTCAGCCTGCTGCCGGCGGTTGGCGGGGACCAGCTTGTGGACCAGTGCGCTTGTGAAAGGGCGCGCAGGTCAGGTCAGAGCCCGGAACTGCTTTCAAAAGTACTCATCCTTTTTGATGGATTGCGAAATTTCGGTGGCAGCCTCGTTTTTGGTCGCTGCCGTCTTCTTTTTTTCCAATGTTATTTACATTGTGTAACATTTTCAGCGACCTTCCTCTGTGCATCTATCCTATTCACCTGCGCGTTGACCCAAGTTGTCCGCTTGCATCTGTAACTAAGTGTGTGTTGGCTGCTATCCTGCTCTGCAGACGATAGGGTTCTATGAGAATGTGGCTTGTGAGACATCTTGGGAAACATTTTAAGGGACAAACCGACAAACAATGTGAACACACCTACAATGAAGGCTTACGTCGCCGATTTCAATGAATCCGCAGGGCATTCTTCTTGCTTACGTTTTGGCCTAGGTTAATGTATAGGTTCTACTGAAGTCTGATTTATACCAGCGTCATGCTGACGACGCAGTGAATACCATGGAGCCACCACACGCTGACGTCAACGGCGTGAAACGCGGGTGATGGTGACGCTGTGACGAGACGGTCGAACGATGCTGATTCCATGCGAAGACCGAAAAGTGTGGCGTGTCACAATTGCCAAGTTGCCAATTCTGACCAATGTACCCAATGGCACGAGCCCAATCGGAAATGGTTTATGGCCAAGGCCGTTTGTACGACTGCGTGCCACGCCGTGTTCGATTGCCGGCCTCATATGCCGCCTATATTTTTGACGTTTCTTTGTTTGTGCCACAGTTTACGTTGCCCGCCTTGCCACAATGGTCAGTGTGGCGACGTGTCATGCGTGGCTGTTCTCGGTAAACACATATACGCCCAAGGACCTAGTGAACATCACGTGATCCGTGGCCTTGTGTCTAGGACACTCGGCAGGAATGAATCAGGGAGGTGGAGGCGTCAGCCTGCTGCCGGCAGTTGGCGGGGACCAGCTTGTGTACCGGTTCGCTTGTGAAAGGGCGCGCAGGTCAGGTCAGAGCCCTGGACTGCTTTAAAAAGTACTCATTCTTTTTGACGGATAGCGAACTTTTGGTGGCAGCCTCGTTTTTGGTCGCTGCCGTATTCTTTTTTTCCAATGTTATTGGCATTGTGTCACATTTTCAGCCACCTTCCTCTGTGCATCTAGTCCCATTCACATGCGCGTTGACCCAAGTTGTCAGCGTGCTTCTGGAACTAAGTGTGTGTTGGCTGCTATCTTGCTCTGCATTCGATAGGGTTCTTTGAGAATGTGGCATGTGAGACATCTTGGGAATCATTTTAAGGGACAAATCCACAATTAATGTGAACACACCTACAATGAAGGCTTACCTCGCCGATTTCAATGGATCCGCAGGGCATCCTCGTTGCTTAGGTTTTGGCTTATGTTAATGTATAGGTTGTACTGAAGACTGTTGAATACCAGCGTCATGGTGACGACGCGATGAATACCATGGGGCCACCACACGCTGACGTCAACGGCGTGAAACGCGCGTGATGGGGACGCTGTGACGAGAGGATCGAACGATGCTGATTCCATGCGAACACCGAAGAAGTTGGGCGCGTCACAATTTCCAAGTTGCCTATTCTGACCAATGTACCCAATGACACAAGGCCAATCGGAAGTGGTTTATGGCTCAGGCTATTTGTACGACCGCGTGCCACGCCGTGTTCGATTGCCGGCCTTCTGTGCAGCTCATCTTTTTGAGGTTTCTTCGTTTGTTCCACAGTTTACGTTGCCCGCCGTGCCGCAATTGTCAGTGTGACGACGTGTCATGCGTGGCTGTTCTCTATAAACACATATACGCCCAACGACCTAGTGAACATCACCTGATCCGTGGCCTTCCATCTAGGACATTCGGCAGGAATGGATCAGGGAGGTAGAGGCGTCAGCCTGCTGCCGGCGGTTGGCGGGGACCAGCTTGTGTACCGGTGCGCTTGTGAAAGGGCGCACAGGTCGGGTCAGAGCCCGGAAATGCTTTGAAAAGTACTCACCCTTTTCGACGGATTGCGAAACTTTGGTGGCAGCCTCGTTTTCGTCGCTGCCGTCTTCCTTTTTTCAATGTTATTGGCATTGTGTGACATTTTCAGCGACCTTCCTCTGTGCATCTAGTCCCATTCACACGCGCTTTGACCCAAGTTGTCAGCGTGCTTCTGGAACTAAGTGTGTGTTGGCTGCTATCTTGCTCTGCAGTCGATAGGGTTCTTTGAGAATGTGGCATGTTAGACATCTTGGGAATCATTTTAAGGGACAAATCCACAATTAATGTGAACACACCTACAATGAAGGCTTACGTCGCCGATTTCGATGGATCCGCAGGGCATTCTTCTTGCTTACGTTTTAGCTTATGTTATTGTGTAGGTTGTACTGAAGACTGTTGAATACGAGCGCCATGCTGACGACGCAATGAATACCATGGAGCCACCACACGCTGACGTCAACGGCGTGAAACGCGGGTGATGGTGACGCTGTGACGAGACGATCGAACGATGCTGATTCCATGCGAAGACCGAAACAGTTGGGCGCGTCACAATTGCCAACTTGCCAATTCTGACCAATGTACCCAATGGCACAAGCCCAATCGGAAATGGTTAATGGCTCAGGCCATTTGTACGACCGCGTGCCATGATGTGTTCGATTGCCGGCCTTCTGTGCCGCTTATCTTTTTGACGTTTCTTCGTTTGTTCCACAGTTTACGTTGCCCGCCGTTCCGCAATTGTCAGTGTGGCGACGTGTCATGCGTGGCTCTTCGCGATAAACACATATACGCCCAACGACCTAGTGAACATCACCTGATCCGTGGCCTTGTGTCTAGGACACTCGGCAGGAATGGATCAGGGAAGTAGAGGCGTGAGCCTGCTGCCGGCAGTTGTCGGGAACCAGCTTGTGTACCGGTGCGCTTGTGAAAGGGCGCGCAGGTTGCGTCAGAGCCCGGAACTGCTTTGAAAAGTACTCTCCCTTTTTGACGGATTGCGAAATTTAGGTGGCAGCCTCGTTTTCGTCGCTGCCTTCTTCTTTTTTTTTCAATGTTATTGGTATTGGGTGACATTTTCAGCGACCTTCCTCTGTGCATCTAGTCCTATTCACCTGCGCGTTGACCCAAGTTGTCCGCTTGCTTCTGTAACTAGGTGTGTGTTGGCTGCTATCTTGCTCTGCAGACGATAGGGTTCTCTGAGAATGTGGCTTGTGAGACATCTTGGGAAACATTTTAAGGGACAAACCCACAATTAATGTGAACACACCTGCAATGAAAGCTTGCGTCGCCGATTTCAATGGATCCACGGCGCATCCTTCTTACATACAATTTGGCCTAGGTTCATGTATAGGTTGCACTGAAGACTGCTGAATACCAGCGTCATGGTGACGACGCAATGAATACCATGGAGCCACCACACGCTGACGTCAACGGCGTGAAACGCGGGTGATGGTGACGCTGTGACGAGACGATCGAACGATGCTGATTCCATGCGAAGACCGAAGAAGTTTGGCGCGTCACGATTTCCAAGTTGCCTATTCTGACCAATGTACCCAATGGCACAAGGCCAATCAGAAATGGTTTATGGCTCAGGGTATTTGTACGACCGCTTGCCACGCCGTGTTCGATTGCCGGCCTTCTGTGCCGCTCATCTTTTTGACGTTTCTTCGTTTGTTCCACAGTTTACGTTACCCGCCGTGCCGCAATTGTCAGTGTGATGACGTGTCATGCGTCGCTGTTCTCGATAAACACATATACGCCCAACGACCTAGATAACATCACCTGATCCGTGGCCTTCCGTCTAGGACACTCGGCTGGAACGGATGAGGGAGGTAGAGGCGTCAGCCTTCTGACGCGGTTGGCGGAGACCAGCTTGTGGACCAGTGCGCTTGTGAAAGGGCGCGCAGGTCAGGTCAGAGCCCGGAACTGCTTTCAAAAGTACTCATCCTTTTTGATGGATTGCGAAATTTCGGTGGCAGCCTCGTTTTTGGTCGCTGCCGTCTTCTTTTTTTCCAATGTTATTTACATTGTGTAACATTTTCAGCGACCTTCCTCTGTGCATCTATCCTATTCACCTGCGCGTTGACCCAAGTTGTCCGCTTGCATCTGTAACTAAGTGTGTGTTGGCTGCTATCCTGCTCTGCAGACGATAGGGTTCTATGAGAATGTGGCTTGTGAGACATCTTGGGAAACATTTTAAGGGACAAACCCACAAACAATGTGAACACACCTACAATGAAGGCTTACGTCGCCGATTTCAATGAATCCGCAGGGCATTCTTCTTGCTTACGTTTTGGCCTAGGTTAATGTATAGGTTCTACTGAAGTCTGATTTATACCAGCGTCATGCTGACGACGCAGTGAATACCATGGAGCCACCACACGCTGACGTCAACGGCGTGAAACGCGGGTGATGGTGACGCTGTGACGAGACGATCGAACGATGCTGATTCCATGCGAAGACCGAAAAGTGTGGCGTGTCACAATTGCCAAGTTGCCAATTCTGACCAATGTACCCAATGGCACGAGCCCAATCGGAAATGGTTTATGGCCAAGGCCGTTTGTACGACTGCGTGCCACGCCGTGTTCGATTGCCGGCCTCATATGCCGCCTATATTTTTGACGTTTCTTTGTTTGTGCCACAGTTTACGTTGCCCGCCTTGCCACAATGGTCAGTGTGGCGACGTGTCATGCGTGGCTGTTCTCGGTAAACACATATACGCCCAAGGACCTAGTGAACATCACGTGATCCGTGGCCTTGTGTCTAGGACACTCGGCAGGAATGAATCAGGGAGGTGGAGGCGTCAGCCTGCTGCCGGCAGTTGGCGGGGACCAGCTTGTGTACCGGTGCGCTTGTGAAAGGGCGCGCAGGTCAGGTCAGAGCCCTGGACTGCTTTAAAAAGTACTCATTCTTTTTGACGGATAGCGAACTTTTGGTGGCAGCCTCGTTTTTGGTCGCTGCCGTATTCTTTTTTTCCAATGTTATTGGCATTGTGTCACATTTTCAGCCACCTTCCTCTCTGCATCTAGTCCCATTGACATGCGAGCTGACCCAAGTTGTCCGCTGGCTTCTGGAACTAAGAGTGTGTTGGCTGCTATCTTGCTCTGCAGACGATAGGGTTCTCTGACAATGTGGCTTGTGAGAAATCTGGGGAAACATTTTAAAGGACAAACCAAAAATTAATGTGAACACACCTACAATAAAGGCTTACCTCGCCGATTTCAATGCATCCGCGGCGCATTCTTCTTGCTTACGTCTTGGCCTAGGTTAATATATAGGTTGTACTGAAGACTGTTGAATACCAGCGTCATGCTGACGACGCAATGAATACCATGGACCCACCTCACGCTGACGTCAACGGCGTGAAACGCGGGCGATGGTGACGCTGTGACGAGACGATCGAACGATGCTAATTCCATGCGAAGACCGAAGAAGTTTGGCGCGTCACGATTTCCAAGTTGCCTATTCTGACCAATGTACCCAATGGCACAAGGCCAATCAGAAATGGTTTATGGCTCAGGCTATTTGTACGACCGCTTGCCACGCCGTGTTCGATTGCCGGCCTTCTGTGCCGCTCATCTTTTTGATGTTTCTTCGTTTGTTCCACAGTTTACGTTACCCGCCGTGCCGCAATTGTCAGTGTGATGACGTGTCATGCGTCGCTGTTCTCGATAAACACATATACGCCCAACGACCTAGATAACATCACCTGATCCGTGGCCTTCCGTCTAGGACACTCGGCTGGAACGGATGAGGGAGGTAGAGGCGTCAGCCTTCTGACGCGGTTGGCGGAGACCAGCTTGTGGACCAGTGCGCTTGGGAAAATGCGCGCAGGTCAGGTCAGAGCCCGGAACTGCTTTCAAAAGTACTCATCCTTTTTGATGGATAGCGAAATTTCGGTGGCAGCCTCGTTTTTGGTCGCTGCCGTCTTCTTTTTTTCGAATGTTATTTACATTGTGTAACATTTCCAGCCACCTTACTCTTTGCATCTAGTCCCATTGACATGCGCGTTGACCCAAGCTGTCCGCTGGCTTCTGCAATTAAGAATGTGTTGGCTGCTATCTTGCTTGCAGACGATAGGGTTCTCTGACAATGTGGCTTGTGAGACATCTGGGGAAACATTTTAAGGGACAAACCCAAAATTAATGTGAACACACATACAATGAAGGTTTACCTCGCCGATTTCAATGGATCCGCAGCGCATTCTTCTTGCTTACCTTTTGGCCTAGGTTAATGCATAGATTGTACTGAAGATTCTTGAATACCAGCGCCATGCTGACGGCGCAATGAATACCATGGAGCCACCACACGCTGACGTCAACGGCGTGAAACGCGGGTGATGGTGACGCTGTGACGAGACGATCGAACGATGCTGATTCCATGCGAAGACCGAAAAAGTTGAGCGCGTCACAATTGCCACTTTTGACCAATGTACCCAATGGCACAAGCCCAATCGGAAATGGTTTATGGCTCAGGCCACTTGTACGACCGCGCGTGTTCGACTGCCGGCGTTCTGGTCCGCTCATCTTTTTGACGTTTCTTCGTTTGTTCCACAGTTTACGTTGCCCGCCGTGCCGCAATTGTCAGTGTGACGACGTGTCATGCGTGGCTGTTCTCGATAAACACATATACGCCCAACGACCTAGTGAACATCACCTGATCCCTGGCCTTGTGTCTATGACACTCGGCAGAAATGGATCAGGGAGGTAGAGGCGTCAGCCTGCTGCCGGCGGTTGGCGGGGACCAGCTTGTGGACCAGTGCGCTTGTGAAAGGGCGCGCAAGTCAGGTCAGAGCCCGGAACTGCTTTCAAAAGTACTCATCCTTTTTGATGGATTGCGAAATTTCGGTGGCAGCCTCGTTTTTGGTCGCTGCCGTCTTCTTTTTTTCCAATGTTATTTACATTGTGTAACATTTTCAGCGACCTTCCTCTGTGCATCTATCCTATTCACCTGCGCGTTGACCCAAGTTGTCCGCTTGCATCTGTAACTAAGTGTGTGTTGGCTGCTATCTTGCTCTGCAGACGATAGGGTTCTATGAGAATGTGGCTTGTGAGACATCTTGGGAAACATTTTAAGGGACAAACCCACAAACAATGTGAACACACCTACAATGAAGGCTTACGTCGCCGAATTCAATGGATCCGCAGGGCATTCTTCTTACTTACGTTTTGGCCTAGGTTCATGTATAGGTTGTACTGAAGACTGCTGAATACCAGCGTCATGATGATGACGCAATGAATACCATGGAGCCACCACACGCTGACGTCAACGGCGTGAAACGCGGGTGATGGTGACGCTGCGACGAGACGATCGAACGATGCTGATTCCATGCGAAGACCGAAAAAGTGTGGCGTGTCACAATTGCCAAGTTGCCAATTCTGACCAATGTACCCAATGGCTCGAGCCCAATCGGAAATGGTTTATGGCCAAGGCCGTTTGTACGAATGCGTGCCACGCCGTGTTCGATTGCCGGCCTTCTGTGCCGCTCATCTTTTTGACGCTTCTTCGTTTGTTCCACAGTTTACGTTGCCCGCCGTGCCGCAATTGTCAGTGTGACGACGTGTCATGCGTGGCTGTTCTCGATAAACACATATACGCCCAACGACCTAGATAATATCACCTGATCCGTGGCCTTCCGTCTAGGACACTCGGCTGGGACAGATGAGGGAGGTAGAGGCGTCAGCCTGCTGACGCGGTTGGCGGAGACCAGCTTGTGGACCAGTGCGCTTGTGAAAATGCGCGCAGGTCAGGTCAGAGCCCGGAACTGCTTTCAAAAGTACTCATCCTTTTTGATGGACCGCGAAATTTCGGTGGCAGCCTCGTTTTTGGTCGCTGCCGTCTTCTTTTTTTCCAATGTTATTTACATTGTGTAACATTTCCAGCCACCTTACTCTTTGCATCTAGTCCCATTGACATGCGCGTTGACCCAAGCTGTCCGCTGGCTTCTGCAATTAAGAATGTGTTGGCTGCTATCTTGCTCTGCAGACGATAGGGTTCTCTGACAATGTGGCTTGTGAGACATCTGGGGAAACATTTTAAGGGACAAACCCAAACTTAATGTGAACACACATACAATGAAGGTTTACCTCGCCGATTTCAATGGATCCGCAGCGCATTCTTCTTGCTTACCTTTTGGCCTAGGTTAATGCATAGATTGTACTGAAGATTCTTGAATACCAGCGCCATGCTGACGACGCAATGAATACCATGGAGCCACCACACGCTGACGTCAACGGCGTGAAACGCGGGTGATGGTGACGCTGTGACGAGACGATCGAACGATGCTGATTCCATGCGAAGACCGAAAAAGTTGAGCGCGTCACAATTGCCACTTTTGACCAATGTACCCAATGGCACAAGCCCAATCGGAAATGGTTTATGGCTCAGGCCACTTGTACGACGGCGCGTGTTCGACTGCCGGCGTTCTGGTCCGCTCATCTTTTTGACGTTTCTTTGTTTGTTCCACAGTTTACGTTGCCCGCCGTGCCGCAATTGTCAGTGTGACGACGTGTCATGCGTCGCTGTTCTCGATAAACACATATACGCCCAACGACCTAGTGAACATCACCTGATCCCTGGCCTTGTGTCTATGACACTCGGCAGAAATGGATCAGGGAGGTAGAGGCGTCAGCCTGCTGCCGGCGGTTGGCGGGGACCTGCTTGTGGACCAGTGCGCTTGTGAAAGGGCGCGCAGGTCAGGTCAGAGCCCGGAACTGCTTTCAAAAGTACTCATCCTTTTTGATGGATTGCGAAATTTCGGTGGCAGCCTCGTTTCTGGTCGCTGCCGTCTTCTTTTTTTCCAATGTTATTTACATTGTGTAACATTTTCAGCGACCTTCCTCTGTTCATCTAGTCCTATTCACCTGCGCGTTGACCCAAGTTGTCCGCTTGCATCTGTAACTAAGTGTGTGTTGGCTGCTATCCTGCTCTGCAGACGATAGGGTTCTATGAGAATGTGGCTTGTGAGACATCTTGGGAAACATTTTAAGGGACAAACCCACAAACAATGTGAACACACCTACAATGAAGGCTTACGTCGCCGATTTCAATGGATCCGCAGGGCATTCTTCTTGCTTACGTTTTGGCCTAGGTTAATGTATAGGTTCTACTGAAGTCTGATTTATACCAGCGTCATGCTGACGACGCAGTGAATACCATGGAGCCACCACACGCTGACGTCAACGGCGTGAAACGCGGGTGATAGTGACGCTGTGACGAGACGATCGAACGATGCTGATTCCATGCGAAGACCGAAAAGTGTGGCGTGTCACAATTGCCAAGTTGCCAATTCTGACCAATGTACCCAATGGCACGAGCCCAATCGGAAATGGTTTATGGCCAAGGCCGTTTGTACGACTGCGTGCCACGCCGTGTTCGATTGCCGGCCTCATATGCCGCCTATATTTTTGACGTTTCTTTGTTTGTGCCACAGTTTACGTTGCCCGCCTTGCCACAATGGTCAGTGTGGCGACGTGTCATGCGTGGCTGTTCTCGGTAAACACATATACGCCCAAGGACCTAGTGAACATCACGTGATCCGTGGCCTTGTGTCTAGGACACTCGGCAGGAATGAATCAGGGAGGTGGAGGCGTCAGCCTGCTGCCGGCAGTTGGCGGGGACCAGCTTGTGTACCGGTGCGCTTGTGAAAGGGCGCGCAGGTCAGGTCAGAGCCCTGGACTGCTTTAAAAAGTACTCATTCTTTTTGACGGATAGCGAACTTTTGGTGGCAGCCTCGTTTTTGGTCGCTGCCGTATTCTTTTTTTCCAATGTTATTGGCATTGTGTCACATTTTCAGCCACCTTCCTCTCTGCATCTAGTCCCATTGACATGCGAGCTGACCCAAGTTGTCCGCTGGCTTCTGGAACTAAGAGTGTGTTGGCTGCTATCTTGCTCTGCAGACGATAGGGTTCTCTGACAATGTGGCTTGTGAGAAATCTGGGGAAACATTTTAAAGGACAAACCAAAAATTAATGTGAACACACCTACAATGAAGGCTTACCTCGCCGATTTCAATGCATCCGCGGCGCATTCTTCTTGCTTACGTTTTGGCCTAGGTTAATATATAGGTTGTACTGAAGACTGCTGAATACCAGCGTCATGCTGACGACGCAATGAATACCATGGACCCACCTCACGCTGACGTCAACGGCGTGAAACGCGGGCGATGGTGACGCTGTGACGAGACGATGGAACGATGCTGATTCCATGCGAAGACCGAAACAGTTGGGCGCGTCACAATTGCCAACTTGCCAATTCTGACCAATGTACCCAATGGCACAAGCCCAATCGGAAATGGTTAATGGCTCAGGCCATTTGTACGACCGCGTGCCACGATGTGTTCGATTGCTGGCCTTCTCTGCCGCTTATCTTTTTGACGTTTCTTCGTTTGTTCCACAGTTTACGTTGCCCGCCGTTCCGCAATTGTCACTGTGGCGACGTGGCATGCGTGGCTCTTCGCGATAAACACATATACGCCCAACGACCTAGTGAACATCACCTGATCCGTGGCCTTGTGTCTAGGACACTCGGCAGGAATGGATCAGGGAAGTAGAGGCGTGAGCCTGCTGCCGGCAGTTGGCGGGAACCAGCTTGTGTACCGGTGCGCTTGTGAAAGGGCGCGCAGGTTGCGTCACAGCCCGGAACTGCTTTGAAAAGTACTCACCCTTTTTGACGGATTGCGAAATTTTGGTGGCAGCCTCGTTTTCGTCGCTGCCGTCTTCCTTTTTTCAATGTTATTGGCAATGTGTGACATTTTCAGCGACCTTCCTCTGTGCATCTAGTCCTATTCACCTGCGCGTTGACCCAAGTTGTCCGCTTGCTTCTGTAACTAAGTGTGTGTTGGCTGCTATCTTGCTCTGCAGACGATAGGGTTCTCTGAGAATGTGGCTTGTGAGACATCTTGGGAAACATTTTAAGGGACAAACCCACAATTAATGTGAACACACCTACAATGAAGGCTTACTTCGCTCATTTCAATGGATCCGCGGCGCTTCCTTCTTGCTTATGTTTTGGCCTAGGTTAATGTATAGGTTGTACTGAAGACTGCTGAATACCAGCGTCATGCTGACGACGCAATGAATACCATGGACCCACCTCACGCTGACGTCAACGGCGTGAAACGCGGGCGATGGTGACGCTGTGACGAGACGATGGAACGATGCTGATTCCATGCGAAGACCGAAACAGTTGGGCGCGTCACAATTGCCAACTTGCCAATTCTGACCAATGTACCCAATGGCACAAGCCCAATCGGAAATGGTTAATGGCTCAGGCCATTTGTACGACCGCGTGCCACGATGTGTTCGATTGCCGGCCTTCTCTGCCGCTTATCTTTTTGACGTTTCTTCGTTTGTTCCACAGTTTACGTTGCCCGCCGTTCCGCAATTGTCACTGTGGCGACGTGGCATGCGTGGCTCTTCGCGATAAACACATATACGCCCAACGACCTCGTGAACATCACCTCATCCGTGGCCTTGTGTCTAGGACACTCGGCAGGAATGGATCAGGGAGGTAGAGTCAGCCTGCTGACGGCAGTTGGCGGGCACCAGCTTGCGTACCGGTGCGCTTGCGAAAGGGCTCGCAGGTCAGGTCAGAGCCCGGAACTGCTTTGAAAAGTACTCATCCTTTTTGACGGATTGCGAAATTTTGGTGGCAGCCTCGTTTTTGGTCGCTACCGTCTTGTATTTTCCAATGTTATAGGCATTGTGTGACATTTTCAGCCACCTTCCTCTGTGTATCTAGTCCCATTGACATGCGCGTTGACCCAGGTTGTCCGCTGGCTTCTGGAACTCATAGTGTGTTGGCTGCTATCTTGCTCTGCAGACGATAGGGTTCTCTGAGAATGTGGCATGTGAGACATCTTGGGAAAAATTTATGGGACAAACCCACAAACACTGTGAACACACCTACGATGAAGGCTTACGTCGCTCATTTCAATGGATCCGCGGCGCTTCCTTCTTGCTTATGTTTTGGCCTAGGTTAATGTATAGGTTGTACTGAAGACTGTTGAATACCAGCGTCATGCTGACGACGCAATGAATACCATGGAACCACCACACGCTGACGCCAACAGCTTGAAACGCGGGTGATGGTCACGCTGTGACGAGACGATCGAACGATGCTGATTCCATGCGAAGACCGAAGAAGTTGGGCGCGTCACAATTCCAAAGTTGCCAATTCTGACCAATGTACCCAATTGCGCAAGGCCAATCGGAAATGGTTTATGGCTCAGGCCGTTTGTACGACCGCGTCCCACGCCGTGTTCGATTGGCGGCCTCGTGTGCCGCTTATCTTTTTGACGTTTCTTCGTTTGTTCCACAGTTTACCTTGCCCGTCTTGCCGCAATTGTCAGTGTGGCGACGTGTCATGCGTTGCTGTTCTTGATAAACACATATACGCCCAACGACCAAGTGAACATCACCTGATACGTGGCCTTGTGTCTAGGACACTCGGCAGGAATAGATCAGGGAGGTGGAGGCGTCAGCGTGCTGCCGCCAGTTGGCGGGGACCAGCTCGTGTACCGGTGCGCTTGTGAAAGGGCGCGCAGGACGGGTCTGAGCCCTGAACTGCTTTGAAAAGTACACATCCTTTTTGACGGATTGCGAAATTTTGGTGACAGTCTCGTTTTCGTCGCTGCCGTCTTCCTTTTTTCAATTTTATTGGCATTGTGTGGCATTTTCAGCCACCTTCCTCTGTGTATCTAGTCCCATTGGCATGCGCGTTCACCCAAGATGTCCGTTGTCTTCTGGAACTAAGTGTGTGTTGGCTGCTATCTTGCTCTGCAGACGATAGGGTTCTCTGAGAATGTGGCTTGTGAGACATCTTGGGAATCATTTTAAGGGACAAAGCCACAATTAGTGTGAACACACCTACAATGAAGGTTTACCTCGCCGATTTCAATGGATCCGCGATGCATTCTTCTTGCTTAGGTTTTGGCCTAGGTTAATGTATAGGTTGTACTGAAGACTGTTGAATACCAGCGTCATGGTGACGACGCAATGAATACCATGGAGCCACCACACGCTGACGTCAACGGGGTGAAGCGCGGGTGATGGTGACGCTGTGACGAGACGATCGAACGATGCGGATTCCATGCGAAGACCGAAGAAGTTGGGCGCGTCACAATTCCCAAGTTGCCAATTCTCACCAATGTACCCAGAGGCACAAGGCCAATCGGTAATGCTTTATGGCTCAGGCTATTTGTACGACCGCGTGCCACGCCGTGTTCGATTGCCGGCCTTCTGTGCCGCTTATCTTTTTGACGTTTCTTCCTTTGTTCCACAGTTTACGTTGCCCGCCGTGCCGCAATTGTCAGTGTGGCGACGTGTCATGCGTGGCTGTTCGCGATAAACACTTACACGCCCAACGACCTAGTGAACATCACCTGATCCGTGCCCTCGTGTCTAGGACACTCGGCAGGAATGGATCAGGGAGGTAGAGGCGTCAGCCTGCTGCCGCCAGTTGGCGGGGACCAGCTTGTGTACCGGTGCGCTTGTGAAAGGGCGCGCAGGTCAGGTCAGAGCCCGGAACTGCTTTGAAAGTACTCATCCTTTTTGACGGATTGCGAAATTTTGGTGACAGCCTCGTTTTCGTCGCTGCCATGTTCTTTTTCTTTCAAAGTTATTGGCATTATGTGACATTTTCAGCCAGCTTACTCGTTGCATCTAGTCCCTTTCACGTGCGCGTTGACCCAAGTTGTCCGCTGGTTTCTGGAACTAAGTGTGTGTTGGCTGTTATCTTGCTCTTCTAGATGATAGGGTTCTCTGACAATGTGGCTTGTGAGACATCTGGGGAAGCATTTTAAGGGACAAACCCACAATAATGTGAACACACCTACAATGAACGTTTACCTCGCCGATTTCAATGGATCCGCGGCGCATTCTTCTTGTTCACGTTTTGGCCTAGGTTAATGTATAGGTTGTACTGAAGACTGTTGAATACCAGCGTCATGCTGACGACGCAATGAATACCATGGAGCCACCACACGCTGACGTCAACGGCGTTAAACGCGGGTGATGGTGACGCTGTGACGAGATGATCGAACGATGCTGATTCCATGCGAAGACCGAAGAAGTTGGGCGCGTCACAATTCCCAAGTTGCCAATTCTGACCAATGTACCCAATTGCGCAAGGCCAATCGGAAACGGTTTATGGCTCAGGCCGTTTGTACGACCGCGTCCCACGCCGTGTTCGATTGGCGGCCTCGTGTGCCGCTTATCTTTTTGACGTTTCTTCGTTTGTTCCACAGTTTACCTTGCCCGTCTTGCCGCAATTGTCAGTGTGGCGACGTGTCATGCGTTGCTGTTCTCGATAAACACATATACGCCCAACGACCAAGTGAACATCACCTGATCCGTGGCCTTGTGTCTAGGACACTCGGCAGGAATAGATCAGGGAGGTGGAGGCGTCAGCCTGCTGCCGCCAGTTGGCGGGGACCAGCTCGTGTACCGGTGCGCTTGTGAAAGGGCGCGCAGGACGGGTCTGAGCCCTGAACTGCTTTGAAAAGTACACATCCTTTTTGACGGATTGCGAAATTTTGGCGACAGTCTCGTTTTCGTCCCTGCCGTCTTCTTTTTTTCAATTTTATTGGCATTGTGTGGCATTTTCAGCCACATTACTCTGTGCATCTAGTCCTATTCACATGCGCGTTGACCGAAGTTGTCCGCTTGCTTCTGGAACTAAGTGTGTGTTGGCTGCTATCTTGCTCTGCAGACGATAGGGTTCTCTGAGAATGTGGCTTGTAAGACATCTTTGGAAACATTCTAAGGGACAAGCTCACAATTAATGTGAACACACCTACAATGAAGGCATACCTCGCCGATTTCAATGGATCCGCGGCGCTTTCTTCTTGCTTACGTTTTGGCCTAAGTTAATGTATAGGTTGTACTCAAGACTGTTGAATACCAGCGTCATGCTGACGACGCAATGAATACCATGGAGCCACCACACGCTGACGTCAACGGCGTGAAACGCGGGTGATGGTGACGCTGTGACGAGACGATCGAACGATGCTGATTCCATGCGAAGACCGAAAAAGTTGGGCGCGTCACAATTGCCAAGTTGCCAATTCTGACCAATGTACCCAATGGCACAAGCCCATCGGAAATGGTTAATGGTTCAGGCCATTTGTACGACCGCGTGCCACGATGTGTTCGATTGCCGGCCTTCTGTGCCGCTTATCCTTTTGACGTTTCTTCGTTTGTTCCACAGTTTACGTTGCCCGCCGTTCCGCAATTGTCAGTGTGGCGATGTGTCATTAGTGGCTCTTCGCGATAAACACATATACGCCCAACGACCTAGTGAACATCACCTGATCCGTGGCCTTGTGTCTAGGACACTCGGCAGGAATGGTTCAGGGCAGTAGAGGCGTCAGCCTGCTGCCCGCAGTTGGCGGTAACCAGCTTGTGTACCGGTGCGCTTGTGAAAGGGCGCGCAGGTTGCGTCAGAGCCCGGAACTGCTTTGAAAAGTACTCACCATTTTTGACGCATTGCGAAATTTAGGTGGCAGCCTCGTTTTCGTCGCTGCCGTCTTCTTTTTTTTTCAATGTTATTGGCATTGTGTGATATTTTCAGCCACCTCGCTATTTGCATCTAGTCCCTTTCACGTGCGCGTTGACCCATGTTTTCCGCTGGTTTCTGGAACTAAGAGTGTGTTGGCTGCTATCTTGCTCTGCAGACGATAGCGTTCTCTGAGAATGTGGCATGTGAGACATGTGGGGAAACATTTTAAGGGACAAACCAAAATTAATGTGAACACACATACAATGAAGGTTTACCTCGCCGATTTCAATGGATCCGCGGCGCATTCTTCTTGCTTACCTTTTGGCCTAGGTTAATGTATAGGTTGTACTGAAGATTGTTGAATACCAGCGTCCTGCTGACGACGCAATGAATACTATGGAGCCACCACACGCTGACGTCAGCGGCGTGAAACGCGGGTGATGGTGAAGCTGTGACGAGACGATCGAACGATGCTGATTCCATGCGAAGACCGAAAAAGTTGGGCGCGTCACAATTGCCAAGTTGCCAATTCTGACCAATGTACCCAATGGCACAAGCCGAATCGGAAATGGTTAATGGTTCAGGCCATTTGTACGACCGCGTGCCACGCCGTGTTCGATTGCCGGCCTTCTGTGCCGCTTATCTTTTGACGTTTCTTCGTTTGTTCCACAGTTTACGTTGCCCGCCGTGCCGCAATGGTCAGTGTGGCGACGTGTCATGCGTGGCTGTTCTCGATAAACACATATACGCCCAACGACCTAGTGAACATCACCTGATCCGTGGCCTTGTTTCTAGGACACTCGGCAGGAATGGATCAGGGAGGTAGAGGCGTCAGCCTACAGCAGGCTGTTGGCGGGGACCAGCCTGTGTACCGGTGCGCTTGTGAAAGGGCGCGCAGGTCGGGTCAGAGCCCGCAGCTGCTTTGACAAGTACTCATCCTTTTTGACGGATTGCGAAATTTTGGTGGCAGCCTCGTTCTTCGTCGCTGCCGTATTCTTTTTTTTTTCAATGTTATTGGCATTGTGTCACATTTTCAGCCACCTTCCTTTGTGCATCTAGTCCCATTGACATGCGCGCTGACCCAAATTGTCCGCTGGCTTCCGGAACTAAGAATGTGTTCGCTGCTATCTTGCTCTGCAGACGATAGGGTTCTCTGAGAATGTGGCTTGTGAGACATCTTGGGAAACATTCAAAGGGACAAGCTCACAATTATTGTGAACACACCTACAATGAAGGCTTACCTCTCCGATTTCAGTGGATCGGCGGCGCATTCTTCTTGCTTACGTTTTGGCCTAAGTTAATGTATAGGTTGTACTGAAGACAGTTGAATACCAGCGTCATGGTGACGACGCAATGAATACCATGGAGCTACCACACGCTGACGTCAACGGCTTGAAACGCGGGTGATGGGGACGCTGTGACGAGATGATCCAACGATGCTGATTCCATACGAAGACCGAAGAAGTTGGGCGCGTCACAATTCCCAAGTTGCCAATTCTCACCAATGTACCCAATGGCACAAGGTCTATCGGAAGTGGTTTATATCTCAGGCTATTTGTACGACCGCGTTCCACGCCGTGTTCGATTGCCGGCCTTCTGTGCCGCTCATCTTTTTGAGGTTTCTTCGTTTGTTCCACAGTTTACGTTGCCCGCCGTGCCGCAATTGTCAGTGTGACGACGTGTCATGCGTGGCTGTTCTCTATAAACACATATACGCCCAACGACCTAGTGAACATCACCTGATCCGTGGCCTTGCGTCTAGGACATTCGGCAGGAATGGATCAGGGAGGTAGAGGCGTCAGCCTGCTGCCGGCGGTTGGCGGGGACCAGCTTGTGTACCGGTGCGCTTGTGAAAGGGCGCACAGGTCGGGTCAGAGCCCAGAAATGCTTTGAAAAGTACTCAGCCTTTTCGACGGATTGCGAAATTTTGGCGACAGTCTCGTTTTCGTCCCTGCCGTCTTCTTTTTTTCAATTTTATTGGCATTGTGTGGCATTTTCAGCCACATTACTCTGTGCATCTAGTCCTATTCACATGCGCGTTGACCGAAGTTGTCCGCTTGCTTCTGGAACTAAGTGTGTGTTGGCTGCTATCTTGCTCTGCAGACGATAGGGTTCTCTGACAATATAGCTTGTGAGACATCTGGGGAGACATTTTAAGGGACGAACCCACAATTAATGTGAACACACCTACAATGAAGGCTTACCTCGCCGATTTCAATATATCCGCAGGGCATTCTTCTTGCTTACGTTTTGGCCTAGGTTAATGTATAGGCTGTACTGAAGACTGTTGAATACCAGCGTCATGGTGACGACGCGATGAATACCATGGAGCCACCGCACGCTGACGTCAACGGCGTGAAACGCGGGTGATGGTGACGCTGTGACGAGAGGATCGAACGATGCTGATTCCATGCGAACACCGAAGAAGTTGGGCTCGTCACAATTTCCAAGTTGCCTATTCTGACCACTGTACCCAATGACACAAGGCCAATCGGATGTGGTTTATGGCTCAGGCTATTTGTACGACCGCGTGCCACGCCGTGTTCGATTGCCGGCCTTCTGTGCAGCTCATCTTTTTGAGGTTTCTTCGTTTGTTCCACAGTTTACGTTGCCCGCCGTGCCGCAATTGTCAGTGTGACGACGTGTCATGCGTGGCTGTTCTCTATAAACACATATACGCCCAACGACCTAGTGAACATCACCTGATCCGTGGCCTTCCATCTAGGACATTCGGCAGGTATGGATCAGGGAGGTAGAGACGTCAGCCTGCTGCCGGCGGTTGGCGGGGACCAGCTTGTGTACCGGTGCGCTTGTGAAAGGGCGCACAGGTCGGGTCAGAGCCCGGAAATGCTTTGAAAAGTACTCACGCTTTTCGACGGATTGCGAAACTTTGGTGGCAGCCTCGTTTTCGTCGCTGCCGTCTTCCTTTTTTCAATGTTATTGGCATTGTGTGACATTTTCAGCGACCTTCCTCTGTGCATCTAGTCCCATTCACATGCGCGTTGACCCAAGTTGTCAGCGTGCTTCTGGAACTAAGTGTGTGTTGGCTGCTATCTTGCTCTGCAGTCGATAGGGTTCTTTGAGAATGTGGCATGTGAGACATCTTGGGAATCATTTTAAGGGACAAATCCACAATTAATGTGAACACACCTACAATGAAGGCTTACCTCGCCGATTTCAATGGATCCGCAGGGCATTCTTCTTGCTTACGTTTTGGCCTAGGTTAATGTATAGATTGTACTGAAGACTGTTGAATACCAGCGTCATGGTGACGACGCGATGAATACCATGGAGCCACCACACGCTGACGTCAACGGCGTGAAAAGCGGGTGATGGTGACGCTGTGACGAGAGGATCGAACGATGCTGATTCCATGCCAACACCGAAGAAGTTGGGCGCGTCACAATTTCCAAGTTGCCTATTCTGACCAATGTACCCAATGACACAAGGCCAATCGGAAGTGGTTTATGGCTCAGGCTATTTGTACGACCGCGTGCCACGCCGTGTTCGATTGCCGGCCTTCTGTGCAGCTCATCTTTTTGAGGTTTCTTCGTTTGTTCCACAGTTTACGTTGCCCGCCGTGCCGCAATTGTCAGTGTGACGACGTGTCATGCGTGGCTGTTCTCTATAAACACATATACGCCCAACGACCTAGTGAACATCACCTGATCCGTGGCCTTGCGTCTAGGACATTCGGCAGGAATGGATCAGGGAGGTAGAGGCGTCAGCCTGCTGCCGGCGGTTGGCGGGGACCAGCTTGTGTACCGGTGCGCTTGTGAAAGGGCGCACAGGTCGGGTCAGAGCCCAGAAATGCTTTGAAAAGTACTCAGCCTTTTCGACGGATTGCGAAACTTTGGTGGCAGCCTCGTTTTCGTCGCTGCCGTCTTCCTTTTTTCAATGTTATTGGCATTGTGTGACATTTTCAGCGACCTTCCTCTGTGCATCTAGTCCCATTCACATGCGCGTTGACCCAAGTTGTCAGCGTGCTTCTGGAACTAAGTGTGTGTTGGCTGCTATCTTGCTCTGCAGTCGATAGGGTTCATTGAGAATGTGGCATGTGAGACATCTGGGGAGACATTTTTAGGGACAAACCCACAATTAATGTGAACACACCTACAATGAAGGCTTACCTCGCCGATTTCAATGGATCCGCGGCGCATCCTCGTTGCTTAGGTTTTGGCATATGTTAATGTATAGCTTGTACTGAAGACTGTTGAATACCAGCGTCATGGTGACGACGCAATGAATACCATGGAGCCACCACACGCTGACGTCAACGGGGTGAAGCGCGGGTGATGGTGACGCTATGACGAGACGATCGAACGATGCTGATTCCATGCGAAGACCGAAGAAGTTGGGCGCGTCACAATTCCCAAGTTGCCTATTCTGACCAATGTACCTGCTGGCACAAGGCGAATGGGAAATGGTTTATGGCTGAGGCTATTTGTACGACCGCGTTACACGCCGTGTTCGATTGCCGGCCTTCTGTGCCGCGCATCTTTTTGACGTTTCTTCGTTTGTTCCACTGTTTACGTCGCCCGCCGTGCCGCAATTGGCAGTGTGACGACGTGTCATGCGTGGCTGTTGTCGATAAACACACATGCGCCCAACGACCTAGTGAACACCACCTGATCCGTGGTCTTGCGTCTAGGACACTCGGCAGGAATGGATGAGGCAGGTAGAGGCGTCAGCCTGCTGCCGGCGGTTGGCGGGAAGCAGCTTGTGTACTGGTGCGCTTGTGAAGGGGCGCGCAGGTCGGGTCAGAGCCCAGAACTGCTTTAAAAAGTACTCACCCTTTTCGACGGATTGTGAAATTTTGGTGGCAGCCTCGTTTTCGTCGCTGCCGTCTTCTTTTTTTTTTCAATGTTATTGGTATTGGGTGACATTTTCAGCCACCTTACTCTTTGCATCTAGTCCCTTTCACGTGCGCGTTCACCCATGTTTTCCGTTGGCTTATGGAACTAAGAGTGTGTTGGCTGCTATCTTGCTCTGCAGACGAGAGGGTTCTCTGAGAATGTGACATGTGAGACATCTGGGGAAACATTTTATGGGACAAACCAAAAATTAATGTGAGCACACATACAATGAAGGTTTACCTCGCCGATTTCAATGGATCCACGGCGCATTCTTCTTGCTTACCTTTTGGCATAGGTTAATGTAAAGGTTGTACTGAAGGCTGTTGAATACCAGCGCCATGCTGACGACGCAATGCATACCATGGAGCCACCACGCGCTGACGTCAACGGCGTGAAACGCGGGGGATGGTGA